>NC_080089.1:54264541-54908112 GCF_950005125.1 Chionomys nivalis
GTTACCTGGACTTTTCAAATTTTCCACTGGGGAAAGTCGAGTTATTATTATTTTTTAACATGGGAAATGGTTTGTAAAACAGCCGATAGCTTTAGTGACAAGCCTATTTAGCTGATAAAATTAGCCATCAGAGAAATAACATATGTTATCCTTTTACGATAATTTAAATTTATGGCCATCTACCAGTCATCTCCACAGTGGATGGAAAGGGGCCAAGGTCGATTTCAGCCTCACCCTGCTCCTAAATCATTAGTTTGCAAGCGTCTCCCGATTTTTATTGTTACCAACAATGGTGAAACTAATGGAGATAAACATTGGAAGCCTTCCCAGTGGCAGATGGCTTTGAAGGCAGGGCAGCCTGTGCAGACAGCACTGACAGAGCGGAGCCAAATTATTGCTATTGCATTAGATGCCATCGAGATGCTGGCCAAAGTGTACATTGATCAGGTTGCAGCCCATGTCAATTGGACTCCGTGGCCAGTCCATTAAGGGTGGAGAAGGCTGGGTGTGGCCGCCGTGGAGGGCCTGGTTCACTCCGGTAATGCACACTTCGGGGTTCTCGGTGGATCCCTGCTGGCCAGGTTGGGTTATCTGATTAGAAATACCTACCTAATGGTGTGCAGTGGGTGGGGCCATGACTGTGCTTTAATTTTCCCCTAGCCTAGGGATGGGCTTTTGCATAATGTTTGCTAGTGGAAGAATTGCTTCATTTTGTCATTGGAGGCACTGCATACCTACCTTGCTCAGAGACCAGGCTCTTGTGAGCTCTGGAGATCCTGGGGACAGGTTATTTCTTCTGAATTCAGGGGTCTACAAGTTGGGGGCTGCACCAGTCATGCTTATGTGGCCTAGAAGTTTCTGTTTTTTTCTCTTTTTTTCTTGAATAGATTCAGCTGATGGCTATCATTAGTTTACGAAGCTTGGGGCTAGGTTTCCTTTTCTTTCTTGTGAGGAGAGACAGCTAGTGAACACGTGAACACGTGCCCTGCCACTGAGCCACGCTCCCAGATGTGTGATTTATTGCTTCTGTCCCGTTCTTTCATTCGTCTTCTCTGGGGCTCCAACTGGGTTTTACATCTTTCAGATTCTATTCTCCTATTGGCTCTCCCTCTCCTCCACTGGTAAGTGTAGTACTTTTATAAACCTGTCTCCCATCTTGAAGCTCAAGAACTGTCTTTCTCCTTGCCCAGTCTCTGTAACACTACCTGAGTGTTCCTTCAGATTCTATAATCATAAAGTGTGGTTTGAGTCTCATTTCTCAGTGGAAGGTAACTAAAGGACTACATAGCCCAGGCTGGTCTTGAACCTGCAGTTCTCTTGCCCCACCTAGTTCTTCAGGTGTTACAATTCTGGGTGTAGGTCACTATCCCTGGCTCGTTTTCTTTCACGAATCATCATTTTAGATTGTTACATGTTAGCCTGGCTACTCACCCATCTGCCTCTATGAACTGCTTTTGCTTCTATAAGCGATGGCTTGTCCCTGCTCCTTCGCATGGGTAGTCTGTCAGCCTCACTATGTGCCACACACTGTTGTCTGTGTCAGCCTCACTATGTGCTACACACTGTTGTGTGTGTCAGCCTCACTATGTGCCACACACTGTTGTGTCTGTCAGCCTCACTATGTGCCACACACTGTTGTGTGTGTCAGCCTCACTATGTGCTACACACTGTTGTGTGTGAGGGCTCTGGATGACGTTATCTTTCTTCAGGAAAGGCTCGCGTCATCAGCACCAGGGTTGGCCTTCACGACAACACTGAGGATTAGCAGATACTGAACTTCATTACCCCAGCCTAGCCTCAGCGCCTAAGCTGGGGTCTCAGGGCAAGACTCCAATCAGCCAGTTCACTTGTCATGAATTGGATAGAGAGTGAAATGAACCCCCAGAAAAAAAGGGATGTATCCGGTGTGAGGGGAGGCATGAACTGAGAGCTCGGGCCTTTCCTCAAGTCCGGCTTTGTTCTTGTGGGGGCTTCATGTTGTTCTCCCGCGGCTACCAGCTGACCTGGACTGTTTGGCTGATCCACCCGCAAGGCTCTAAGTTCCCTGATACATGGTCATAGAGGATGGACGCCAAGGGTGCCATCTTCTGCTTTGCTTCTGTCACACCTTGTGGTCCTAGCCTTCCCTTCCCCCTGCACAGAAGGCTCCTTCCACCTCCCGGCCTCAATTAACTCATCTGACTAATAACAGCCTGCCATTCTGCTAACAACTCATCAGTCAGCCAGGGGACTTGCATGGGGTAGTGTTAAATAGCAAGAGAGTCAGGAGCCAGTGCCTAAGGGTCTCACTGGGGCACACTGAGAAACCCCCATGGGCGGTCTCAGCCAGTGGACAGAGCAGAAGCCATCTGGCTCCTCTGTAGTGCTCGCATAAGGAATCAGCTATTCTTTGCCAGAGTAAAGCCCGAGAGCATCCAGCCACCCTCCATCCTCTTGACACAAAGTGTCTAAAAACCTACCCTGGAGAGCACCGAGGTTCACACCTTTGTTTAACACCAATACTCAGGAGGCTGAGGCAGGTAGACCACTGTGTGTTCGAGGCCACCCTGGTTTACATAGTCAGACACTTGTATGGAAAAAAAAATAAAATAAAACCCAGATAACTCTATAGCAAGCTGCCCTCTCTCTTACACTCAGTCAAAACAAATCGTGTAGGGACATTTTCACCGCCCCCACCTCCCACCTGGCTTTCCTGTCTCCTTCAGCCCAGCCTTCATCCTAGTCCAAATCTGGCCATCTCTGCAGCAGGCCCCAGTGGGGATCCCCACATCCCCCTTTCTCCAGCCTGCAGTCAGCATGGTGCTCTGTCGTCCTCTGGGTCATAGCACTGATGCCACCACTCTTCCCTGTGTGAATGTTTTCAGCTGTTTTGTGTTGCTCTTTAAATAAAGGCTGAAGTCCCTAAAACATCTCCCTAGTAACCTTTCCCTGCATCCTCAGGTACTACCCCAGGACAAGGCTTGTGATTCTCAAAGGCGATATGTCCCTTGCAGTGGCATAAGCCATCTCTTTCCTGGTATCACCCAGGACTCACCTTTAAGCCAGAGCAGGCATTTTCATTCCAAAACGTGCAGCAGAATTCCAACATGGTCCCTACCTGACTTTTGAATGAATGAATGAGAAGACAACATGGCCTTGGTGTTCACGTCTTCAGTTCAAAACTTGTTTCTGGGCATATGCAGTCTTGGCCTGGGCAGGCCCTGACCTCCGGCTGGCTGGCCTGAATTCCAGTGAGACTCCCCAGAGCAGCTCCGTATTGATTACAAGCCATCAATAATGCATCCCTTCAGAGGGGCCTAGGAAGCCATTAGCTGGGCACACAGACTCTGATGTGTGGCCTTGGAGAAAGTGGCTGCATGTGCCCCTGGGAAGTTCCCATCAGCCTAGGCAAGAGGGCTCCTAGCCCCGCAGAGCTTGGGAAGGTAACCTTATGGGCTCTCATTGACCTTCAATACCCTGTTTCTAGAGAAGTGGCCCCTCCCTCCCTGCAAAAGAGCCCCAGTAAAATCTGCAAGCCGTGTTTTCTCCTCTCACACCCTTGAGACTGCCAGCCCTGTTTGATTGCTGGGCTGTTGAGATCCGGTGTCTGGAGTCAGGCGTTTGGACCTGTGGCTGCGCTGGGGTTAGGGGTCCATGTTAGACCCAGGTTTGGGCTAAAAGCATAGCGAGGACTCACCATCATGTGTGACCAAGTTCAGGGTTTTGTGTACAGCCAGTGATGAAGATTGCTATTGCTGAGACTACACCGGGTGTGTAACAAGGATCAGAGCTCAGTTTATGTGGCACAGTCTTTGTCTCTACTTTGGGCTGTAGCTAGAGTTAGCTCAGTCTGAAACCACAGGACTGAAGAAACTAATTTTACTTCATGTATTCAGCAGCACACGAGTGTCTCCTGTGCATACATACCAGCACAGACAAGGTCCGAGTTTGTGCTTTTGCATGTTCTAGGGGGTGTAGGTTATCCCGGCGTTGGTGGTCACGGCTCTTACTAGACTGGAAGAACCGATCTTGCCGGTTTCTCTGTTTCCCATGACACTGTACTAATAGCTTAAACTCAAGCATGATAGGCATTGTCGTGCAGTTCAGAAGGGGCATACACTGGGAATTAAGCAGATTTTTGCTTTGGTTAGTTGGTTTTTTTTAATGTTTGTTTTGTTTTGTTTGTTTATTTTTGCATGCAAAGTAGCAAGTTTCTTCGTGGTATTTTTGTCCCTATTAAGGTTTTATTTCTTTTCTATCAGCACACCACTGGGGGTGGGCGGTATGAAAGATAAGCTAATGGATGTTGTAACCACACATTTGCATCTGGTTGCCTCTCAGATGCCACAAGATGAGGGTTGAAGGGAGCAGCCAAGTGTGTAGAGCCTAGGAAACAGTCTTGTAGGGTGGGTCAAAGAGGATACAGACTTCAAGGGCTTTAGGCAAAGTGGAGAAAATAGTGTCTGGCATGGCCACAGAGGAAGAAAACGGAGCCAGCTGTGCCCTCAGAATCGTAGAGATTCTGGGAGGAAGGGGGCATAGCGTGAAATGAATATCAGGGCAATGGGACTGGGTAAAAGTCTATTCAGAAATTTAAAATATTCCAAGGCTTGTCTGACCAGAAGGCCAGACTCCTCCCTCAAAGAGGCCATCATGGGTTTGCTCTCTGGAGAAATGAAACCAGAGGCTCAGCACAGAGGCTTCGGATGGGGCAGGTGCCTGGGGAGAGAGACACAAGGCTGAAACAAGAGTTCAGAGAAAGCTCCCCTTCCTGGCGATGTCCTAGCATCCTGCCCTGCTCCCAATGCAGAAGCACCCACCCAGAGGCCCATCAATGACAGATTAACAAACTCTCTGGAAACATGAGTGGTCCCAGACACAAGCGTGCAGATACTAACCCTGGGAGCTGTCCCACGCCGGGTCACTGCTAGGCCATTCCGGTGGCAGTAAATGCTTTCAGCTGTGCTCATGGTTTACCTTCATGAAAATAAATGAATTGGGGGCTGGAGAGATGGCTCAGCAGTTAAGAACATTGGCTGCTCTTCCAGAGGACCCAGGATCAATTCCAAGCACCCACATGGCAGCTCACAACCATCTGTAACCCCAGCTCCAGGAGTTCTGACACCTTCACACAGACACATATGCAGGCAAAACACCAATGCACATAAAATTAAAAAAAATGCACAATAAATCAAAACCGAAAATAGGCCTATGGGTATGGCACAGTTGAGAGAGCGCTTGTCTAGTGTGCGGGAGTCTTCGGGTTCCAGTCCCAGAGCTGCATGGAACCAGGCACGGTAGCATCCTAGCACCCAAAAGGCATGGGCCAAACATCAGAAATTTAAGGAGAGTCTGAAGCTAGAGGAGACTGTGTAAGGCTCTAAGAAAGAAAGGGAGAGAGAGAGGGAGAGAGGGAGGGAGGGAGGGAGGGAGGGAGGGAGACAAAAGTATCTCAGTGCAGTAGTGTGATACAGAGAATTCAAAGAGGCCCATGTGACTAAGGGTCTAGTAGGCTGCTGCAGGTGAGAGACCAGGATAAGGCCCTCAGAGTGGCAATCAACCATGTGATCCGGGACAGAGGGAACAGTTGGGAAAGTGCCTTGTGCCTTTACAGAACAGCCAGAGACTTGAGGAAGCAAGTTGGCAGGGTGGGCAGACCCAGGCTGCTGTGTGGAGGCTTTCTGAGCCAAGGGCAGGGAGTTTGGACTTTCTCCCAAGTGAGGTGGTAAACCACTAAGACTTACCAACAGGGTGTCGTGATCTGATTTAGGTTTGCCAGAGCCCATGTGTGAATATGCATCTGTCAGTCAATGGGCAGCAGTAGACCTGGAGACAAGTGAGCGGCATAGGAAAGCCGCTGAAGATGGAGCTGGACTAGGGAGTGGGTGGGATGCCCAGAGGACAGTTTGGGCTGTAGCTAACGTGGAATAAAAACAACTGAGGGGCAGATCTGTGGAGACAGTGAAGTGCTGTTCTGACCTAGTGAACTGGGCAAGTCTCACATTCTAGTAAGGGGTCTGGGCTGTTTGGGGGCTCCCCACAGGAACAAATAGTTAACAGACACAGCATTGGCACCCTGCTAGGTTAGATGGGATACAATGTGCACTTTGAACACTAGGTGGCAGTGAATACTCATTACTGTTTAGCCCACACAGACCCTTCATTGTCCTACACGCAGATATCAGATTTCCCCTATAAGATTTGGAGCGAGGACACCTATCTCAGTGGCAAACGCCAGACATTTAGAAGCCTTTCTAAGAAGCGTTCTAACGATGATGATAGCGATGGTGTTACCGCTGAGATTTTTATTTCTTACCATGTCTTCAGAAAGGGACATAAAACTCAGAGATATAAAATTGCATCTACAAATCAAGAAACTGAGGCCAGAGAAAGTGAAGGGCCTTCCCAAGGTCACATGTCTCGGCACTATCTAGCGGAGAGCCATCTCCCACAACTCGTGGGAGAGGGAAATGGATATTACTAGAAGACAAATAAGCTGGACCAGCATGTATGTGAAGCTAGCACGCTTAAGGTGTGCTAGCTTGGGGGTGAGGCGTCTTCTTCCATTCAGCACCTGTGGGAGCCGCCTGAAGAGGGCTTTCCTGTTAATAATCCTTGGAGGCACACAGGTAGCTAAAGGCGTGTTCAAATTCGATTTCCTCACTGCCGGTCCAGCGGTCCAGCGTGGTCTTCCTACAAACAACAGCTGTCTTTCTAGTCACTGCCATTTTCTTAGAGTAGGGCCTGGCCTCACAGTACCCGAGACAAGGGGTCGCACTTACTGCTTGTTAAAGGTTCTGATGTGTTTAGTGTTGGTGAGATCACACTGAGGAATGCAGCGTCCCACCTTTGGATGCTCAGCCCTTTTATCCCTACATCCTAGTGTGCCGTCCAGGTGCAAGGCTCCGAGTGAGGTTGCGACCCCCTGTCCCCACCCCCATCCTTTCCCCACCCCAACAGCGCACCCACCCTCAACCCTTCTTTCTGCCCCCTTGCAGTTTGAGATCCGGCAGCTGCGCGCGCACCTGGCCCAGCAGGACTTGGATCTGGCTGCGGAGCGGGAGGCGGCACTGCAAGCCCCACACGTACTCAGCCAGCCACGCAGCCGCTACAAAGTGGTAGAGGCCGGCACGTGGGCCGAGGAGACTGCAGCCGAGAGCATTGTGGAGGAGATGAGGCCCTCTCAAGGTGAGCCCGTGGTCCCCTGAGTCCCAAGGATTCCTCCCTCTCCTCACTCCATGGCTCTGCACACAGAAGTTGGGACACAGGATTCCAGGTAGTGGGGTGACTTCTTGCAGGTCTGTGCCTTCTCATCTGCCCTGACCTGCGGTGACACTCAGAAGCCGGTGCCCTCAGTACTACCTCCCAGAGCCCAGGAGGAGCATCTAGCCAGGATCTTGACACAAGCTAAAAATTAATCAGATCCAGGAGATCCATTCAAATGCCCATTGTAAATCAATAGTTGTTACTTTCCTGTACTTTCAAAAAACAAACAAACAAACAAAAACTGACAAAGGAAGGAAGGCTTTGTTTGTTTTGGTTTGGTTTTTTTTGGCAAATGGTTACAGAGTGCAGCCCATCGTACCTGGAAGGCTGCAGGGCTGGGTGGAGTTGGCACCTTGTAGCTCCAGTCAGGAATCAGATGAAAACTGGTACTAGCTTGCTTTCTTCGTTTCTATTCAGTCTGGTGCCCCAACTCATGGGATCGAGAATGGTCTCCCAACCTCAACTTACCTAACCTGGATCCTCTCTCACTGCTCTCTCTTGAGTTCAGAACCTCCGTTGCCCAGATGTGTGTCTCCTAAGTGGTGATTATCCTGTCAAATTAACACCAACATTAACCATCACTGTGGTAGGTGGAAGTCTGAGACCCTCATGGTGGACTGCCACCTACCACAGTCCAGAAAAGAAGTCCAAGCCGAAAACCGGAATAGCCTGTGACCTAAGCTTTGCAGATGAGGCAAATTGAGGGCTGTAACGTGAGTGGTAAAGGGGGCCAGGGACAGTACCTGGGACAGTACCCAGCCAGGTACCGCACCAATGGAGCTATTTCAAGATCCAAAGGCTATTTCTTTGTCCAGGCTTCTCTGGACCCTGATTTTTTTGTTTGTTTTTTTGTGACAGGGTTTCTCTGTGTAACAGCCCTAGCTGTCCTGGAACAGAACTAGCTCTTGTAGACCAGGCTGGCCTTGAACTCACAGAGATCCGCCTACCTCTGCCTCCAGAGCACTGGGACCCTGATTTTTAGCTGCTGTAGGGTTGTAAAGAAAATAGCCACACAGCCAGGGAGAGATGATGTTGGGCCTAGACCTTGGACTTTAGATTGCCAAAGCCAGCTTGACCCAGGAATGACTTCAACCTTCGCATCAAGGGCAGGACTAGAAAGAACTAGGGAGGCTGCACTCCCTAGTTACATAGTTTGAGGCTTTGGTGGCCTCGCCTCCAGCTCCATGGCCTTACAGGGGGTGTGAGGAATCAGTAGTGAATCTGCCCCACCAGTATACAGCAAGCTTCTAAAACCATTCATGTCACCCCCTTGCAGAATACCTTAACTGGTTCCCTGTGTTCATTCTGTAAAGTGCCCAAGTCCCTTAGAGTAGTATGGCCGTTTATTAGATGTCTCTGTCAAAATGCCACAGGCTGAGAATGCTGAGCAACAGAAATAGCCTCACAGTTTTGGAAGCTAGAAGTCTGAGGTCAGATTGTTGATAGGGTTGGTCCCTCTGAGTGCCATGATGGGAGCCCGTCTGTTCCTTCTACTTCTGTAGCTCCTGGTGGTTGTCGGCAATCTTTGGCGACACTCAGTCTCTGAGGCCTTCCTCTTTATGTGGTGCCTCCCTTTATGGCTGTGTCCAAATTCCCTATTTGTCTAGGTGTACCCTACTCTAATATCGCCTCATTTTGACTGGTTTCATTGCACTCATGTTGTTTCCAGATAAGCTCGCATCCTGGTACCAGGAATTGACACTTCACTCTAACACACTGGGGAGGGCACAGTGGTAACGGACGCTGTAGGAGACGCCTTCCATGCCAACTCCTGCACCCTGTTAGCCCTGTGGCATCCCTGGGTACCTCCCTCTCTTTTAATGCACAAGTGTGTCACTGCCACCCGCACACAATCCAGTCCTCATTTTCACAGCTGTCCCGGAGCCCTCGGTGGCACAGTCCGTGCCTCGGAAGCAGAGGGCAGGATGCAGGGGCTGTGAGAAGCCTCCGTGATTCATGGCCTGTAGTAGTCCCGAGGACTCGGGGCATCCCCCAGCTGATTCCTCTCTGATCAAGAGCCATGTGCAGGGTGGGATTTTCACGACATTAGAAATTACAGTCAGATGAGCGAAGAGCATCCTGGGCCACTCCGAAGATTAAGAAAGGGCAACATTTGTTAGTAGCTGTGACTTCCAGGCTAGCAGGGCTCAGAGGCCCTCTGCATGCACAGGAGGACACAGACAATCCAGGCGTTAACCTGCAGACACAGCAGTGAGTCACAGGAGCCTTGGGACCTGGCCAGCGTCACCTCGGCATGGCATGGCTGTCACTCCTTAAGTGGGGGAGGGCTGCTGCTGAGGGCCAGAGCTCCAGAGCCAGCTCCAGCCCAGCCTCATTCCTCTTGAGAGGGAAGAGCTTCCCGAAGTTGCCAGCAGGTCACAGTCAGACTGTGCCGACCGGCTTCTGTTTAGACTTGCTTTAGCACAAATCATTTTTAAAACCAGGGCTACAAAGTTCCAGGCTTTGGGGCCTGCCAAGTTCACAGTGCCCCTGTATAGTCATTAATACTTCTCTCCCAAATTTATTAGTCTTGAAACTCGCCCATAACTTATGAATTACAGCTCCTGGTAGGGGTGCCACGGATTTCACCATATATCACAACTTTGGCGTCCCCCTTGCGGCACCAGCGTCCAGAGAAACAGCCACAGAAGTGCCTCTGGCCAGTCTGCCCTTGGCCTTCCCTCTGCCAAGCAGCAGGGAGCAGGAAATTGAGCTGGTCCCAGGGTTTGTCTTGGAGGAGACAGGACCTGTGCTCCTGGACACAAGGAACCCTTGCTGGCCCCAAGTGTGGGGGTCTGATAAAAGTGCTGGGGACCACAGGAGCCCCAGGGCTTGCTGGATAAACCTAAGAAAGCCTGACACAGAGTAGCATTTGAAGTAGCCCGAGTGAGTTTGGAACCCAGGTCCGGCTTAAATCCCAATTCAGCCTTGAAGGTCACTTTGCCTCCCTGAGCAGGGCTATCATCTTGATCTGTACAGTTACACAGGACCTTGGGTTTCAAGTCCCTGCTATTGCCATCCTAAAAGTCGTGGTGCTTTCTGAGCTACTTGGTTCAGCAGCGTGTCTGGTCTGAGAGTCCCAGAAGCTCTTCACTGAGAAAGCATGGGGATTCAGTCGTGTGTGTGCTGCCATCAGGCCTGGCATGCAGCAGGTGCTCAGACATTAGCATCTTCTCTCAGTGAGGGCTGCTGAGTCATGGAGAAGCGGGAATATGGGAGTAGGAATCAGGACACAGCCTCTTGGGCGCTATGATGTGTGGTTCTGCACCAGGCACCGTTGCCACTCAGTAGTATGGAGCTTAGCCATCTCTTTATCACCAGGAGGCCTGGCCCAGCCACCTCACCAGCCTTTCTCCTTCTTCCTTGACCCGCAGGTCTGCGGTTCTGGTCAAGGGAGTCAATGCCACCTCTGAACTCAGAGAGGCTTTCTCGGGATTAGGCAGGTTGTGTTTGCAAAGTGCTTACTCCTAGGGATGAGCGTCTGCCTCAGAAGCATCCTGAGAGTTCAGAGCCAGCAGGGGTGCTGTGGGCCTGTGAGTACTGTCTGTGGCTGGATAACTCAGTGGGTTTTCTAGCTGTATAGCTCCCCAGCATCTTTGCAGTGGTTACCTCCTTTATAGGTGAGGAATCAGAAGCCCAGAGTGGCTGAGAGATTTGCCTGAGACCACACAGCAAGTGTCCGCCCCAGACTTTTTTCATCTGAAGCCTATGTTTGCACCTTCTCGCCCCACAACCAAGGTCTGTCAGACTCAGTTCTCAGTGAGTTGCTTCCACAGACCCTTAGGGTTCCTCAGAGCTAAATCGAACAGAACTTGAGGGAAGGGCTTGGCATGAGGTGGAACGTGAGCAGTGTCTTGTGAAGCCGGCTGTGTGGTTCAGGCGTTCCTCTGCCCCACACCCTTACCTCACACCGGTCACAAGCCTCTTGTTTGGTGTTTGAGTAGGAAGAGGGAGGACACAGGGTGACAGTGCAGAGGGCATTTCATGGTGTCCCTGTGGCCTCTTGAGAGGGAGGAGAAGGTCTGGAGGCCCTACAGATCTGTGACAGGTCATTGACCGAGGTTTTCTGTCCCCGCCCGGTCCTAAAGCCCTTAAGTCCCAAAGAACCACACAGAGGTCTACATTAGTTATAAACTGATTGGCCCATTAGCTCAGGCTTCTTATTAACTCTTGTAACATATATCAGCCCGTAATTCTTGTCTGCGTTAGTCACGTGGCTTGATACCTTTTTCGGTGAGGCAGTCACATCTTGCTATCTTGCTTCCTCTGTGGCTGGGTCACAATAGCAGACTGAAACTTCCCTCTTCCCAGAATTCTCATTGCCATGCCTCTACTTCCTGCCTGGTTGCCCCCACTTATACTTCCTGGCCAATCAGCATTTATTTAAAATATAAGTGACAGACTGTTGTCCCACAGCAACATATGTCAAACCAAAATACCAAGGGAACTGAGTGTCCTGTGGCCCCTGCTCTTAAAGGCTCTGGGTCCCCTGTATGGATGGGGACAGCCCCAGGGTCCTTTTCTAGGAGGATGGGATCCAGGAGCCTGCATGAGGCATAGAGGGCCAAGTTCAGCAATAGAGGAGACAGGGTAGGCCTCAGACTTGGAAACACCTATGCAGCACAGGTTCTCACCCTGAACAGGACCCAGTGGCCACCGCCAGCCAGGATTGGCATCCAATACATTTAGTGGATCCGCAAGGCAAAGCCTAGAGAAGAAGCCATGAAGTTCCCCCCCACCCCCAAGTCTAGAAGACTTAGGCAGAGGGGTCACGGTGCCTTGACCAGCTACACTGTTGATGGAAGTTGGGGTGCTGTTAAGGAAAGTGTGGAGGCACTTGGCAGTGGCCAGGACCTGTTGTTAGGATGGGGGACTGTTAACCAAGGTGAAGGCTGTGGGACTGGGGAGAGAAAACATGGATTCTCTTTGGACTTGTTGAGTCACAGGAGCTGGAGGTCATCCAGCTGTCCAGGGACAGATGGCCAGACCAGTCAGTGCTCAGGAGCAAGGTCTTGGCTGACAGTCACTTGACTGAGCTTATTTTTATCATGGGATGTCCTCAGCAGGCTGCTCAGCTCACTGTAGTTCCGGGCTGCCACTACCCCCCCCCCACAGGTCTGGGGCAGTAGTGAGGGTCTGGGTAGGAGTCACAGCAGTGCAGAGTGTTGCAGGGCCAGTGCTGGTCTTGCCTACAGAGGAGAGCAGGGTTTCTGTTGGGCCAGAGCTTGGTGTGAGTCAGCAAACGAAGTTGCTAAACACATTTGCAGGGTAGAGGCTGCTTCAGGGGCGTGATTATTTAGTTTTAAAAGGACCCGTATATTAAGTAATCACAGTCTGGCAGTGCAGTGGTAAGGATTACAGTCACAGTGGGGTCGCCTTTGGTTCCCAGAAGCAGGGCAGTTGCAGGTTTAGTAAAGCCTTGCACTTAGTAGGTGTGCATTTCCTGGTGAGATGGAGAGTCCCTGCTCCACAGAGGGGTGATTGCCCCCCCCCAGGCCCCTGACCCTGCTTTAACACCTGGTAGAGGGACAGGAACATTGTGGCCCTGAAGAACACAAAAGAGTTAAGGTTGCCCAGCAACGGGTTGGAGAGGTAGCAGATTCTTCCCCGCTGTTCTGCCCAGTGAGAGGCCTGGGCATCCAGGAGGCATGCGTGATTCCTCTCTGGGGCTGCAGGGTCAGACAACCATCTTTCCCTGTCAGTTTCTGGGCTATCAGGGCCATCTAGCCATGAAGGTCAGCTACATCAGTCTGTAAGAGCCTTGCTAGGGACCTTCATATAACAAGGACACTGAGGTCCAGCAAAGGATCATGACCTGATCAAGCTCTAGGTAAATGGTGGCACCAGAAAACAACACCTGATTAAGTGAGCAGCCCCTGCTGTCTGACCCCTTGGCCCTACATCCACCACGGCTTGCTGGGAACGGTCACTTCTGCTTCCCAGTGCAGTGGCAGAATAGACGGCAATTACAGCAAAGGCTATGGAAGGCCAGAGAACCTGTGTTAGCTGATGCAGGAGCAGGGCCTGGCCTCAGCCACAGAACACACCCTGACCACAGGCGTTTCAAGACCAAGAGGCCAAGGAAACTTTTAAGATCGGTTCCTCTACCACTCGGCCTCCAGATCTGAAGGTGGCCCAGCTTCAGCAGCCAACTCAGGTGTCTCAGAAGGTAGCCTCAGGTCTTGTTATTTGCAGATCTCAGCGGGCAGATAGGCCTGAGGGTGTGCAAGTCCCCGGCAGCCTCCACAGCCTTCCATGGGCATGTATCGAATGCCTTCTGTGTTG
This sequence comes from Chionomys nivalis, assembly GCF_950005125.1. Lineage (NCBI taxonomy): Eukaryota > Metazoa > Chordata > Mammalia > Rodentia > Cricetidae > Chionomys > Chionomys nivalis. The sequence goes on from NC_080089.1 coordinate 54,278,072, forward strand.
CCGGTTCCACTGACCTGCCTGTTAGTTCTGTAGTCTTCGTCATAAAGCAGTAGTGCAGCGGTCGCTCTCCCCGTTTTACAGCGGCTCAGAGAAGGCGGTTTAGCTTAAACCAGTGACGTAATCACATGCACCCTTCTCTGTCCTCTTCTCTGTAGAAGCCATGGCGAAAGACGACATGAACAGCTACATTAGCCAGTACTACAATGGGCCCAGCAGTGGTAAGTCTGGGTTGGAACTGTTTGCATGAACTATGCAGCCCCAGAACACCTGTGACCCAGCAAGCTCTAAACCCAAGGCTAGGTACAGTCTGGCCTGGCTTAGGGTAGCAGGGCCTACCATTGGCATCCTGTAGACTTTGATGGCAGAGCTCAGGGTCCAAACACCTAGAGTTCAATACTCAGCAGATTGTTAGCTGAAACTCTGATGCCCTGGAGCTGAGCCTGCAGATGCCAAGGTAGGGGCAATCAATCTCTGACCCATGACAGTTGAGTGTGGAAACCTACAGAGGGAGGGGGCTGTAACCCAGAACTCAGGTGATCTCTCATCCCAACTGGAGACATGCTCAGGTGGCCCTGAGGGAAAGCAAACTTACTCAACCTAAGTGGTTAAAGGGACAGCAGGCCTGACATGCTTTATGCTTTCTTCATACCCTTGAAATCTTAGGGGACACCTAGTGTGTTTCTTTGGGGGAAAGATTGATTTTATACCCGGATCTGTACTCCCAGACCATCCCAGCACCCAGAAGACAGCAGCCTCCACTGACTAAGCAGTGTGGGCCTCGAGGGCAGGGCACTAGCCTGCCTCTAAAGCTTCCACTGGGAAGTGTTGTCTTCCTTCTTTATGGGTAACTGGTTGAGTGTCACATGTCTGAACTTTGGGTCAACAAGGTGGACTGATAGCCATCTCCCTCAGTTCACACAGTGATAATGACCTGGGTCCTCAACGGCCTCACCATGGCTACTTCCCAAAGCCTGGCCACAATTACTGCCCAGACCCACACCAGGCTTCAGAGTCCAGCAAGGAGGGCAGAGGCAAAGTATGACCAATATTCCCTTTCTTGCAGACAGTGGGGTCCCAGAGCCAGCAGTGTGTGTAGTCACTACAGCCGCCATAGACATCCACCAGCCCAACATCTCCTCAGACCTCTTCTCGGTTGACTTGCCTCTGAAGTTCAGTGGCCACAGCACCTGCACCAGTGCCACCTCGGAGACCACTTCCCACTCAACCTGTGGGTCAGTGACCAGGGCCCACAGTGCCAGCAGCCAGACATTGGGCTCCTCCACAGACTGTAGCACCCCCCGAGAAGAGCCGTCCTCTGAGCCAGGACCTTCTCCCCTGCCGCTGCTGCCACCCCCTCAGCAGCAGGTAGCAGAGGCCACCGTCCAGGACCTGATGTCCTCCCTGTCCAAGGACCCCTGCCCATCCCATAAGACCTTGGACCCAGCACCCCTGGTCCAGCCTACCCCGGCAGGTTCAGCCCAGACCAGCCCCGAGCTGGAGCGTAGGGTGAGCCTGTTCAACCAGAAGAACCAGGAGGCTCTCCCCGCTCTTCGGATCAAGCCTGTCACCCACTTGCAGCCCACAGCTGGGCTGGAGGAGAAGTTCAGATCTTTGGAATCCAAAGAGCCCAAGTTTCATAGGGTTCCTGAGGCCTAGAGAGTCTGCAGGCTTGTTGAGTGGAAAGTGGGGAGACAGCCATCTTGAAGCTCTTTCAAGACCCCAGAGGCCACTCAGGACCACAAATGGGGCTCAGGATCCCGCCTGGCCTCCCTCAGGGTGCTGTCTGCCTCCAGGGAGGTGATGCCAGGCAGAGGCCAAATGCCTCCGACCTCAGAGTCCAGAGCTGGGGCTTCCTTTTGCCCTACTCAGGAGAGGGTGGTGCTCATGGCTGGGGTTTGGTTTTTTTGTTTGTTTGTTTTTTGTTTTTGTTTTCTTTTGTTTTTTTTAAACCATTTTTACAAAAACCAGCCTATGGCCCAGCTTCAGCAGGGTAGAGCGTGGGGGCCAGCTCAATCTATTTCGTTGCCTTCGTTCCTGATGCCCACCCCGGATTCTCGGGAACAGCACTGTGAGCTGGGGCTGCCCAGCCTCACCCCAAGCCGTCTTTCCAGGAATGCTGGGGGAGCCGACACAATCACAGAGACCACATCTGAGCCTATCTCACCCGGTATTCTCTCATTTGAGCATGGACGTTTCCAAGTCTTCACATGATGGGACCATCTCTAGGCGGGAGGGATATGGGAGGGCAGGAGCAACCATTTTATGACCCTGGCTTTAATAATAAAAACCAGCTGCACTGAGACTTCCGGGTGGTTTTTGTTTGGTTGCCAGTCCAAGGGAAGTTGTCTAGAGCGGCTCACTGGGGGTAGAGTTAGCCGGGTACCTGCTTACCCAGGCTGCTCTGTCTCCTCTCTGGCAGCCTCAAGGCCTTTACAGAGGGGACAACCCTATACCTCCCTATGTAGGCCAGTGGGCGCTTCCCCTTCCCCACCCCCTGGCAGAATGGAGCTCACAGCTGTCCTCCCCTCACTGGCAACTCCCAAGCACCCATTGGACCCAGGGTTCCATCCCTAGAGCTCTGAGTTCAACATTTTGTCCATAGTAATAGTCTTTTTTTTTTGCCAGCTGCCCAGTTACACACCAGCATGATATCACCAGCTCCCTGCCTATCCGTGGTAGTTCTCCAAGTTACCTGAGTCCAGCTCCCAACCTAGCCTTGCTCAGGTCCATGTCCCCCAAGGGGCTGGACTGCAGCGGACTCAGCCTGGCCTCTCTGGCTCTCCCTGCTCCATCACATCTTCCCAGGCTGCTCTCCTGCCCCAAATCGGTCCCAGTTTTGTGACTGTGACTATCATGTTTTCTCTTATGTGTGGGCTGGCGGCAGGGAGGTAAAGTTTGCCGGCTTAAGGGTTCCTATCCACCCCCACCCCCCAGAGGACCAGAGTGGGGGCCACAGTCACTTATGAAACAGCTCACACTCTCACATCCCTCTCCTCTTTACTCTTTATAGGTACTTGCAGTATCACTGTGCTGCCTGCCTTGGCTGCAGTGGGCCCCGCGTCTTCCAGCTCCTGGGGCCCACTGAATTAGCCCCGGTAGGGCAGCGGTCCCTCGCCTGCTCCTCTGCCTACTTCTTAGGTTATTAGACCTGAGTCCTACTTAGAGGCCCAGGGTGCAGCCTAAGCGCAGAGCCACGCTGGAAAAGGCGGATGAACCACAGAAAAGGAGGGAAATTGCTCTGCGTAGGCCAAGACCACTCTGGGTTCATGAGATAATGCGGGCACTGGAGGATTGCCAAGTTTGTTCCTAGCACCGAAAAAGAGTTGAGCAACCATGGAAGACAGAAGAGGGGCCCGCAAGGAAGGGAAAATAACAGTTTTATCCCTTAGAATTGGGAGGGGCCCTAAGGCTGGGAGTCTGCTAAATGGGCAGACTTGGGTATTTCACAGGGCCCCAGGGTCCTGGCTCTTCCTCTTACTGGTTCTATGACATTCCCCACACTTCCACACCTTCCCCAAGTCCTCCCCCACGCATGGCAGCATGTCTTCTCAGCCTTTCTCCTCTGTCTTACGAGAAGCTGCTATCTCCCAGAGCCGGTTTTCCCTTCCCTTATTTACTTACATCGCTCTAACCCTCCTACACACTCCCCTGACACTGATTGCTGCTGGGGGAGGGCCAACGGCTACTCTGGTTGCTTCCTGCTGACAGGGGGTGGAGTCTAGGAGTTGTCAATCCAAGAGAGAAGGGACTTTTATGAGGTGGACTCCTGGGGGCAGTTCAGTGGGTTTCAGCAAAATTCTGGCAGGCAGTCCATGTAGTGCCTCATCTGCAGGACCATCTGTAGGGGCAGAAGGGCTAAGGAGTGAGAGGAGGATGTTAGAGGCCACTGCAGTACAGCCCAGAGTAGGCAACAGTCTGAGGTCCCTCCTAGATGGGAGACACACACACACACACACACACAGATTTGAGGTCCTTCCTAGATGAGAAAGAGAGAGACGGGAGAAATGACTTAACCATCATTTGATTTTTAGGTTTAAACAATAGTGGGTCTAGATCTCTTGGCTGCAGGGAGGCACTGCAATGTTGCACTGAACCAAGACCATGCTGTCCTCTGTCTGGAAATAATAGTCACAGGCCTTTATTCTTTGGCTGTTTTGTTGCTCTCCTTTCTCCGTCACAGAGCCAGAGGGCCAGCCTGACACAGAAAGGGGGCTTTCGAAGCTATGCTGAGACCAGCATCCTGGAGTCATGTGTTAGGGGAACTATCGCTATGATGGAACACCACGACCAAAGTAGCCTGGGAAGGACTCAGACGTCCGCTCCACTGTTCTTCATGGAAGGAATCAGACAGGAACTCAAGCATGGCAGGGACCTGAAGGCAGGCACTGACGCAGAAGCCATGGAGGGCGCTGCCGATAGCCTTGCTTCTCCTGGCTTGCTCAGCCTGCTGGGAGCCTTTTGGGAAGACAACTCCTGGTTATGCAAGCTTCACGCCTGCGACTTGGCCTCAAGTCTGATGTCATCCAAATGAAATGAGTTCATTAGTCCTCTCAGACTCTCCAGCAAGGTTCTAGGCACGTGCTGGGCCTGCATCTAGGCCAATGTTACTCTACCCATTTTTCAACAGAAATTGACCGTTAGTATCCACCTTCCCTAGTACATGATGAGGGAATTCTACACCTACTAAGTGGTCCCCTCTGTTGCTTTTGAGTGCAGCTCTGGAAACGCGTCCTTTATTGACAAAACTGGGCAGAAACTGTGATGTGCTTAAGAAATGTGGCATACCAAACTTCTTCCAGCCAGAAACTGATCTTTGTAGCGCTCACCCGTGCTCGCAGCTGTGGAGGTGCTCCACCCTGTAGGTTACTCATTGAGTAGTTACATACCGACTGACAGTTCCTACTAAAGGCCACTGTTTTATCCTCCAGTTTATGACAGGCCTGCGTGCAGAAAAATCAGGCATTCTTTTCTTAAGAGCCATTGGTCAGAGAAATCCCTATGGGTCAGGGTACGGGGGGGGGGGGGCGGGCTCTGCTGCTGCTGAGACATCTATGACATGAAAGGAGATCTATGAGCCCCCTCTCCAGAGCATCCTCTGAAGGCTTTCCTAAGATGGGCATGGGTACCCATGTCCTCTCCTTTCTCATTAGCAATCATGAAAGGAGGGGGGGTATTCCAAATATCTGCTCTTATTGATATGACTCTTCAACATCCTATGACTTTAATGAATTCCTAATAGTATATGATCCTTCATTCAAAAATCCTTCTGGTGTAAGCGTTCCCGTTGGCCCCCTTTTCTCAGGCTTATGATCTTAAGTGAGCATGATAAGCACCCAGAATGAAAGTTTTGCCCTTAGTCTAGAGAAAAAGAATGCTCTTTTTCCTTGTCTGGTTATGTCATAGCATCATGAAAGTGAAAAAAGCGGGAGCGCCAGGGCATGATGGGGCAGAAACAGAAGCTAGCTGCACAGAGCAGAGAGAAGAATTGGAAACGCCCGGTAGGAAGCACGGGCATTAAGATCTCCAGCCTCCCACCCGAACAAGCTGGTCCTCCTTAGCCTCGAGCCGTTACCTGGGAAACTACTGGGGAGGCACAGGGTCCTAGACATACGTTTTGTTAAGTTAGTTCTCTACGTGCTGCTAAGAGCAGACAGACAAGCAAGCCCTGAGAAAGGGGAAGTAACAACTTCCCCTCTCTAGAATAGGAGAGGCCTATGGCTAAACAGGCCCTGGATCCTTTTGTCCCCGTGCTTTCCCTCCCTTTCCCCTCCCATTGCCTTCTGAGAGGAAGCAGCAGCTAGCATCTCATACATTTTGTCTACCTGTGTCTGTCCTCTAACTGAACAAGAGGGTGACAAAGGTGTTGAAAGATACCCAACTGGCATGTGATGGGAGTGTCCAGGCCTATTCTGGGGAGGCTTCTGTGAGGACAGCAGCCTCGGAGATAGGTTGGGTCACCAGTCAGCACAGTGAGGTCTCCGTTTCGGGGTCCTTTCCATATTTCAGCAACCCCAAGAAGTCAGTTGATGTTCCTATGAAATGTCCTCAGGTCAACACTAGCGGGAGGGACATCTGGCACCTGGTTAGGCGTCCGTGTTCTCCCAGTGTTCCCTGAGCACTTGGAGGTGAGGCTATTCCAATCTTCTGTATCATGATGGGCACGATGGCACTACAGGATCTGCCGTCTGCAGGACTGGAGCCTGCAGGGTCAGTAAGTCACCTACCCCACAGGACTGAAAGCAACCACTCTCCTCATCCATCTCCCACTCTGCCTGGCTCTGCTCTCCCCAGTCCTGAGCTAGTGCAGCTGATCAAGCAGATCACCAACCAGGACGTGGGCCAGATGTGCGCTGCAGATCAGCTCCATCCAGCACCTGCCTTTGCCATGAACAGAGCTCCAGCTACAAACTACGGGCCTGTGGAGAAAACCTTGACACGGGAGTTTTAAAGAACAAGAATATCACTTTTTCACGGAGTTCTTACACTGAGCTGCAAGATCATCCCACTTTCAGAAAACACAAGCAGGGAGCCAGCTCAGACCCATAGAACAAAGAGAATATTGGGTGAAGATGGAGAGCCAGCCCGCAGCACCACGTCAGGAGGTGGAGGCCTGAGAGGAGGGCAGGAAGGAGTCTAGTGTTAGATGGTGTATCAGCAGGGTAGAGCCATATGGAGGTTACAGAAAGAAATCAGTGGGGCTGGCAGGTCACTGCGCTCCTGCATGTGGCTCAAGGTGATGTTCATGCAATATGCCGCAGAAGAACTCGCGGTGAACCCTCGTGGCTGCAGTGGGGTGATTGTCCAGAGAGGGATCAGCAAGATGAAGAGTATAGGAGCTGAGAGAGAGAGAGAGAGAGCGAGCACGAGAGCCTGATGGGTCTGGGCATCCCTGCATATACAGTGCAGGGGAGGGGAACAGCAGAGAATAGAGAAGTCACACTCTGGTGTTAGGTGTCAGATCCTGGAATGCAGAGATGGCTGCCTCTGCTATTGTGAACATAAATAGGGTGCCAGATATCACTGCGGTTCTTTCTCTGAACTCCTGTCAGGAGAGAAGGCAGGCGCCAAGCCTCAGTTATACCCTCATCACAGAACTACTCTGAGGCAGGTACTGGAGACCTGTGATAAAAGCTTTGGTGTTGGTGTTCATGGCTCTCCAGAGTGCTATAGCTGTGGGCCTGTGGAGGAGGGCCAGCACTCCTTAGGAGGTCTCCAGCCCAGAGAAGAGGCTCCTTGCTCATTACTGCTTCAGAAAAGCCCAGTCTGGGGTCCCAAGGGAGCTGTTTGAGAATCCCACAGAAGGGGGCAGCTTAGGTAGCAGTTGCTGCCTGGTGTAGGAATACAGTGGTAACAGCAATGGCTATGCTTATTTATGTCCCATGGGGGCAGGCGCTTCTGACCATCTCCCTCAGCAGAGCCCCGCAAACTAGGCTCTACTTCCCCTGCAAAGCAGGGGAGAAAGTACAGGCACAGTGTAATGAGATAACTGGCCCCTGTTACAGGGACTCTGGGTACGATGCCATGTGGGATGTGGTGATCAAACCAGGTCCCAACAGGAAAGCTAGAGACAGAATTCAGACTCCAGCCTTAGTGCCCTGCAGCCTTCTATGCTCTAGAAGGCTAGCTTCCTTGCTCAGCCTTGTCTTTGGAGCCCTGAGAACCTTGTGACAGCCTGGCAGGCTGAACCCAGAAGTAAGGACAGCAAGGCTTAGAGCCAGCAGTGTATGGACAGCCAACCCTGCAGCCCTGGCCGGAAGCCACTCAGGGTTAGGGGCTGGAAGGCTGTTTTTGAATAGCATGACTCCTCAGCCTCCTCCCAGCAAGGATTCAAACCAAGAACCTAACTTTCCAGGTCAAGTCAAGGGGAAAGGGCACAGCAGCTCACACACTCTGTGGAGGTTGATATAATATATTCATTTCCTTCACAGCCTAGGAAGTCCTCTCTCACTCCAGGACCAGCCTGGGCCAGTCAAGACAGCAAGGTTCTTGCCACCAACGAGAGGCCCGAGAGCTAGGGTCATTTTCCCTGAGAGCTTTTGAGAGCCCCAGATGAGAGGTTCAAGCCCACTAAGTACCCTGGGCCCTATCTACGACATGTGAAGCTGCTAAACAAAATCTCACAACTCTTGGTATTTGAACTATGATGAAGTAAGGTCTCATCCCTGTCCACTCCACCTTCAGGTGCCGCTGTCCCTTACAGTGTGCAAGGCCTGGGCATCTGGATTCCTAGACCCATCCCTGTTTCTGTCTTGCTTTGTGACTCAGAGAAAACCCTTGAGCTCCTCCCTCCCTAGCAGAAGAATAATGACTGTGTGTGCCCCACCCCTGAGGGTTGCTGGGATAACTAATGACATAATGGAAGGGAAAGCCCTCTGAGAATGTTTCAAGGGAAACACAAGCTGAAGGCACCCTTATTAATAATAGATGCCCGGGGTGCGCTTCTGCCAGAGCACGCTCAGCACTTCTGGGGCGGATGCCCAGGAGATGCTCCGTTACTTCATTTGATGCTGCTGCTAGTTCAGAGTGGGGAGGGAGGTGGGTGGGACCCATGGCTACCCTGGCTAGCTCCAGCAGCCAGCTCCTGAGCTCTTGCTGCTGGCACATTGTTCCCTTGTAAACAGTACCTCCGAGCCACCCAGTTTCAGAAAAGAGGTGCCTGCCATTTCCTTCTCCAATAACCGGTTCTAAACCTACCCCACACTCACCAAGGAAATCATAATATTGCAGATTTTTCTTTCCTTGGCTCTATTGCTCAAAAGTTTGGTTTTTATCTCCTGATGCATAGTTAATTTAATTATCCGAAGAAAATGATGGAACACTTGATGCTAATTTATTACCAGCTACCAAGGACACCATGCTGGCATAATTTCATCCAGAGCCTCAGGCTACAGCTTAGCAGGCTGCCTATTCACCCTGAACAACCAAATGAAATTGACTACCCAGGAGGTCAGCCAGGACAATAAACACTGTGATGAGTGTGGCAGAACCCCATGCCGGGAAATTTACAGCGCACCTTCCACCCCACGCTCCAGGAGCCTCCCCAACATCAATTAGGCCTCGTAACTAGGAGGACTCACCTCCGCCTACACTGCTTAAAGAAGGGGCAGGGACTGTGGGTCCTGGTTGGGACAGTGCCACAGGAGAAAGCAGATTGGACCCACACTGCTGCACAGCCACCAACCCCCCCCCCCCCACACACACACCATACTGAGCAAAGTACAGAACAGCAGCCCAGAAGAGGCCTCCGGAAGGGAGTCAGCTTGTACTTGAGATCTTCTGTGCTTGTTTATGCTGGCCCTTCTGCTTCGGATGTACCTTTCTCTTTCAGCTTTGCCCTCTGAACCTGGCTAGCTGCCACATCCCTCTATTCCAGACACCCCAGCTGGGTCCCCTGGTAAGGCATTTGTCTAAAGTTACTACTAGTCCCAAGTCTCCAGGCAGGCTGGAAATCATGTCAGTTTTGGCCTTCTCATCTGTAGTATGGGGATTCATGAGACTTTAATGAGACCATGCATCTAAGAGGCTTGGCAAGGCTTCTTGGGCATACAAAACTCTCAAAAAAGAGTTCTTGTCTTTACCCATATAGTATGGTATCTGTCTACATGTTCAAGTCACCATCTTACCTATGATGAAAATAGAGTTTAAATGGGGAAGAAAATCAGGCATGGCGGGTCATGTCTGTCGTCCTGACACTGAAGCTGAGGCAGGGGAGAGCCATGAGTTTGGGATGTATAGTGAGTTCCAGGCTAGCCTGGGCTGAAGAGTGAGGTGGTGTCTCAAATAATAAGAATCATTATTGTTAATAATAATAGAGAAGAAAATTAAAAGAGAAAGATAAATAGGGTCTAGCCCAGTGAGTGACCCTGCCTCAGAGACATATGATCAGTAGAACCAGACGTCTAGGGGATCAGCCTAAATCACCCAGGTGACCCAACACAGAGACAGCAGCAGAAGCTTCCGGAGAACCTAGAGGGAAGCAGTGTTTGCCCTGGCTGCCCAGCCCATGTGACTAGTTGTGGGAGGTAATGAAGGTGATGCCCAGCATGCCAAATCTGTCCTACCACACTGGACGGCATGGAAAGAAAGTGCCAGCTCCCCCCCCCCCCCGGAGGACGCTCCAATGTCCCCACTGCCTCTTGCTTAGGCCAGGCTTGCAGCTCTGAAACCATGTACCTGGAGAAGAGTCCTGGAGAAGCTGGGGGTGGTGAGGAAGCCCCCGATATAGAGGACAAGAGACCCAGAGGAGGTGGGGATGGTGAGGAAGTCCCCAATATAGAGGGAAAGAGTCCTGGAGAAAGTGGGGTGTGAAATCAGCTGGGACAGTGGCAAAGCTATGCACCTCGAGTCCAGTGTGGGTTCCACATGTCAATGCCCACACCTCTGGCCATTATCTCAGTTCTCCACGCAGAAGGCAGCAGCCTTGAGACGGCTGCACTAGACATCACCCAGCATGTAGTCAAGTCTTAGTAAGTCATATTTGCCAAAAATTCTGGGTTCTGTTTTAGCTGCTTTGTGACCTGGGCCAAAGTCCTGTGCATGTGGTTTTCTCCATCTCTCCCCTACCCACCAGCAGTGGGATGGTGTATGCCCACATAAAAGCCAAGGTTATCAGCCAGTCTTCATTCAGGCTCCCAGAGTCCCCCAAATACTACGGTTACATGGAATCCTGATAGCATATCCCCCAATATGCTCTTTTTACAGGATTATCAGTCAAGCCTCCAGCTAACTATACCCTTCTGGCACAATCAATAGGGTTCTCTGGGTTTCCCACTTTGTCCAGCTCACTTTTATATCCACCAAAACAAAACCCCTACTCAGAGACAGCATGAAACATAGCCATGCTGAGCATTCCTTTCAGAATGAGAACATAAGGTGCATTTATGGCTGGGGTTTCCAGTCCTCCAGCCGGCGCAGACACGCCCAGGCTCTGGCGGCAACCTGGCTCCCCTGCTATCCTGAGAGGAAAAGCTTGCTCTCTGCCAGCCTCACCCACAGTACTGGACCCATTTACACAGTCTCTGGGGACCCATTTTGTAGCCAAAGAGTTTTCAGCTAAAGCCATTCAGGGCATGAAGCCAGAGGTCTCCTGTAACTACCTCCAAATGGCTTCCATCTTTGTTTCCCTTCATCCTCCTGGATACACCACCAGGTCTGGATAGTCGTCTAGGTAGGTCATGGGCCATCCACAAAAACTCAGTGGTTCTCCATTGCCACAACCTCCTCGGGTGGCAGGGCCTCAGGACAGATAGCTCTTTGTAGAACACTCGGCTGATTTTTGATTTTGCATGTGTGTGGTATGCATGTGCGTATGAATGCTCTCTGTATGTGTATATGTGTGTGCGTGCACATGTGTGCCCAAAGTTGAAATATGGGTGTTTTCTTCATTGGCTCTTCACTTTATTTGTTAAGGCATGGTTTCTCACTAAGCTAGTTTAGCTAGTTAGGTAGCTAGTCTGAGATCCTGTCCAGCTTTCACACGAGTTCCAGGGACCCAAACTCTGGCCCCCATGTCTGTGTAGCAAGCATTTTATTGGATAAGCCACAATCTCTGCCCAATATGCTAACATAATTAATTCTCAAACATTCAAACAATAGTCACCAACTAGCAGAAAGGATTTTTAAAATATTCAACAAAATTACCCAATATGTCAAGAAAAAACCAAAGCTATGGAGTGGCAGGCTAAACTTCTTGCCCATTCATTTGGGTATCTGCTCACATTGCCTAGAAAACAAAGGGCACAGACAGCAAAGCTTTTGCAAGGATGTGCAAGACTTCTTATCAGCACAGCGTTATCGGTTAACTGTCTCTTTCTTTACACTTCCACAGAACCACCATGGGATATTCCTTGAGAGTGAAGTTTGAGAAACACTGGTTTAGGAGGGAAAAGGCTAAACTTGTCAAACTGACTTCCCTTAACACACACTTTCAAAGCTACATTTCTGCCCCACACTGCCTCAACTATCCACACGACCCGCCCCCCCAGCTTGGTTTCCTTTTCCACCCTGTATGTTAATGTAAAGCCTCCAGCCCCCTCCCCCAAGAAGAGCCACCACTGGCCCACAGGGGATATTCAGTGACAATGCCTAGTGTTTCCGCTCTGCTTTTGCATCTCCTCTCATCTTTTCTGAAAAAATTCAGAGGGCAGGGACCATGCCTTCAGAGACTAGCACACTGTCCTCTCCATCAGCAAAACCAAAGCTACTTTAGGCTGTGGCTCCCATACATCACAACTGCTGAGCCATGGAACACTGCAAGTATGTTCCCTGCTGCATTGCTGAGCACACAGGGCGATGCTGGGAGCAGCGTCACCACTAGGCCTCAGGCTGTGTGAGGGAAGGAACATCTCTGTCCTCTCAGGGGCTGCCCTGCAAAGGAAAACAGACCGCCAAAACTCCCAGGGGCCACAGGAGGCTGACCAGACCTCAGACAAGCAGGAAAGGGGAAGCACACACATAGGTAGTAAGCACATTGCCCTTGCCTACCTCCCCCACTGCTTCCAGAGGTCTAGAGTCAGAGCAGTAGCATCTGATAGTTCGGTTAAAAGAGTGAAGATAAAAGGGGTACCTGAGACCATGCCTTGTGGACTGGTTCCACTTGAGCCCATCCCCCACAGCTGACTTTTGTGTGCACATGGTTGTATGTGTGTGCAATGGTGTGCGTGTGGCAGAAACTGACATCAGTAGTCTTTCCCTCGCTCCCTTTCCACTGTACTTTTCTGAGGCAGGGTCTTTCATTGAGCTTGTAGCGCACCAATTTAGTTAAGCTAGCAAGCCCCATGAATCCACCTATCTCCATCTCCCCACTAGTGGTGCGACCTTTTAAAAGGTACCAGTCATCCAAACTCAGGCCCTCATGGCTATGTAACACTCTACTACCTGAACCATCTCCCCAGACTTTCAGAAACAGTCCCAGTTGGCACTCAGAGGGACTTTTCCATCCCATGAAATCCTTCTGCAGACACTAGCCCAGAACACTGCCTCTCCTTCCACCACAAAGCCTCACTGGTGGCAGGAAATCACTGAGTGCTGTGTCTGAGGCTGACCACTGTGTAGACCAGGTTTCCCTGTCCCTCGAGTTGAGGGAGATTCAGATTTCTAGTGAAGTCACCACTCTTAAGCCAGACTGCCCAGTTTCAAATCCTGGCTCTGGTTTAACAGTCTGAATTTGAAGTTATATAACTTTGTAGAGGTTCTAATTATTGATGTAAACCACCAAAAGCAGAATATAATTTAATGATCATTATGACGACTAGAGGGATAGGAAGTGCTAGGACAGTGTTGATTATATGCACAGCAAATACAGTACAGCCAAGGACCGCAGAACACTTAAGTGACAAGAGTCCAGTAGTAACATGACACAACGTATTAGCCACACAGCTGTGGGACAGATGTAAACAAACTGATGTGCTGCCAGTCACATGAACATACAGATACACACACTGTGAACTCTAGGTGTAGAGTTGGCTGCGGCACCTAGGTTTGTACATTCAATGATATCTGGAGAAATTGGTCATTTCTCAGAACTTAACAGCCTGGTAAGTAACATAACTATGCTAAATGCTATGGTGAGGATGACAATGACCTATGTCCAGTAAATTCTGGTTCAAGGACAAGAGGAATCAGTGGGAGAAAAGACAATCAGTTCAAGTCAGAAGGTGCTACCTGGGGTGCTCCTTCTAACCAGTATATCTCAATGGGGGGGGTGTCCCACTACAGCCATCATATCTGCCATTGCTCCTGCCCCTGCAAGAGATGAGGGGTAACTGGATAAGCCCCTAAGAAAGTACCCCAAAGACAGAAAGATACAGTTATCACTTCATGAGGTGACTGAAGAAGCCATGAATGCCCAGACAATTCACTATAGTTTTCTTTCCTCTGCACCCCACTAGGTCAACCTGGGCAACCAAGGGTACAGCCAGAGGATGCCACAACTCTGGCATTCTAGGATCCCATGGTACCAATGTGTTCATGTCTTGTGAAGAGACATCACTTTACTGTAGCCCACTCACTTCACTAGAAGGCTAAAATGCCACAGCTTCCAAAAGCACTTTGCAGCAGGGTGACCACAAGTCAAATTAAGCTGTCAGGCAGCAGAGGAAGGGCCAGGCTGGCCACATGGGGTCTGGAGGACCGGGTACCCTTCCCTCACCGCTGACTTCCTATCTCTTCCTTATGGTGCTGTATGCTCAACACAAGGTGCAACCTCAGCTGGCAGTTCTTATTCTCCTTTGCAGATGACTCATGTGGCCCCAATGACTCATGTGGCCCATGGCTTCTCTGTCTCAGACCTGCATGCATCCTGACTGGTGCTCCTGGTGCAGCAGAACCCTAGGGCAGGAGAGTGCAAGTGATGGCCACATGTACAGATGATGTAGGAGCCTGGTTGTTTTTCTCCACACAAGGAAAATACCAGGAGAGAAAAGGAAAGGGCAGGGTATTTTCTGAGCAGAATTTTAAACATTCATAGTGGTACCAACGTTATATTGTTTCAGAGCTGTCCTTCTTTCTTGGCTCCCCATCCTTTGCAGACACAAAGTCTGATAAACTGATGACCCCCTACCTGAAATGGGCAACTTTTGAGTTAAATCAAGCAAACACTTTCAGCATGGCCAGGCTTAAGTCAGGTCAACTTTGTCACATTAGCTATGTTTTTCTGAAAACTAGAATACTTCTGGAACATTTATACTTTGTGGTCAAGCTTCTGTAGCTCTGAATTTGCCAATACAGCTGCTATCTTCTGGGATATGCCATTCAACAATTATATTAGGGTGACCAGGCTAGAGGAATGTTCATGCTTATAATCTTGCCTAAAACAGAGAGCACCTGTGAGTAAGACAAGAGAAGAAGCAAGTGATGTTGATGATCTGGTCTATGTAGCCCTGGTTGGCTGGAACTTGCTATGTGGACTAGGCTGGCTTTGGGTTCACAGAGATCCATTTCCTTCTGGGGTGCTGCGATTAAAGGTGAATGCAACCATACCTGGCTAGAAGTGCATTTTATTCCCTTTCTTCAAATTCTTCTTTAAGAAGTAAGGCATGTTTCTAATAGCAATTTTAAAGGATGAAAAAACTTTATTATATATTTTATTACAGAATTAGAAAATGTCAAAAATAATTGTTTAGGACCACAAAAAATTAAAAAGAAATATAATAATTGATTCATCAAAAGGCATTCTAGCTATTAGCATATTTTCTTTCCTCATATTATGAATTTCTATGATTTCAGCTGAATACTTTTGACAGTTTCCTTGACATGATTTTGATTTATTTTTTCTTCAGTATTTCTGTCATTTCAGGAACCACCTGCAAAACAAACAAGCAAACAAAAAACTGAAACAGTAATTAACATCTTAAGTCCTACCTGAAATAAGGCTGTAGTGCTTGGGGAGGCCATGGAGGCTAAAATCATGACAAATCTTCATTCAGCAACAAGCACCATCCAGGCACACACATTCCTTGCTCTCTCGCTCTTTCTCCCACCCCTAGTGAGATGGCAAACCCTCTGGGGGAAAGCTCACCAGGAACATAAGCTGTCACGGTTTAGAGCCAACTTCTGTCCAGATGCCTTTTGACACAATCACAAACTTAGACATCACTAAAAATACTTAGTAGAAGGCTAAATTCTTCTCTCTGGGGCTGAGAGCATCAAGACTTCTTTACCTTCGTATTTCCCCTTCCTTCCTTTCGTGCACCCGCCTCTCCCTCAAGCCTGCACACCAGCGGCACTGCTCAGAACTGTCAGACTTCTCCAGCGCTTGCTCTTTCATTCTTTTTTTGTGTATGTGGGTTTTTTTCTGTTTGTTTGTTGTTGTTTTTTGAGACAGGGTTTCTCTATGTAACTGCTCTGGCTGTCCTGGAACATGCTCTGTCGACCAGGCTGGCCTCGACCTCAAAAAGATCCTCCTGCCTCTGCTTCCCAAGTGCTAGGATTAAAGGCCTGCACTGCCACTACCGGTGACTCTTTCATTCTTTCATTGCACACTTCATAAACGTTCTGTTGGCTTTCTCAACATTTGTTACTATTACGTGGTACATTCCAATGAACTGAATTCAGTATCATTGCCTTTCACTAAAATCAAGATTGTGTGCCTGTGCTGTGGCTGGTTAACAGACAGAACAGACCACAGCAAGCGCAAATGACTGGGCTGACACCCATTCTAAAACACAATTAACTGCGACCCTTGGCCCTGTCAGGTCAGTGGCTGCAACTAGAGTGCAACGTTTGGACAGCAGAGGAGGGCGGACAGCGAGACTGTGATGCCGCACAGACATTCTCAGCACCAGCCAGGTCGCTTGTGTAAAATATCAATTACCCAGTCTTCCAAAGGGCTGTGGGCTGCCCTAGCTCAGAGATCTCAACTGACCGCTCTACTGATGAATGCAGCTTCTCAATTATTTAAGAGAGCTACATTTCCACAAGGTGGAAATAATGCGTTCCTACAAAATTTATTAAGGAAATTGTCGACATGTTGTTTCTTCCGAATGTCACTTTGTCTCCAGCCTATTAAAAGGCCTGTGTTTACCATGGAGCCAGCAGGCATTCGCTCAGGGCAGCTCTAAGTGCTGGCACCACTTCCCCTGGTTTTCCTCAGTGGAGGTACCATGAGCTCAGAGCTCATGCCAGTCACAGGGATGACATGTTCTTCGAGCCTCACACAGGACCAGTATGTTTCATGAAAAACATGCCAGAGCATAAAATCTTTCCCCAGGAGACCAAACATTTAGAATATATAAAGTTCACCCTACAAAATGTCCCCTCACCACACTAACCACAGAAGAGTCAAGGAATTTTCTCTTGCCATCACTAAACCAACAACAGATTTCACAAGGAGTCTATATGACCCAGTAAGGGGAAATGCTAAATGTAAAGGCCCGGGCATATTGAAAGACCTGGATTCTTATTTTTAATATCCTTTAGACATTGCAGAGGCAGCCAGCCCTACTCAGGAAGAGCAAATCAGAGGAGTCTTGAATTTAAAAAGATAGCAGTCTACTGCCATAAACAAATAATGAACATCTTCCCCTTAGAGCTGGGAGAGTGGAGACATCTTTGGGTATGGGATTTCTCTTCAGTGTTATGAAAATGTACTGGGACTAAGTGATGGCTGCACAGTTCTATGGGTAAACTAAAAATCAACAAACTGACATTGAGGTTTTTGATCAATTCTGTTACTAGAAATATACTCTAAACGTGGTCATCTTATACCAGATGTAGGAGAATGAGAGGAACAGTAACACATGCTCCAAATTTAGGAGTTTTCAAGAAAGAAGAGACCATTGTAACCTAGGAAAATTTAGAACATCATCCTAGAAGAGAAAAGGAATCTGGTTAAAAGAGAGAGGGGGGAGGGGAGAGAGAGAGAGAGAGAGAGGGAGCGGTTCAAGTGGTAACAGAGAGTGTAATGGCTGTGGTGGGAAGACAGGTGGCATAACAAATCCACCCATGCAAACAGTATGGTCTCTTCAATAGAGGGTGCAGTGCAAATGGACATACACATGGAAAGAATGAAGGTGGGCCCCTATCAAACACCATATACAAAAATGTATTCAAAACAGATAAATGACTATAACCATGAAGTTGTTAGAAGAAAACCTAAGTGTGAATCTTCATTACTTTAGGTTGGCCATTGACTCTCAGATACAATAACAAAAGTACAAGCAATGAAAGGAGATGATAAACGACTGGACTTCATAAAAATTAAAAGTATTTGTACATCTAAAGAAATTATCAAAAAAGTAAGAATAAAGTTGGGCATGGTGCTATCACCTTTTATCCCAGCACTTGGAAAGGAGAGGCAGTCAGATCTTGAGTTCAAGCCCAGCTTGGTCTACATAGCAAGTTCCAGGCCAGCCAGGGCTACAAAGTTTGTTTCAAAAAACAAACAAATGAACAAAAGCAAACAAACAAATAAATAAATACAAACAAAACCCTTTATTGAATGATAAGAAGTATTTAGAAACCATATTTGATAACAACTTTGTATTGAGACTATGTGAAGAACCCAACAAAAAAATAAACAGTCTAACCAAAGACTTAGGCTATAGCTCAATGGTAGGGCATTTGCCTAAAATGCACAAAGCCCTGGTTTCTACCTCTAGCACCAATAAAAGAGAAGCAAAGGACTTGGATATAAATGTTCGACAAGCATCTTTTCAGTGCTTGGATGTTCTTAACATCACTAGTTACGGGTGCAATGTAAATTAAAACTATAACTGAGATATGACTTCACTCGTAGGATGGTCCTAATTAAAAGAACAGAGGCTGTGGAAAAAGTCTTATACACTGCCAGCAGGAATGTGAAATTGTGTAACCTCTGTGAAAACAGTCTAAAAGGTTTTCAAAAAGCTAAGATGGAATTACTGTATGACTGGGCGATTCTGTTCTGTGTGCATGCAAAGAAAATGAAAGTGGGCATTTGAAGCCCAATGATTACTACAGTGTATTAGGAAAAGTTTTCTTAGACATAACACTTGAAGCATAGGCAACATAATATTAAAAAAAAAAATTGGACAAGTCAGACTTAATCAAAATTTAAAATGTTTATAATGAAAGTGAAAAGGCAAACTCAGATGAGAGACCACACTGGGAATCATACCTGATAAGGAACTAACTTCCAACACAGACAGACAATGCTTACAAGTCAAGAACAAAAAAGGCACAACACAATTTAAAAACGCAAGTGTCATTTCTATAGAGAAAATATGTAAATGGCTAATAAAAGTACAAAGAAAATAGTCAATATCATCAGTCTCCAGGAAAATACAAATCACAACTAAAAGATGCCACTTCACATCCACAAGAACCCTTATAATCAGAAAGACACAGTGACATGTGCTAATGAGTGTGCAGAAGACTCAGAGCCCCACAACCTTCTAGTGGGACTGTAAACTAGTACAGTCGCTCTGAAAGCAGATTGACAAAGACTTCTACAGCAATTCCATATTGAGAAAAGAACTTCAAAGAAATAAACACTGTCGTCTGTACAGAACTATATACAAATCCATAGCAAGACACACACACACACACACACCTTCTTTTCAGACCAGTTCCCTCTCTCACCAACATATCACAGTCGCTAAACAACTCCCCTAACAGTTACATACTTAGGTCAAACAGGAGCAGATTCCTGACAGAGAACCTCAGCATCACTGAAGTGGGTTATATTTTTCCCAAGACAAGGCCTAAGCCCTTTAGAAGGTCCCTTGAGTGGAAGGATGACCTAAGCTGAATGAGAAAACACCCACCTAGTTTTTCCATGCAGTCTGAGCCAACAGTGAGTGCCACCGAGCAGTTGAAGGGTCTCTGTCTAGTTTTCACTGCCTTGAGTCAGCCTGCTGCTGTCAACTGTCCTGCTTCTATTCTCGAGTCACAGCCTCCCCGATGTGGCACACATCCCTCAACGTACTTCCATGTTGGGGGCTCCTATCCTGGCAAACCCATGTCTCCTAGGGCTGAACGCTACTTTCAGAGTGCCAACTTCTCATGAGGGATTTTGCATAGGCAGAGCAGGGCGACAAGAGGAGGCTGGGCCAAGCATGAGCTATGTACTTTTAAATGGAGCTAAGTACATTTCAGGTGATCATCAATTATAATTTGCTAAGTAAGTTTCTATGATTGAAGTCTTTCTCATGGGGAAGGCAAACACATAGAAACAGTAGGGTAAGAATGCTCACAAATGTGCTTAAAAATGGGGGAAAAAACATGTCTTCTTTAAACCTGTCACATGAGAAAGCTCTTAATTTTCAAAGTCAATAAACAGAACATTCTTGTTGAGCCAGCTGAACCGGACTTGAGTGCCAACTCTTCCCTGAAAAGCCCTCATACCCTCAGCAATCCCTGAATGAAGAGCTTGACGCTCATTTCTGTAGTATATCTATCAAATGTGATCCAAGATTCTACCTATGGTGTCACTTTACACTATGCTGATTCAGTGTGTGATATACCAAGAGTCCTGTGGATATTTTATAATCTGGATTTTTTCAAAAGAAAAAAAAAACTGTGTTGTACAGTAACATCACAAAGCTGTTATATTTTAAATATGATAAAATTATGTAATAAATTAACAGCATATATACAGAAGCACAACACACATTTTTGTCTATCATTTCATTTTTGACAAAACCCACTGGATGGCAACGCTGGTGACAGCAATCCCTTTCAAGACTAGCTTACCTTAAACAAATCTGCAACTATCCCATAATCCGCCACTTGGAAAATCGGAGCTTCTGGGTCCTTGTTAATAGCCACAATTGTCTGTGAAGTGAAAACAGAACACTGACTGGTGGTTCTGTTTTTAAGTTCCTTCTCGCAATACACTGATAGTCTTTAAATATCTGTCAAGACTAATTTGGAGTTTCTATGCCAACACTGTACACACAAAAAGGTTTTGGGTAGTACTGTAGTAAAATAGCTACCACTATCAAAATATCACCACTTAGTATAGTAAAATAGCATCATGTGGCCCATCTTGAATAAAGAGTTTAAAATTATTATCCCCTTAAATTTTTTTCTTAAGAAAAAAAGGTTTGATTTTTAGATAAAATAGTAACTAATCCATACCTCAAACACAGTGTTTGCAAACTTTTGTTTCTATTCTGTTCTACTTGTTATTCATCCTGGATCTGTACTGAGTATAAAAAGCTATCTTGTCAACCTGCTATTAAAGAACTTTAAAAAATTAAAAAGTCCTTATGTATGCAGCAAATACACGCAATAAAACAAGTTACTGGGTCTCCTATAAAAAGTATATGAAAGTTGTGGCGGTTACTTACAGAGCAAAGAGAATTGTTTGGTATTTTCCATAGTTGTTTCAAACACCATTATAATTAAGTAAAGTTAGAGCTGTGACTCAAGTGTAAAATTATTTTAATGGATAGTGAATTATAATAATTCAGATCTCTAAAGGTAAAGATAAATTTCTAACTACCTATCATTGTATCTTGAGAAATCCACTGGCATTATTCTGATGTAGTCTGGCCTAAAATAAAGGCTTCAGAACATGTCTAATTCCTCTACAGGGCTCCTGAAATAGACAGTTGAACATGTCAGAGTAACTGGGACTGGAGCTCAGTGTGGCCTTGATGTTGTCAGCTCAGAGACAGTGCATGAGCTTCACATGTGAGTCTCAAATCCAGACTTGCGAGGACAAAAATGTCTCACAGGGCCCAGACTTCACTGATGTTCCTCTTCTGGGAAAGTGTATCCTGCTTCGCAGCTAGAAGCAGAGATTTATTTAATTGATGACGGCTAACGATTCTTCTGGAGGCCACCTAGTCAAACATTTGACAGTTTAATCATCTGAAAGCTTTTTCGTCCCACTACATAAAGTTATTTTAAAAGAGTGAGCACATAACTATAGGCTAGGAACCACAATGATATTAAAAAGAGAGTGGATATACTTTTCTGGATTACTAAAATAATATTCTTAAATTATCAACTGCAAAACTGCTATAATAAAGTATTGTTTGCTCCTTGTAAATTCAAGCTTTTCCTCTTCCTGTTTTAAACACACATTGTATTCAACCTTAT
The DNA here is from genome assembly GCF_950005125.1 of Chionomys nivalis. Lineage (NCBI taxonomy): Eukaryota > Metazoa > Chordata > Mammalia > Rodentia > Cricetidae > Chionomys > Chionomys nivalis. The sequence goes on from NC_080089.1 coordinate 54,299,600, forward strand.
CACTACATATATAGTTTAGCATATTGACTAATTTGCTATAATAATCAATTCACTATACTGTCATGCTAAATAAAAAACTGCAGCTCAATGCAATTATCAGATTTAGGCCATTCAAACAAGAATTTAACAAAAACTATCAAAGAAATCATTGGTTCCCCACAAAAGACAGAGATAATAGTAGTTGTAGTTGAAATATTTTTTCCTTTTTTTTTTTTTTTTTAATGGATCAAGGTCTTTAAAGCAGGCTAGCCTTGAACTTATGTTTTCCTGCCTTAGCCTCCATGGTGGTGGGATTGAAGGTGTGCGTCATCACATCTGCTGGATTACCTTTTATTCATTTAATCATCTAATCACGTATCTGTGGACTGGGTAAAAGGATGCCACCACTGAAGTTTATTCTCACAGATTATTCCCTGTAGTCTCTGTATTTCAGCTGTTCCTGGCTTGCTTAGACTTACGCTATCAAGTCTGTTTTGCTTCCCTCAGCAACTAGTCCTGTTGCCAGGTGAGGGGAATTTTCACCAGGATCTTCTTGGCACACATAATCGTTTATTTTGGAGGAGTATTTTAAACACGTCTGAATTGGTCTAGCTAAAAATATATATATTCTAAGGCTTCTGGTATTAGAGAGGTCGTGTGTGTGTTTTGTGTGTGCGTGTGTGTGAGCGTTAATGCATAAGTCACATTTCCCCAATGGCACTGCTGTTTTCAGAGCTTAGTAAAGAAACCTGCCATCCAACTGTGAAATCTGACTGGGTCTGAATCAATTCATTTAGAAGCTACAAAGAGATAGTGCATGTATTTCTTCAAGTGAGAACTTAAGCCTGTTAAAAGTTTTATTATCTTTTATATCCAGCTTCCATCTGAATGGATAAATGCAGGGTTTCAGATGCATTTCTGCCTTCATGAAAGATAAGTTCATAATTCAAACTATACATTATTATGCATGAGTTAATATGTCATACTCTGAAATATATGTTCAGAGTTATTACAGAGGCCTTCCAAATGCAGTCCAAGTAGTAAGTTAAAATCAAGTGTTTTGACTGCACAGCACATCTTTGACAATTTCAAAAGTATTAAGATTTCCCAACATTCTAACCCAACTGTGTCAGTCACACACTCCTAACAACCCAGAAGAGGGTGGTTCTGATGGGCACCAAGCGAAGATGACAAGAGATTCAGGGACCAGAACCTTATTAAGTTGCTTCAGTCTCATATCTTCTACCCACAGATTGTCAGAGCTGAAATGGATACTGGTAATTACCTAACACCCACATTTGGGAAACAAAGAAACTGAGGCACAAGCAGACAGGGCTCAGCACACAGTAAGCTTAGCTTAGGTTTAGCTGTGCCTTGTGATGAGCCACCCCTCCCCACTAACAGTACACTTCAGACAGGGCATAGCAGCTTCAATCTCTCAGTTCCCAGATATATGTTAATGCAAAGTGCTCAAGTTCACACTCCAACTGTATGTATACAGAAATGTGAACGCTTTTTCTTTTAATACTCCAATTATTGTACACTATTACCTTGCTGTCCTTCATCCCAGCTAAATGTTGGATGGCTCCAGATATTCCAACAGCAATATAAAGTTCCTGAAACAAGAGACCACATTATTAATATGCATTTATATTATAGAACATTTTTGAGGCAGAGTCTCAGGTGTCCCAGGCTGTCTCAAACTCACTATCTATTTGGGGATGACTTTGAAATTCTGATCCTCTTGCCTCTTCTTCCCAAGTGCTGCTGATATTACAGTCATCCATCACTACACCTAGTTTATGGAGTCCTGTACTTGAACCTAGAGCCTCGTGCATGCTAGGTTAGCACTCTGCCAACTATGTGCTACATCTCCAGCCCTATAAAATACTTCACAATGTGTATACCATTAGTAACTTAAATCTTAGGCAAAAGATATGCAAAATGAATTATCCTATATGCACCACTTAAGTCATGCTTTTCTTCTCCAACTTTTATATCACAGTTCTCTTTTTCTAGTGAGTTCCTATAGTAGTGGTGGTATAAAAATACATAGACAAACACATACTGAACATTTACAATGCACCAAACTGCTCAGCATCTCACAGCAACCATCCCAGTTTCATACTGGCACCTATGGCATTCACTTTGGTATAACTGTGCAACTCACATATGTTGTATCTACCCATTCACAACATGCACACATTATAATATTAACATATACACACATATTCAAACATATTAAAATATATTTTTTGCTTGTTTGCCTTCTCACATAAGGATATTTGTGAAAATGATAATTAGGATCTATTTATTAAATTTCCTATTTATAAATGCCAGAAATACAAATTAGTGTGAAGAGGTTCTAAGCATGCCTGTGTTCACAGACAGATGGATGAATAGATGCGGAATAAAAAAACACACTTCTTGAAAGTATTGGTGTGGCTTTCAGAATCCAACACGAGGGCTCCCACATGGGTGTTTCTGAGTGATAATTGTCATCTGCACATCTTCTAACCCTCTACCCCCAAATATTAGAAGGAAATCATAGCCAACTACTGTTCTATCTATCCCCTTATCTAAAAATTTTAAAGTACCAATGTTTGAAAATTAAAAGTACCATCATGGAAGAGTGATTTAACAAGCACTTAATTACAAGAGCTCAGGTGCTCCAGTTTGCCTAGTAGGTATAATTAAAACTTCAACTGAGAACCTTTTCCCACCCATAAGCTGGCATGCCCTGGCTTGGGAGGGAGGGGCACTGACCGTGTAACCAGAATGTCACTGCTTTTGGATGAGTAACATGGAGAGAGCACTGGAGGTGGCTCTGCCATGCCTACTTCTGTTACAAGGCAGACACTTCAAAGCCACTGGCAGTGTCAAGTGGTCTCACCTTGTTTTTTCTATTGCTTATGATTTAGTTTAACAACTGTCCATTGTATCAGAGAGCATTTCAGCTAGGATAGGAGTAATATGGCCCTCCAGTGTTGTGATATTTCATAAAATCTAGGTATATAGGACATACATAGGTCATTTTCCCTCCTGGGGGGTCTTAGTCTACAGGTGCTTTTCCAGAAGCTTCCAGGATACTCCCAAGAATAGCCAGAACTGAATACCATAGGCAGACAGCGCCTTCAGCTCTGATGCAGCCCCTCTAGCATGTTGGCAGCATAACCACGGATCTTCTCTTTAAGAGCATAAAGTGTCCAACTGCTTCCAGAACAGCACAGTGCCTCTACACTGTAACCTTGAGGCAGTTTTGTCTCCATGGTGAGTTAATCAAGTTAAAAAGAGCTGACCTTGTTTTCTGAACCAGCTGTACTAGTCTTTTCCCTAGTTATTTTTATAAGGAGACCATTACAATGAGTTGGGAAGAAAACTACAGTGTCAGTGTGCTATGGGAGGTGTGCCTCCTTTACTCAAGCCTGCCGACAGTGAGAGCTATTTGCCTTAAAGATTTTCTGTCTTGGGATGAGAGGTCTACCACAGAAAGTAAAGATAAGCAGCTAATACATGTTCTGTCCTGAATACACCAGTAATTACACAGCTGAACTGCAGCATGTTACCACACCCAGCTGATGTAATGATGTTAAAAGAAATTATTCAGACAGAAAGTGTCTCACTAGTTATTCTTCCTGATCACTCTTCTATGTAGATTCTCAAAGAACACATTGGAAAAGATCAATAGTACTATAAATGAGTTTTCCTGTATTAAAATTCAACACATCTTAAAAGCTCCATTTTAGCATGAAATGCTAACAAAAATGCTAGTTCACCCTGGCAGTAAATACAAGCATAATATAGATACGTCCACCTTGAGCTTCTGCCTCTTTTGAATGAATCCCATTGCCTTTTACCATAAATGTACCAAGGAGATGACGGAATGTTAACCAAAGCCAATTCAAGGCAGGTGCTTCAGGCTATCTATGACCACCAACATCAACAACCTAGCGGATCCTCCTGACCAATGGGACTTCATTTTGTTGTTTAAACACACTGAAATAAGACCTTGGGAGAGAGAGAGTTGGGGAGCTGGGCTGCACTGAGGCCTATGACTCTCAGGCAGGAAGAGAAATAGTCTTTTTCCTTTTAAAAACCATGTTCAGGCAATTAGACTAATATACTAGGATGCTTCCTCTGGCTTTAGAAAGCATTTTTCTGTATTTCAATAATAATAATTAGTATGTACAAAATTCTACAGATGCTAATTTATGGAGCACTTTAGATACTCCTTCGCAGCACAAGACAAACCCTACCCTGAGGCATTTTTCTTCTAAATCAGTGAAATAACTGGGAGAGAAAATGAGAGATGTTGGAGGGGAGAACAGCAATTAAGGATTCAAAAAGAGGTGGGATTAGAGACAGAAACAGGTTCTGGAAGAAGGAGGTGGCATCTTGAAGCTAATCCTAGGGGCTTTAGTAAATGCAGGAAGAGAAAAGGAAAAGGGAGGGCGAGAGGGGAAGAAGAGAATGAAGGAGAGAGGGAAGGAAAGAGGGACAGAGCAGGGGAGACAACAAGAACATGAACACAAAACCAGACTCACCATATTGGCAGCAATACTGTTGTTTACCCTGCAGGGAAGAAGTAAAGTCACGAGATAGAAGAAGGACCAAAGTGATGTGTGTGAGAGAGATGGCACCAATAAACATGGCCCAAAGAAAGCACTAATTCTTCTACTTTTCTCAAATGCCAAACAAAAACTAAAACAAAAACACTACACCTGTAAACCCATGCAAAAAACTCAGGGGCTGAGGATTCACAATGGACTGTAAGCGAAAACACCAAGTCTCAGCTGCTGCTCACAGATGTGCACAGAAGAGCACTGCTGGGGTCAAAAACCCAGGATCTGGATGCTGTTCAGACCAGAACCAATTATTAACCTCTCTATGCCACTGCCACTTGCTTATCTCAAAACTAATATCATAACAATTCTTAAGATTATTGCTGAGGTTTCCATCTTTAGTACAGTATCTGGTTTCCCAAGAAACTAACGTACCATCTCTCAGTCTGAAATCTGTTCAAACCTTAATTCTCTAATCTCACTGGTGATCTGGGTGGAGTACCCTAGGGTGGCCTCAGGACTACCATGTACAGTTAAACAGGTGTACACTGAGCAACTCTGGAGAAAGGCACCACTTATGCCAGTCACTAATAATCTACACTTTTATTACAATAATTTTCCAACAGATGGCAGCACAGGAACTTGAGAAAAAGGTACTTTATAATTCAAAGGAGCAGCCAAAATGCCCTGTGATGCAAATAATAAAATATGCAAGTGTACCAGAACAGGAAAGAGTTCAGTGGTAATGGTTAGCTGATTTTTCTCTACTTTGTGTGCATATGTGTGTGCTGCACAGCCTAGAGGCTAACACCGGGTGTCTTCTTCAGTCTTTCTCCACTTTATTTTATGAGACAGGGTCTCTCACTGAATCTGAAGCTCAATTTCAATGTGGTTGGGCTGGTTGGCTGGCAAACCCCAGGGATCATCCTATCTCCACCTCCTCAGCATGGCATTATAGGTATGCAATGTTTCACATGGCTTATTTTGTGTTATAAATATATTTTAAATTTATCCCTTGGTTATCTCATAGGATCATATAACACATTTTGATCACATCTACCCTCCTCCCCCATACCCTCCCAACCACATGTGTTCTCTCTCTCTCTCTCTCCCTCTCTCCCTCCCTCCCTCCCTCCCTCCCTCCCTCCCTCTTTTAACAGAGTTCACTTAGTGCTGTCTGCAGAACCATCTACTGGAGCCTGAGTAGCCTCTCAGAGGCCTCATCCCTGAAGAATTCTAATTCTCCCTCCCTCAACAGCCACCAACTGCCAATAGCTCCTCAGGTAGAGGTGGGACATGATGAACCCCTCCCCCTCCATGCTGGAATTTTGAGTGGGTTGGTCTTGTTCGGATCTTGTGCAAGACCCCGCAGCCACTGTTAATTCAGGAGTGCAACAGCCCTGTCATGGCCAGAAAACACTGTTTTGTAGCAGTCTTTCCCAATCTCTGCCTCTAACAACCTTTCTGGCCCTCCTTCTGTGATGTTCCCTGAGCCTTGGGGATAGAAAGTATGACATAGCTATATCTCATTTAGGACTGAGCAATCCACAGACATTTATTCTCTGCATTTTGAGCTGTTGTGAGTCTGCCTTAACCACCATCCACTGCAAAAAAGAAGCTTTTCTGATGAGGGTTGAGAGATACACTATTCTGTGAGTACAGACAGATAAACTATTTTGTGAGTTTAAAGGTTAAGTAGTTAGAAATAATTTGATATGACACCCACTCAGTAATAACAGTAGTAGCTTTTCTTCCAGGACCCATGGTCTCCCCAGCCGTGGGTTTTTGACCCAGTTTACAGCATTAGGGCATGAGCTGTATCCTATGGAGTGGGCCTTAAAGTTGTTGATTACCCCTCTCCTCGCCCCACAACAGTCATGACACCTCTGTACAGCAATGTGCATATCTTGCCAGGTCAGTCATTACAGTTCACAGGTAGCTCACCAGATAGGACTGTTGGTGGTTTTCCTCCTGTCAGTCTGTATCGCTCCCTTCAACACTGTAAGAACTAGCCAGTAGGGAGAAAGCTTCTACATCAGTACTACCTTGATTTCTCCAGGTCCTATGACTCATGTATGTGCTTGCTATCTTTGACATCAGGGTTGTAACATCAAGTTCTGGCAGGTAACCAAGAACATTGGTACTATTTGTGTATGTCAGGAGGATTTCCTGATCAACAACTTAAGGGCATGGATGCTGGGGCTTGAAATCAGGTCCTCACGCTCGCATAGCAGGTTCTGTACCCACTGAAGTCTCCCCAGTTTGGTTAGTTCATTTTTCTATTGTGGATGTTGTTAAACCTTACAGGTAATATAAAGCAGACATGTTCTCTGCCCTTGTCCTCAAGAAGCTTACAGTCTAACAACGCAGCTTAAGCAAATTCATAATAAAGGAAAAGGGCAGAGAAGAACACGACAGCTCTGGTATCTTGTGTAAACCTTCACTTCTTGATTGGCTACTGAGAAGTAGACAGCCTTCAGGAGCAGGAAGCAGTTTTTACCCTTTTGTAGTCTGTTCCGTGTCCTTCAAGCACACACACATTTTTATGGTTCTAACTCAGTACATGTGACTGAAGGAGACCTTAGTACTTTCATAGAAATCTAATGGTCCAGATGAGTTCAATGTGGTCACTGTCTTCTACAATGGTCAGTCAGGTCTGGCTTCCTTAGGAAGTCAGTAGCACTAATATCAGTGATTCAGATCGCGATGTAATCTGAGCACTGTTCCTCCAGGGAAGCTGAGTGCAGATGCTAAAGGGAAAGCTGCCTCCTACTTACAACACTGATTGGAGCTTAACGCTATTAAGCCTAAGACAGAGATATTCAATATAGATATCTTGTAAGCCACATGTTTAAAATTTTTAGTCACTTGTGTTATGGTAAAAGGAAACAACTGAGACTAATTTTAATAATATAATCTCAATTTAGACTAAGCACATTTTCAATTGCCAAATCCACACATGGCTTACAAATTCAAAATCACAGAACAAAATAAAGAGGAACCTTTGATAAGCTCTACTAGGACACTGTGGTGTGTGGGTGAGAGATAGAACTGATGGCTTCCTTCTAAAAAGAAGGCTAGCCATACAGCAGAGGAACAGCAACACATGGTGGGAGCCAACCAGAGGTGCCAGTGGAGTCTCAACTAACCAACAAAAATGTACGAGAACTCTGGTAACAGGGATCACTATGGGTAAACCAAAAGTGGAAAAACATATACTGGCTTAATACACGAAGTTTACACTCTAAAAAGCAATTCTCCAACTAGTAAATCTTATTTCCTAGTAATAATATATATTCTAGAGGTACCTAAAGAACTATCCTCAAAACCTTATGCCCTCTAAATAAGAACCTAAAGCATCTGCATTTCATGAAAATTTTAAAAATATCTGGAATGGAACACCAAAAAGGGCAGAGGGTAGCACAGTGTATGGTAATTGGCTAGAGGGATGGCTACAAATATATTAGTCTTTTAAATTAGAATGTTTGTCTAAATTCCTCAACAGTGCAGCAAGGAAGTTGGGATGAACTCTGATGCAAATCCTTAACACTACATACCTAAAAAAAAAACCTGTTTATACACACACACAAAGCTGAAATTAAATTAGTTTACAACATGAACTCATGAATTCTTTTTTTTTTTTCTGGAACTGGGACAAGGTTCTGCCTGGAGTAACTTCAGTCTGCCTTACTTTAAACAATGGCAAATGGAGAAATTTAAACATTTACTTTTTTGTTCATGTGAAATATGAATATAAGCAGAGTGGTTATATCTGGACCATTCAGAGCAAAAAAACTAATTCAGTATTGTTTCTACTCTAAAATTTAATCAAGTTTTAAAACTGTTTTCTACCAATATCATCTCTCTAGATAACATTGGAGGATGGAACATGACAAACTACATCTTGCCAAAGGAAAAAAATTAAAACACATCATATAAATAGTTCTTATTAAGTAAGTTCAGAGAGTCAATGTTATGCACTCAAAGCCCAAATCCTCATGTTGCCTGAGACAAGAGTTCTGCAGAAGGGCAAATAACTTCAACTCTCTTTACTCAATAGGCTGGAGGCAGAACCCAAACATCCACTGTTACAGCTAAACAGAATAAAGGACACGTGCCAGGTGAGGAAAGAAATGAACTTATCTCCACAAATAATAAATGCCTCTTTGAGGAACAGATTGACCGAGCCATATTTTCTCATTACTGCGAGCTTCCTATGCATTAACATTGCTATATTTCATCCTGCTGTTCATTTTTAAAAGCCAAACTATTTTCTCTGTTTGCCAAGTTGTGCTTAAGACTTCTTTATGGAAGAGACTCCAAAACACAAAGACAATTGTGGCTCTTTTCTCAAGCAGCCCCCTGCTATATGACAAAACTGTTGTGCAGGGTTTGGTTAAGCTACATTGTACATGAGCGGAAGTTGGACTCAGTCTCTCTTTAGAGCTGAAATTCTGTCCCATCCAAGATTTTCTTATCAGGCTAACTCCCATATTGAGACTGCCTCAAGGCTGACCAGGATTCAAGACTGCATGTCACTCACACAAATGTGTTGCTGGTGAAATGCCAGCACTCACACTGTTCTTTATATTATCTCACTGACCTACAATAACTTTACAAAGAAGAAACTATTTCCATTGTATAAAAAAGAAAGCAGAAACTTAGGCAGGTTTACTGAGCTATCTGAAGTTATACATACCTAGTAAAAGGCAAGCTTTTTATTCCTAGCTTTATTGGGACAATTTTGAAAAGTTTTTTTATGTGGAAAGTATACAGTGCAACACCCTGGTATGTGTACTACTGTGCAATGTCTACCACAATCAGCTGGTCACCATACTTATTGTCTCACATCATCACCCCTTCCCTCTTCTGTTTTTCAGATACTGAATACTTATGATTAACTCTTAGGGCCAGAGTATAACTCAGGCATAGACACTTGCATACATGTGCAAAGCTCTGGGCTTCATTCCTAGCACTGAAAAAGATTCTTTATAAAGTACTCTATCATTCTGGGCATTAGATCTCTAGAACTCATTGTCTTTGACAATGGAAACTACATACCCTTTAGCTACCCTCTCCCTATTCACACCCCCCACCAACCCTTCTCTACTCTCTCAAAAGCTAGGCTCTTTTTCTGCTATACCATGCATGACTAAAGTGATTAGAGTATCATAATATGCTTCAAGTGGAGTCATCAGTCACCTGTAGCTACAGCAAATAACACATCTGAATGAATTGAAAGTTACGCCCTGGCAGTGCTGAAGTGTGAATGGGCAGCCCGTATATGGCCGTTCTGTTGAACTTGTCCACATTGGGTTTCACGGTCTACGTTGATGAGGATGAATGGCCAGGTTTCTTCCTCAAGAGAGCACCAGATCTCTTACAGATGGTTGTGAGCCACCATGTGGTTGCTGGGAATTGAATTCAGAACCTTTGGCAGAGCAGACAGTGCTCTTAATCGCTGAGCAATCTCTCCAGCCCAAATAATATACCTACTATAGAGAAAATTCCTGAAACTTATGAGGACAGATGAGACTGACCCGTAGAAGTGGCAACACTCTGAAGTTACTGCTATCTTTACTGTTAACGATACTTATTTATGACACCTGTTACTAGCTGATTTTTTGGGGGTAACTATCAATGAAGTCAGTACCTGAACCCAGATAACCATTAAAGGGAAATAATTATCTAGAAGCAAAGCCAATGAGTGGGTACTGTGATTTAGTAGATGGACCTGGTGCTTATTAGGGAATATATAGCCTTGGCTTCTTAGTCACGGGTTCTCCAAACCCCTAAATCTATCCGTAGATAGAGATCCCCTATAGTCTTTTACAGCCCAGTTTCTTTCCTAAGAGGTTCAGGGAATTGGCATCATCTGCACAAGCAGCCTACTTATGAAATGTTGAAAACTGGTCATGAACTCACGACACCCCTGCCATCTTCCAAGCTGCTGGGGTGATAACACCATGCCTGGCACAAAATATAAACTTTTATGGGTTTTATTTTTATTTTTACTTTAAACATGGATATTAATCTGTTTGAAAAATTAAATATGAACAAAAAAGAAATAAATTTTGCCCTTGACCCCTTTAATAGTATTTTTAGTTATAGGTTTCAATTACATAGTATGTATAGAATCTGAAACAAGTTTTCCTTAAGAAAATGTTTTCACATTAAAATATGATTTAATTACTTTGTAATGAAATAGTTTTTCTTAGTTTGTTTCTATACTAATTCACATTTTTTCCCATTTGGAGAATATACTTTTATATACCTAAAATAACAGAAAGCCAAGTATGACCTTCTACACTTGGCCAAAGCTACTCATGTGGTTAATTCATATTGAAATGTTTGAATATAAGGCACAGAATATTTAGATAAAATACTAAGATACAAAATCAAGTCTATTACAAAGCTTTTCAACTTATGTTCACACATAAAGTTTATTTTGATCACCAAAATTATTATCAGCAAATATCTTAATGGAGTCAAGTCAAAATATGTAATATTTATTTATTTATTATGTATACAATATTCTGTCTGTGTGTGTTTGCAGACGAGAAGAGGGCAGCAGACCTCGTTACAGATGGTTATGAGCCACCATGTTGTTGACAGGAATTGAACTCATGACCTTTGTTAGAACAAGCAATGCTCTTAACCACTGAGCCATCTCTCCAGCCCCTGTAATATTTACTTATCTGTAGAATTTGAGAGTTGTAAAGAACAACTGTGATCATCAATATCATATATTTTAATCAATAAAAATAAATCTAGGCTACAGGAAAAAGCTGGTATTGGACTCCAAACTCCAACCTCCAAGCAGTAGCACTCTTTCCTCTTACCAAACCACTTTCTCCCCAAACTTCTAGAAGCAGGATTTCTTTCTTTTCTTTGATTTTCTTCATCACAGGGTTTCTCTGTGTAGCCCTGGCAGTCCTGGAACTCACTCTGTAGACCAGGCTGGACTTGAACTCAGAGCTCTACCTACCTCTGCCTCCTGACTGATGGGATTAAAGGTACGGGCCACCATGCCCAGGTAACAAAGGCTTTCTTGATGCTTAATCTATTAATACTCAGACAATTTCTATAAAATAGCACAGAAGAGTCACAAAGAGTCATAACTGGAGGAAACAGTTTGGCAGCTTTGCAAAAGTCACACACAGTGTGACTCAGCACTTCCACTCCTAGGTCTGGACCTGCAGGTGACAGCAGCAGCAGCAGCAGGATAAACCGATCCCAGAAAGCTGTCCCTGACCTCCACATGCGAGTTGTGGTGTATGCCCACACAACACATCATACACAGACACAACAATAACAAGTAATCCTTAAAAAGAAAGCTATCCTCTTGAAACTTTCATACAATTTTCCACCTTCAAAAACTTTAATTCGGGAAAATGGAGAATGGCCCAGTAATTAAAGCACTTGCCTTATAAGCATGAGAACTAGTTTGGATCTCTAAAAACCCATGCAAATGCCAGGTGGACATGATGGCCCACCTGTAACTTCAGGCCCAGGAGACAGTGGCAGGGATCCTCCGAACAGGCTGGCCACTGGGACTAGTCTCACAGACAAGCTCTGGATTTGATTGGGAGATTCTGCTTCAATGACTAAAGTAAGAGTTATAGAGAATAATGTCTGACATCAACATTGGATCTTGATGGGCACTTGCACCTACACACATGTGCCCAGCCCCCCACCAGACACATATATACATGAAAAATAGAAAAAAGAAAAATAAACCTTAGTGTGGTCCATGAAGATGACTCAGAGTAAAGGCAGTTGCCACACAAGCCTAACAACCTAAGTTCAAACCCCATACATGTCCCATGTAAGGTGAAAGAAGAGAACCAAATCTAAAATTGTCCTCTGACCTCTTCACATGTGCACCATGCACACACAAATCCGCACTAAGACAATAATTACAAAGCTAAATGCGAGAATCTCTGGTTTTATTATCCTTTGAAAACACTTCATACGCAGTAACAACAGGGGAAGTTGGGTATAGTACTCAGAGGAATTCTCTGTACTGTCTTGTCAACTTTCTGTAAATCTATAATAGCTTTAAAAACTGTATTTTAAAAACATAATTTCACACTCCTATTTGTGTGGCGGTCAGAGGACAACTTTGGGGAGATGGTTCCGTTGTTCCACCATGGGTTCTGAGGATCAAACTCAGGTCAACAGGTTTGGTGGCAAGTCCTTTAACCACTAAGCCATCTCTCTGATCCTAAAATGTACATGTTTCAAACAAGCAACCTGAGTTGGGAAGGTCAGCTGGAATTACACAAATCCTCTTGTAAGTATCTTCTTAAAGTTAAAGGGAATGGAATCCAGCTAATACTGTGGAGAAATGCAACATCAGGAGGAATATATTAAATCACTGATGAATCTAACCTAACCAGAGAGCTTCTCTCTATAACACTGGTTCTCAGCCTTCCAAATGCTAAGACCCTTTAATACAGTTCCTCATGCTGTGGTGACCCCAACCATAAAATGATTTCATTGTTACTTCATAACTGTGACTTTGCTACTGTTATGAATCATAATGTAAATATCTGATAAGAGACCCCTGTTGGGGTTGCTACCTACAGGTTTAGAACCACTGCTCTAAAATAATCTCATTTTTTTTTTTTAAGGAAATGGGCTAGGCTGCAATCGCAATCGCAGCACTGAAGGGGTAGAGGCAGGATGACTGCTATAAGTTCAAGGCCAATACCAGACATTCAAAATCAGCCTGGTCTCCATAGTGAGCTCCAGGCCAACCAAGGCAATACATTGAGACCCTGTTGTCTCAAAAACAACAAACACTTAAATCATCACTTCTTTATCAAATCATAAAAGTGATGATTTAAGTGTGACCCAGGATTATTTATGCAAAGTAATCTCTAGCACGTTAGCACAAACACAAGTTACTTTTCAGTGCTTAAGCAAAACGACCAATTTGTATCTCAATTAAGTTCAGACCAGATACTGCCCAAATCAAAATACTTAGTATACTAAAGGACAAGTTCATAAAATTATGATCTAATTTTGAAGTATGAAATTAAAAAATAAAACTTTTCCTCCCCAGTAAAAAAAAAAAAAAAAAAACAACAAACAAAGGAAATGGAACACATACTGTTGTCCTCTGACAAAAAACTATTTCCAAAATACTGTTTGTCTAATATTAACATACAGTTAAACTAAGTAGTTAACATTATTTTTCTTTTTGGTTTCTTGAGAATGGGTCTTGCTTGATGACACAGGTGGCCCGGATTTACGTATCCTAAATTGGCCTAGTGTGCAATTCTGCTTCAGTCTCTTACAGGCATATGGCACTACACTAAGCTTTAACATTTTCTTTTCATAGATTTTTGTATTCATTTCTTTGAACTAAAAGTAAATCCAGGTGTTGAATTACATGTGCTAAATTCACTGGCACTTGTACCGGATTTACATGTCCATCTAGTATAGTGTCTTATATTCTTTGACACTCAAATGCATACGTATCAACTTAATGCCATGCACAAAAACATAAATTCATTTTTGTAAGAAAGATCCCCAAAATATACAGTGTTGGTTTTGCAGAATAGAAATTCAGAAGTTTCATTTCTTTCAAGTAACCACATCAAGATGACTAAAGTAGATCTGCTATCTATGCTAATTGATTTTCATGTCAGCTGTTAAATTAGGTTGACTATGTACAAGACATGTCAATCTATCATTCAGTAGCATGCTTTTAAGCAGATAAATGAAGCAGAAAAGGGGGGCATGTATACAATAGTTTCTAAAATTTAAATAGTTTAACTTTAAATAATAAAGTGGTAACGGGTAAAAAATATTCACTGATTCAAGTCTTCTGGAATAAATGTAAACAAAAAACCAGTCTGATAAATTTTAGCTGAGAACACAAACCAAAGATATATATAGAACTGCTAACTTTTGGCAGCTGCACAACCTAACAACATATACATGCAAACCACAACCTACAAATGCTGTACCTTCTCTCTGTCACTTAAGCTTCCCTGTAAGGGCTTTGATCATGCAGGCTTTGTAATTACCTTTTAAGAAGCATGCTTAGGGTGTTTTCTGGACTGCGGGTCCACACAGCATTTCTCTTTATCCTCTTAGGGACAGAACATCAATTGCTTTCAGCCAAATGCACTCACATATGAATATTTTAGTACAATTTAATGCTTCTATACCAACCCCAAAGGGAAAGCACATCAATTTGTGAACACAGTTCTCTTGGAACTAAAAGCCAAGCTAGATAATGCAGTATGAAAGCGGTTGTCAATCTTCAGCTTTTCAGCAAGTTAGAGGGCAGCCCATCCCATAAACTCATTCCCAGTTGTATACAAACAACTCTATAAAGTTTGTTTCCACATTGACTTTTCAACACTAGTGAATTTTCAAAACAAAAGTCAGAAACAAAATGTACTGTCTTGGTAAATTCTCCTAAACTGCTTATTCATCTGGTAACTTTTGACTCTATTCACATAATCTCAAAATTATGAACTGGAAGTTGGTCGGTCAGTAAAATATCAAAATATAGGTAAAGTAATCCTCCACACCACACCTACTAAGATGCTGCACTAAGTGTAAAGACACACTTCCCTGGCAACAGACAGTAGACTCTAATGATCATAATACACTTCTGTGCTTGCATGGCTGGAAAGGTCAGGTCTGAACCATCAAACAGATCACTGAGAGCAACACAGAAGAGGAACTTCTCCCAAATACATCAAGACTTAAAAAGTCATATTACGTAAATCTAGTCACAGCGTAAACCTAAAACGCTGAATCTCAACAAGTATTAAATGATAACAAAATCCAATGAGTCTGATAAATATGAGAAATAATTTAACAATTGTTCATGATTTGAAACAAAATCTTTTCAGGACTGGGGAGGTGACCCATTGGGTAAGAGCATGTGCTGTAAAAGCAAGAGGATCTGAATTCAAATGCACAGTACCCATGTAAAATCTGGGCATAGTCCATGTACCCTGTAATCCTAGCACCGGTTAGTGGATATAGGCAGATCCTATGTTTGCTGGCTAACCAACCTAGCTGAAAGGGAGGAATTTCAGATTCATTTGAGAGGACCTGTCTCAAAAATTAAGGTGAAGACCAATAAAGAAAAACGGGTAACACCTTCTTCTAGTCCCTGCGAGCACATGTAGAATACATACCCCTATGTGTTAACACATACTACAATACACACATACTATAACACATATACAAAAATAATTTTTAAAGTCGCTTTAAAATTAGCTACTGCACAGCATTTATAATACGCCAGGCACAGTTTTAAGATATATATATATACACACACATACACAATCTTTCATTTAAACTTGTTTTGCATATATTAGTTCATTTATTATTTACAACTCTGTGAAATAGGTATTTTTTTATCACCATTACACATCTCTGGAAACTGTAGCACAAGAGGTTAAGTGATTTATCCAAGGTCAATAGAAAGCACATGGGAAGCTAAATGCAGAACTCAGACAGCTTGGCTGGCATCTAGATTCTTAACCAACCTTTCTTCCTTCCATCCTTCTTCCTCCCTCCCCTCTCTATTTTTTTTTTTTTTTTTTAAGATTAGAGTCTCATGCAGTCCAGCCTGGCCTGGAATTATTATGTACAGCCTGATCTTCCTGCTTCTATTTCCCATGGACTAGGATCAGAAGTATGTGCTACCATGCTAAGCGCCCAATCTGGGCATTTTGTAATGCAGGTGTCACTATTACTATTCAAATAAACAACCCAATCAAGCATTTACAAGAGTGTGCATCTCAGGTGATTATGAATGTGAGTGAGACTATACAATCAACTCAGCAGCTATTCCTCAGCTACTATCTAGACAGGATTGTGTATTATGTCCACACTGTAACTACAAGCAAAGAGAACAGAAACATACATTTGAGATTTTTTTTCGTATCACTTTTTGATTCAAGGCTTTAGGCAATGGTTAACAGCCATTTATTTCAGTATTTCAGGAACTGAGAAGATCACCTCTTCTTCATATCTGAGAGCTACCACCTTGCTTTCAATTATCCTGACGCCACTGAACAGTTAGTATGGCTCCCTCTCCCCAACATGCAGGCCATCCATAAAATATCTATTAATAAAAATGGGTCAAGTGTGATATATTCATATAGTGGGATACTGCAGAATCAATAAAGCATGCAAGCAACAACAGCAAAAACAAAACAAAACCCAGCCTGCCTGTATTTACATAGAAAAAAACCCTCAAAAGATTAGAAAAAACACATATAGTGTATTTTTTTACTGATATTTTAAAAGTACTCTATACCATTTTTCTCCAATATTTTTAGGTCACAAGATACAGATCATGATAACACAGTATGTTACACTTCAGTAAGTGAATAAAGTTGGTCATAATGTCTACAATTCAAAGGCTGACAAGATCTGTCTCTGGAACACTTGAGACTCATACATAGCACTCAAACTGGTTTCCTTCCTCTCTCCCTTCCTTTTTCCTAGTCAGAGTTCTGCTTTATATCCTATGCTGGCATTAAACTACTCATGGCGATCCTCCTGTCTCATCCTCCTGAATGCTGAAATTATAAACAAATACCACTCTATCTAGCTTTATATAGGACTCAAATTGAAAAGTTCAGCCATACACTGTTTAGAGATTTGCACAAACATAGTAAACATGAAAATGAAATGTATTAGAACAATAATCAAGTTTAGGATGACAGTTACTTTTGAGGAGAAGACTATACATTCAAAAAAAGGTTCATGGGGCTTTTAATAATATAACACTGCTTCTTTTTTGGTGGGGAGGGTTCAAGACAAGGTTTTTCTGTGTAGCCCCAGCTATCCTAGAACTCGCTTTGTAGACCACGCTGGACTTGAACTGAGAGATCCACCCAGCTATAACACTGCTTCTTAAATTGGGTGTTATTTCACTATTATGTTATGTATATTTATAAAAATATACATAATTTTTGATGAAAATAATGGCAAGCAAAGCAAATAGAGCAAGTGTAAACAACATTTCAAACTTAGCCTTGTGAGATGAGAAAGGGAGGAAAGAGGCTGCCAGGTAAATAGAGAGTTTTCTTTTTAAAATTACAGAGAAGGAGTAAGCAGAGGAAAGACACTGGGCCCAGGGGAAGTGGGTAACCAATGGGACTGTTCCTAAGGAGGCAGGAATGATGAGCTCTAGAGAGCAGGTACAATATTAACATCAAACAAGGAAAGAATACTCTGTGAGTTCGAGACCAGCCTGGTCTACAAGAGCTAGTTCCAGGACAGGAAAGAATAGTGTTTTTCTGACACATGCAAATAAGCTTGGGCTTTGTTCTGTATGGTTTTTGCTTTTATAGCAAGTACATTAAGTTTGCTTTTTTTTGTCCCAAATAGGCAGTCTTTACCCTGTGCTCTAGGCTACAATCATCTTGCAGAGAGAGCTTAGCTAGCACCTCCATACATTCACCACCTGACTTCAGTTCCATTCTTTCTAATAAAATTCATTTGAAGCAGTCTGACAACCTAATTGCCAGCCTGCAGTTTTACCATAAGACTGAATAGCAGACACAGAATCAAAAACCAAATAGTTTTTGTCTCCCTTAGAAATGCACTTACTATGCAATTGGCCCACCCTGAGGGTCATCATAAAAACAGCCCTATACAACTACTGTCCTATTTATAGTAAAGATATTATTGAGGATGTCAATCAATAGTGTCTTCTTTATATAGACTCAAGGGATATGTTTCTCTGATCTTGATACCAGGCCAAATGATACTTCTCATGTACAATTAGTCTGTTTTACTTTTGGGACCCTGTAAATCAGAGCACTGATCTTGTTTCCTAATATGAACTGGCTTCTAGAAAGCCTAATGCCAAAGTTGTATCCCACGTCTAGAGATGGCCACATAGTTTTCCAATCTTCATCTGCCACCTGAACTTGCTCAAAACCATTTAAAGTGCCGCCTACCACAAAGAGATTGGAAAAGCTTGCCTGTCATAGATAGGTGGTAGGGAGTAGGAGCATGAATACTGAGAAAGACTAAGATTGAAGCCAAATAACCAAGCTCTACTGTTCATCATAACCAAGAAACCAACGACTAAAGAGGCACAGCAATGGGCCGAGTGGTGGTGGTGCACACCTTTAATCCCAGCACTCAGGAGGCAGAGGCAGGTGGATTTCTGTGAGTTTGAGGCCAACCTGTCTATAAAGTGAGTTCTGGGACAGCCAGGAAAAACCCTGAAAAACACAGAAAAAACCCTGTCTCAAAAAAACCAAAAGAAGCACAACAATGGATGTATGACTTGACCCAAAAGTAGATTCTGTACTGGGGGATCAGAATTAGTAATGAATGTGAAGATAAATGATAAAACTGGAATGTTAAAACACTGAAAATTGGGGGCTAGAGAGATGGTCCATCAGTTAAAGGCACTGGCTGCTCTTCCAAAGATCCCATACATACAAAATACATAAATAAATATTTAAAATACAAAAAATTAGAATAAAAACACAAACAAAATTGGAGTATGAAATACAACTGTACTAGAGCTGGAGCTGGAGGCAGCACAGCAGTTAAGAGCACTAGCTGCACTTCTGGAGGACCCAGATTCATTCTTCACATCCATATGACAGCTCACAACAGTCTGTAACTCCAGTCTGAGGAGATCCAATGCCATCTTCTGGCCTCTGTAGCACCAGGCGTGCATGTGGCACACAAACATACATACAGGCAAAACACCCACACCCATAAAATAAATAAATTAAAAAAATAAGGTGGAGAATAATAGAGAAAGACTCCTGATACCTAAGTATACAAATGGACTGCATGCACAAAGTAATAAATATAGAAAAAAATAAATGTAACTGTACTTCAGATGAGAATATTTCAGTCTGAAAAAATTATGCACCGAAGTATTTAGGAGGAAAAACCTACGTTACTTAATGTAAAACGGAGAAAAATATATGCATGTATGTACACACATGTACATTGCATTATATTTTTATATCAAAAGTTAATTAGAAATAAAAAGTGATCACTGTCACAACAGTAAGCTGTGAACTAGCCAGTGGCCTGATTGGGGGCAGGGATCTATATCTTGCAAGACTGTGAGGTCATAAGGATACTGGAAACTGTTTCACACTGTGTAAATTATTGTGAGTGACAAAAATGCCATGTAACTAAATTTAATGTCTATTTTGGGTAGTATATACTTTCTCAAATTAATAATAAAAAGCAAACCAATTATTCTTGTACAGACAACAAAATTGACTTTATGTTCCATTACTTGAAGCACGGAACTTTTGGCTCCTTACCATTAGAAAAAACAGTGGTGATGCTTTTCAAAGTTGTTATAAGTCAAAATATTGGATATTTTAACAACAAAATAAGAAAATAAAATAAGCCTTGAATTGTTCAAAAGAGGCAAAATGGCCCCATTAAAAAGGAATAAATAAATTGCGTTGTTAAAAACAAAGAATGCTGCACTAGTATTAGTAGAGATGGATTCAATAGCACACAATTCAAACGGGTGGAGGTGTGCAGAGTTTTTGGATGTTTACAAGTGTAATTCTTGCCAACAGTAGGATATGGCTGAAAAAACCTAATGCAATATTAAGTAACATTAATAAAGCTATTATTTAGGGTGATAATAACCCAACTCTACACAGCGAGCACATAAAGTAAAACAATTATACATTCAAATCCAGGGCCTCGGGTCTCCTTATGGCCCTAAGGAAACAGCTCATGTTATCCTGCTAAAACAACTATAAACCAGGATCAAATATGGATAGCAATCGTTTAAATGCTGGATATCAACACTGCCAGGTAGAATTTGAGGAGTCCAAATTCTGTAGGGGAGGGAAGTATGCAGACATGAGTCCAGCATACTTTCCCCTTTTCACCTGGGGTATCTGCAATTTCTCCACAGGCCAATCAGAAATGAGGCTTTTTAAATAAAGACCAGAGGTCTTACTGGTTGAAGAAAACACACAGAAGATAGGTGACTGCCACAATAGCTGGAGTGTGGGGAAAGTTCCAGAGAAGAGAAAACATGAGGGAGAATTACAGACTCTGCATAGAAATTCCATTCATGATGAGAGCTTGCAGCAAATGAGAAAGAGCAAAGAAGTTCCTCAACTAAAGATTATATTAGAAAAATAAATAGGCACACCATAGACGTGGAGAAAGTAAACAAGAAACTCACTACTCGAATTTCTTTTAAAAACTTCCATAAATCAGTAACAGAAACAAGCAATTCAATTAATAAAAGTAAAAGATTTCAATAAACACTGTAAAAGAAAAATACCTAGATGGCCAGTAATATAAGAGTTGCTACAGGCGGGACAGCCAAACTGAGAATGCTGAAAGAAGGGCGGAGTCAGTGGAGCTGCCAGGAGTCACAGAGGGAGCAAGGCATACTGGAGGACAGGTAAAGCCACATAGATTACTAGAAATGGGTTAATTCAAGTTGTAAGGGCTAGTTAGTAACAAGCTCGAGCTATTGGCAAAGCATTTAAAATTAACATAAGCCTCAATGTGGCTACTTAGGTGTGGCTAGCGGGAAAGAAACATCTCCCTACAAGTTGCCCTATAATCCTGAAGTTCCTCATGATGTGAAGTAAGATTGAGAAATGAGGACTGAAGGAATGACAGATATATGAAAGATGATTTTAAACTAGTACCATTTGCTATAAAGGACATTAATGAAGTAATAAGAAAAATTCAACTGGAGTCTTATGACTACATGGCATTATGTGTTCATATTAATATTTTTATTTGATAGATGGCATTATGGTTATGTAGGACTGGAATGGCATCATCTCAGCAACTTACTCTTAAATGGTCACACACACACACACAAAATGTTTTGTTCTATACTTGCAAATTGTTTCCCAAAAAAGGTTTTAGAACCATGATGTGTGTGTGTGTAAATATACATCTATGCCTGTAGTGGCCACTCGTCATTATCAACTTAAAATCACCACTGAACAAAAACACACCTCTGTGAATACTTTTGGGGATATTTCCAGAAAGGCTTAGCTGGGCAGGAAGAACCATCCTGAACATGGGTGATACTATCATGTGCCAAGGTCCCTGCAGATTGAAAAGAAGTGAGCTGAGCATCAGTATTCACTGTTTCCTGACTGGATTCTGGGTGATCTTATTAAGTTCTTATCATGTCTTCCTCATTACAATGAACTGTACCCATAAACTGAGAACCGAAATCACCCTTCCTTCAGCTGCTTTTGTCTGGTATTTGTCGCAGCGACAAGAAAAGGAACTAACACAGTGCTCAACTATACAGTTAATACATTAGAATTCTCTGAAGTTGTATGAGCTATGTTAAAGTCTTCAAAGCATTTAATGTTTACTCTCCTTATGAGCAAAATTCAATAGTTCTATAAGAGTAATGCTGAATAAAGCTGGTTATATGAAACTTGTTTCCAATACAAGAATGGATGCCACCAGCCACTCCCTGCACTCCTGTTTAATAACTATGAATGCCCCCTTTCTGTCACAGTAAGTCTGCCTGATACTTCAGGGTATACACTGAATTTCTTATAAAATAGTTTTGACTTTTTGAACTTTTATGAATTCAAGCCTGAATGTGTCTACTCACATAAAACTGTACACGCAAGATTTCCACAAAAAAATATGTGTGCCACACCTAATTAAATGTTATGGAAAGCTCCAGCTCATCTGCTCAATAAATCTACTTCCACAGCCAGACTAATGTGGTATGACAAGCAAGTCAGTCACACAGCGCTTTGACTTAATTTATGAATAGTTTTAGTGCCTATATTCAGTACTGAGATCTTCTCTGACTTCAAGTAAGCTAAGTAACACAAAATATATTAACCGAAGAAGAAAGATTGCTTCATTGAACTTTCATGTTCATTCTGACATCAAAAGAAACATAGGAAAGTCCTAGCACTGGAAAAAAAACTCACAGTACATATCTGAAAAATAATTTGTATACAAACTATATAAAGAAGTTCCAGAAAGAGACAATAAAAAGATAAATGATCCAAATTTAGAGGAACAAAATAGATATTTCAAAATAAGCTTCAAAGATAAGCCTAAGTTGGCAGGTGTACAAGAGATGGAAGAGGGAATCTCAAACGCTGAAGATACAATAGAGAAAATAGACTCATCAGTTAAAGAGAACATTAAATCTAATAAAAGCTTAACTTAAAATATCCAGGAAATATGGGACACCATGAAAAGGCCAAACCTTAGAATAATAGGTATAGAAGAAGGAGAAGTTCAACTCAAAGGCACAAAAATTTATTTAATAAAATCTTAGAAGAAAACTTTCCCAACCTATAGAAAGATATGCCTATGAAGATACAAGAAGCTTACAGAACACCAAATACACTGGATCCAAAAAAAAAAAAAAAAAGTCCTATTGCCACATAATAATCAAAACACTAAACCTACAGAGTAAAAAAAGAATATTAAGAGCTGCAAAGGAAAAAGGCCAAGTAACATATAAAAGTAGACCTATCAGAATTACACCCGACTTCTCAATGGAAATTCTGAAAGCCAGAAGGCCCTGAACAGATGTGTTGCAGACACTAAGAGACCTGGATGCCAGCCCAGACTACTATACCCAGTAAAACTTTCAATCACCATAGAAGGACAAAACAAGATATTCCATGACAAAACTAGATTTCACCAATATTTAGCCACAAACCCAGTTCTACACAAGATACTAGAAGGAAAACTCCAACCCAAGGAAGATGGCTACACCAACAAAAACACAGACAATTGATCGTCTCATAGCAGCAAATCCCAAAGGGAAAAACTCACAAATTAACATCACCATCAATGAAAACTAAATTAATAGGAGATAGCAATCGCTGGTCATTAATAACCCTTAATGTAAATGGACTCAACTCATCTATAAAAAGGCACAGGCTAACAGACTGGATACAAAAACAGAATCCATCCTTCTTATGCATACAAGAAACACACCTCAACCTCAAAGACAGACACTGTCTCAGAGTAAAGGGTTGCGAAAAAATATACCAAGCAAATGGACCTAAGAAACAAGCGGTGTAGCTATCCTAATGTCTAACACAATTGACTTCAAGCTAAAATCAGTCAAAAGAGACAAAGAAGGTCATTTCATATTAGTCACAGGAAAAACCCATCGGGAGGAAATCTCAATACTGAACATCTATGCCCCAAATACTAGGGCACCCTCATATGTAAAAGAAACACTTCTAAAGCTTAAAAATACATTAAACGACACACACTCCCCTCTTACCACTGGACGGGTCAATCAGACAAAAAAAAATGAACAGAGAAATAAGAGAACTACACTTCTGCATTGCTGGTAGGAATGCAAGCTGGTACAACCCCTCTGGACGTCACTGCGGCAATTTCTCAGAAAATTAGGAAACAACCTTCCTCAAGACCCAGTAATACCACTTTTGAGTATATATTCAAAGGCTGCTCAATAGCGTCACAAGGACATGTGCTCAACTATGTTCATAGCAGCTTTGCTTTTCATAGCCAGAACCTGGAAACAACCTAAATGCCCCTCAACTGAAGAATGGATAGGAAAATGTGGTACATTTACCCAATGGAGTACTACACAGCAAAAACAAAACAAAACAAACAAAAAAAACCTGACATCTTCAATTTTGCAGAAAATGGATGGAGCTAGAAAACATTATTTTGAGCGAGGTAACCCAGACACATGTACTCACATGTACTCACTCATAGGTGGTTTTTAAACATAAAGCAAAGAAAAGCAGCCTACAAACCACAATCCCAGAGAACTTAGACAACAGTGAGGACACTAAGGGAGACTCACATAGATCTAATCTACATGGGAAGTAGAAAAAGACAAGATCTCCTAAGTAAATTGGGAGCATGGGGACCTTGGGGGAGGGTTGAAGGGGGAATGGGAGAGGCAGGGAGGGGAGCAGAGAAAAATGTAGAGCTCGATAAATATTAAAAAAAGTTAGACAAAAAAAAAGAGTTGGTAGGTGTTGGGAGAGAGGGAACATGTTCAAAATATTTTGTATGAAAACTTTTAAAAAGGGATAACTACTTTGAAGTCATCATCTTAAAGACTAGGGTACTAAGAGAGTTTAATAAACATGATTCAACATAAAAATATTTTCTTCATGCAATATAAACTAGTTGAAAAATGATTTTACTTAGGAAATATGAATTGTCAAGAGATGTTGCAAAAGATTCAACTTTTCCTACATCTCCCCTTTAAGGTTTTGCAAAGATTTTTAGAATATGCTGCCTGGCTAGGCGTGGTGGCTTAAGCCTGAAATCTCAGCACTTGGGAAGCTAAAGCAAGAAGACTGTTGGAGCTTTTGCCCAGCCTGGACTACAGAAATTTTTTGTCTCATCCTATTGGCAAAAATGAAAATTCTAGCAGAAGAAATCAAAATGTCCTGAAATTTATGTAAATAGATAAAAATATTGAACTAAACTAGGTGCTCAGGATCATACAAGACTATAATTGTCATTTGTAGCTTCTAACGACAAAAGTCTAACTAAAATAGGCTAATTGTCCTGTTTTTATGCTTAAAAGACTTTATGAACAACATTATCAATGAAAATTTCAAAATCAATAAAAAACTAAGTTAGGGATGTAGTTCAGTGGAATAGCATTTGCCAAGCATGTACAGAGTCCTAGTAGCTCTACCACACCACACACACAAAATAACATGCATTATGACCTCATACTGCTTTACATCTTTTTACAAAATAATTCCTAATTTTAAAACTGCTAAGCATTTTAATAAGACCAAAAACCCTCCAGACGTTGTAAGGACACATTCACTATCATAATGGCTAGCTGTATAGGATCATCGAGTAAGATATAAATCACTGAAATTATTGTCAAACAAATACACACAGTGCTGATCCCCACAGAACTCTGCAGGGCATATTTTATTGCAATACTTACTGGCGCTACTATTTTTCCTGTCTGACCAACTTGCATGTCATTGGGAACAAAGCCAGCATCAACAGCAGCACGGGAAGCACCCACTAAAAGGGGAGGAAATGCCATTATTTTCAAGCTCTATCATTCAGCTAGTAAGATAGTCACCAACAACCACAACAGCACCCTAATATATTATACACTCTGAAATTATTGTATAAAGAACTCACTGTTGAAAAAGAAATCCTATAACTGTTTAAGAATTCTAAACACTAAATACAAGTGCATTTTTCAAGAAAAAAATTCCACAAATTTCTTTTCCTTCTCTTAAATTTATTTTTAAATATTTTATTAATTGATTGATTGACTGATTGTATATAAGCCTGTGTGAGGGTGTTGGATCTCTAGAACTGGTCTGGACAGTTCTGAGCTGTCGTGTGTGTGCTAAGAATTGAACCTAGGTCCTCTGAAAGAACAGCTAGTGCTCTTAACTGCTGGGTCATCTCTCCACCCCCACCCCTTTTTTGAGACAGGGTCTATGTAGTCCTGGCTGTCCTGGAACTCACTATTTAGACCACGCTGACCTTGAATGCAGAGATCCTCCTGTCTCTGCTTCGTGAGTGCTGGGTTTAAAGGCTTAGACCACCACTCCAGGCACAAATTTCAATTCCTCAATTTAGCTGGCTTCTGATATTTACTTTTATGAAAAAATCATCCATAAACTTCACATTATAATCTACTTAGGAAATACCATACAATGTTCCTTTATATACTAACTTCATGATTTTTAAAGAAATGCTGTATAATATCATTACCTCTTATGATCAGATAAAGTCACATTTAACACAAGTATCTCATATTAAACTAACAAATAAAAATGTAACTGGTTTCCTATCCACAAGGAGATCTATTTTGGGAGTAGAACCACCCCTTCTGGAGAGAATGAAGAAAGGAACTAAATTATTTCTTCTGTGTACTGTCGCATTAATGTATTCTTGTTCTGGTTTCTTAAGATAGAATCTCAGATGATTAAACTTAGATCATCTTTCTTTTCTAATACATATTTAATACTATAAATTTCCCTATAAGAACTTATCCTGTTGGTACAGGTCTGTACTCCTAGCTACATGGAAGGCTGGGGCAAAAGGATCACAAGGCTAGCTAGCATGGGCAAGGTAGCGAGACTGTCTCAAAGATTTGAAATATAGCCGGGCGGTGGTGGCGCACGCCTTTAATCCCAGCACTCAGGAGGCAGAGGCAGAGGCAGGCGGATCTCTGTGAGTTCGAGACCAGCCTGGTCTACAAGAGCTAGTTCCAGGACAGGCTCCAAAGCCACAGAGAAACCCTGTCTCAAAAAACCAAAAAAAAAAAAAAAAAAAAAAAAAGATTTGAAATATAAAAACAAACAAATTAAGATGGAGGCATGTGGACACAGCTCAACGGTGGAACACCTGCCTAACATGTGAGAGGCCCTCAGCTTAATTCCCAGTCCTAGAACACTCCCCCACCCCAGCCAAAGCACTGCTTTCATTGTACCACACACTTTCTTCATCCAGTTCAAAATATTTCTCTTGAGATGTCTTCCTTTACTCATGTTACATAGAAACATGCTCCATGTGTCTTGGGATTTTCTAGCTATATTTCATTTATAACATCTAGCTCAAGCTTACTGTGGTCTAAGAACAGACATCATATGATCCCTATTCCTTTAAATTTATGAAGGCGTTTTATGGTCCCAAATGTGGTCTTCCTTGCTGAATGCTCCTATCAGCTTGAGAATTTGCTGATGTGCAACAAAGACATCAATAGATGTTAATTCGATCCAGCTATCGGTTGAGTTCAACTAAGTTTCCCTGTTTTTTTCTATACATTTCTGATAGACTCATTGAACTGTACTAGTAGATTCATCTATTTCTCCTTGGAGTTTATCAACTGTTTTCTCTTTTTAGAAGTATTTTGTGTGTACCCAGGTATTTGTAGAGCATATGTGTGCACAAGTGTATGTGTATATAAAAGACAGGTTGACTCTGAGTACCTTCCTCTATCGCTCTCCACCATTTGTGTGTGTAAGTTTTAGCTTTATCTTTTATCTTTGTTTTGTGTGTCTGGGTATTTTGTCTGCACATATGCCTGTGCACTACTTCTGTGTAGTGCCATAGATACCAGAGACGGCATTGGATCTTCTGGAACTAGAGTTATAGATGGTTGTGAATCTGCTATGTGGGTCCTGGGAATTGAACTTAAGTCCTCTGGAAGAGCATCTAGTGTTCCTTAACTGTAGAACCATCTTTCCAGCCCCTCTCCATTTCATTTTTTGAGAAATGGTCTCTTCACTGATCCTGGAGTACAGCATTTGGCTGATTAACTGGCCAGCAAGTCCTCAGGATTCCCCTGCTCTTACCTACCAGTGCATCTGTCCACCACACCCAGCTTTGTATGTGGGTATAGGGGCTTTGAACTGAACTCCTCAGCAAACATTTTTTTGACTAAGTCTTTTCCCCAGCCCCTTGTGTTTGTTTATGAGACATTTTGCTATACTTCTGATATTTAACTTTTGACTGTCAACCTGATGGGATAGAATCACCATGGAAACAAATCTCTGGGTGTATCTATAATGTATAATGTATTACCTAGATTAGGAAGGAAGTGGGAAGATCTATCTTAAATGTGGGTGGTACCATTTCATGGGCTGGGCAGCAGCATTCATTCATCACTTTCTGCTTCTGTATGAGACATAATGAGGCCAACCACCCTACTCCTCCCACCCTATCCTCCCTGCCATGATAGATTGTATTCCCTGAGATGGAGAAACAAATATTCCCTTTTTAAAATTGCTTTTGTTGCTTCTTCACAGCAACAAGACAGTAAATAATACAGTCATCCAAGTTGGTCCTGAATTCCTGGGAGTAGGGGTCTTCCTGCTCTAGCCACCCAGTGCTAGGACTATAAGCACATACTACATCAAGCTTCAATTCCAACAGTTTTTGCCTCAGTTAGTTGGCTATTGTTTTTTAGAAGATTATACTTTAGGGCTTGCCATGTCATCTGAGAGAAATGACTCTTTAAATATTATGTAGTGCCTCCCTCATTTTTGATAACTTGCTTTGCTATTAAGCTAGCACAGTATTAAAAATTTTTGTTTTTTTTTTTTTTTGCTTTTTCAAGACAAGGCTTTTCTGTGTAGCCCTGGCTATCCTGGAACTCATTCTGTAGACCACACTGCCCTTGAACTCACAGAGATCTGCCTGCCTCCGCTTTTTGAGTGCTGGGATTAAAGGCGTGTGCCACTAGTCTCAGTTTAAATTTTTTTCAACTGGTCTTAATCAACATGTGTGTGTATATATATGTATATGTGTGTGTGGATGTGTACACAATACACATTTTAACTCTTTGAGAATTTCACTCAATATATTTTGAACATAATCATCCCCCCTCAACTCCTCCTTAACGCCCTCTCTAACCTTCCATCCCTTCCCATCCTGGTGTAGAAGGCTCTTCTATTCATGTGTTGCTTTCATTGGTTAGTGAATAAAGAAACTGCCTTGGCCTTTTGATAGGGCAGAACTTTGGTAGGCGAGGAAAAGAGAACTGAATGCTGGGAGGAAGAAGGCAGAGTCAGAGAGCCGCCATGGAGCCGCCAGAGACAGATGTGCTGAATCTTTCCCAGAAGGCCACTGCCACATGGCGATATACAGATTAATAGAAATGGGTTAAATCAAGATGTGAGAGTTAGCCAATAAGAGGCTAGAACTAAGGGCCCAAGCAGTGATTTGATTAATATAATTTCTGTGTGATTATTTCAGGGCTAAGCAAGCTGGGCGGCCAGGACAAACAAGCAGGCCCTCACCATTACAACATCATCCAACTTTTATTTTTTTCCCCTTTACCCATCGAGGTAGTTTGTGTCAGTCTGCTGGCATACTTCTATATTTAAAGGAGTTTCTTGTAAATAAGAAAGAGCCAGGTGGTGGTGGTGCACGCCTTTAATCCCAGCACTCAGGAGGCAGAGGCAGGCGGATCTCTGTGAGTTCGAGACCAGCCTGGTCTACAAGAGCTAGTTCCAGGACAGGCTCCAAAGCTATAGAGAAATCCTGTCTTGAAAAACCAAAAAAGAAAAAAAAAGAAGAAAGGAAGGAAGGAAGGAAGGAAGGAAGGAAGGAAGGAAGGAAGGAAGGATTAGGTCTTGGTGTTCCATCTACTATGATAATCTTCATTGGTGCATTTAGATCACTGACTTTCAAAATGGTTATGAACAATCTTGGATTGACTGGTATCTAAATTATTTGTTGCCCTTTTTCTTTGTTATTTTTATCTTTTATACTTTCTGTGTTTTTTTTTAAATTGAGCCTTTTATATAATTTACCTTATCTTTTTCACCCCCCCCCCCTTTTTTTTATAGTGACTGTGCTGGAGTTTGCAATTGACATCTTCTCTAATTGTACTTTCAAATTAACACTGTGCCACTTCAGGGTATGCATGCATTGCAGGATAGCCCAAAATCCTATCCCTGCTGTTCCCTGGTAGTATCTGTCACACATCACCTACCTATAAGCAAGCATAAACGAATACTCTATAAATATAGAAGGAACTGACCACATTACTGTTTATTATTTCGACTACACTATTAATTGTTAGATTAAGAATAAGCACATTTTTATTTACTTTCATGTCTTATGATCCTCTTCTTTACTCTGTCTTTTTTTTTCTTCTTTACTCTCTTTTGACCCCTATTTTCCTCCTTTCTTAAGAATTTTTTTTCATTTATTTAGTTAACATTTTCCATTTATTTTACATGCCGATCACAGTTCCTCTCTCTCCCTCTTTAGCATTTCTTGCAAGGTAAATTTGCAACAGATTCCTTACTTTTTATTTATTTTGGTCCGAGAGTTTTCTATTTCCCCTTTCCTTCCAAGGATAATTCCATGGTTACAGAATTCTAGGTTGCTGTGGTTTTTTTCCTCTCAACACTTGAAGATTTTTATCCCATCCTCATTCATATGGCTTCTGAAGAAAAGCTGAATGTATTTCTTATCTTTGCTACAGCATGACCTTCTTTTTAAACTCTACTCTGGTTTTTTCAGGATTTTTATCTTCACCTTTGACTATTCTAGCTTGCAAATTATACACACATACATATGGTGGTTTCTGAGCTTCCTGGATCTTTGCTTGGGTGTGACGGGAACGTGGGGAACTTCTCGAGCTTCACTGACTCAACTCTGTCCTGTCCTCCCGCCTCCACATCACACCATTGTCCTTCAGTTGTGGTCACTTTTTAGTTTACTTTCTATCATTTTACTTATATTCTTTAGAGTTGTCCCCTAGTTTCTGGATGTTTTATTATTTTCTAGCTCTTTTTTTTCTTTACATTTTAGCTTTAACCATGTCTGTGACGTGTCCTCAAGTTCACAGACACTTTCCTCAGTCTATCCAGTTTACTGTGTGCATAAGATGTAGCCACTTCTGCTCCCATTTTTTTAAAAATCTTTATCATTTTTCCCAGTTCTTTCTCAGCATAAAGAAAAGTACATTTATTTAGTAGTGTGTATATGTAAGTCATATAGGAATCAGAGCATGTGAGTATGTTGGGGAATAGCTAGTAGGAGGTCTATAGTAGGCTTTGAGTATTTTAAAAATCAAAACTAGAGAGTCCTAAGATTTGGCAAATGTAAAACTGCCACACACACACTCTTTAAGGTTTACTAAAGTAAATGATACCCCTTTACTGAGATGTTCCAGCATTTACTGGAGGACTAAGAAGACTACTTCAGAAAGAACGATTTAATGGTCAGGACATCAAATCATGAAAAGCAAGTATCTTATGTTTTCTCTCATGTAGAATCTAGATTTGAAGAAATAAAGACATGGAAATAAGAAGAGGAAAAAAGAGGAAGGCGCAAAAAAAAAAAAAAAGTAATCAGGGAAAATATGACCAAGATATGTTATAAACATGAATAGAAATGCCACAAATATTATTTTGTATAATTGATAAATGATAATAAAGTTAAACAATAAAGCTGAGTCAATAAATAAATGAAATAAAAACTGAAAACCATGGAAAGCAAAATAGCCTGACGCTTTGGAGGACATATATTATATGTATATATACACACACACACACACACACACACACACACACACACATATATATAATATATATAAATATACATATATATAAAATAAAATATCTCCAGCAAAAAGAGAACATCGTGCTACAAAGGAAGATGCCTTTACCTGCAGCATGCAGTTGATCTGCCAGATCGTACAGTAGCTTAAAGTTCTCTCCACTCTTCAAGCCCCGACCTCATTAAAAAAGAAAAAAAAAATTAGGTATATACAAGTTGGACTCTGCAAAATGTTTGCCATTTTATATGCTAAACTGAATGCCCATATTACAAACTGCCACATTAAGCGTACCACCTCCTTCACAAAGCCTTTCCTGATATCTACGAAACATTCAGCTTGCAGTTAATTAACTACATAAAGAGAACACTGTGATGTTTGCCGTTCCTCCACTATAATGGAAACACTTTAAGTCCAAGATGCAAGAACCACTGCTCTCTAGGTCACTGCACTATCTGTGGTACTGGAAAACTCTTACTAGTACCTGGAGAATATTCCCTGCATGACCGACTCAAAGTTCCTACTAGATTTCAAACTCCTTAAGAGCAAACATATTCTTTTTTGTTTTTATTTCTTCAGGAAATGGAAATGTATCAGGCCCATAGAACAGATATGGACTAATATTTCCTGAATGTACAAAACAATAAACAAGACAAACATCTTTGAAAAATATTAAATTGTTCCCTCTAAATACCACTTGAGAAATAAATGGCTGATGGGAACATTAACTACTTTGTTTAATGCTTAATTTGAAAAAAATTTTAAAATCACATCAATCATTATTTTCTCAAAAAGTCAGTCAACAAACTATAAAGGAGCATAATACACAAAAAGAGGTAAGTCAGGCGTTGACATTAACTGTGAAAGGCTTCCCAAGTGTCATCCACAGAGACTTGTTTACCCTTGAAAGTCCCCGAAAGTAAAATGGAGCAGGCGATTTACATACAACTTCGAGATTCCAATCACTTTTTCCACAGCCCAAAAGCCTATCAAATGTCATTTAAAAATCAAAACAAACAAACCCCACAGATTTCTGTAAAATAAAAACACCACATGGCAGAGGTGTGGACTGAGATTTGAACCCTGTTCCACAGATGCCATCAACAGATGTGTGCCAAGAAGCCCAAGTTCTGCATTATGATCGTATTTTCATATTTCCAGTAAAATATGACTAATACTTACAACTTAACAACTTCTGACACTTGGAAAGAAAAAGTAAAGGGCTGGAGAGATGACTCAGTGGTAAGAGCACTAACTGCTCTTCCAGAGGACCCAGGTTCAATTCCCAGCACCCACATGGCAGCCCACAAATGCCTGTAACTCAGTTGCAGGGGATGTAACACCCATGGCAAAACAACAATGGACATAATATAAAAATAAATAAAAGTTTAAAAAAAACCCACAATTGAAATGAAGGAAGGACGGACGGATGGACTAGATGCTACAGACTACAGAGGAAGGAAGGAAGGAAGGAAGGAAGGAAGGAAGGAAGGAAGGAAGGAAGGAAGGAAGGAAGGAAGGAAGGACGGAAGGAAGGACGGACTCAGACTACAGATTCAGCTCAGTAGTGTAAAGCTTGCCTACAATGTGCAAGACCCTGGGTTCCATCCCCAGCACCACCAAAAACTAAATAAAAGATTATGTTTTTTAAATGAAGTCTGTAGTGTATAGCTTATGCCATCTTTTAAATTACTATTGCACTTACCACCAGATACCACCACTTTGGCACCTGTTAGTTCTGGTCGATCACTTTTCGTCAATTTCTGGTCAAGCCACTCTGATATTCCCACTGGCGAAGAACTTGGTGCTGCATACATTGATAAATAAAATTTAAAAATGAGAATGACTTCAAGTCATATAGTGATAATTATTTTTAAGACCAACAAATAAACATCCAATTCTAAGAAATTTAAGTACACATATTTTCATGTTCCCAATTTCGTTTTCTTTAATTATAAAGGTTTAAGAAGACAAGATTCTTTGGGGAAATCATTTACTTCTCCTAAGTTCATCTACAAAAAACAAAATAACCCATTCTCTTAAGTGTTCAAATAAGATGCCAGACATGTTAAAATGCCACCCCTATTTTTACTATTATTACATTCTTCTATTATATTGACTCACTCAAATACCACATGAGGAAACAATAATGAAAGTAAAAGTCCTAATACAAGCATAACAGATCAATCTTAATTGATCCTCTCTCCTACTCTTTCAATCTACCAAAGAAATTATTCTTGTACCAAGAGGAAGTAAAACAGACATAAATTATAATTATTTATACAACCTTGGGATATGAGTCAGCTGAATTTTTACTTTGTACTAGAAATTAAATCAGAGGTTGTCTCTTATTTCTAATATAATCTACAGACTGAAGAAATAAGAAATGCCAAGCTATCAAAAGGCTCAAATAAATACTTACCCTTTTCTGAACTGGCACTACCTCCACTTGTTGCTGCGGCTTCAAAAGATGTTCCTCGAACAGAAAACACCTTCACTTTCTCATCACACTTCACTGTACATAATGCATTTCCTGAAACATAAATTTTATTATGAAGAAGGAAGAACAAAAGTATTCCTCTCAGGCTCAGAATTTACTTTATGAAGATGAGGCAAAAAAATAATCATGGACCAATTGTTTCCTATGTCTCTTATATATAGAAAAGAGCACAACAGTGAAGAGCTTCACAAGGGACCAACTATACTCTGAATCTCTGAATGTCTTTCAATGCACATGGAACTGAAAGCAAAGACTGAGAAAACTATTTTAAAAAGAAGATTTTGCCTTTCCAGGAACTACTTACAAAATATAGCTACTTAAACAAGAACTGAAAAAGGACCATAGCAACAGTCATGCTAAGGTGGAAAGGGGAAACCTTACAGGTCCCACTCTTAGACAAAGAACTACAGGCAACTAATGAGTAGTAAGACAGGGAGAACTAGACTCTCCCAGGGATGGATGGGCCCTTTCACTGCTTATCCAATACAACTGTCTATCCAATGCAAAGTAGCCAGCCCTTAAATCACATACACACAACTAAACAGACCCACCAGGTGGTATTTACATATTAATGCCTACGTGTATAACATAAAGAAAAAAACGCCATCAATTTGAGAGTAAAGGGGAATGACACAAGGAGAGGTTGGAGGGGAGAAGTGATATAATTACATCTTAACTAGAATTTTAAAATACATACATACATACATACATACATACATACATACATACATACATATTTGGAGGCAAGCTTAATCTCTATTAACTCAGGGGAAATCTCACTCCAAAAACTCAAAGGCCAGTATAAAAGCACCACGCACTGGATAAATCAGATGGAATGCCATGTCATGCTATAGTAGCAATTTTGAACTAAAGCATTTCTCAGAAACCTTTAAGATGGTTCATTTAATCATATGGTTTGTTTCCAAATCTCTTTTTAAGACTGTATCCTCCCCCACCCCAAAAAACAGCATGTTGATTAATTATCTTCCTTGGAACCTACCTGCATAGATAGTTCTCACAAATGTATCAGGTGACTTGATCTCAATGATGTCAGAAACTGGGGCAACATCAAGTTTGGCTGCTACTCTGGGCAAAAGGTTCTAAAAGAAAAAAAGTAGTGAGCTACAAAAATGCAAGCTGATTAATACAATGATCAACAATGGTATCTTCTAATTTCCTTTAAAGGGAAGTGATTATATAAATGTTAATTCAAATTCAAATATTTTATACTTCACATGTGTCTTTGAACATGGGACATGAAGTCCAGTTTTTGAGGTAATCTTTAAAATTAAGTGCCTACCATTACTCTATGTTAAGAGTTGTACAAGATTTACAATAATAAGCTGATTCAATTTGATAAATTATGAGATCTACTGCCCTAATAAATATCAAGTACAAGATGTGACAGTTATGGATCCCTGAATTTAAACAAGAGAAAGAGAAAAAAATCAGAAGAGTAAAATACTGGAAAGATTTTATGTATTTACTATAAGATATGAAAGAAAAACTTTCAGCCAACATTTCAAACTCTGTCAAGTTCATGTTGCACAAATGAATCAGTCACAGCAGCCTGAGAGCCAAACATCATGTGAGCAGCAGAAACAAGCACACATGCTCTTGTTGACACAGGTACATAACAGTTAAGTAAACACACGCACAACTTTGCTCTCAGTAGCCAGTGTCCTTAAGCAGGTCAAAATCTCCTTGTGTCTAGTTGACATATAACGAGGGAAAGGGAGCCTCCACGTGTCTAGTTAAAATTCCACTAAGGCTCTAGGGCTCTAAAGCAGAAGAGAGTCACTTTGTGAAGACTGAATTTCCATGTTTCTGGACTGAAGTTCTTTAAGATAATATAAGAAATTTTAAAAGTGAAGCACTGCCTTTTATCACACAATTAGAAATGCTGACCTCTACAGAGCTCAGTCAGTGGCACTTCCTGTTTCATGACACTGCTTCTGGCAGGCATGCTTTCAAGATAGCACAACAAGCACTCTCTGTTCTGTACAGAGTCTCCCAGACTCCTCGTCATTACCCCTCATTCTGTACTCTCCCACATGCACACACAATTACAATATATTAGCTGTGAGTAGCATGAATTTCTGTTGTAAAACCATTTTTAACATACATGTTGAATAACCCCTAACTAGGGTTCTAAGTACCCTGAAGGTAGAAGGTTGTGTCTTATTGTGTTTCTGTCCTGTTTCTACTCAGTGACTTCATACTTTATATAAAGTAACTACAAGCACTGACAGAACCAGCTTCATGACTGCTAGAGTTTCTGAAGGAAAAAAATTTCTAATTTTCATTTTGTCATACCTGCACTAAACAGCAATCCTCTTTCAACCATGAATAAAGAATGCTGGCCTTGCCTGACAGTCGGCACGCCTTTAATCCCAGCACTTGGGAGGCAGAGGCAGACAGATCTATGGGAGTTTGAGGCCAGCCTGGTCTACAAGACCTAGTTCCAGGACAGGTTCCAAAGCTACAGAGAAACCCTGTCTTGAAAAACAAAAACAAAAACAAAAAACAATAAAAAAAAAAAAGAATGCTGGCCTTGACTACTAAAAATACTAACCAATGTCGGTTTCCTTGCTTTTGTGGATTTTCCTTTTCTACCCTTCCCGCATTTCTATTTCCACTAGCCTTACACCTCCAGGGATCTCCTTTCCCACTTTCACCTTAATGAGCTCTACATCCCCCCAACTTCCTAAACACCCCTTCTTTCCTCTTGGGGTCCCCTCTCTACTTTCATTTCATATGACCTGTACACTTATATATGCACATATAAACATTAAAAGCTAGGAACTGCATGCCAGAGAGAGCATGCTGTATTTGTCTTTCTGAGTCTGGCTCATCTCAATATAAGAACTTCCAAATCCATCCATTTTCCTGAAATTTTCAGTTTTTTACAGCTGTGTATGTACATTTTCTGTATCCATTTATACGCTGATAGATATGGGCAGTTATTTCCTTGCTGTGGTGAAAAATACAACAGTAAGAAGTGCAAGTACTTCTGTGGTGGCTATAGAGTTCTTTGGGTATAAGTCTAGGTGTGGTACAGCTGGGTCATATGGTCATTTTCTTTTTAAGTCTTTGAGAAACTTGATTTCCACGAAGGCTGCACTAGCTTACTCTCCCACCTGCAGTAAATAAAGTCTCCTCTCTCCCTATATCCTCATCAGAACTCTCTGTCCTTTATTTTCTTGATGATGCCCACCTTGATGAGGATGAAGTGGAACCTCTAGGTTTTTGTTTTTGTTTGTTTGTGGTTTTCCGAGGCAGGGTTTCTCTGTGCAGCTCTAGTTGTCCTGGAACTCACTTTGTAGACCAAACTGGCCTCAAACTCAGAAAGATCCACCTGCTTCTGCCTCCCAAGTGCTGGGATTAAAGGTGTACACTACCACACATGGCTGTAATCTCAAGTTTTAATTTGAATTTTCTTTCTGGTGAAGGAGGTTGAATATTTTTGACAAGGCATGTGTTGAAATCTTGGTTGCCAGCCTTTACAGCTGCTAGATGTCAGACCCTTTAGGAGGTAAGACCTAGGGCAAGATAGCTGGCAGTGAACCTCAAATGAGATACTGAAATGCTCACTCCTGTCTTTCTCCCTTTCCCTTCTCTCTACTATGAGATTACCAACTATGTCTTCTCATGTACTTCTACCATGAGTCATGACCAGGAGGGCTTGCCACAGGGCCAAAGTGATAGGAGGAAGTGAGTGAAACCATGAATCAAAATACATTCCTCCTCATTTTGCTCTGATGTGGGATTCCCCTCTGTATGCTGTGAATATGTTTAATTACCACTGGTTAATAAAGAAGTTGTTTTGGCCTATGGCAGGGCAGAACAGAGCTAGGCAGAAAACCTAAACAGAAAGAAAGAGAGAGAGAGAGAGAGAGAGAGAGAGAGAGAGAGAGTCAGGCAGACGCCATGTAGCTGCCGAAAGAGAAAAGATGCCAGAACCTTACCAGTAAGCCACAGTTTTGTGGTGATATATAGATTAATAGAAATGGGTTAATTTAAGACATAATAGCTAGCTAGAAAGACACCTAAGCTGTTGGCCAAACAGTGTTATAATTAATATAGCAGCTGTGTGATTATTCGGAACTGTGCAGTCGGGGAACCAAAGAGCAGTCTTAAGTCTACATTGCTCAGTTTTCCTTTCACCGTGACAAAAAGTAATAAACACAATTCACAGGTTTGTCGCAGATCTACTTATAGTCTCCCTGTGGCATTTCTCCTATGGACTTTTTCTCATCTCATTTGCATTTGTAGGCTACAGCACCAGCATCTCTTCTGTGACTCATATTGTCAAGCTCTCATCTGTCACTACCGAGAAGTCAGTGCCAGCCAGGGTCATAGGACTTGGGAACTAAAACACAGCAAACACTGTTTCTTGGGCTCATAGTCTCACAGATGAACTCTCATCAACTAAACTCAAAATTAAACCACCAGGCCGGGCGGTGGTGGCACACGCCTTTAATCCCAACACTCGGGAGGCAGAGGCAGGCGGATCTCTGGGAGTTCGAGGCCAGCCTGGTCTACAAGAGCTAGTTCCGGGACAGGCACCAAAGCTACAGAGAAACCCTGTCTCAAAAAACCAAAAAAAAAAAAAAAAAAAAAAAAAAAAAAAAAATTAAACCACCAGAACAGAAACAGTACTCTCGGAGACAGGATGGTCCACAAGACTCATCCATCAATTCTGAGGAGGGAGGTGCTAAAATTTATAATACCATGTGTTGGCAATTTAACAATATCTATCAACAATGTTTAAAGCACAGTCTTTAAACTCACCTATTTCACTTCTTGAACTCTATTTTAAAAATATGCCAGCAAAGGCATACAAAGATGTATGTACAAGGATGTCTTCCTTGCAGCAAGTGACTGAAAACAACTTGCTGACCTTGACTAATATGGAATGCTATGCAGTCAGAGAGACAGATACATTATGAGCTAATATTTTCAAGAATATGTTAAGCAAAAACTCCTAGTCACAAAACAATAAAAATATGTATGTACATGCACAATTTAAAAACAACAGAAAGAGGCCATTAGTAAGGTACACTCCTGAAATAGGAGGAGTAAGCTAAAAATATAAAGGACAGTGTTACATCCTTGTTCTTCATACTGCTATATTATATCCAACTTCCTACTATGAGGTTATCTGTGTAGTTAAGTTTCTTGTACTGAGGACTGAACCTGGCACCTCGTGCACATGAATGGGTAGTCAAGGGTTCTATCTCCAAATCAGCTTCTATTCCTTGTGTGTGTGTGTACATGCATACATGCGTGCATGTGTATGTGGTGCATGTACCTAGTGTCAAATGTATAGGTGGCCAAAGCAGAATCTTCCTTTATAGTTCTCCATCTTATTGCTTTGAGGCAAGGTCGCTCACTGAATCAGAAACTGACTATTTGAGTTAGGCTGGTTTTCCAGCAAGCTCACAGTATTCTCCTGTAACCAGCCTCCAGTGTTGAAGTTATAGGCACATGCAGCCATGCCCTTATGTTGAGTGCTGGGGACTTGAACTCAGGCCCTCATTCTTGCAAAGCAAGTGCTCTTACCTGCTGAGCCATCTCTCTAGCCTTCTCTTTTACTTTTTATTTTGAGACAAAGTCTTACTAAGTTTCTCAGGCAAGCACTGAATGCACGCCTACTGTCTCCACCACTTGGGCTTCTAAAATTATAGGTAAGCACTGGCTGCTCTTCCAGAGGGCCCAGATTCAATTCCTAGCACTCACAAGGCAGTTCACAATTGCTTTAGTTACTTTTCTACTGCCATGATGAAACACCATGACCAAGGCAATTTGTTTTAAAAAGCATTTGATTTGGGGTTCATGGTTCCAGAGGGTAGGAGTCCATGACTATTATGGTGGGGAACATGGCAACAGACAGGCCAGCATGGTGCTGAAGTTGAGAGCTCACGTCTCCTTCCACAAGCACAAGGCAGAAAATACTAACTGGGAATGGTGTGGACTTACTAAAACCTCAAAGCTTGCCCCCAGTGACACACCTCCTTCATCAAAGTCACACCTCCTAATTCTTCCTAAACAGTTCCTCCAACTGAAGACCAAGTATTCAAATATATGAACTTACAGGGGCATTCTCATTCAAACCATCACAAGTGTCTATAACTCCAGTCCTAAGGTATTTGATATTCTTTTCTGACCTCTATGTACACTACACCTACATGGTACACTGACATACATGTAGGCAAAACATGCATACATTTTAAAAATGAAAACAAAACAGAATTTAAAAAAAGGGAACTGGTGGGGAATTGAACTCTCTGGGTTCCATGCATGTAGGCCAACACTCTACCTCTAGAGTACACCCTATCCTCACTGCCCTTTGTTCCATGTTCCCTTGATATAGATCGGCACTACTCATTTGTAATGGTTACTTCTAATTGTCGTCTTGACACAATTTAGAATTACCTGGGAAGGGCTCTTCCTTGATTACATTAATTGGTGTGGGAAGACCCAGTCCACTATGGGTAACACCCATTCCCTGGTTTTGGGTATTGAATTGTGTATGAGACTGTGGATGTTATATGACCAGTTGTCTCAAGTCCCTGGCACTGTGACTCCCTGCCATGATGGGCTGTACCCTAGAATTTTGAGAAAAACTTTTCTCCCTTAAAGTTACTTTGTCAGGGTGTTTTATCACAGTACACGTGATCAGATTATAGCTGTCTTTAAGGATATTCCTACCATAACAGAGTCACTCCCAAATCCCTTGATTAGACAGATTTCCTACTGTATCTATCAGACGCTCAAGTAAATCATCTCTTCGGATGAGTAACTATACACAACGTCCACACACACATGCACAGAAATCAATTTAATAATAGCATTATCCAGCCCAAATTAGAAAACCTAGAAGTGAAAGGTTTAATAAATTATGACAAAATCCTGCAAGAATAGTTAGTCTGTAACAAAATTTAAAGATCTGGAAATGACATTTTAACAGAAAATTGGATAAAATCTTGAAAGAATATATGTAAATGTTAGCCGTACTCCCCTAGGTATGACCAAGTCAGGACGGGCTGTCTAAAAAAGGTCTATTGCCGGGCGGTGGTGGCGCACGCTTTTAATCCCAGCACTCGGGAGGCAGAGGCAGGCGGATCTCTGTGAGTTCGAGGCCAGCCTGGTCTGCAAAGGGAGTTCCAGGACAGGCTCCAAAGCTACAGAGAAACCCTGTCTCGAAAAACCAAAAAAATAAAATAAAATAAAATAAAATAAAATAAAAAAATAAAAAAAAAATAAAAAAAAAATAAAAAAGGTCTATTATATTTCTGGCCCAGCAAAAGATATCCTGTTCAGTGAGGTCAGACTCCACTTCTCACCTTTCCAAAAGCAGATGCTCCAGCACAGATGTGTGTGTAATTGAACTGCTTCTGAGTTTCCAAAATCAATGGTGTCAGTTCCTCTGAGAATTAAACATATTTGGTAAAATACATTTCATGCTATTTTTATAATCACATATTCAAACCTAACAGTCGCTACATTTTCCACTGGAACACCTCACCTGGAAGGAGGCCTTTGTAGGCATCATGCTGGGCCACTAGAACCTTTGCTACACCAGCTACTTTACAAAGATCTTGGACCACCTGTGATAAAAAGGACAATTTCAGTACTGATGGAGGTGGCTTTGAGGTTTCAAAGCTCATGCAAGGCTCAATCCTCCCCCAACCAATCACTAAATAAGAAAATGCCCTATAGAAAACTTTATGTTGACCCAGCATTTGGGAGGATGAGTTAGTAGGATCACAAATTCTATAAAACTACAGGGTAGAATAATGTCCACTCTCACAAATCCAAAGGAAAAAAAGAAAATGAAGGGGGAGGAGGAAGAGAGAGGTAAAATAAGATTTTCTCTCTGTATAGTAAGACTCAGAACCTACTAGAAGTGAAGGCACAACTTAAGCATCATACTTGTTTAATGCTGACTGCACTTCATTTGGCAATAATTTCTCCTGAGACTAAGATTAATAATTCTAAGTAACAGAAAGAAATCTTCAATTACTGCCCACTGTTAAGATGGAGTTTCTGCCTATACACAGATACTTATCTATAACAAAGTAAAGTATTTTCTTGTTTAACTTCTCATTTTTCCTGTTTGGAATCAGGAAGTGCTTCTGAGAAAGCTTTGATTACTCTGATTTTCCCTATACAGAAGGCAATTAGCATTCTCCCTTTAAAGTAACTTTAACATGAGTGGTTTCTGCTTATCAGTCTCATCTGCCATTACTGTCTTCCACTTGCTAATTCACTGGTGAATGGACACAAGGGTTGTGCCTTCAGCCCTCTCCACAGACTATACGGCTCTGCAGTATTCACTGAAAGGAGGATGCAGTGAAGAACCTGCCGGGCCAGGCGTTGATCAGCACAGTTACACTGTCTTACAAAGAGATACATCGGAGTTTAGCATCCCCAGCTTCAAAATATTTCCAATTAAGAAACCCACTTAATTCCAAAGTCGCTACACAGCAGCTTGTATATAATGTGGAACAAAATTTCCCATTGAAATAATTGTTTACTGTCAAAACTTCAGTACTACACAGAATAATCACCTTCTGTTTATGATTAATAGCTAAAGAAAACAATATAAAACTAAAATCTGTCTACACTATTAGGCATTTTTTAGAATAAAAACATGACATATATAAGACTGCAACTGATTAAATATCTAGTAATTAAAAAAAAGGGGTTGTTTAACCCTATCATCAGACATTGTAAACAGCAACTATATAATACTCAATATACTCAATAAGCAGCTTGGAGGTGGTGGCGCACACCTTTAAACCCAAGACTTGGGAGGCAGAGGCAGGCAGATCTATGATTTTGGGAACAGCCTGGTGTACAGAGCAAGTTCCAGGACAGCCAAAGCTACACAGAGAAGCCTTATCTCAAAAAACAACAACAACAACAAAAAAAAAAAAAGAAAGAAAGAAAGAAAGAAAGAAGAAAGAAAGAAAGAAAGAAAGAAAGAAAGAAAGAAAGAAAGAAAGAAAGAAAAATATTCAATGATCATCAAGAGGAATGTGATAAAGAAATCTATAACCTGAAACCTGCTGAATAGTCTTTTAAATACCAAGTTTATGCAAGGAATTAGAAGTGACATTAGCATTCTGAACCTGCATTACCAAATGCTTTATTTAGTAAAATATATAAGCTGCTAAAAAAAAAAAAAAAACATTCTCTTTCTACATTTACTCTTCATTGAGGGCCAAGCCCCAGTCACACACTTGGCAACTCTGATATGGTGGAGAACTGGCAGCTAAAGCTTTGCGAGTCTTAACAGTACTTGTCTACACAGTAGCCCAAGGGCATAGATCCTGCACACATAGTACAGAATAAACTTTCCAAAGCTGTTACTTAACAACCACAACAAAACCAACATTTATATCAGCTGTAATTTGAGGAGAATGGAACTTAGATCTGAATTCTTATGCCAGTTAATGAGCACCCCCGATACTTCGCCTAGATTTACCACTTTTGGGAATTAGAAGTAATTAACAAGTATATTCATCAGAACAAAAGGGATCGGCTATTAACCTCTAAGGGGACTCAGATGCTACCATTCTACTTGGTGCCTGATGGCACAGGATGGTGCCAGCCAGCAGAACTAAATCAAGAGCACTCTACCTCATTTTAAAAGATGAAATGTTTCATGAGAAAACCTTTTGGTTCTATTTCTACACAAGTAATAGTTGTGAGGTTGACCATTTAATGAGGATTAGAGACCAGCTTGGGCTATGGTCCTCGGCATAATTCTCTGTTGCCATCTTTCACTGTCTCCTGATGGAGATTATATATGCTATGGCTGACCTTAAAAATCTCTCACCTTGTCACATTTGGTTCCAGCTACTAAACAGGACACTTCACCCCCAAGACGTCCAGCTGCAGTGATGGTATTTAGAGTAATGGG
This sequence comes from Chionomys nivalis, assembly GCF_950005125.1. Lineage (NCBI taxonomy): Eukaryota > Metazoa > Chordata > Mammalia > Rodentia > Cricetidae > Chionomys > Chionomys nivalis. The sequence goes on from NC_080089.1 coordinate 54,343,597, forward strand.
TGCTAGAGAATCATTTGCATGCTCAGCTATTACCAAGGTACTCTGAAATCGAAGCAATGAGGCCTAAAAGGAAAGGAGAAAAACATTATTGTAGTCTTTCAAAATAACCATTATGCAGGTAGGCTTTAAGGAAAATATTTTTGTATGCAATGTTCAGTTTTGTAAGTGTATTAATAAAGTACTTCTTCGATGACATAAATTAAACTCAATCTACCTTTACCTAACAAAACCCAAAATGCAAGTTTGTTTTTGTGCCAGCTAGTCTTATGTCAACTTGACATACAAATTAGAATTATCTGAAAAGAAGGAACCCTAATTGAGAAAAATGCCTTGTAAGATCTGGCTGTAAGGCATTTTTTTAAATTAGTTATTGATAGAGGAGGGCCCAGTCCATTGTGGATGGTTCTATTCCTGGGCTGGTGGTCCTGGGTTCTGTAAGAAAGCAGGCTGAACAAGCCAGTAAGCAACACCCTACCATGGCCTCAGCTCATGCCTCTGGGTTCCTGTGCTGTTTGAGTTCCTATCCCGACTTCCTTTGATGATGAGCAGCAATGTAGCACTGTAAGCCTCCCTTTCCTCCCTAACTTGCTTTTTGGTCATGGTGTTTCATTGCAGCAAAACAAATTTTAAGACAGCTAGTTTCCTCCTTTCTTCCTTTTTTAGTTTTTCAAGACAGAGCTTCTCTGTATAGCCCTGGCCATCCTGGAATTCTCTGTAGACCAGGCTGGCCTCGAACTCTGAGATCTGCCTGTCTCTGCCTAAGTGCTGGCTAGGATTATTGGCATGGGCTACTGCCACCTACCTGGCTCAAAATGTAAGTTTCTTAACATTAAAAAAAAAAAAAACTTACATCAAAACAATTTTCCCACTATGTCCAATAAATAACTTCTATAGACCTATATTTAAAATTCTTAAACACAATATATTACCTGTCAAGCAAGGGATTAGACAAATTCTATCATCAATTATACTCAGTTACATAAAAAAGAACTCCTACTAAGATATTTGGGGGGGAACCATTTAATATCAAAGTAACTGAAAACAGAAATCTGATTTTAAAAAATGACAAAAAGTTTGGTGATGGCTTACTGGGTAAAGGCACTTGCCTTATGCCCAAGGTCCTGAGTTCTACCCCAAGGACTCACACGGTAGAAGGAGAGCACTGATTCCCACAATGGTCTTATGACCTCCATATGTATACTGTGGCATGTGCGTGTATCTCCCACCAAAAGATGCACTTTTAAAAAGTTCTAAAGATGACACTAGCTGCAATTTTGTTGGGGTTTCAACTGTTTAAATACGCTTTGGAATGAAAAGGGCACCAGTGAGATGAACTCCTATCTAGCCCTATCTAGCACAGACTACCAAACCACCACCAAAACATAGTTCATGGTCATTTTCAAAATCGTTCAGGGCATTTTCAAAAACAAGAAGAAAAAAATTAATAAGAATAATTCCTATGCTTAAAGATTTCATGGGCAATAAGACTTCTTCATGAATAACCAATTGTAAGACAGAGTTTTTCAAATGAAGAGAAGCAAATGCTGAAAGATGCAGATAGATCATGAAGTCAGTCAAATAGAGAAAGGGAGTAAGTTTAGGAATCGATATAAAAAGATGAGAAATTGCACCAGAGACAGGAGGAAAGACGAAAAGACTGGACCCGACCTTGTAGGATGGCATAAGAAACTAAGAAAGAAGCACTGGATCAAATGGCACTGTTGCGTGACGTCACTTAACAAAGACATTCAGTGCTCGAACAGGAGTGAAGAGAGCACTGAACAAAGCTAAGCCCGGTGTCGGAGCCCACAGATGTGGATTTGTTCCACCTTGACAAAGGTTAGAGTTCAGGCTTCTTCTTGCTCCTTTAAGGCTAGTCACAGGACGTTTGACCTGGGTGCAGCTACCAACAGGATGTTTTGACCTAGGATGTGGTTACTTGGTACTTTGGGTATTTGAGAAGGTGACTATTTGTTCCCTATCTCTTGGTAAAGAAGACTTTTGTCTTCCCCTCTTCTTTGGGATGGGGTATTTAAGGCTCATGAGATATACACAGGGGTGGATTTCATATTCACTGGATTGCTCTCCCGACTCTATCCTGTGTCTGTCTTTTCTTTATCTCTGCTTTTTCTGCCTAACATTCCTAAACAACACGCTCATACCCTGGAATGTGCGAACCCTTGGAACACTTCGAGGCTAGACCCTGTGCACCCCCCACACACCTGGGTTTAGAAGCTCACAAGGAAGGTATGAATGAAGGGGGGGGGGGCAGTGATGGTACCCTAAGGCTGCTTACATAACTAATGGTCAGTCTCTGTAGATCTCTGGCCTATTTTGAAGGTTTTAAGTATTATAAGCAACATGGAGAAAACAATCCTCCAAATTAAATAACAGTACAACTTCAGCAGATCAGAATGTCTTCTGCTAAAATAATCTTTAGGGCTGGAACCTGAGCAGGCTTTCTTTCACCTGGCTTTCTTGGTCTCCATAAGCCAAATTCAGCCCTACTCTCAACAAGATATGTATCCTTATGTCCCTAAACTATAGCACTTCATCCCCAACCTTCTCCCAGCCTTCTAAATCCCATCTAACTACAATAAAGCAAACCTGGACAGACATGGGCATATACCACCCACCACTTCCAGAGATCAGAGACCTCTCTAGAGAAAGTTGTTCATTAGTAGAAAACTCTCCAAGGTCACACTACCCCAAGAATTAGGGAAGAGGACATAATGCCAGAGGACACTCAGTGATACCAGCAGATGGTATTTCTTCTCCTTTTCTTCCTTTTTTGTCTACTCAAAGGAAAAGGAAGAAAAATGATACCTTGATTTCTTGAAGTTTTGTGTTGTTTTGAGACAAAATTTCACACTGTTAACCTGAACTACATTATTGGTCAGAGGCAGCAACATGCAGGGGAGCCCTAACAACCAGTAGGGACGCTGAGATCTGGAAACTAAAAAATGGGGCTGTAGATTTGCCTTTTTAGACTATGCCCTGGTCTGCTAGGACTTTCCCCTGAGTCCCAGGACCTCTTCAGTATGTTACACACTATTCTATAAGGAATCCACATTTCATTTATTATTTATTTATTTGAGTGTTTCTCTTATGTAGCCCTGGCTATTCACTATGTAGACCAGGCTAGCCTCAAATTCACAAGAGAGCCTCTGTCTCCCAGATGCAGAGATTAAAAGGAGTGTGCCACCACACCCAGTTTCACATTTTTTTTTAATTGAAAAAAATTTTTCTGCCTCCTCCCCGCCTCCCATTTCCCTTCCCCTCCTCCCACCCCTCTCCCCCTCCTCCCCTCCTCTTCTCCTCCCTCTCCAGCCCCAAGAGCAGTCAGGGTTCCCTGCCCAGTGGAAAGTCCAAGGTCCTCCCCACTCCATCCAGGTCTAGGAAGGTGAGCATCCAAACTGTCTAGGCTCCCACAAAGCCAGAACATGAAGTAGGATCAAAACCCCGTGCCATTGTCCTTGGCCTCTCATCAGCTTTCATTGTCCGCCATGTTCAGAGAGTCCGGTTTTATCCCATGCTTTTTCAGTCATAGTCCAGCTGGCCTTGGTGAGCTCCCAATAGATCAGACCCACTGTCTCAGTGGGTACAGTTTCACATTTTTTAAAATAGTTTTAAATAATCAAATTAATGTGACAGATATTTTGTTTCTATTTCAGCCTCAGAAACACCATATTAAAAACAAAACAATTAGCATATATGACATGAACAGGATCAAAACAATGGTGAGGTCATTGATTTAAAACAAACAACACTAAAAAAAGAACATTTTATTTTTACATATATTTATTTTATGTGTATGAATGTTTTGTTTGCATGTATGTATGGGTACCATCTGAAACCCACAGAACTCAGAGGAATCTATCAGATCCTCTGGAACTGGAGTTATGGATAGCTGTGAGCTGCTACATGGGTGCTTGGAACTCCAATACTCTTAACCACTAAGGCATCTCTCCAGCCCAAGTATTAACCTTGTGTGTGCATGCACACACACACATACCATAGTAAGCATATGGAGGTCAGAGTATAACCAAAGGAGGTTAGTTCTCTCTACCATGTGGGTTCCAGGGACCCATCAAAACACAGACTATCAGGCTTGATGGCAAGCATCTGTACCCACTGCGTTATCTCAATGGCCTACATTTTTAACCTAAGAAAAATCTTACTGGGTGGTACAGCCCTGGAATCTCAGATCCTAATGAGTCTAAAATAGGAAGATCACAAATTCAAGGCCAGCCTGGGCAACAAAGTGAGAACCTATCTCAAAGTAAAAAGTAGAAAGAGTGTGGGTATAAAGTTCAGTGGTGCCGGGCGGTGGTGGCGCACGCCTTTAATCCCAGCACTTGGGAGGCAGAGGCAGGTGGATCTCTGTGAGTTCGAGACCAGCCTGGTCCTACAGAGCTAGTTCCAGGACAGGCTCCAAAACCACAGAGAAACCCTGTCTCGAAAAACCAAAAAAAAAAATAAAAAATAAAAAAATAAAGTTCAGTGGTAGAACACTTGCCTAACATCCCTAGCACCACAAATAATAAAATTATAAAAAACCATCATTTTATTATCATGTAATAAACTTAGCAAACTGAGGTTTACTAGGACTGCAATACACTTTCAGACTTTCCCCAAAGGATTTTATGCTCCCCAAATATCCATTCACTCTTCCTCCACTGATCACACTTAATGTGATTAACAGCACAGATCTCCAGATTTCAACAAACAGGCAGGGACTAGGTCTATCTTGCTTTCCACTATGAATTCAGTATCTACTTTTGTGCCTGGCACATAAGTGGCCTTAATGAATGCTGAGAGACTAAAAAGGTTTCCCAAAGTATCTGAAACCTGAAAAGCAACAACTCCTGGATCACCTGTGAGTTAATCACTATTAGTTACTATCCTCACTGCTGCAACTGGGTAATAAGCAACTTAACGAAAGAAGGATTTGCTCTGGCTGTGGCTTAAGGCAGAGCTCATCAGGGCAGGGCAATATGGCAGAATTCACAGCAGTGGAGCACGCTGCTGGGATTCCTTGCTGGAACAGCACAGAGAAATGGATGCTGGTGCTCAAGTGGCTTTCTCCCGTTTCCGTTTATTCTACTTAGAACCTCAGCCCATAGGAAGCTGCCACCACTTTCAGGGTTATCTCCCTCCTCAGTTAAACAGTTCTGTGAACACATTCACAGACAAACCCAAAGACATGCCTTGTTAATGCACCACGTGGTTTTTTGTTTTGTTTTAGAAGGGTCTCACTATGTAGCTCCGATGGCCTGGAATTCAATATGTAGAGAAGGTTGACCTCCACCTCATGAGATCTGTGTTTCTGCTTCCTGAGAGTTGGGATTAAAGATTTATGTTACTACACTGGGCTCCCTAATCCAATTAAACTGACAATCCAACTGGTCACCACAAGCATCAAAACACAGGCAAGGATACCTAGGCAATACATAACTTGCTAAGTCATTAACATAGATGACCCGCCATTTTTTCTTTTGCCTGTGTTGGGTCTTTTAACAAGCAACATACTTCTTGAGTGTATGGTTTAAAGAGGTCATCACCTTCCCTATACCCTTTAAAAACATTCACAGACACTCCTATTATCATGCTTCTATTTTTCCTCACTCAGAGAGAGCTGTCTTTCATCTCTACCACAGCACTGAAGCCCGTCTCTTAAGTCACGAACACTCTTGATTAGTTAGTCCAGTGAACACATTTCGGTACTTCTTTTATTCAAACTTAGCACTACTAACCCTACTTTTGTTCTTCAGTTTCTTAGCATTCTTGTTGCTGCAACTGGATGATCTAGACAAACTAACAGATGCTAAATTACAAACTTTAATACCCCAACAAAACTACTCATATCCTAAAGTAGTAAGAGCTCTGCTAACCTATTTCTCCCCTAACCACATTTAAAAAAGTAAATGGATGAGAACATAGGGGACAGGTATGGAAGGGTTAGACTTTGTTCTGATTTTGTTTCTTAACTAAAAAACAAACAAGAAAACAGCAGGAATGAGCTATAAAATCTTGCTAAATACTACTTAAAGGGATTAAATAATATATAATTAAAGTCTCCTATTCCCATTTTAACATACATTTTGTCATAATAAAATGTATATTACATTTCTGTACTTAAACTTCTTTAACCTCTCTAGTAATAAAACACAGCAGCTTTTAACCATGACTAGAAATGTATGACATTGATTATAATATTAAAAACAGTCAATTTACTGCACTTTAAAAACAGACAAGACTCTTAGTAGACACATTGGCAGGCAGCATAATTTTAATGAAATCACTTTATGTAATAAATTTTGTTTCAGAATCACACAAAAATTGGCTCTCTTCTTTCAAACGAAATTTAAATTTGCATGTGAAACACAGAGTTATCATTCATCAATGTTGGACAATGGGCTTGAAAAATGTCCTGTCCTTAATAGTTCACAGCTTCTCAAGCATGACAGATACTCCTTCCTGTCTGCTAATGAATTGAATATAGGAACAAGATCATGTAAATGACATCAAAATGTTGCTTCACTTACTACATAAAATTTTTTTGGATCTTACTAATCGCCAAAAATTTTAAAAACAAATTAATAAAATAAACTGAAAGAGACTACTGAAAAGGGGGAGCATATTAGGGTCAGGTAAAAACCTGGCATAGGGAATTTCCCAGGAATCTACAAAGATGACCCCAGCTAAGCATGGATTATGTAGCCTGACCTGGCCATCTCCTGTCACCAGGAAAGACTTCAAGTGGAGGAAGTGGGGAACCAACCCAGCCACATAACCTTTGACCCACAGTCTGTCCAGCCTATGGGATGTACCGGAGTAAAGGTGGCCTAGAGATTGACAGAGTGGCCAACAAATGACTGGACTAGCTTAAAATTCATGTCAGGAGAGTAAGCCCCACCCCTAGCACTGCCTGGAGCACCAGGACCCACAGGCTGAATGACCCAGAGACCTAGGATAGAACCAAACACGACTTGAGGGGGAAATGTCAATGTGATGATGCCTAATGATATTCTGCTATACTCAGATTGGCGTCTAGTCCTACTGTCATCCAGCAACTGATGGAAAAAGATGCAGAGACCAACAGCCAAACATTAAGCAGAGCTCAGGGAATCCTGCAGAAGAGGGGAGGAAGGATTGTAGGAGCCAGAGGGATCAAGGAGACCACAAGAAAATCCACAGAGCCGGTTGTGGTGGCGCACGCCGGTAGGATTTGCTGAAGGAGGCAGAGGCAGGAGGATCACGAGTTCGAGGCCAGCCTGGGCTACACATTGCCGGGCGGTGGTGGCGCACGCCTTTAATCCCAGCACTCGGGAGGCAGAGGCAGGCGGATCTCTGAGAGTTCGAGGCCAGCCTGGTCTACAAGAGCTAGTGCCAGGACAGGAACCAAAGCTACGGAGAAACCCTGTCTCGAAAAAATCAAAAAAAAAAAAAAAAAAAAAGAAAATCCACAGAATCAACTAATCTGGGCTCACAGAGACTAAACTGACTACCAGGGAGCCTGCATGGGACTGACCCAGGCACTCTGCATATATGATACAGCTGTGTAGCTTGGTCCTCTTGTGGGATTCCTAACAGTGTGGACAGGGGCTGTCTCTGACTCTTTTACTAACTTTTGAGACCCTACTTCTCATACTAGGTCAACTTGCTCAGCCTTAATATAAGAGGAGGTGCTAAGTCTTAATGCAATTTGATATGCTATGCTTTATTGATATCCATGGGATACTTGCCCTTCCTGAACAGAAATGGAGGAATGGATTGAGGTAGGGGTGGGGACAGAGGGGGGTAATGGGGAGGTACTGGAAGAAGAGAGAGGAGAAACTGGCTAGGGTGTATAATAAGTAATAATAATATTAATATTAATAATTCATACTATAATTCAGCAAGAGCACCAATTAATTGCAAAGCCTTAACTATTTTCCTAACTGTGCTATCTCGGTCACTTGGTACAAAATTACTTTCACTAATGGGTGTTATAACGTAGTGACTAGAACGCCAATAGGCACAGATTACCATGAGTTTCAGGCCAGTCTAGTCTAGACAAGATCTTACCTTAAAAAGACAAAATAAACAAAAACACCTTTGTTAACAGATGACTGAGGATTTCCTCCAGAAGGACATTGCTTAGTGACACAAATCAGCCAAAATTAAAGTGGCTTTGATAGTACATGTCATTAGTAAAAATATGTTTTTGGTTTTTATTTTCAAAGAAATCATAATTAGCTATAGAAGTTTTGTTTTTGTTTGCTTTTTAAATTTAAGAGTAGGAGTTGGAGAATGCTTAGTGGTTAAGGTACTTGCCCAGCAGTATGAGGAATAGAGTCTGAATACCAAAATCTCATGTTAAAAAGGAGGGGCAGATATATCGGTTACCTGTAATCTCAGACATCAGGGCAACCTCGATAGCTAGTCTACTCAACTCCTGCAAAGATTTGAGATAAACCATTCTGGTTTTATGGTATCATAAATTTATATAAACAGTAACCAGATTAAATTGGTTCCTACTTTATAAATATAGGAGGAACCTGAACATCAAAATAAGGGTGTTAAGAATGATAGCCTATTAAATAAGGGTCCCTGGGTCTACACAGGCAAGAGGGGAAGGTTTTTCCTTAGCATTGAATGCTAAGTAATAAACGAAGGAATCATAGATTAGAAAAACCACCATTCTGTATCACAGCATTATTTCTCAATTAAAAATCAAGTGCTAAAATTAGTAGGTGAAAGTGTGAGAAAGAGGAGCTCCACGAAGTTTCACTTTATCTTTGTAATTAGTTAAGAATTACACAGAGGACTACCTGACATTGGAAAAACCTAGCAAACTTCACATAACCTAAGATCTTCACTAATGGGACAAGCTAGTGTTGTGTGCCTCCTAGTACAATGAACTACTGAGAGCGTAAATCATATCTGACATCCCTGCCAAGAAGACAGGACCTGCGTGCAGTCACGAGGGAAATGTCAGACAGCTAAACTGGGTAAGAGTCTGCAAACTGCCAGTCAGTGGTATAAAAGCCAAACTGAGGAGCTTTTCTAACAAAGACTAAACCAGCATGAAAACCAGAGGCTCTGGATACTTTAGGTGTGCTTTAAAGGACAGGATGGCTGGCAACATGTGACTGGTAACAAAGTGGCACTGTAACACTGGTTAAAGGGCATGATTTTGCCAGCATTTTCACCTTAGCAAAGAGAACCCCCTTAGGGATTTCTTTTATTTGCCTGGTTTTGTTGTACTATGAATCTAACAGAAGGCATGGGGATCTACTCAGAGCGAATCCCTTAGCCTTATCCTTCTAAAATACCTAGGGAACCATTTAGAATTAAAGGGTAAAACAATGTGTGTGTACAGTGAGAGATAAACCAACTTGTCAACTGTTAAGAACTGTTGAAATTCAAGGAAGTTCTGGGAATTTTTTAAAAAACTATTTTGGTCACTTTTTTGTAAACTTGAAATTATTTTAAAATTTAAAGTTGTGTGTGTGTGTGTGTGTGTTGTGGGTCCATTTGAGTGTGTTCCCACCATTTGTTTTGGGCTTGCAATTCAAACCTTAAAAATATCCTTAGTGACCTCTAAGACACTTTGACTTCTAATTTTAAAAATAGGCCAAGGTCACAATTCTTGGTCAAGCACAACGAAGGTTTGGCAATGCTGTCTATGTACGAATACTGGCTATGTGAATTTCTTTTCCCCACCAGCACTACAAACTTACCAAATCGTAACCTCTCTTTACAATTATGCTGGGCATAAAACCTATCTACAAAATTGCCTTCCAAGAGCTGCACAGGTCTTCGAGTCAGGATCTAGTGCTTGGCATTTTCCCCCAAAACTTGTTTATTGGCTCTCTAAGGAAATGGAGTTAAAAAACATCTAGTGGGAGAAGATGGACTAGGTACCTGAAGAATGTGTTTTAATTTTTTTACTGATAGTTGAAACGTTTTATGGAACAAGGCAAGGGCACCAAAAAAAAATCCTTATACTCCCAAGAAGTCCACAAATTGTGTTCCAGAGAGAAAAAAAAAAAATCACAGTAGCGACTGGGGGGGAAAGGCACTAAGATTAAACAAATAAATGAACGGGTAGAAAAGTTGCAAGGCGTCTGGATAACTTCTGGCACAAGGCGGACGATTTTGTTTCTCTAACAACCTAAACTGTAAATTGGGCGACCTACAGGCTCCCTAAGTTACTGACTTGGACCTGGTCAGCCTCCACCGGCTATTCCCTCACAACACTCAACCAAACAATGGTTTTTCTCGGTAAGCCCTCGGAAAACAGACAAGTGGTAAACTTTATCACCACGGGAAACAAACATCGAGAACTTCCCACTACCCAGGGCTCCCTGGCTCCCGAGCCATCAGTCTGCAGCTTCTCCAGACTGACCCAGGCTGGGCCACCCGTCCGCGCCGCCCCTCCCCCGTGTCGTGGGCAGTGGGCGTTCGGGGCAGCCTCCGGGAGCCCGGGTTTCGAACTCTTTCCCCAGAGTCTCCGCGGCGGCATCTGACACCCTGGGGCCGCAAGGAGCCAGCAGCCCCAAAGTGCCCCGCAGGAGCCAGGGTCGTGGGAACCCCGGCTGGGGGAGGGCGACCCGGAGAGGTCAAGGGCGGCGGCTGTAGAACTTTGACCTGGGTCTCAGACACCTCACGGACTGTCTGCAGGACTGGTGGGAGCCCGTGACCTCCGCCTGACAGGGTCAGCAGGCTGCGGCTCGGAGGTCACCTGCTCGGCCCTTCCTGCCGGGACTCACCGCCCGCCGGAGCTGCCCAGGCGCCGCCGCTCGGAACATGGTCTCAGTTATAGTCAGCCCAGCTGTACCCTCGGCCTCAGGGACCCGGAGCGCGCGGGAGCCGCCGCCGCCGGAGACGCGAACGCTCGCGAGACGCGAGAGCGAGAGCGATCGGCCCAGGCCAGGAATGCGGGCTCGCGCGTCCCGCTGGCTCATTGGGCGGTCACGCAGCCAATGAGGAAAGCGGAAAGTTAGAGGCGGGACTTGGGAGTAGGGCAAAGGTAAGGGTGTGGACGGACGCGCTGGCAGCGTCTGGTCTCGGACTGTCGCAGACCTGCAGTGGTGACATTGTCTGGACTAACTGGTCAGCTGACCGCAGCTTTCCAGCCGTGCAGAAGATCCCTCGCTCCATTAATTCTTTTCCTCCCTCATTTATTCACGGTATCAGCTCTGCACCTGTAATGTGCCAAACACAGTCTCGAGTGAGGAGAATTTAAACCTGCATTAGGTGTATAAGGCCCTGGGAACAGAACTCCGGGAAGATATGCAAAAAAGGCCTATTATAAATGATAGAAAGAAATTAATCGTCGCTACTAGCAGGGAAGGATCTGTTGAGTTGGCGATATTTGAGCTGGACTGACAATCCCTGTCAGGCTTGTGGAGCTGCAGGGAGGAGGAAGAATGGCTGGAGGTCTCACCAGCAGGCTGGGGTCTGATTCGAGTGAGGGTGGTATAACTTGAGGTCCACCCTGATCTTCTCCCCACTTTCCCCTATCCTTGGGCAGCCCCACTTCCACCCCCTGGCATCAATGCCCGGGGCTGTTAAAATCTCTCATGCTCTTTGGATCTACCAATCTATCTGCCTTCTGGACTTCTCAAGATGTCCCCCAAAACTCAAGCCCTAGCTCACAGGGTGTATTTCACCCTTAAGAGCTGGTTTCTTCACTAAGATCCTCCCCACTCCCCTGCAAGGAGTCTTTATCTTCTTCACTTTTCCTTGTTTTTTTGTGAACCAGGTGAGAACCCGTCTTATACAAGACAACCCTTGCGGAGGACTGGGACTGTGCCCACCCTGTGAAGCTGGCCCCTTGAGGAACTGATCAGTTTCTCCTTGCAACACAACTCCCAACTGGGCTCAAATCTAAGTACAATTGAAAGAAGAAGAAAAAAAAAGCATACTTTAAGTTTTTTTTTTAAAGATACTTTTATTGAAAAAAAGATTTTGAGACATGAGCTACCTCCTTCCTGCCTTCATGACAAGGCAAAACACTAAAGAGGAGAGAATCCCCCCACCCTTGGGATGGCTCTGGCACACCCCAGGCTCCAGTGAATCAGCAGCAGCTGTGCCCAGCAGAGGCACAATGCCCATGGGACATGACGGTTCCAGGCAGAGCAGTGGTAGTGCAAAGGAAGACAGAGAAAATGGCCCTCCTCTGTAACAAATAACCAGACTCACTCTGAAGACAGAAGAATGTCCTTGAAGTACTTCAGGAGGGAGGGCACAGATAGATATGTTTCTACATTTACATGAATGTCAAGTACCAGAGACATGTGTATGTGAAGATTAATGTTAGGACCTTGCTCCCTATCAGTGCTGGGAAACTTGTCTTTCCCTCTCTGTTATGAGATGCTTTGGAGGCAGGAGGCATAGCTCCCATTAGCTGGTTTGTATGTGGCTGCTTACTATTTATAAAAGTAAGTATACAAAGAACAAAGGAAGGAAGAGAGCGAAAGGAGGGAGGAGAGAAAAGTTACTTTGAAGACTTGACTACTCGTTTAGGCACGGCCCCTCCAGGATTCCTGGTGGAAAACAAAGATTCATGGGACACTCTGGCTGGGAACCATCCTTGATGCTCATTGTCTCCTCATTCTGCAGCACCTCCCAGTGAGCCTGCGCTAACTGAGTGCCTCATATGCTGATGACTAGAGTCCCTGACCACCAGGCCTTTCTCATGCTGGGGTTACTGTACTGTATGCAATGCCTCTTAGATGGCTATTGATCAAGGTGGCGGCCTTCCTTCCTGACTTCTGGGTCCTGCACGTAAGTCCCCAGAGTTCCCAGATGACAGCTGTAGCTCAGTAGAATTTGTCAGGTCCAAAGGAAACTCAGCGCAAGTGGCTAACTGTGGTGCCTGTTAGCACACCAGAGTGTCTGCTGGCCTCCAGGCTCACTCAGCACCTATGGCTCCCTTCAGCTCTTCTCCCTCTTTCCCCTCCCCCACTGAACTGCTCCAGCTCCTGGGCCTCCCTTCCCCCATTGTCTCATTCCACCCTGCCATTTTGGCCATGAGCCCTCTTAATATTCTTCTTGGTTCTCTGTGTCCCTCCTCTTCTCTTCTCTTCTCTTCTCTTCTCTTCTCTTCTCTTCTCTTCTCTTCTCTTCTCTTCTCTTCTCTTCTCTCTCTCTCTCTCTCTCTCTCTCTCTCTCTCTCTCTCTCTCTCTCCATTGCCCCTGTCCCATGGCACAATTTGGTCTACTGTCCGTGTTTCATCTCTCACATTCTCTCCCTGCTCTGGCCTAGGCTGTGCTCTCATATCTACAATAAAAACCCTCCTCTCAGCCATGCCTCCAAGCAGTCATGTTCTCGCTTACTACCTCTGGTGCCAAAATGGCAGGGTTATATGGGAATGATGAAATGACACGCTGGGGGAAGGGAAGCCCAGGAGCTGGAGCAGTTTAGTGGGGGAGGGGGAAGAGGGAGAAGAGCTGAGGGGAGCCACAAGTGCTGAGTGAGCCTGGAAGCCAGCAGACACTCTGGTGTGCTAACAGGCACCACAGTTAGCCACTTGTCCTCCCTTTCCTTTGGACCTGACAGGATTTTTGTTGTTGTTGTTTGTTTTCATTTGTTTGTTTTTCGAGACAGGGTTTCTCTGTGAATCCCTGGCTGGTGTGGGACAATGGTCTCTATTCTGTCAATTGTATTTTAAATAAACTCTGATTGGCCAGTAACCAGGCAGGAAATAAAGGTGGGACAACTAGACAGGAAGTAGAGGCGGGTCAATGAGAACAGGTAATTCTGGGAAGAAGAAAGTCCTAGTCTGCAGTCCTGATCCAGCCACAGAAGAAGCAAGATGTGACTGCCTCAATGAGAAAGGTACCAAGCCATGTGGCTAACATAGACAAGAATAATGGACTAATGTGAGTTATAAAAGTTAATAAGCCTGAGCTAATGGGCCAATCCATTTATAACTAATGTAGACCTCTGTGTGATTTCTTTGGGACTTAATGATTGCGGGAACTGGACAAGACAGAAAACCCCAATCAACACCTGGCCATCCTGGAATTCCCTCTGTAGACCAGGCTGACATAGAACTCAGAAATCTGCCTGCCTCTGCCCCCTGATTCAAGAGATACTTGACACTCTGAAAGATGTACCCCAGTCCTTGTAAGGTCCTGCCTACAGGCTCTGCTTTAAGTGAGCCCTCAGCATGTCGGTCTGCTTATCTATCAAAATAGCAGCATCTGGATTACAGAATGTGTTTGGGATACAGTGATCCTTGATTCGTTTCTGTGGGGCCCTGCAGAAAATTACAACAAGCTCGGCTGGCCCCGCTTTTCACTCTCATTCTGTTTGGGCCACCAGCCCATGGGATAGTGCTGCCTCATTCAGGGTGGGTCTTCACCCTTTAGTTAAACCTCTCTGGAAACTCCCTCACAGAACTGCCCTGAGGTCTAGCTCCTAGGTGATTTTAAATCCTTGTGTCCTTGGTGTTAGGAATCAGCTGAGTCTTCCCGACAGACAAAGCTACAACAATCTACAGGCCCAGGCCTTACCAGCTGCCCTAAGGTCACAGGAAGGGGGACAAGGGAAGTCAATCACAGGGCTCTATCAAGTGTGGCCTAAATGGTCACATGGCACGATATTGCACTACACCTGCTTCAAGGTTGTGCCCTTATCTGCCAGCAACCTGAACACTGGAAATCACAATGCTCCTGTGCGGGCTTGTCCTCTATGCCAAGCCACAGAGGTCCGGCCTCATCACCATTGGCAAGTGAAACTGTTCCAGCCTTCAAACATCTCAGCCTTGCAAAAGATTGACGCTACCAAACGTGGTATATCCCGTAACCCTCTCCTCGCCTAGGGTCACGCTACAAGTGGTGGTAAGTCCATTACTTTTATTCTCACGCGGGCCTTAAGTTTCCCTCACCAATTTCAGTTATAGGGGTAGACGGGACCTGTTCCTCCCCACTTAAAACTCTGCCACTGTCCTACATTCTTGCAGAACATTTTTTCTCTCGTTCTTTCTTAGTGATACCGGCTTGCCCAGCACATTTACTGGGTGGAGATATCCTTAGCCGCTTCCCCAAAGCTTTGTTCCACTTCTTCGAGCCCCTTTTAACCCCGTCCATCTCCAAGATTCTATTTTACAGGTTCACTCCTCCTGCCAGACGTGTGCCCAGGCCAGCCCACAAGGAGCTCTCCACATACACCAGCTTCATGGACACCAACAGGGCAAAGATTGACAGGTTAATTTCACCCAAATGCCTACTCATAAAAAACTTCATTGTCTCTTAACACTTGTAGACGCTTTTACAGGATGGATAGACATGTTTCCAGTCTCCAGGGAAACAGCAGATGCGGTGGCTCAGGGTCACAGAGCTCGCGTCAGAAGCTCTCAACATCTCCTGGACAATGGGACTCATCAAACAACTAAACAAGCTCTCCACTGAATTCAGGTTGTCTTGGCCCTCGCCTCAGGGCCACCGCATGTTCCCCTATGGGCCTGAACCCTTTTGAGTTGCTTTATGGCAGGCCCTTTCTCCTTAACCATCACCTCCCAGTTCAAGCTCCTCCACTGGCGGGGTACCTACCCTACCTCTCCCTTTTAAGGTCCCTTCTCTGCTCACACGCTGACAGTTGTCTCCCTGCCCCCACACCAGTGGATCCTAATGCCCCTAAACCTGCCCCGCTCTCCCCAGGGGACAGAGTACTCCTCAAACAGTTAACTCCTAGGTCTCTCGAGCCTCGATGGACAGGACCTCACACGGTAATCCTCACCACACCCTTGGCTGCCAAGCTCTTGGGACACCCATGCTGGTACCATCTCTCCAGGCTCAAGCAGGCACCTACTCAAGACATTTGGTCTGTCCAGCAGACAGGACCTTCCACCCTCCGGTTCTCCAGGATGCCATAATGAAGGGCCTGCCTGCTCCTCATTCTGGCACACTCATCTTTAGCAATAACAATTTTTTTCCTAGACACCTGCCTTCTCATCTCCCCCAAGGAACAGATGCCTGCCTTCTCCAGGATGACAGATCATGGGATGCCTTTCCAGCCACACCTCTCGCTAAATGTGGACACCTGGCTCTCCCCTTCCCCACGCCGTCCCGTGCCCGCAGGAAGTAGCCGGATTTGAGTCTACGCCCTTTGTTCCCAAAGAGAGCCTAAGTGTTTGTCATAATTACCATTCCAATTTTGTCAACCCTATAGCCAAAGAGTCTGGAATGTTAGGTTGGGAGCATAGGCCCCAGTCCCTGGAATCTATCTCAGCCCCTAGGCCTGGTCTGGACTTCAAATCCCAGCAGGCCAGGTCATGACCCCTCCCTGGGGGTGGGGTCAGGACCACTCCCCAGGGTACTTAAGTGATCCCCCAAAAGAAGAACACGTGGTCCACCTTTCTTCCTCCCCAAGGGTCGCTTTTCTGCGGCTTCCTGTTTCCCCCTCGGGGCCACCCGATAGCACAGATCTCCCATTAAACCTGGATATTTCTTAATTTGACTTGTTTTGATTTGACTTGATTTGGAATTTTTACGTCATCAGAGAGCTTGGTTAGGAAATATTCCTAACACTTGGTGCTAGCACAGGCTGGGTAATGACAAAGGCTGGCTGAGTGAGCCTGTCTAGGCATTGCTGTCTTGATGACTTGGTTCTTCTACCAAGGTGGATTCTTCTGTATGCTCCTCTTCATGTCTCTGTCCCAAACCTTCTTGTTCCTGGCCTTCCAGTCCTCTACCCTCTGCCCCTCCAGGATGGTCAAGCATACCTTTCTGAAGTTCTAGCTCTTAAAGTGTCTCCCTTCATGACCGTCTTTCAAAACTGTGCCCTAGTACGGCTATAGCACACCTGCTGTCTATGTTCAGTCCGCATTCACATACTGAAAGACCCCCTAGCCACATAAGGGATTTCTCCTCTTGCTAGGAGGTTTTAAAGGGCTCTTCTTATAGCTGTAGTGTTTCCTGGGGCTGGTATAGCAGTGCTCATGGGGACTAGGCCACCAGCCTTGCACATTGCTGTGCCTTCTGCTTCTACTTGTACTCATTCCTAAATATACCAGTTCCTCCCTAGAATGGGTTGCTTCAACCTACCTGATACTATGATTTACTGGCCTTTATGGCTCCCACCTCATGATAGTTAACGCCCGACATTTGGTCACTTGATGCCCTATAATTAAGCCTAGTATTACACCAGAAAATTTTTTGTTGTTATTTAATGATTTTTTTGTTTTATGTTTTGAAGGTCTATAAATCTACTTCAGATGTCGTGATTTGGCACATACCACAGGGGGTTGGGTGATGACACTCCAGAGAGTTTGCCATAAAATCTTGATGGAAACATGAATGGCCAAGTAGCAGGACTGTCTGTACTGCAACCTAGATCCCCTGCGCTGAGCTCACTCACATCTGTCAGCCTTCTGTGTCACCTCGTATGTGAGTTGGAACAGTATTTTCAGGTGTAGAACACACTGTATTTAGAGCCCAGAGAGGCTTATCAGGTATAGGGTTCCTTCTTCATCTTGGGAAGTACAAGGTGTAATATTTGTCTTTTCATTTGGATGGGATAGCCTAGCATGCCCCTGTCTTTGGACCCCTAAGTATCTTACGGAGCAGTGAGTCCCTGAATCTTTAGAGCAGAGGTTCACAATCTTTGGGTCACAACCATTTCATAGGGTCTCATATTAGATATCCTGCATATCAGATATTTACATTATGATCCATAACTAGTAAAATGACAATTATGAAATAGTAATGAAATAATTTTATGGCTAGGGGTAACCCCAACATGAGGAACTGTATTAAAGGGTTCCAGCATTAGGAAGGTTGAGAACTGCTGCTTTAGAGGGTTTACACACACACACACACACACACACACACACACACGTTGAAGGATCTGTGTCAGATGAATGTCTCTAATGTGCTCTCCACCTTTTGCCCATCTGACTGAATTAGAATGATGTCATGAATGTGGTAGTTCAATGTTCTGCAGTGTCTGCAGATGGTCTAGATCTCTTCAGGCTGTTATGACAGATGCTAAAAGTTAGCATAGCCCTGGGGCAAAACTGTAATATAGTGTTGCTCATTGTACTTGGATGAATACCGTTTTGAGTCTGTTTTTCTCACAGGGCTAGAACGCACTTGCCAAATCAGTGACCACTAAAATGGATTTGATGCTATGTTCATCTCCTCTGGTAAAGATGCCAGACTAGGTGTGGTGGCTGCTGGACGACCTACCGCTTGACTGGGTTTGGCTGCTCTGCTATCAGTCATTATCCTCCAGGTTCAGTTTGGTTTCTTCAGGGACAACACTGCTGATGGAAATGTGAAATGACCTTTAAAGGTTACATTCTGATGTTTGTTTTATGGCGTATCGTCAAGGAGATCTTTTCGTTTTATATGTGGATCTTGATTGACTATTAACAATCCCTAGTCTCCTGTAACATTTTTATAGAACAGCCTAACTACCCCTCGAGCTATTTTATTTGTAGTTACTATTCTCTCCCCCCCAAATATCTTGAAATGTCTAGCATGTTACATACCAGGAGCACACAACTCCAGTTCAACACTAGTATAATCTCTAGCAGGTGAATTACCATCATAAGCTAAAGGTATCTATGTTCCAGTTACCAGATGTGGTGGGATCCTCAGTGCCATTGCACCAAAAAAATACATCTGAAGCCCCATCTTGTATTGCTTGCTTTTTCTGACAGTTTTGTACTCTGGTTTTTCTAGAAAGCAGGGTCCAAAAAAAGGCTAAAGTACATATCAAGCTATGCTCTAGGATCCATTTGAGTGTTAATCCAGTAGAACACGAGTCATCCTGTTGTTGAACTAGATAGCAAGACACTGTCTATTCATGCTGAAAGACATATGTGTACATTACAGACCAAACACTTACTACAATAGTCTCCATAGACCAACCATCAGAAGAACTAGAAAAATGGCCATGGACTGGAGAGATGGCTCAGTGGTTAAGAGCAGGCATGCTCTTTCAAAGGACCCAAGTTTGATTCTAAGCACCCAAGTCAGGCAGTTCACAGCTGCCTGTAATGCCAGCTTCAGGGGGAATCTGATACCTCTGTGGGCACCTGCACTGATGTGCACACACCCCATAAATACAGGCACATAATTAAAAATAATAAAAATACATTTTAAAAATTATGTTTAAGGACCGAAATCCCATGATCATCTTAACAGATGCAGAAAAGTCCTTTGACAAAGTTCAGCATCCCTTCGTAGTAAAGTCCTGGAAGAAACGATGAATAAAGGGAACAGAGTCAACATAATAAAGACTGTATGTGACACACCTAGAGTCAGCATTATTAAATGGGAAAATGGAAAGACTTCCTTTAAAATAAGGAACAGGATATGAATGACTGCTCTTACTGCTCTTATTCAATTTAGTGTTCATTGTTTTCAATGCATCAATAAGACAAGAGAAAGAACTCTCGAATTTGATAAACACCTTTGGCAAAGTGGTAAGGCACAAAAGCCAAGTTATAAAAAAACAGTAGTTTTCTATATATCATTAATAAATTTTCACAAAAAAAAAAAACCACTTCACAATAGCCTTAACATATGTAGAAATAAGCCTAACAAAAGAATTATAGAACTTCTCAATGAAATCTTTCGGGCTCCAGAGAAACAAGACACTAGAAGATGCACAGACTGAGGTACTCTAAAAGTAGCTGCTACTCAAAGTACCAAGCAGATTCAATGCATTCTCCATCCAAATCCAAGTGACATCTCTACAGAATTAGTGAACCAAAATTCAAATAGGACCATAAAAGGCCCGAAAGAGCAAAACCAATCGTAAGCAGAAAACACAGTGCTGGGTGTATCATGATGCCTGGTCTCAAGCCAGCCTGTGAGCCAGAGTGGCCATGAACCACAGTAGTGGTTCAAAAACAGATATGTCGGCCAACACAGTGGAATAGAGGCCCAAAAGAAACGCACACAACTACAACTATAAAGCTATCAAAAATGTACATTCAAAACCTCTTCAACAAGTAGAACTGGATAGCCATGTGTATGAGAATGAAACAAGATCCTTATCTCCCTCTTTCTCAAAACAAAAATCAATTCAGAGGCTTCAATGTAAGTTCTGAAGTGTTGAAACTTCTGGAGAACACAGATAAGATACCTGAAGATACAGGCTTAGGCAACAGCTTCTGGAAAAGGACTCCAGGAGCACAGGAAGCAATCCCAAGACTCGACAAATGGAGAGAGAGAAAATCAAAAAGCCTGTGCACAGCAAAGGAATGAACACCACAGCTCACAGCATGGGAAAGAACTGGGGCTAGGGTTTGGCTAAGTAACAGAGCTCTCGATTCCTAGACCCACAGCCCCAGTTCAGCCCCCAGTGCCGCAATAACAAAGCTCAGCAACAAGCAAGCAAACCAAAACAACGAGAAAAGATCTTTGGCTACTAGCTATATATAAAGCTAGACCAGGAATAAATATTTAGAATAGATGTGAACCACAAAAATTAAACAGTAAATGGACTAATGAATGGATAGACTATTCTCCAAAGATATACAAGCAACATCCTTAGCCATTACGAAAATACAAATTAAAAACATCCTGGATCAGGGGGTGGTGGCCCCTTTAATCCCAGCACTTGGGAGGCAGAGGCAGGAGGATCTCAGTGAATTTGAGGCCAGCCTGGTCTACAGCAAGAGCTCCAGAACAGTCAAGAGTACACAGAGAAACCCTGTCTCAGAAAAACAAAACTAACAACAACAAAATGCTTTGGGATTCTATCTCACCTCAGTCAGGATGGTCATTACAAAGGAAACAAAGGAGAATGAATACTGTAGGAAAAGAGGAGTCGCGATGCACCGCTGGTAAGAATGTGTACTTGTGCAGCCACTATGGAAATCAATGTGAGATCGTTTCAAAACTAAAAATGTAACTATAATATGACCCAGCTATTCCACTCTTGCGTACCAACTCAAAGGAGGTTAAATCAGGATACCATAGAGATACTTGTCCACTCATGCTCATTGCTTCCCTATTCACAATAGCCAGGAATGGACCCAGCGTAGATGTCTGTCAGCAAATAGATAAAGAAAATGTGGCACGTATACATAATTGAATTTTATTCAGCTGTAATGAAAACGAAATCATGATATTTGAAGGAGAATGTGTGGAACTGGAAGTCATTACAATAAGAAAAATAAACCAAACTCAGACAAGCGCAGCATTTTCTGTCATGTATAAAACCTATATTTAAACATATGGGCAGGGGAGGACTGGCAAAATCATGAGGAGGCAAAATCTTAAGGAACTGGGGAGTGGCAGCATTATTCATAATAGTCAACAAGAGAAGACAATGTTCTTCAACCGATAAATAGTCAGAGTGAGATATAGCCATAAAATAAATAATATGTCGTGAAGTACTAATACCTGGAGCAACATAGATGAAAAGATTGTGCTAACAGTATGGTTCGCTTCAGCGGTCAACTTGATATAAACCTAGAGTCATCTCAGTCAGAAGACTTCCCTCCATCGGATTGGCCTGTGGCAGGTCAGTGGAGCATTTCCCAACTGCTAACTGACCCGGGGTGGTCCAGCCCACTGTGGGCTGTGCATCCATCCCCACCCAGGTGGTCCTAGACAGTATAAGAAAGCTAGTGGGGGGATGGAGGGATGGCTCAGAGGTTAAGAGCATTGGCCATTCTTCCAAAATACCGGGGTTCATTTCCCAGTACCACATGGTGGCTTACAACCACGTATAACTCCTGTTCCAGGGGATCTGGTAACTCTCGCGTGGCCTCACCAGGCACCGCATGTACAGGGAATGCAGACATACGTGCAGGCAAAGCATCCATATGTTACAGTCACTACTGTCTCTCATCCATACATTACACTCCACTCCTGTCTATCTGTAAGAGTCTGGTTAGTTACAATTCACTCCTATGGCTGCTCAGAATGTCTGGATAAGACGGAGGCTCAGAGGTTTGTCTAGAAGCTCTGTTTGCACAGCACAACCAACCTACTGTTTTGACTAAGTGTTCGGAAGCTCATGACGACTGCATGGTCCTGCTTCCAGGTGGTCCTTCCTTCAATTTGCTGTGGCCTAGAAAGAAACAGATATGGATTCCTTCTATTTCCATGCTCGTGTGTGTTCTCAACAAGAGTTACTTGGCTTTTCTAAAGACAGGGCATGAGAATGGGCTTATCTTCTGGCGACTTCTGCCAATAGGACTCCTTTATTTGATCTGAAAATACGCACAAGTGCTTTCTGCTGTGCAACATGTAGACGCTCGGCTCGGCTCCACTCCCCCCTCCCGCCCCCGTGTGTTGTCATCTCTCCGTTTGAAAGGCATGACCGTGAAACCGAACCTTTATAGGCTATGCAAACAGCTCCCCTTGGTGTATTTTTAATAATTGTGAGTCTTATTATTACCAGATGTTGAAATCCCGAATGGTAACAGAGCGACAGACTTAAAGCTGATATTATTTAAGTGAGAGAAATGTAATGACTCTGTTCTCTCGGAGGTAGCAGGTGCCTGACCCGGGTGTGCATCCAGTGTTTTCTGGGTTCAGCTGAGGGGTCCACACAAGTTTCTCAGTCTCGTTGGCGTTCTATTCAGAGTAGTAAATGGTAGGAGGGGGAGGCCCGCACCTTCTGCACAGGCTGTGGGTGAAAATGTGTGCTGGTATGTTGTGTTACTTGCCGGGTTGCCCGTTCATCACCATGACAACACGCCTTTGGGGGAAATGACCAAAAAGAAAAAAAATCTGTGCTCGAGATTTTAGAGGTCATAGTGCATAGCCTGTTGGTTCCTTTGTTTTGGGGTTGTGGTGTGGCAAGATGGAATTGTGGCACAGAGATGGAATTGTGCTCTCCTCGTGGTGGCTAGGAAGCAGAGGAGGGAAGACACAAGGGGTTAGAGCCGGATACACCCTATAAAAGGCCTCTCCCCGTGACTTGCTCGCTCCAGTTGCCTCCGCCTTTAATTAATGAACCTACTGACGAAGCTAGCACCTCTCAGAAGCTCCACTGAGTGGGTCTAAGCTTTTAGGACTTGAACCTTTGGAGGTTACCTCATATCTAACCGACAGTGTTACCTGTTGCTCCTTAACAAACAGCTCCACCTTCCCATTCAGTGGCGTCAACCACCACCTGTCATCCAGTGTTTGAAGGTGTGTTGTCCTGGAGCGGCTTACTTGGCGACTGTGGTTCAGTATCTCCTATCAAGCTGTATTCATGTAGTAACCAGGGATGTAGTCTCTAGAGCTCAAACGGGGTTGGAGAACAGCTTCTGGCCCACTGTTCTGCTGTTGACTGGAGGCTTAACGTCCTTGTCACGTGGTGCTTCCTGCCCTTCCCTCCTTGTCTTTTCTAACCTAAATGTAGGATTATAAGCCATTATAATTGCTAAATTCTATTAGTGGCTTTAATCAGTACTGGAACAATCTAGGGAGTGACTACCCCAGCTAAAGAAAGCAAGAGGCTGGGATCCCTGGGCACCATCTTGGAAATGGCTCCCACCAGCGTATAAAGTACACAGAAGGACACCCAGACACCATCAACAGCCGCCTATGGAGCCTTCACCGTGTGCTTAGACCCTTGTCTTAGTTTCTTTTGTTGTTGCTGTGATAAACACCACGACAAAAGCAACCTAGGGGAGAAAGGATTTATTTTAGCTCCCAATTCCAGGTTAAAGTTCATCATTGCTGGAAAGTTGAGGCAGCAAGGATTTGGAGCAGCCAGTCATATTACATCCACAGTCAAGAGCAAGGAATGGATGAACGTACATATGCTCAGGTATTTACTCTTACACAGTTCAAAGCCCCTTGCATAAGGAATGATGCCACCCACAGTGGGTGGGTCTTCTCACTTCAATTAATGGAAGAGAGACAGTTACCTACAGACAGGCCCTCAGACCAGCCTGATGTAGACAATTCCTCACTTACCCTCTTTCCAGGAGATGCTAGATGTGTCCGTTTGACAATTAAAGCTAACCCTCAGCTAGGCTTAGGAACACAGACATAGCACTTGCTGTCAAGAGCTTATGTTCTAGAGAGCTACAGGGAATGTTCCGGAAATAGACATCCTCTCCCCATGAGAAAGAGAAAAAGGTGCTCCCTTAAAAGGCACCGTTGATAATTAAAGCATTACCATGATCCAAGTGCTTGACAGAATAGTGTCTACCTTCGCCCACCCTGTGGTAATCATAAGTTCAGAGGACTGCAATTTTCAGTTTAGAAGCTGAAATTTCCAGTAAAGACCCCAGTGGGACTGATGACAGACAATAATCATGAGAAAAAGACATGCTAGGCAGATAATGCCAAGCTGTACAAGTCTACCGTGGCTTATTTTTCAAAACTGGTCTTTTAGGTTCTGTTTTAATATAGTGGTACATCAATAAGAAGTGTGTGTGTGTGTGTTGTATGCTTGTATACGTGCCTGTGTAAACGTGAGCACATGTATATAGAAGCCAGATGTCGATGTTGTCCTCAGTCTCAACCTTACGTTGTAAAGATACTGGCATTTTGGTCAGGAGAGTCCAAGAGACTCCCACACAATACAGGCTATTGCTATAGTCATTGGTTGCTCTCTAGAAAATAAGATCGTATTGCTGAAGACTGCACACGTTTTGAATACAGGACTTGGAGAAATCATTTGGCTCTGAA
Source organism: Chionomys nivalis (assembly GCF_950005125.1). Taxonomy (NCBI): domain Eukaryota; kingdom Metazoa; phylum Chordata; class Mammalia; order Rodentia; family Cricetidae; genus Chionomys; species Chionomys nivalis. The sequence continues at coordinate 54,368,197 of NC_080089.1, forward strand.
ATGGAAGCCTCCTTCCTAAGGAAATACATGAAGTACCTGAAGGAGCCATGCAAGCTGACAAGAGAGAAAACCGATTACAGAGAATCAGGGCAATGCCCATGAACCACAACAATGATCAGGAAGGCAGGATGTCTCTAAAGGTGCGATAGTGGTACTTACATCCTGGCATAACCAGCTGCCACCTTAAGTCCCACTCAGTCGGTGGTAATTCATGCCTGGTACTGTCAACCTAGCCAACCAACCGGGACGAGGATCTGCCACTGTCACCTTCCTAAATCACAATTTCTACTACATTCTACACACTTATCCTTATATTCACAGATAAGTGTAGCTCTCAATCCTCATCAAAGATGCTGGTTTTTTGTTTTCACTTTTACTTTTTTTTTTTTTTTAACCATTACAGAAAGTCACAACTGGTCAAAATGCAGAGAACTACTGACTTTGGGGTCCACATCTCCAATAATACATCTACAGCACAACCCTTATAAGTTAGTACCTAGGAACGCTGAAGAAGAGGGGGTGGGAAGATTGTAAAAGTCAGTTAGGGCTTCTCCTGGGTGAGAATATCTCCTTAAAATATAAAAATATGAAAGGGAGGGCCCTCCTCACATTAATCATTGATCAAGAACACGTCCTATAGGCTTGCTTACAGGCCAGTCTTAGGGAGGCATTTCCTCAATTAAGATGGCCTCTTCCCAGATATGTTTAGGTTTGAGTCAAGTTAAAAAAAAATCAACCAGCACAGCCAGGGAGTCACCTCCTTCTCCTCCTCCTCCTCCTCCTCCTCCTCCTCCTCCTCCTCCTCCTCCTCCTCCTCCTCCTCTTCCTCCTCCTTCTCTTCTTCCTCCTCCTCTTCCTCTTCCTCACAATTGTCCTCCCTTTCAGGCTGCCTCTCCCTTCCCTTCTCTAAACTCACCATGCTTGCAGCTTTTTCTTCCGTGAGCAAACTCAAATACCACCACTGGCAAACAGCAGGCCTTACTCTGTGGCCACCCGCTATCTGGTTTCACCTCCTCCCTCTCTGCTGAAATCCCATGGAGGACAGGGCCAGCCCTCAAGGATTAGCTAGCCTCCTGGCCCTGGGCCTACTGCACGGTCTTGACAACGCCTGATGCTGTAGGTGATGAGGAGCCTGCTGGTGATAAATCTCTTCTCTCCGCAAGCAATGATGCCGCCGTTCAGCAGAATGAGGCTTCAACAAGGGTGGCATTATGATTTTGTTCTCAACCATCAGGCCTGTCTGGGGCAGCTATAAATAACACACACTGTCCATAATTCAAGTTGATCAAAATGGAGCTCAGCGCAGTGATATGGGGCAGGATCTGCCTGCCTCCAAACCAATTACACGTTCCTAGCGGCTGAGCGCCTGACTGGGTTCCCTCCTGCAGTGGGGCTAATGCTCATCCCAATCTCACTAATCATAAATCACAATCTGTCCATGATTAGACCTTGGGCGGTCTCCACAGAGGAGAGCTGACGACCTGGATTCTGTTATCTCCTGGATTACCTAATTTGGAACCTGCCAGCAGCTCAAACCTCCAGGAGATGTTGTGCAATGGCAGGGGGTCCCTGGAGCAGTGACTCTGCTCCGGACTTTGGCCAGAGTCCATTATTTGGTGCTGTTGAATTTCCTCTTTTGATGTGAGGTGATGAACAGGCAAAATAGGACAAGAATCTTTACTTTTTATTAGGAGAAAAGAATCACACATTTAGTTTCTTGTAAATATGTGTTGGAAAGAATAGAAGCTATTCCAAAAAGCCATCGAAAGGACAATAGCTTGTTAAAGGACAGTCTTGTGCTTGAGATAGAAAGGAGTGTAGGAGCCAGAGGGGCTAAGGACACCATGGAAAGGCTCACACAGTTAACTAACCTGGGCTCATGGGGGCTTGCAGAGACTAAACTGACAACCAGGGAGCCTGCATGGGACTGATCTAGGCCCTCTGCATGTGTGTGACAGTTGTGTAGCTTAGTCCTTTTATAGGACTCCTAACAGCCGGAACAGGAGCTGTCTCCGACTCTTTCAGTGGCTTTGGGGACCTTACTCATCACACTGGGTCTCCTTGCCCAGCCTCAATACAGGGGGAGGTGCTTAGTCTTACTGCAACTTGAAAAGCTATGTTTATTGATGCCCACAGAAGACCTGCCCTTTCCTGGATGGAGATGGAAGAGAAGGGGATTGGGGGGTAGGAGAGGAAGTGGGGGAGGTTGCAGCTAGGATATAAAATAAATAGATGGGGAAATAAAGGAATGCTTGCTGCTCTTGCGGAGGGCCCGAGTTTGGTTCCTAGCACCCCCACATGTGGCATCTCACAGCTGCCTGAAGTTCCAGGTCCTGGACCCTGACATCCTTTCCTGAAGTTCCAGGTCCTGGACCCCGACATCCTTTCCTGAAGTTCCAGATCCTGGACACCCGACATCCTTTCCTGAAGTTCCAGGTCCTGGACCCTGACATTCTTTCCTGAAGTTCCAGCTCCTGGACACCCGACATCCTTCTCTGGCTTGTGTTTGCTGCACTCATGTGATATACACTCACACAGACACATAAATAAAAATAAAATAAATAAAATTATTGTTATCCTGCTGTGTGACTAAAAATTTGAAAGGTATTATTAATGCTTATGCTGATAATTCCTCTAATTTGAATCTAGCAGTGTTGTTAAGCAGACATGTATCCTGGGTCTGGAGATGCATACCTGTAATCACAGGGCGGAGGAGGTACAGACAAAGAATCATGAGCCTTGTGCGGATTATACACATTAGTGATCTTGAGGCTAGCCCGGGGTGCATGATTCCTTGCCTCAGAAAACAAAACTAGAGAACTAAAGAGACAAGGGCCTAGCTCCAAGCCTGTGGCGCCTGAATCAAGATGCTCAGAATCACTCCCAGGCCATGCTGAGCTATCCTGTTTCCCCCTTCTGGAAAGATGGGAAACTGCAGCTTTCCCCGAAGCAGCCGCCATAGTTCCTTCCTGTGGTTGGCTCCTGTTTCTATGATCCAGCAGGAAGCCTGGCTTCCAGCTCTCTCTGTGTTCCTCCAGCTGTCTTTGAGGGTGTGATTTAGAGTGAAACATATGTTCGCACGCCTGTGTGTGTATGTGTGTTTGTTTAACAAAAGTGTTCATTTGTCTCCATTTCGTTTTGTTTTGTTTTGTTTTTTCCTTTTGTTTTTTCAAGACAGGGTTTCTCTGTGTAAGAGCCGTAGATGTCCTGGAACTCACTCTGTAGACCAGGCTGGCCTCGAACTCACAGAGATCTGCCTGTTTCTGCTGGGATTAAAGGGATGTGCCACCATCTTCTGCAGTGACCTGTGGTGATTTTGTTGTCCACCTCTCATCTGCATCCTCTCGCAGTGTCTGTCCCAGAGACAAGCATGCTGTAGATCGTGGGATGGCTTGTTTGTTTAAATATGGAAGAGTTTAATCCCAAGCCTGTCCACCATAAACAAAGTAACAAACAGCACAAAACCATTTCCATCTGGACAGACCGCAAGATCATGACCCATCTCATGGCCTGAAGTGGGCTTGAGTCTCAGTCATCTCTCACTAATTGGATTGACTTCTGAAGGTTATTGATTTTGAGCTGCTTAAAGACGATACTGGAACCTGCCCAGCACTGCAAGGCTGGGCTGGCTTTGTGGGACCACAGCCTCTGCAGTCACAAGGGTTTTACACTCTGTTGTCAGGGTCTTGAAATTTAGAGCAGGAAGTGCAGCAACTTCATTTCAGTGGGATCTACAAACACCGTGGCTAATCCTGTTAGGAGGTGTCTGGGTGCTTTAGACGGGGGTTCTTACTTGATCCTAAGCCCCGGGTCCATTCTATAGCAAGTGTTCAGGAAATGGTAAGGAGAGAAGGGTCAGCCGGTAGGTAGCTCTCTGTTAAAGGGGCAGGAAAGACAGTCATACATACTAGAAGGAGGATTGGCTCTCAGTAGCAGAGGGCCCAATGCCTCATCCTGATTTGCCCAGTTTCCTCTTTTCCCCAGGCCTTAATCGCTCAACTGAGGCATGGTGCTCTGGTCTCCACCTCCCAAGAGAAGCCTATGGTGGTAAAGTCATAAATACTGGCATCTCCAACAGTGTTTGGAGAAAAAGAACTGTCTCGTGAACGCATATATGGAGGGGTGGGGCAGAAGCAAGAGGAGAAGCCTGGAGTAGCTGCCTTAGAGGTGCTCGGTGGTCTCAGAATTGGACCGGGGTAGACTGGCATCCTCAGGCAGGTACTCCCGCAGTCATGCCTTGACCTGGGCCAAGGAACCTGACTTTCAGCTCTAGTACTGTTGTTTATATATTGCACAATAAATCTCATATTCTTTTGTAATATTATTGTGATGTAGATTTAAAATTTCTCCCCAGATAGCTCATGTATTGAGGGCTTCGATTCTGCAGGTAGAATTGAATGATGCTGGATCCCGGGGCATGCTGACCTAACCAATAGATAAATCCATCGATAAGGTTGTAGTTGACGGGCTATTAGGAAACGGGCCTGGATGAATGGCTTAGGACACTCCAGGTGTCTATGAAAGGCATTTCTTGTCGTGGGGCTGTCCCCCTCAAACCTCCACCTCCAGGGATCCTGCCATGTCCTATCATACCCTCTCTGCCATGATGCTCCGCCTGGAGGTGACACGGCTCAGAAGGAATGGGATCCTGGCAGTCCTGAGTCAAGGAACACTGAGTGTTACAGCTCCCATGGAAGAGCGCTCTGTCTGGCAGTAGGGAGCAGGGAACAGCACAGGCCACAGAAAACTTAGCAGCTGAGAGCCCTACTCTAGGGAAGGTTTTCCCCAGTGTAACAGAGGTGGCTTCCCAGGGAAGTTGTTACAACTCTGCTCTGCTAGGGGAAGGTTTCCCCAGGGAAAGTGTTACAGCCCTGCCCTCTCAGCTCTGGGACTTCCCCTGCGAAGTTGTAACAACTCTGCAGCTGCTAGGAAAAGGCTTCCCCAGCAAAAGATGTGTTCCAGTCCTGCTCTGCTCTGGCTTCCCCAGAAAAAGTGTTACAGTCCGGCTCTGCTCTGTCTCTGCTCTAGGGAAATAGATTTATTGGGAGCAAAGAAACCAGGAGACTGGCTGCCTCTACCAGGGTGGAAGAAATAAGCAGCAAATTGACCAGGGCTTATATAGGGCTTCTTAGGGGTGGAGTTTTCCCAGGGAGAAGGGGGATTGGTTAGTTTTTCCCTGCTCAGGGATTGGCTAGCCTAGTTGGTCTGTGGCAGAGATGGCTGATTTCAGAGAAACTCTTTCATTAGCCTTTTAAAGCTTTTAGGTTCTAGTTTGGGGGCCAGGATATATTTTTTTTCACTGACTCTGATTGTAGGGACAAAGTGTGTTTCTTTGGCACTGGTTTCAGAGTTAGGGTGTATTTCTTTGGTTCTGGGTTCAGGGCTAAAACATTTCTTTCACTGGCTCGAGTCTCAGGGCCAAGGTGTATTTCTTTCATTGGCTCGGTTCTCAGAGCTAGGGTGTATTTCTTTGGCTGGCCCAGGTCTCAGAATCAGGGTGGATTTCTTTGGTTGGCTCTTTTACCCTACACTGCCTTACTGCAGCCTCAGAGCAAGGGGCCTCAACCGTGGACCGAAAATTGAGACGGTCAGTTATAACTCTTTTTTAACCTTTTTTTTTTGGGGGGGGGGTTGACTATTTTGTTATAGTGTTGAAAAGATATCCAGAGTGTAGATCGAGGCTCCTCCCACTACCAGCGGCTTCATCAAAGAATCCCCAAGCAGACACTGGACACTGAGAGCCTGGTTCAAATGCTGCCTCTCCGATAGCTGCATGCTCTGGCACCAGGTACGTAGCCTTTCCACACCGCTGCTCGTCAGCTGTGATGTAGGGGTAACTCCACAGCAACCCATCCCTAGGATTTCTGTGTGATATGTTGAAGCACACGGCCCCGAGACTCATGTATTGGTTGGCCATGGTGATGGCTTGACCACGATCAGTATGCCTTTTTACATCTGTGAATCTACAGGAAAAGAAGGGGTAAGAACAGGAAGGGGAGATGTGAAAAGGAAGGATTGTGTGTCTGCATAAATATGCACATGCAGGCTGCCACAGGCTCTCTGGGTCCTGAGCTGGGATCTGTGCAGGCATGTGCTACCTCTGCCCTGTCAGTCAAGGGGAGCATGACCTGCTCTCTGTCCTGCCTCCTGGTACTAAGAGAAAGGAAATGGGAAGGGTAGAAAGGATGGAAAAATTGCCTAAGCCCACCAGCACCACCACCACCACCACCACAACAACAACTACTAAAAACCCAAAAAACAAAAGCCAGTCTGTTTTCCATTGCTTGCCCTATGTAGGTGACTCCCTAGCCCTGGCCACAGGTTCCTGCTGCTCCTTCCCTCAGGCAAGGCTTGTTCTCAGAAGCTGCTGCCATCACAGAGCGAGACCACCTGCTTTCTCAGGGACCTTTGCACCTGGGCCAACTGTGAGCATATTCAGTATCAATGACAGAATGGGGACAAATTCAGGGACTTCCTCTGCAGTCCTTAAGTCTTCCCCTGCAATAGCTGGGGTTACGGCTCTCAACAAGGACAAGAAAGGAGAAAGGTCTCTTGGGTGCCACAGCAAGGGAAATGGAGAGAAGAGGACCCTGTCCCTCTGGAAGGGGAGCTTGGTGTTATGTGTGTTGGGGGGAGGGGAACAGAGAAGCAGGCAGGACAAAAGACACCCATGTGTTTCCCATGCCAGCACTGGACTCCTGTGACCCAGGAGATCCACATGAGGGACCTGAAAATGGCCTCTCAGAGAAATAGAGGTGAGTGGTTTAGAAGTCTTCTGAGCATAGTCTCGGGAGACTGGGTTTCTTGTTAGGAAGGGGGAGTATCTATAGGCAGAAGAGGGTTAAAGGTTGAGCTTAGGATTCCTGCTGAGATCTGCTTCCTCCTGACAGCCAGTACCAGGGTGAACAGTGGGATCTTAGGGGTAAAGGGAGCCAGGTTTGGCCAGGGGCTGTCTTGGGGTGGAGAGTGAGGGAACACTGTCCTGGTGTGCCTGGAGCTTCCCACACAGCAGGCCCAGTGCAGAGCGCTCACTAACATCACCAATAAACAAAGTCCACACCTAGGGCAGGATGGTCCTCCCGTCCACGGGGCAGGCACACAGAACAAGCACGCATTACATTCACAAACAAATCGTTGGGCAACAGGCAGAACGTACTTAGACCCCGCTTCTAACAAGGCCCACACAGGAAAGGCAGTCTTGGTAACACAGACTCTCAACACAGAGAGAGCCACTGTGGTTACCATGGTCACCACACATGAGCAACTCCTTTGCACCAGGTATGAGTTTAAGGCTTTCCCTGAAACTAGTTTAATTTTTACAAAGCAAAGAGCTGGTCTAAGGACATCCCATTTTACAGATGAGGAAAAGTGAGGGAAAGAGAATGAAACACCCGAAGTCACACACGGCTCAGCTCAGCGGCCAGGGCAAAGATTCGAGGCTCCTTACTTTCCTCGTGGTGGTTTGGGTTTACTAGCAAACTTAGCAGGGCTCCAGCCCCTGACACAGCTCACAGAGACTGAGAGCGGCTGGGGCGCAAGTGGATGAGACAGGAAGGGATCAGCCTGTTGTCAGGGGTTTGTGGTCAGTGGCAGGTCCAGTGAGAGCCCTAGAGCTCCTAGGGTGGAGGTGGGGGCCCAAAGCCGCAGAAACCGGGCTGTGGAGCGACGAGCCAGAGGGCGGCTTCCTGCACCGAAGCACCTCGGAGGAGCGGTTTTTGTGCAGCCAGGGTCTACCTAGCCCCGACTTTCTACAGAGCTCTCCGAGCTCTTTGCCGCCTCCGTTTCCCAGCCCAACAGCCTCTGGCTATTAGCAGTTGGGCTGCCGCGCCCGAATTCGCTCTCAGGCTGAGAGGCCTGCAGACAACCGAGTCGGGACAGAGGATTGGGTGGAGACTATCCCAGGAGCCCACCCGCACTCCATCTAGAAAGGCATCAAGTTCTTGGTGTCCTTTTAAAATGGGGGTGGGGAACTTAAAGACCATCTATGGATAAACGCTGTTTATACCTCACCGATTTGTCTTTCAACCCTTTCAAACAAAACTCATGGCGAATTTTGTGAAGGAAAAAAAAAAAGCCCTGACTTTTTAGAAGTTGCAGATTTTCTAAGGATTAAAAAGCCATTGGGAAGATAGCAAATTACCTCTCGCTCCACATTTGTTTCTGATTATTTGCGTTGTAATCGGTTTTGTGAAATCCACAATTAGAGTTCGTGAAAATCGTTTATTCTCGAAGTGTAACACATCTCAACAATGTTCTTAGAAGGAGCCAAGCAGTAGAGTGCAGAAAGGAGGGGGTGGGAGTCGGCTTTAATTTAACCAAAAAACGAAAAAGATGAGGGAGGAGAAAGAGCCGCCCCAAGGGTGGAAGCAGGACCTTGGCTAGAGCCTCTGGATTCCTTCCGACTTTACCCACCTGCAACATCGAGTTTTGTACGGGCGGCGCGGGTGGGAAAGTCCGAATAGAGTTTATCCAAACCCAGGTGGTCAATTCCTACCCGTTCTCTCTAACTTGGACCCCAGCCGAACAAAGGCTCAGGCGCACAGGGAGGAAGGTGGCCCGCAGGACCAGCGATGGTCGCGACCCAACGGATCCCCTTTTCTCCCTTAGTCCTGTCGTCCCCAGGAGGAATTCCTATTTTAAAAATTATAAAAGAAAAACACTTTTAAGGGAGCGACGGCTCCCATCTATCCCCAGGTGTCCATCACCCTGCTAGGCAGCGACTGGGGCAACCGCCCCGCAAGTCCACAGAAAGCGCGGCGCTGCGGCAGAGCCCGCTGGGTGGAGACGCAGTTTCCCAGGGATTGCGGGACCCGGGGCCCGCAGAGCGGATCCTGGAAGGTTCAGGGAGGAGGGGGCTGTGCTCCATTGTTCACTCCCCGCCAATCAGAGCTGGCCCACTTCCTCGCAGCCAATCTCCCGGCGCTACCCAAGCCCACCCTCCGGGTCCCCATCACCTCCCCCGCAGTCCCCGCGGCTGTGGGGGAGCCGGGTGACGACGCTACAGGTCCCGCCTCCAGCTCCGGCCCGGGAGAGTGCGTGCTGACGTCATGCTGCGTGCGGGCCGGTGCGGAATCGCCCCTTCAACTCCGCGGGGCAGGAGTTAGTTAGCAAAGAGCAGAGGCTGGGCGCGCGACCCTGGTCCTTCTGCCCCCGGCCGCACGCTTTGCGTACATCTCTCTCTGCATGGTGGATATTATTTTTCATTATCCTTTTCTGGGTGCTATGGGGGATCATTCCAAGAGTAAGTCTTTCTGTGTGTGTGGGTGTGTATGCGTGTTTAATATGCAACATTTCCAATGCAGAAGAATGTTTAGCGGATTCTACAAGTGGCTTCTATTTGACAAAATACTTGGGAGAATAAAAGAAAAAACCAATGCATTTCGCCTGTAGCAGTGTTTATCCTTTGGAATCCTGTTGTTTTATTTTATAATTAGACTTTATTTCCCAAGCCGGCTAAACTGACCCCAAGACTGTGAATTCTTTCTCTTTTCTGCTAGGACGATTAGGTTTGACTTAGGGAGATGGGATTTTTTTTCTGTTTGCTTGTCTTTCGGTCTTTCGAAGCTAGAGAGATTTCATTCGCTTGATCTGCGCTGTGTTTAATTAAGATCTGTCGAAGAAGCTGAGCGGGGACCGCGCTGAAAGCTGCGGTGTAGATGTTGGGATTGGAGGGAGTCGTTGTGAGCGGGCGGAAATCCGGGCTTGGCCGCCAGTGTGGACGCGGAGGCGTCCGGGGCTCCCCGGTGTCACTGTGCTGTCGTCCGCCTCCCGTTAGTTCTGTCTGTATCTGGACCGATACGACGCGCCCGTTCAAAGACCGTGATAACGGAAATGTCAGGAGATTATGTTGTTTTCGTTTCCTATTTTCTGGACCTTTCGAAAGCTTTCCGTTCCCTTGTGGTCGCACTTCTAAGAGTAAGAGAGGGAGAGCGAGAGAGCGAGAGAGGGTTGGGTTGGGGATGCAGCGGCCAAGGCCGGCCGGGGTCGGCAGTCAGGCCTGACACGGGCCCTGCGCCCTTCCCCGCCAGAGAAGCCCGGGACGGCCATGTGCGTGGGCTGCGGGAGTCAGATCCACGACCAGTTTATCCTTCGGGTGTCGCCCGACCTCGAGTGGCACGCCGCCTGCCTCAAGTGCGCCGAGTGCAGCCAGTACCTGGACGAGACGTGCACGTGCTTCGTGAGAGACGGGAAAACCTACTGCAAGCGGGACTACGTCAGGTGAGCTGGCGGGACCTCGGGTTCGGCCCCCGTGGGCTGGGGGACACGGCTGCGCGTCCCGGGCCCGGGTCCCCCGCGCTGACGCCCGCCGCGCCCGGGCCCGCAGGCTGTTCGGCATCAAGTGCGCCCAGTGCCAGGTGGGCTTCAGCAGCAGCGACCTGGTGATGCGGGCGCGGGACAGCGTGTACCACATCGAGTGCTTCCGCTGCTCCGTGTGCAGCCGCCAGCTGCTGCCGGGAGATGAGTTCTCGCTGCGGGAGCACGAGCTGCTCTGCCGAGCCGACCACGGCCTCCTGCTGGAGCGCGCTGCGGCCGGCAGCCCGCGTAGCCCCGGCCCTCTCCCCGGCGCCCGCGGCCTGCATCTGCCAGGTAAGCCGCTCTCCCGGCCCGCGTAGCCGCGCCGCGTCGATGGGTTGTGCGAATGTGTAGCCGGCCGCCGAGCTTCCGACGGGAAGCTGGTGTGAGAGGCCCTGGCGCTGGGAATCCGGCCGTGTGTATCTGGGGTGGGGAATTGGAAGTGTGTGAGCCTGAGCTTCCGGAGTTGTGTTCTCCGTGGTCCGTACCCTGTAGGACATGATGCTAGGATCCGGAGAGTGGAGCTTGTCTGGGTTTGTTTAGAATTCCTTTAAAGAACAGGTTATCGTCAGGGAGAAAAGATGATATCCGGCCCGGAGCCTACCGGAGAAGACCAGCCTTGTAAAAGAGGGGCCTGTGTTCTTGTTTTGAGGTCCAGCTAGCATAAAGGTTCAGGGAGTTTACTGAACAAAACCATCACTAGGACGATTGGCGTCCTAACTAGGAGTTGCTCAGACTGGGTGTTGGCCAGAAACAGGTGGAGAGAGTGTCACGGAGACCCCAGCTCCAGGAAGCCAGGATGTCTGAGGCTCAGACCCTAGTAGACATCACCTCTCCAAGCTGTGTGGCCCCAGGGCTCCACCCCTCTCTCTTTCTCCGTTTCCACACTGTAGAAAGAGGAAATTGGTCTGGGTGGGCTATTTGTAAATGTTTACCCAGACCTAGAAATGCCTAGAGGGGACATCAATGTAAACTGTGCAGCTAATATCCAGTGGTCGTGTAGACCAGATTGGACGCCGACACAGGGGAGTTGGTGTTAACGAACCCCTTCTGGAGATCGCCCAGGGGCTCCCTTTGTTGTGAAAATGTAGGCTTAAGGCTGTTCCTGGTGGGTGTGAGTGGCACCAGCCACTGGGCAGAGGGAACCCAAGCGAAGGGGAGAATCTCCGGGCCGAAGCTCCAGGGCAGACAGCCAGGAAGGAACCATTCTGTACCCAGAAGGCCTTCGCTGTCTCAAATTGGATTCTTCGGTGTTCCAGAGTGTTCCGAACGGCGAGACGGGCCGAAGCAGGCCTTTAGGAGCAGAAGAGTTTCTCAGTCTGGGAGTTGTGTTGGGTCCCAAGCCCCGGACTCTTCCCTTTCTCCTCCGGAGTCGCACTGCGATTTCCACCTCTTCCTCTAAAACCCCACCTTCTTACACAGGGCTTCGCTTGTCCAGCTGGGCGCAGTTGGGTTTTCCTAGTAAGCGCAGCGGCCTAGAGCAGAACTCCAGAGTCCTGCAGGACTCCGGGAGATCGCTGAGAGGCAGTCGGGTTTGGGAGCCAGGGACAGAACAAAAAGCATGCTCCTTTTGGGTAAGGCGAACGGATGGAGAGAAAAATGAAAAATAACCAAATGAACGGAATAAAAGGGAAACGAAATCTTGGGGAGCATGACTGGCGACTCATCCGACCTCCTGCTTCTCTCGGCCCCTGCAGACACCGGGTCCGGACGGCAGCCCTCGCTGCGCACGCACGTGCACAAGCAGGCAGAGAAGACAACCAGGGTGCGGACTGTGCTCAATGAGAAGCAGCTGCACACCCTGAGGACCTGCTACGCCGCTAACCCGCGGCCCGACGCGCTCATGAAGGAGCAGCTAGTGGAGATGACGGGCCTGAGCCCACGGGTCATCCGCGTGTGGTTCCAGAACAAGCGTTGCAAGGACAAGAAGAAGTCCATTCTCATGAAGCAGCTACAGCAGCAGCAGCACAGCGACAAGGCGGTGAGGTGCTGGCGGTGGCCGGGAGGCGGGTGGTGGCCACCGAGGCATTCCGGAGGCCTCTTTCTGGGGAGACCTAGGCGGAACTGGACTCTCCACGTAGCCTGGCACCACAATGAAAGGCTGGCTTTAGCCTTCAAGTTGCGGTGGTTGTTGGTGGTGTCTTGTGCCAGCGACAGCCCAGAGTCGAGGGGTCCTAGACAAAGAGTCCTAGGCACGGATTGCCAGGTGTAATTTTCTTTGTCAGGATCCGAAGGTCCCCCCCTTTGTATGCTTGGCTAGGAAAGGGCGTAAAAGCTTCCATTTCCCTGGCCTGGTGTTTGGCTCATAGTAGTGAAGCGGGTGGTGGATTTGTGGGCCCTAGGGTATCTCCACTGCGGAGGTGTGGAGTCAAGTCGTGTGCAGTCAAGTGTGCCTCCTCACACCAATGCAGTCTCCAAGTCGGTCTCCAGAACCTGGGGCTCCATGCTCGAAAAGTGGTGCAAAAGCCAAGACCTAACTCTAATGCCTTGTGCCGTCCGCTTGCCCCTCAGAGCCTCCAGGGACTGACTGGGACGCCCCTGGTGGCGGGCAGCCCCATCCGCCATGAGAACGCGGTGCAGGGCAGCGCAGTGGAGGTGCAGACGTACCAGCCACCTTGGAAAGCGCTTAGCGAGTTCGCACTCCAGAGTGACCTGGACCAACCCGCTTTTCAACAGCTGGTGAGGCCCTGCGCTAACTGCCCAGTGGGAGAGGAGTGGAGGGGACTTTGTGTTGGGACAAGGGGTCCGGGACAGAACTGGCAATGGGGAAAGGCTGTTGGGCTTCACTGCTGACACTAAACCTGGTTTTAATGTTTCTCCCTCACCCGCCCGAATCTCCCTGTGTCACTGAAGGACCTGGCATCCCTCTCCTCAGGATTTACTCAGCTGGCGACTTGTCTGCTGGGAACACGCTGGGTCTCTGAGCAGGTGACCCAGGATCACCGGCTCAGGCGTGTACTCACTTGTTCTACCCTGGTGTCTCTGCCCTCCCAGGTCTCCTTCTCAGAGTCTGGCTCCCTAGGCAACTCCTCCGGCAGCGACGTGACCTCTCTGTCCTCACAGCTCCCGGACACCCCCAACAGTATGGTGCCGAGTCCCGTGGAGACGTGAGCAAGGACCCCTAGCTGCCAGCCCGCGGACCTCGCATGCTCCCTGCATGAGACTCACCCATGCTCAGGCCATTCCAGCTCCGAAAACTCTCTGGCCCTTGTAATTATTGTTGTTATTTAAAGCGAGGGGGGCAGAGGCAGGCGACGACAACGACAGGACAACCAGAAGAGCGGGACGCAGCCTGCCCCGCCGCCGAGACTGGAGACTGCTGCTCCCAGGACTTTTTTGTTTTTCTTGAAATAGAATTTGGGACTTTCTGGGTTAGCTCCGCCCTCGGCTCTCCCGCGCTGCGTGGGGAGCTGCCACTCGTCCTCTTCGTGCCACACTCGCCCAGGAACCCACCTCTGCGTGGGGCCCTACAGGGACTTGCCCCTCCTCGTGGGAGCTGCTCCGGACCCACCTGCGCTGACCCTATGCTTTGCACCGACCCTGGCGGTGAGGAGGACGGGACAACTCCAAGGAACTGACACAACCCCGAAAGCGCATGACTGCCGGACAAAGTAGAAACCAGACTATCTTTAAAAAATGTTTTAAATTATCAGTCGACGGAGGACAGTGAGAGCCTTTGCCGAACAAACGTAAGTTATTGTTATTTATTGTGAGGCGAATAGTGGGATGAATATTTTGATCTTAATAAAAAACAACCCGATGCCATGCCACTCCTGTGTGCTGTTGGTGCCCGGGGAGCCAGACGAACGCCACTTCGCAAGTGGGCCTCAAGAGAAGTTTCAGCTTCACCCGCTTCACCCGCCCTCGTGCTACGGTGCGGTCGGTACCCGACGGGCGGGCCGGACGCTGATTGGACGCCGACGGGCGTGCCCGGCGGGGATTGGGCACCTACAGGGCGGGCCCGACACTTATTGGGTGCCGGCGGGGCGGGGCGGTTCGGGTGCAGTGCGAGCCTTCAGGCGTTTCTGCTAGGCTCTGCACCAGAGGCGTGGGCGCCCGGAGACCGGTGTCCACTTGTGGGGTGATGGGTTTGGGTAGGGCGCAAAGCCCACCTTGCGCCCCTGGGCTCTGCAACGCGTCCTACGAGCTGTCCCCAGAGTGGATGCGCGACGTGATCAATCTCGCTGCATTTATTAATTCCCCTGTCTAGACAGAGAAGGCCGGGGCGGCTCCTTATCTACGTTTGGCATCACCTGCAAGCGATACACTGAAGGAGCCACAACAAGCCCCCGCTAGGATCGCGGCGCAGGAGAAAATAAGTCCACCCAGAACCAGTCTGGCGTGTCCTTGGTTTATTTTCTTTCCAGGCCCGAAATGGAGGGGGCGGGGGATGGCCCCTGGATATGTCGTGCCCAGGTCACTTGGTGTGACATTTCAAACCCCTGCGACTTGTTTTCTTGAAAACTGGCTTTAGCGATCGCAGGAAATAACCAAGAGATACTGAATCTCCAGCAGGCCGCCCCAGGCAAGCAGAAGGAAAAAAAAAAAAATCCCGGCAGGCTCAAGTTTTACCCTCTACAAATATTTAACCCTTTGGCAGTCTAGGACAGTTCTTTCCCAAAGTCAGCCTCCTGTCCTCCCTTGGCTGATTTGGAAAGCTGCCTCTATCAGCCAACCTGCCAATCCTGCAACAATCTGACATCTCTCTTTTCTAGTTCTCACAGTTAGATATCCCACAGGGCGTCCCTCTATGTCCAGGTTTTGTTTTTTGAAGGGGTGCAGAGCACTTTCGGGGTAGGGGACAAATAACCATCCTAGTGTATAGGTAGGGATTGGGGACAAATGTACTCAAAAGGCAGCTGCAGTTCGGGATAGAGGAGTAACCCCCCCTTAGAAGAAGCCGCTTGGGCAGTACAGCAGTTTCACACCCATCCATCCCATAGCACCAATTAAGGGTGGAAGGCTTCCTGGCAATTAAACAAAATGAGAAGAGGTGGTAAAATTGAACTACATTTATAGTTCACTTCCTGAAAGTCAAGGTGATGCTAGCACTTAGAAAAGGGGCGGGGCATTCCCTTTCTTGGAGATTTAGGAAAGTCTGCAAATGTAGAGATAAGATACACACACACACACACACACACACACACACACACACGTTAATCAGGGCCAGCTTTACCTCTCAAGGCTGGTCATTCCCGGGACTTAGACCATTCCCTCCTAAGCAGAAATACAGATTCCTCCGTTTTGCATCTGGCTGGCTATTGGATAGGAAACGAAACTTCGCTAAATCTTACTTTTGGAAACTTTAGATTATCAGAATATTGGGTTTTTACTTTTTTTTATTAAAAAGGAACGGGTCATTATAAGTGCTAAATTTTTGCTTCACTGGGTGCATGCAGTATTTTACAAACATCTACATATCTAGTTACTGCGGTATTTCCCCTCACCGTTTAAAGCTGAAACAAACATTTGACTTCAACGCTGGTGCGTGCCTTTTATTACCTTGGGAAATTACCCAGGTAACAGTGGTCACTGTGCAGTACGTTGTATGAGGCATCACAAATGTTTTTTCTCCCATTACCCAAAGGAGCGTGTGGTGCTCTCAAGTTCCCAGGGGATAAACTTGCATGTCCTTGGCAAGGTATCAGATCTACAGTTAGTTACATGAATAAATATTCATTTTACTGGTTCCCAGGTCATCTTTAAACATCTTCTGTAACGAAGTAGGGATTTCCTGGTAAATTAAATTACCTGTGACAATTACAACTTTTGTGCCTTCTGTTAATGTTTATTAAGAGTAGTAAAACCTTGGTTCAAGGGAAGAGACTATGGATGAAAAAAGAGCTTATTTAAAGTGATTCACTTCAGAATAAGATTTTTTTCTCAGAAGATTTAACTAATTATTTGCTGAAATCTGGGAAATGGTGGCAGGAAAAACATCCCAGAGACAGACAAATTTTTGGTTACACAATTTTGTAAGGCCACAGAATTCTGGGAACTTCAGAGTCCTTGTGGCAGTGTTCTGAATGACTGTGGGACAGACACCAGCCTTTTCTCTTTTGAATATGGAGTACATTAAAGCTCAAGCTTGCCAGAGCTGGGAAGAGCGGGTTTAAGTGACACTTTGTTCTAACTCTACCCTTCAAAAACCTGAGACTCCGCCACTTTTGCCTAGAGGTAGGCTTTCTCTGCCAAGGTGGAAGGTAGTGCTCACCAAAGGGCCAGGCCGAATAGAAGCCTGCTGGGGGGAGAAAACAACGGATGGGTAAGGACGGGTAAAAGTATTTGTAGAGAAGTCAGTCCCCAACGGAGCTGCGATAAAAGCAGGAAATTCAGTTTATTAAGCTGATGCTGGGAAGATTAGAGGCTTTTAACCGTGGGCCTGATTGACGTAAAAGTAAACTTTCTTTAAAATACGGAGATTCAGTGCTATAATGAGGATTGTGTGACCAATTACAGGCTAGCACCTTGTTGATGGAGACTGTGCATAGAAAATGCAGATAAACAGAGCTAGGTTGAGAGCAGCGATGGGAGCAAGAAAGGGCATGAGGAAGTCCTCCACTCAGATCCAGATGTGGGGCTGGGCAACTCCAGGTCCCAGCTCATTTGTGCCTTTAGCAGCAATCCCCAGTGGAACAGGAATGCTAGGTGGGTCCAGCCTTTGACCACAGGACCCTCCTCTGGACAAGAAGGTCAGCATCGGGGGTGGGCTGAGTGAGAGTTTGCTAGCTGGGAAGCTGGATATGTAAATGAGGTGTGTGACTATGGAGGCTGAGCCGGGGCACTGGTGCTGGTGTGTGTGTGTGTGTGTGTGTGTGTGTGTGTGTGTGTGTGTTGGGGGGTTGAGATGGGGGAAGATTGGAGACCTAGAGGACAATGTCCTTTTTGACATCCACCAGGAAAGATGCAGGTGTTTTTCACAGCTGCAAGAATCTGAGGAACAAAGAAGTTAAGGTTAAGGCCAGGGCTTGACCTAGGACCCACTGAGGCCTCCAGATTCAAGGTCACAGTGCAGGCCAGCTAGAGTCTGGCGGGCGGGGCTGGGGACAGCTGTGGCTGAGGACTCAGAGGTCTGAAACTCTGATGTGCCCTTGGGCTTTCAGAAGGACTGGTTCTGCAGTGATTGGGAGAAATTTTGTCACCCCAGGTACGTATTTTGGTTGTAAATGTCGCTGCTCCTCGGCTCTGAGCACCTTTTCCAAGTCGGGTTCGAATTCTAGACTCTCTAAACTCGGGGCCAGCGGCGCCCTGGCCCCAGAAGGAAGCCGCCGGCGCTGAGACTTTATCGGACGCTTCACACAGAGGGGCAGGGGGACCATTCGATTACAAGTTTAATTGCGAATTCTGGTAGAGCTTTGGGAGGTTAATCACTGCTGTCTCGATTATTTACGGCTTTTTGGCAAATTTCCCACCAGATAAGAGGTATATTCCATCGCGAAGCACCTCGCAGGGAACCTTATAAACTTGATTCCCCACGGGGACGCCCTCCACCGGCTCCCGCCCTCCCTCTCCGGAGATGGGGTGTGTCGAGTCCTCCGGACAGGAGCGCCCACGGAGATGCTCCGCATGGTTTACAGCCCACCTCTTTATTTTCTTTCGATTTGTAAAACAGTAAAAAATTGAACACACATAACTGCAGCGCTGTGAGGTTCCAAAAAGAAGTGCCCGGAATATTAGGTAAGTATTTTTTGTTTGTTTGTTTGTTTGTTTGAAGAAAGGTAAGATTCTTGTGTTTAGCTTCCTGTGACAAATTTTAGGTTTTCGGGTAAATCTCCACAGCCAGGTCTTTCTTGGTAATTATCAGCAATGCCACTCAGGCTCAGCAGAGGAGCACTTACGGAGGAGACCCTCAACCCCTACCCTGTCCCCGCGGCCTGGCCCAGACAGAGCTAGCTGTGTGCCCATGACTGCCTTATACTCAGAGACATGGCCACCCTCACTGTTTCTTTTATTTTTATGTTGTTTCAAATAAATCATTTAAGAAAATACTTGATGCTCCCACATTATTATTATTTTTTTTATTTTGAACACTAAATTTAGGTTAGCAAAGCTAATAGTTCACAGTGCTTTCTCCCAGGGAAGTTCCCGACCAGTGACTAGGTACTCTAATTTCAAACAGTCCCAAGGCTTACTTATGGAAAGTGTTAGTTACACAGGTCTCAACTCCAAGCTTTAGAAGAAAAACTTAGAGCAGGTTAAATGTCTTAACACTTTCTCAGATTTGTGCAGCTTTAACGTGAAAAGTCAACACTGAAAACTGTGTTACTACATTACAATATTTGCCATTTTTAAGTCTAATTTTACCCATATTACGAATGCAAATTATACAGTATGGAAGTAAACAAACTCCAAAATATTGTGCATAAATGAAACAAGCTCAATTTGCAAAATTAGGAAGAACAGTCCAATATGTACAGTCTTTATAAACAGCGCAGAGGAGGCCCTTAAGAAACAATGTAAAACACTAACAAAGGTACTCAAATATAGAATTAGCTAAAAAACATTTATTTTTTCTCTTTTTTCAAGAAAAATTGCCGGGCTTCTTCCCAGGCCTGCTGAGGAAATCTGTTAGCCAGCTCCAGGTAGTCCCCGAGGTTCCCGAGTTTTCCTGAGGGAGACAGAAAGGAGACTAAGAAGTGACTTCTGAAGGCTTAGAAATCAGCTTATTCTGAGAGCAGTGCACAAAAGGAGCCAATGTATTTCGAGTCAATTTTGCTACATTTTCTGTAAACAAGGTGTTTGCTTCATCTTTCTGTCAATCTACTATAGTATAAACGTTATAAATGTATTTTAGCCACAATTCAGTTTGTGCTTCTAACACATGTAGACATTAACCTATATTATTATCTATATATTATATTATTATGAAATATTTAATAAATTTATTTAAATATTTATTAAAAGAGGTAACAGGGTTGCAGCTGTGTACATATAGTTTTGAATGGGTACAACCATATGTGAAGGGTGACATCATCATCATTATTACTATATTGTTATTATTGTTGTGCTGGGGACTGAAGTCAATACCCTGCAGACAAGTACCAGCTCTTTTACTGACTCACAAACCTGCCTAAATTTTGACTTCTTTTTCCTGAAATAATCTACTTAATTAAAAACATACATTTAGGCATAACTTTGGAAGTGCTCAATCTGGCATTCAGCAGCTATCTAGTAGAGCAAAGGTAAGCAACACCAGCTCTGCTGACCCCCTCAAAAGCATGGTGTAGTCAAGAGACAGCAGGTCGGAATGCTGAAATTGCCCCTCAGTGGTGAGAACCTGGGAACACACAGCTACTTGCACACTCAAGAGGCTGCCTGGACATATTTTATGAGGACTTAATCTAAGCACAAAGGGGGCCCATGACCAAAGTGTAAGCTGGATACTCGGTACAGCGTTGCCTTAAAAAATAAAGATTTATTATTTTTTGTCAGGTCTCATTGTGTAGTCCTAGCTAGCTTGTAATTCACAGAAGATATTATATCATTATTATATCACGTGTGTGTGTGCACACTTGCATATGCGAGTGCTGGAAGCACCCTAAGAGGACAGAGGCAATGGATCCCTTGTAGCTGGAGTTATAGGGGGTTGCGAACTGCCTGACGTGGGTGCTGGGAATTGAACTCTGGTCTTTGGCAAGGGCAGCAGGTGAGCTTAACTGCAGAACATCTCTTCAGCCCTCGTTCCATATGGCCTGTCACTGACAGTGCTGGGAGCAGATGCAGCAGGGACAGCAGAGAGAGTGCCCCCACCCCCAAAGGAAGGAGCTGCCACTCCAAGCTATGCTCAGCCAAGTGAAGGGAGGCAGTTTCTCATTCTGGGACTTTTCTTCCCAGACTCTTAAATAGTGACTCATCCTTTTTGAGGGCAGAAAAAAAAAAAAAAAAAGAATTAAAACAGTCTACATAGTTATACCGGCAAAAAATATTGTGGCTTAGTTAAAAATAAATACATTAGAATATTTGGAAAAGTATTTTCATATGACCAAAAAAATTAAACAATTGTACTGATTTCCTTCACATGTCCTAATAGCTTAAAAAAACAAAGAGAGAAAAACAGAAAGAGGCGGTGGCTGGGTGAGGGCAGAACTGAACCTGCACACGGACTCAGACAGTGGTGCTGTGATGCCGACTTGAATGTCTGGAAAGCTGCACGACTTTCTGTTTACTTTCCTGAGCACCCGAGTCAATAAAGCCTCACATTTTTTCAAGATATTGTAACAGTTTTGTTGTCTTTTCTTCTGTGTACCTTGCATTACCTGCTTACTATAGTTTTTTTCTTAAATGACAGCCAAATTGTCTCCAAGTGAGGATTTCTTGGTGGGTGCCCCAGAGGATCCTACTGGGTAGGAGTGAGCCTCTGAACAATTACTATTATATATTTTATTTTATTTTATTTTTGAGATAGGTTTGCATGTAACCCAGGTTGGCCAAGGGTGGCTTTGAAAGGATTACTCTCCATCTCCCAGGACTGGGATTACAAGCATGTGCCACCACGTCCAGTTCTAAGGGAACATTTAATACTATGAAACTAATGGAGGACTTGGAGAAAGTCTAGATTGGGACTCATTAGCCAGAGATCCTGCCACAACAGCATTAGACCAAACTGTCCTTCTCAATTATAGCCTGGGTAGCAGGATATTTAAGAATGTAAACAGAAAGCTGACAACTGATCATGGGAACAAAAGCTTTACTTCCAGAACTCTGCTAACTGGATCCTAATTTTTCTCAATGTAAAATTATTTTCAATTAAAATAGGTCAAGTGCTTGAATTTAGCGGTCTAGCTACTGTTATGGACACCTTTATTTTGAACACGGACAGGAAGCCCATGTTAGGAACTGGCGCATTCATGAGTGACATGTCTGGGCTGGTAGTCATGCTGTATGACTGGCTTCCCTGTTAGTAGTCAGCGTTCAGTAGACCTTGTACCAGCAAAGGATAGAGAGGTGGTTTGTGCTTTTCTTTATTTCCAGGGGCCTCTCTGTAGATTCCAGTGATATAGTAGATTTCTTACTCTTCAAGTATTTGGTGTCTGAACATCACATACTTTAGACAACACAGAAATTCTCTAACCTGAAAAGGGAATGCAAGCCCATTCACTTAGCTAACTCACACACGGAACTTAGTTTCAGAGGGACCTACCTTTGGGGTAAGAAGACTGGTTATCCACGTGACTTGGAGTCTGTGCAAAGTCCTGTATGAGAAGAGAGAACTGGGTTGAGACCAACGCTCTGAAGAGAACCGCAAGGTCCCTCTAAGCTGGTGTCACAGCCACACGAACTATCTGGGGCACAGACACAATGGCAGAGGACGAGACTGTGCGGCCACATTCCTGAAAGCTGAGACTAAGTCTTCTTTGTGAGCACTGCCCAGGGCCATAGTGCTGCCTACAAACCACCACTGTACACCTGAACCTGAAACCTAAGCCAAATGAACCATTTTGCCTTCAAAAGCTAACAGGACTTTTAAAAAGGGTTTTTTTTGGGGGGGGTAGTAGGGAGTTGGAGTCCAGGCTCGACTCAAATGAGTGATCCTCATGTTTCATTCAGGCTCTTGAGTGCTTGCATTATAGGTGTATGCCATTATGCCTGGCAAGAATTAAAAAAAAAAACAAAACAACTATGAATGTAAGGGTCCTAATAATCCAGGACAGCCAGGGCTGCTATACAGAGAAACCCTGCCTCAAAAGCAAGCAAGCAAGCAAACAAACCAACAAAACAAAAAATAAACAAAAAACAAATCAATCCAAAACAAAAGTATTCTGCATCTAAACTTTAAAGGTTGGTCATTTTACTTTTAGATGGAAATTGAAAAAAAAAATAGAGTATATAATAAGTCTTCAGAAACTTATGACAGGCCATAATATAATCTTAACATTACTTTCTAGTGATTATTAATAACCTATATATGGAACCATGGTACATTTATAAGTTGATTCAAAATAATTCATTTTTGAGCACAATTATTTACAGAAAAAATGATTTAACTTCACTAGTCTAATCTAATAATGCTAGCACAAATTAAGAAAGAAGTAATTTCCATACCATTTGGCAAAACTGTATTAAATATGGTCTATTTGGAATAGTTGTAATTGATATCCCCCACCCTTTACTATAGTTTTAGATCTCATCCATATCTTTGTTTTTGAGACAGTCTTACTCCATAGCTCAGGCTGGCCTCACACTGTCATCTTCCTGCTTCAACCACCTGAGTGCTGTCACTTGTAGTTTTAAAGAAACTAATGAGGCCCACATGGAAACTTGCTTCGGCTGAGGCCTCTCGGCTTAAGCTAGAAAAGGCTTCCCTCCCTCCCCAGGCCAGGGCTCACTTTCTACCTCTCATGCTACTTGGTTCTTCTGTTGTTTAGGAATGGTCCGGAAGGTGGGTTTTATCTGTCTTATTCGTGATACAACTCCAGGGTCTAGAGCAGAGTCCAGCATAGAGTGCATACTCAGAAATTCCCCTCGGACTGATTCCAGTGGAAAAGATCACCGTCTGAAAACACCCGAAAGTGCACTTCCACTTCACGACAGAGCTGGTTTCTCTGGCTTAAGGTTCTAAGAGCAGATGAAGAGCTCTGTGCTGAAGCCATGGCTTTATAGTACAGGATTCTACTAAGATTTTTAATTTAATCATGAGCCAGTTTGAAATCATGCAGAAAATAGGACCCAGACTCAAATGTAACAACTAAGCTGAAAAGAAAATATTTCTAAGTCTCCTTGACCTAGCTATGCTTACTGACTGATCACTCCGGGAGAGGAACAGGGAGCACTGCCTGCCCGCGATAAGGAGGGAGGCCAAGCCGGGAAGTCTTCAGCTGTCCTCGGTGGCTCCCGGGCAGCTGCACACGCTCACACTCTGACAGAGGTATCTGAACATTAGCCAGCACAGGGATAACACACACAGAACTCTGCTTTCTGTTTCACGTTAGGAAGAACAGGAAATATCATGTGGAGCAGGAGCGATTTTAGAGCAGAACATTTGAAAAAAAAAAACTGGGACATTTCATAAAATAATCATCTACAAAGATATGAAAAATCCTAGTTGGGAACCGTCACCTTGACTTTACTCTTGCCAGTTCAGTGAGCTAACTTACACTCGTTAGTACTTTCCATAGCACCGGTTCTGATTTCAGTCCTACAGAATTTAGCTGGATCAGGCAAATACAAGGTTGTACTTCAAACTTTTAGGTTGGAAAAAAAAGCAATCAAACAGGTTTTATCCTTCCAACTTTGTACACATATGCAAACCATATTTATTTTTAAATGTTCAAATAAACCCAGCTTTTTATCCTTTTTCAGCAGTTATCCTCTGTAGCAAGACTAAAAGACAGACCCACGTGATGGCCAAAGCCTTAAAGGAGCCTGGAGTCCTGTTAAACAGACCCCAGTACAAGTTTCCTCTCTGTCAATGGCAAGTGAGCTTTTTGGTTGAAATGCTCCAGGCAGAAGCATGCAGCGCTCCACCCGGTTTCTGTAGTGACTCCAGGCTTTAGAAATGACTTCCTGAAGCACAGACATAGAGAGGTAAAAGCAGCTTGGAGGGTGAGCATAAAGTGCCTCATGTTTACTTTTCAGTCTCATGAGTTTGCCCGTAAAACAGGAGAAACAAGGCATAAGGCAGAAGGTACCTGGATGAATGTGGCCAGTAAAACGCAGCTCATTTCTTGCTCCAGGATGATCTTGTTCTGAAGGTTGTTGTAGCTCGCAGCGATAAGCGAAGGGAACAGCACTTTGATGAGCCTTGGGTCACTGAAATACTGGAAGGGCAGCTGGCAGAGTTTCTGTAGCACCGTTGGGTGGCGGCCGGACTGTACGATTACCTACAGCAGAGAAGTAGCTGGGTCAGCTGCGAAAGCTGTGGCCTTCCCTCGAGTCAAACAGAGACCACATTGAAGGAGGTAAAAAAAGAGAAAGGCACTTGACTCCTTATCAGAGCTTAATGCAAGTGATATTTGAAAAGAGCCAAAATTTTATTTAAATATCTCATTTCTCAACTTAAGAAAAAGATTCCAAAGGTTCTGTGGCCATTTAACAATAAAACTCCACAATGAAGGGCACAGCTTCCACGCAGAGAGATGCCTACAGAATGGACTTAGGATGCACAGTTTAAGCAGAATCCCCTCAGGCCCCTTAAAATCGTCTCCTGTTCCTTAAAACAGAGCTGTTCCCAGCAAAGTAAGACCGTGTCTGGGGTGGCCCTGCCCACTGCAGTCACTGCACGCAGCTAGATGGATTCCGTATGCAGACAAGTCCTAGGAAGAGAAGGGGACTGCTTGTAGGGATGGAATGGTTCCAGCTAGTATAGGCTCTAAACGATCTTTCCTCCAGTCCCTACTTCTTATCTTGGTTTCCATCAGTGCCATTGAATCTAAAAGGAGAACTGTTTAGATAAATGAGACTGTTGTCTTGAAGCAGTCTGGGTTTACAACTGTGTACACTTTAACAGGGCAATGCAATTAGTGGACTAGCAGGGACGCTCTCCTAATTCACTCCCTAGGCCGAAATGATAAACTAAGAAATGCCAAAATCAGATCTGTTTCAAGTAACTTTGATTAGACAATTCTAATATGAAAGAGCAGGGTGACCCCAAACTCACTTCACAGTACAGGAGGAAACCCGGAGAAGGTTAGGGACACTGTAAAAGCCTAAGGTCGGGACTGTAAATTGTACTCAGAAAAACACAATTTTACAGGTACACACCCAGACAGGACGGCATTCAAATTGAAACCAGAAGGACAGAACAAAACAGCAGAGGCAGGAGAAACATAAATTACAGGGATTTACAAGTTTTCAAAGTACTTTTAACAATACTTTAAGAACACATTCTCAGATGATAATGCAGTGTGGTTTAAGAACAAAATCAACAAAGTAATAGTTCGCATATTTTTGTTCAATAGCTAATATGACATCAAAAAACTTTAGAGAATGTTGATAGGGACCCGTTAATACCTTAAAATCCAAAAGGAATTTTAAAGACTCGCACTGTGACAATTCTGCACATGGCCGTGCCGTGCCATTTCTGACACCCAAACTGAGAAAAATGTGCTCTCTCTACCTTACTGATGAAGCTTCCACTTAAATCTTTAATTATTAGCTACACATTTTGTAACACAGCCAAATGGTCATCACTTTAGAATTTATAATGATGCCATTATTGAAATTCTCCCTCCTCCCACCTTTGGGCAAAAATTAAGAAAAAGTTTGGTTTTTTTTTGAAACTTCATTGTTAAAATGCCATTACTGAAGGCATTAACAGGGGCCAGTGTGGCTGGCATAGACACAATGTTAACTCAAAGACATCAGCTCCCTGGTGCTGGTACAGAGCATAAGTCTCCTGAAGCACTCAGTCTCCTGAAGCAGTGTCCCCGAGGGACTTGACATCCCATCAAGGAACAGCGCTGACTATCCATTACCAGCAGTTAGTGAGGTGCACTGTTGGAGGCCACTACTTTTAGGCCTTTGGACTGGACAAGATGCAAATGGGCACAGGGCAGTTTGGTTACCTCCTGTTAAGGGGCTGTTGCCATAAGATCACCTATGGTAGGACCTACCCTTGTTATCTGTAAGGAATCTGTAAGGGCTTGTGAGACCCTCCCTTACTCACACTTGCCTGGAGGGGCAGGAGGCCCAGAAAGTGCACTGAGACTAGGTGGGTTAGCTCAGGTGGGCCTGTGGTAGAGGAGTAATGCAGCGAACAGTCAGCTACATTAGGTAACCGCTCCTCCTGGGGGCCGGGTAGGGAGCCTGGGATTATAAATATCCTGACTTTGATGCTCAGGGCTTTAAGCACCAGAAGATGCCACCCATTCATTGCCAATGCGTAGGTGATCAAATATCACCCTGGACTGCCTTTCAATCCCAAATTAGTAGGAGTTAGTAGAATAATTATGGAACACAAGGGTCTTCCTGAATGTGTGCAATCAGCTCAGGCTCACAACATCTGACAACCTTCTTGATGGAACTGTAACTAAGTCAGTACTGCCTCTTCTTTCAGGATCTACAGGTTAACATGGGATTCCCACAGAGCCTTCATCTAGAGCTCTGTAGTAGTGATATGGAATACCCTGACTGCATGCTTCCCTGGTGGCTAAAGTCATCAGCCAGAGATAGAAGTCAGCAGCAAGTACAGTCCCAGTAAAAACAAACTCTTTCAAATATATTGTCCAGTTTCAGATGCTGAGCTGGGCTCTAACACAAGCAAGAGAAGTCTGGTGAGGTGGCTCAGTGGGTGATGGTGCTTGCCATCAAGCCTGCCAACCCACACGGGAGGGCGACATGGTGGAAAGAAATGACCAACTTCTGTAAGTTGTTCTGGAACTGTTACACAAGCACCGTGATGTACTCACATGAACAGACACATGCACACTGAAGCACACACACAAATAAATACATAAATGTAATAGACCAAGAGAGAAGAAAAGTTACCTTGAGCTCAGGTACAGCTATAAAATAGGTGCTCACTGGGTATGGAGGCGCATGCCTCTAATTCCAGCACTCAGGAGACAAAGACAGGCAGATCTCTGTGAGTTCGAGGCCAGCCTGACCTACACAGTGAGTTCCAGGACAGTTAAGACCACATAAAGAGATCTTGTCTCATAAAACTAATAAAGTAAAATAGGTTCTAATCAAAGAGTAGGAGATCTGGGAATCTTCCTTTCTTACCAATTAGCTGAGCAGCCTTTGGCAAACTGTTCAGTCGCTTTGGGTTTGAAGGTAGACAATGTTTTTAAAAGTAATTTTTTAAAAGTCTCTCTCACACACAAATCAAATAGCTCAATTTCACAAAGTAAACAAAAAGTATCATGCACCTCAATAAAGCAAGAAAACATGGCCAAGAATACTGGAGTTTTAAACATATTCTTTCTCATTGAAAGACTATATTTCTACATTTTATTTGAGAAGTGTAATATAATTTCAAGACTTTGCAGTCACCCATCAATCCTGCTCTGGGGAGGGCCATGGCAGCACAGCTTCTCTGGTCTCCTAAGAAGAGGCCAAGGACATAGTTCTGCATTTTACCCAGTTGCCCTGTGACCCATAGGGTTTTCTTTACTGTCCTTGATGAGGGATCACAGATGAAAGACAGAGCCCCATGATGACTACTCTTTTGTTACTAGCAATGAAAACTGTAGCTTTAGAAAAAGAAGCAGAATTCTAGAAATGAGTAGAGAGGACCCAGGAGGAACTGGATACCAGAGAAAAAGGATTCTAAAGAGGATGTGTGTGTGTGTGTGTGTGTCTGTGTCCAGGGCAGAGAAGTGAGGTTGGTGGTTCTTTAATTTGCTTTGGATCCTGGCCACCCACTAGTCCTCTGGCAGCAACCAGAGAGTGCTAACTTCAGCCATCATTTGTAGTATGTGTCCCAGGCCAAGTGATGTACTAATGCCATTGAAACAAAAGAAAATAAAGAGTGGTTTTTGTCTAACACACAAGCAAAGATGCAATATGATGGATTAGTGTGACATTAGTTTTGTGGGAGATGAGGTATTTATACCAGTAATTGTAATACAATGAGTTCAGTGAGGGTGCTGTACTGTGGGAGGAGAGACTCCCCTTCTTAGGTTCTCTAGAAGCTATATTGAGAGGGTAGATTGCATGTGGAAGGCTGGATCAGATGCAGGCACTAGGAAATTGTAGGTGAAGAAAGTTTTAGTGGAGAAACTCATAGGTTCAGTAACAGATTGTCTTAGCTGACCACAACAAAATACCATAGGCTGGAGGGACATATTTATCTCCTGCTGCTCTGCATGCTAGATGTCTGAGGTCAGAGTACCAGCACAGTCAGGCTTTCTTGAGGGCCCTCTTTCTGGCTGTCTAGTTGTGTGCTCACAAAGCCTTTACTTTGCTTAGTGTAATGGAGAGAGTGACACTTCTATTATTCCTGTAACAAGGCCACCAATCCTCAGAATGACGTGCATCAGAAAGGCTGCCGTCACTCTCCAGGTGAAGAGCTTTCCCTGGGCTATGCTACAGGAACAGTGCAGGCTAGAGAGTGCTGGCCTTAGACAGCTGTGAGTTCTAGGTCTGCCTCTACTTGTGATCAATGCAACCATCCAGCTAATTTAAGTTTAGAGTCTTTTCCATAAAACCAGCAGATGGAAGCTTTCAAGGTTTAACAGTGTCCATACCTACAAAGCATAGACAATGTTAGTTAGGGATACTGGCTATCTCATCAGCTCCTTGCAGTGAGTTTTCTGTTGGATCAGGAGCAGAGCTCCTACCCAGCCCAACAAATGCTTTCCAGCATCCCTCCCCCATTTCTTTAGAGCAGAGCGTCTAGCAGAAGCTGGCTTCAATCATCAGCAAACTTACTGTCACCTGAGAAGCCACTGCTGAGGTTGCTCCCTGGCCTTGCCTGTGCAGGACAGAGCTATGCAAATAGTGCTTGGGGTGCCAGCCAGGATTTTGTGGTGAGGTAGGAAATGCGCTCTGACAGTTCTGAAAAGAACATCCTTGCCTAAGTATGATCCAAGAAAAACAGGTGAGTGGTGCAGAGCAACAGAGGCTTAGAACTCTGTCTGTGTGTCTGTGTGTCTGTGTTCACATAGCTTTGAGGCTACTGTGCTGGACTTGCTATTATGAAAAGTGTGAATGGCTCCCAATTCATATCCAGGATGCACTTCCCTGACACACTTAAGGAAATCCTCAAGCACTGGAAGACATCCCAAGCAGCACAGTTGACAAGTTAGTTCAGCCAGGTGCAGCGGTGCACACTTGTGACTCCAGCACTTGGGAAGTTATAGTAGGAGGGTCAGAAGTTCAAGGCCAGCCTGAGCTGAGGAGCATCAAAACTTTCCATGTCTCTCACCTACCACCCTAGCAGCAAACAGAAAAATGACTGCATTTTGGTGATACTCTGAGCCAGAGTCTAGAAGGATGCCAGAACTGAGATTCTCAAGGTCCTGAGCACCAACTAGGAAATTATGGTCTGGCTACAAGGAGAGATCTGGAATCGTCTGGGTAACACTGGTGTCTTCTGAGGTATAAAGGCACTCAGAGTCTTTTAGGACACTATGCTGCCAGGACCTCAGTAACTTTCATCTCATACAAGCTGGCATTCAGGAGGCCCCAGCCTAGTCCCTCTATCCACACCATCTCAGTGCTCAGGAGGCCCCAGCCTAGTCTCTCTATCCACACCATCTCAGTGCTCAGGAGGCCCCAGCCTAGTCCCTCTATCCACACCATCTCAGTGCTCAGGAGGCCCCAGCCTAGTCCCTCTATCCATACCATCTCAGTGCTCAGGAGGCCTTGAGCTAGTCCCTCTATCCACACCATCTCAGTGCTCAGGAGGCCTTGAGCTAGTCCCTCTGTCTGCACCTTCTGAGGCCAACTCAGCAACGATTGCTGTTATAAAGAGGACTCAAACTTCAGGAAGTTCAAAAGATGTGGTCCAGGACCCCAGCCGGTCTAGGCTGGAGCTGGGTCTGGAAAATTCCTAACTCCAAATGTTGTTGGCTTGATCTAGCCTCTCAGGCCATCCCGGCCACTGTGCTCACAAGGCTGCCCATTCCTGGGTAGAGAAGTTCTCCTTACCAGTTCTAAGCTTACTCCCATGACTGGCTGTTAGCCAGCGGTGTCTTGTGTGACAATGCCAGCCCAGATAAAGATGAGCGTGATCCATGGCCATTTTAAACAGACTAAACCGAACAACATACACAGATTAAACTAACATAAAAGGCTTTTCTTCCAAAACACATGCTTTTCTTGGCTCAGTATCACATGACCAGTTCTTGGTTATGTTCTGAGCTGTCAAGGGTTTGTTTCAAATGATCAGTTTTACGGATGTAAAAGAGAGGAATGGTTGGCGATGGAGCAAGACTCCCAGGAGTGAACCGCTGGAGCATGTGATTCCAAATGAGCACTGTCTTGCTATGGCTGAGCATCTGGCCACCTTCCAGAGCAGGCACATAGGTTTCCAGTGCCTTAGTCCTTTCTTATTGGACATTTAAAATATATTTTCATAGAGATATCTTCTCAACATGTTTAAATAAAAGTGACTGGCAAGTTAAAACATTTTTATTGTTATTTTATGTGTATGGGTGTTTTGTCTGTTCACATGTCTGTGTACATATGTGGCTAGTGCAGGCAGAGGCCAGAAGTGTCAAGTTCCCTAGCACTGGAGTGATAGGAATTGAACCTGGGCCCTCTGGAAGAGCAGCTCGTATTCTCAATTGTTGAGTCAGTGCTATAATTTGCATTTTAAATATGCAGTTGTTATGACATCGGGACTTAACTGCCTCTGGCTCCTCAGGTTTTCCATCCTCTGTACTGGTACTCCCAGAAAAGGAGTGCGACCCATCCTCCTCTGTTGGAAATCTCTGCGACAGTTCCAGGGGTTTGACTCTTAGTGAATTTAACCACTTTCAGGTTTGTAATCACTTTAGAGACATTCTTGTGAACTTGATGAGAACATACTTTTTATGATCCATACATCTTTAGTGTACCTTTATCCCAATGTGGTTACCTTTTAGTAGATTTTATTCTGGTGAGAACAGGTAGTTTGTGGGGATGTTGGGCTGGGGGTTAAGCAACAGTTCTCTATGCAGCCCTCTACCGTACTTTCCGTGTTTTTCAGGCTGACATACTTTAACTGGAATTCTTGACTGGTAAATTGGTAATGAATTATCTATATAAATGAGCACTCACACATCCTTTATCAGGGTATGGTCTGCTTGGGGACCTCTCAATTTCAGAGTACAGAACTGACTCAGAGCGGCAACTGTTCTCTTTCTAGGCAATGCTCCACTTTAAACCTAACCTTTGGTCTTAATTAAAAAAGTAAATGCTGTCATAGAAAATATGTCTAAATACTAATACTTGTTATGGCCCTGGTATAATTCTGTCAAAAAACTGAATAAAAGGAGGAAGAGGGAGGAGGAAAAAAGACAGAAAGTAAGTGGAAGTAGGAAAGTGGGGCAGAGGTTAGCCTGCAGACTCACACCTGTGTGACAGCATCTATCCCACTCAGAGGTCCCAAAGAGACTGGCCATACAAACATGGAGAGCAGCCCGATGACCTCCTCTCCCCTAAGAGGACTCCTTTTCTCCAACTGTGACCACCTGGGCTGCGGAAGATCAAGCAAGGAAGGAATGATGCCAGCAGGCCTCTTGGCAGGGAGATGAGAACACCACCACATATCTACTGAGAATCTACACTGCTCAGAATGGGCTAAGGAACTAACGTCCAGAGAACTCTCCATCCTTACAGAGAGGGCCATCTTCCTGCATGATTCAGGCTGGTTAGCCTAGGAAAGTCTGCACACTGAATGCAGTGCAGCAGTTCACATTTCTGAAGTCAGTCTAAGAGAGCAGGGTTTCTGGTCTCTGGCAGTTCAGGACCAGCAAGTCTGGGAAGAGTGCTGCAGAAAAGGTGGTGAGCTGACAACAGAAGGAAACAACAGGGTCACAAGTAAGAGAAGTGAGGATTAAAATGATTTCAAAAAATAAAAATTCAGAAGGTTGTCAAGAATCATCTTATGGAAGTTGAAATCTCTCTTTTCCCATTTGGTCTTGAGAGGATGACTATATTATGATGGACTATCTTATTAATTACAATCAACTATCTTCACAATACTCCACACATTTAAAAATTACTTCTACATACATAATGATCCTCATATACCTGACATTGCAGAAGTAACTAGTTTCTTTCTTTCTTTCTTTCTTTCTTTCTTTCTTTCTCTCTCTCTCTCTCTCTCTCTCTCTCTCTCTCTCTCTCTCTCTCTCTTTCATTCTTTCTTTTTTTCAAGACAGGGTTTTCTGTATAATAGTTCTGGCTGTCCTGGAGCTTGCTCTGTAGATCAGGCTGGCCTTAAACTCACAAAAATCCTCCTGCCTCTGCCTCTGCCTCTGCCTCTAGAGTGCTAGAATTAAAGGCAGGTTCAACCACACCTGGTTAGGAACTAATTTCTTAAGAGAGCAAAAGAATATAAAATAATATAAGAAGGTAGGAAGTTAAAATATTTTTTTAAAACTGATTGTAAATAGTTAATATCAAACACATATTACATTTTAAAGGTGACTTGATTACTTGAAAAATTCACTTTTTGAGGGAAATTGCACATTCCTGTCAGTATCAAAATGACAATACGAAGTCATAAGCTGCAGAAGGCGCATATGGTAGCTTCTCTACTCCTTCTATACATGTGGATTACAATCTACAAGCACTAGAGCAAAATCCACAGCTCTAGGGAATTCACCCACAAAAACAAAAAACCAGAAACTGAACAGAAACCCATTAAATTCTGATTTATCTATTTCCAAGAGGGATTCTGAACTCCCTACTTATTTAGGAGTAATCACAGAAATCTCTCTATTTTGTTCTATTTGTGGACAATATTTCTCCCCCTAAGAAGGACTTAAAGCAGGTTTCTAAATATTTACTGCCACCAAATATTACTAGCCTCACATCTATCACTGACTTTAAGAGAAAATTACCATGGCTGGAGAGATGGCTCAGTAGCTAAGAGCACTAGGTGCTTTTGTTGAGGGCCCAGGTTCAGGTCCCAGGGCTCATATGACATCTCACAGCATCTATGACTCTAGTCAAAGGGGATAAGACACTCTTTGCTGGCTTCCTTGGGCACTGCATGCATGTGGTGCACAGACATACACACAAGCAAAATACTCGTACACATAAAAATAAAATAAAGGAAAAAATAGACTGAGAATGAGAAAGACTACAACAGACTGAAGTGAATCCTCTTCAGCAAATGCCCCAGACTGTGCTGAGGACAATGCCACTGCTACACATCATTGCGCCTAGTGCCTGGTAAACGATAGCTTTCCCCCCAAAAGAATCAATGAATTTGGCTTCTAAAACCAAGCTATAAATTAGCTTTTGTTTCTAGGTTATTTCAGGAGCTTGTATCTATCACATCAGAGCCCAGGGGCTGCTCACCAGAAAGCTTTCAAGGCCTTCAGTTAATTCTATCTTTGGATCTGTAAGGGGAGATGATGGAGCTCTTTGGCATCTTGGCACAGTGGTGTAGGGAGTCAGATAGGTGTGCACATGCGTGTGCACATGTGTGTAAGGGAGCAGCTTTGTTCAATATGCACTGAAAGCTGTCTGTCAGACTGAAGGGAAGAGCGGTTCTGTCCGTCAGTGTTGTGGTGTAAATGGAGTATAGGGGAATGAATGCAAATAGTTAAATCTCACAGGGCAAATTCCTTGTGCCTACGAATTCCCAATTTGTTTTTTTCCTTCTCTGGTCGTAAGAGACAAGATGTCCTTAACACAGGGGCAAAATAGGTGTCTAGACATCTAAATTCATTAAAACAGACAGCTAAGAGAGTCTGTAAATCATTGTTATTCTAGCAGAGAAGAAACAAAGCAGTGTTGCATTCCTCTCTGCAGACCTGGGCCTACGCAATGCTGGAGCAGACGCAGCAGCTCTAGTGGCCAGGTTCATCAGTTGGTGTCCTTGCCAGCTTGTTATACCTGCAACCAAGGTTCATGACAGGAGCAATAGGACAAGAATGTCCTTGAGGCCAGAAACTTCTCCATTATTTTAAAGAAGATGGCATGCCCACAACACCCCCTCCTCATTTCTTTAACCCAATGCTGTGTGGGGAGGGTGGAAGAGGTGGCTTTATTTTATTAACATCCCAGCAGAAAAATGAGAAGGTTCCATCCACATATCAAAACTTATCAAATCACGATGGAGGCAAGGAAACCCAAATGTTTCTTTGTCTAGTCCTGCAACCATTTTCTCCCTTTCCAAACTTGGCTCTTTCATAAGTATTTCTAGGCTGGGGTTAACTGCAGAATTCTTGTAGACTATATAAGAGGTAGTTACGCCTCTGAGCAGTAGACTTCTGAGTGGTGGTCTTTGATTCAGTGCTGTGTAGCAACAGTAGAAAATCCAGGAAGGAGGAAGACAGAGGGGAAAAAATAGAGAGGAAGCCAGGGTCAAGAGAAACAAAATGTATAGCAGTTGGGGACTTGGTCTGACCTATATACTGCAAACTGGGTGGACTCCAGAGACGGGCCTCATCATCTAGAGAGGGCCTCTATGGAGAAAATGAGAAGGCCCCTAACTACTTTCCTGAGGGAGGTCAGATATTTGCTAGAGTCACTAGCAGAGGAAAGGGAGAGCACCCCTGGGCAGGGTCTTTCACTCTGCTTCTGAGGGGAGAATAGTGACTCAGGACTATTGGTACTAGGTCTGGGTGCTGGGCATCCACTGTGGAGGGCTGACAACTACCGACCCATTCTCCAAATACTGGACTGTGAGTCATGTCTCACCAGGTCAGCCCCACGCTAACGGCACCAGAGACTCCTCATGTCCCAGAAGAGAATCTCCAAGTCCTTGTCACCACATGTTCCTCATGACACATCTCAGGCTTAGGTCTTAGCTTTGCTCACATGCTACGCTTCAGTCATAATGAACAGCCCGCAGTTCCTTACCTGCCAGGCTCTTTCATACCTCAGAACCTTTGCTTGTACATTTTCATATGCATGTTCCCACCTTGTAACCCAGTGACTTCTGTTTTCATCTTATGTATCAGCACAAGCATTGCTTCAGTTGTGAAATATCTCTATCATAGATCTGAGTTGTTGTTCATTTTCTGTTTGAACCTCACTCTTCAGAACATTAGCAACATGAAGGCAAGGACTTGCTCTGTTTTGTGTCCCACTATCCTGGGTGTCAATCTTGCAATGTCTGCTGAAGGAAGCACAGGCTCAACACTAATGCCATGTGTCTGCTCTGTGGACTCCCCAAAAGACAGTCTGGACTGTAGGCATTTCTGTGTCTGCTCTGTGGACTCCCCAAAAGACAGTCTGGACTGTAGGCATTTCTGTGTCTGCTCTGTGGACTCCCCAAAAGACAGTCTGGACTGTAGGCATTTCTGTGTCTGCTCTGTGGACTCCCCAAAAGACAGTCTGGACTGTAGGCATTTCTGCGTCTGCTCTGTGGACTCCCCAAAAGACAGTCTGGACTGTAGGCATTTCTGCGTCTGCTCTGTGGACTCCCCAAAAGACAGTCTGGACTGTAGGCATTTCTGTGTCTCTCAGTGCATGGTTTAAACCACAGTGGGCATTTAGTAAAAGCTGATAAATGGGAAGGAATAACTGATAAATGTCTAAAGAAAGGGCCAAAAATTCAAAATACTGGCATCTCCTTAAGAATAAACTGCCCTAGCCGGGCGGTGGTGGCGCACACCTTTAATCCCAGCACTCGGGAGGCAGGCGGATCTCTGTGAGTTCGAGACCAGCCTGGTCTACAGAGCTAGTTCCAGGACAGGCTCTAAAACCACAGAGAAACCCTGTCTCAAAAAACCAAAAAAAAAAAAAAAAAAAAAAAAAGAATAAACCGCCCTCTAGCCTTTTGTTGCCTGATAGAGACTCTTTTTTGATTTTTCTTAAATCTTCTGTGAGGAAAAGAACTATAGTTTAAAAGAAGCACATTCTAAATTCCTTTCAAACACATCCTGCAGCAGAAGCTTGTGCTAGACCAGCTCACACACTTGCCCAACACCACAGGTTCTACAATTCCTCAGGGATCACACAAAGCTCCGCCTCCACTTTGGCTCCCATCAGAGGAGGGAGGCCTTCTTCAGAGAGCGCTAGCCATGGGAGTCATGCAGACTCATCACAGTCACCATCACTCTGAGGGACTAATTTGGGTTTTTTATGTGCTTATGTATCCACATCCCACTTGCCACTGGGATGCAGTAATATGAGGGAAGACTGTTTGCCAAAAGTTCAAGATAAGGCATTGGGGGGAAAACCAGCTCTAAGGCAGGAAGCAAGTCCTTTTTTCTCTGGCTACTAGGGCAGTTGGCTGGATGGTCTCTGAAGTTCTCCAAGTTTCAAGTTCCCAGACATCACCCTGTCCTGTGTTATGAGCATGGGCACATGAACATGCCCTATGTTGCTTATACCTACAGATACTACATGTAAATAATGGTAAAAATGGTTAAGTGTAAAATTACATATTTTTTTCTTAAAAAGAAATGAAATAAATTATTACATGAAATATTCCAATTCAAACTTCAAAGCCTAGGGTCTGATAATTAAAATCCAGTCTCTAAAAAATAAAGAACATACATACATATATACTTTCATACATGTAGACAGGCAGAGATACAGAGATACACACACACATACACACACAGAGAGAGAGAGAGAGAGACAGACAGACAGACAGACAGACAGAAGTGAGATTGATTCTGTTCTTTACAAATGGCAGGATGTAGGGAATGGGGACGAGAGTAAGTGGAAGCCAGAATTTACTAGCACTTTCAAACACAAATACTCCAGTGGTCCTTGCCAGCAGAACTGGGTGAGTGTTCCTTCCCATAAGCTGCTGTGTGGTGAGAATGGCAGGGTTAACAAATGCAGAGCACAGGCTGATAGGTTTTTCTGGCCATAACCTAACAGCTGCCAGAGACTATGGGTGCATTCCATGGAGCATTTACGGGCTCACCAGCACTAGTCTATGACAATTTTATTTAATCATAAAAATATAATAGTAGTCAAATCTTTTTGTAGTTTCAGTTTACTGCTTTCTCAAGTAAAATAAATGGTCTCTCAGATTTCTTCTGCTTTCATCTCTCTGCTCTAAGAATAGTAGGATAAGGTTCCAATTAAAGCCCATTAAATGTTCACATTGATTCATGTGAGCCATTTTCTAGTTTCTCTTCCTAACACAATCTCAATGCACCTCGCAGTAATCTCCGTGCTTTTCAGTTGGCTACACAGAGAGGAGATGTGTTTGGGCGTGAGGTCTTCGTGCCTCCCGCTTCTGTACCTACCTTCACTGCCTTCCAGACAAGCACACACTGCTTAGTTGTCAGGCAGGTCCAGCTGAACCAGCCATGCCAGACTGACTGGCCTAGGACTCCTTGGTGGCTGGGTCAGAGCAGTGTGTGAAATGACAGCCCAGAGGCCCAGCTATGGAAAGACAATCCTGCGCTTTGGGTCCAAGGAGGAACCTTGGAGGCAGGAGACAGAGATTTCTCCATCTTCTCAGCAGATGGGAGAAAATATCTGACAGCAGAGATAACCTTCTTAAGATGGTAGGAAGTGTCAGAGCTGACTTGAGTGGACACAGGGGCTTTTCTCTTTAGGAGTAGGGAATCTGGAGGGAAACAACAACAGTTTTAACAATATTACAGGTTAGGCCGTGGAATGTTCTAATCACTAATTCACTGTGTATACCAATCACATGGCATGCTATTAATAGGATTTACATATCACAGATAAGGACATAGGTACTGGGAAGGCAAGTGGCTTGCCTAGGATCTCAGAGCTATAGAATGGAACAACTGTTAATATATTTACTCTGCCTGGTTTCAAAGCCCGTCTTCCTTTCATCAGGCTTTAAGAGCAGACTTATTAATTCCTTAAAGCAGGGACCTCATGAGGATTCCAGCACACCAGGTACTATGAGGCAGCAGAGAAACAACAGATTATAAGGCTGTGATAGTTTACCTGTCAACCTGATTCAATTGAGAGCTGCTGAGGATATTAGTAAAGCATTTCTGTGTGTCTGTGCGGTGTTCCCACAGATGCCTACCTCAGGGTCCAGGTCATGCCCTGGACGTGAGCAGCACCATCCCAGAGGCTGGGCCCAGACGACAGAACAAAATGGGAGTAAGAACAAGACCATGAGCAGAGGAACAATCTCTGCTTCTTGCTTTCATAAAGTAAGCATGCCTACTTCTCCTAACTGTCCTCTAGACTCACACCATAAACCTGTCCTCTCTGAAGTTGTTTTTGAGGTATTTTGTCATATTGTCAACAACAGAAAATCAGGATCAAAAGGCGGGGTTGTTGCCAATGACCTGACCATTGGATTCATGAACCTTTGGAACTAGTTTATGGAGGAAATCTGGAGACACAGGCTTCAGAAGTCATAGCTGCAAGCAGGGCTTAACGGGCAATTCTGCCAAGAGCTGAGCACGCTGACAGGAATGTGGAGATTACAGACTGTGTTCATGGAAGTTTCAGATGAGAGTCAAGTACTCTGCTGGGAGCTGGGCTAGAACTCATGTGTGTTACATTCTGGTAAAGACTTACCTACATTTTATCCAAGCTCTGAGACTGTGGGATGAAGAGTTTAAAGCAATGGACTAATTAGTCTCGTGGAGGAAATTTGAGGCAGTCCAGCATTTAGGTTGTGGTGTGGGTAGCATTGCCTGCTTTTAGCCAAGTTTATAGTGAGAATTGGGAGCAAATGAAAGTGGAGAAAGTTCTGAAAAGCTTGTGGACTGGCAAGAAAAGGAACACAGTTAAAGTTGCTAGCAAGGAAGGCATGGGTATTAAGGAAATTCATATCATTAAAAATAGACTAAATACTCGGCACTAGGGCAAAGTAAAGATGTCTTGAAGATACTTCAGGAATAAGGAGGACCCTATCCTTTCAAGGACAGGAATATAAAAGGGTAAACTCATTTGAAAGCCCTTGCTCTAAGGAGAGAGCTCTGTAGTCCTGTACACTCAAGGTCATCTCAGGACATATGCGTCCACATCCAGCCCCCCACTCCACCCCAGGGATTTGAGTCCACTGTAGACACAGGTCAAGGCTAGGGGAGGGGTCACTACTGTTTGGCCCAGTGGCAGACTTTATCATACCTCAAGAGATGCTGGTTTTAAAGGTAAACTGGAGTTGTGGGGTCAGAGAGGCTTCCATCAAGATTTCAAAGGAAAGCCTGGGAGACCAAGAAATTTGTAGTAAGGCCAGAATCTCAGGAGAAGCCTTGAAAGAATGATACATGAAGCTTTAAGAGTGGAACTGAGGATGTAGTAGAGATTCAGGCAATGAAAAATGCCAACCATGTGTAACGTCTGCTGAGAAAATTGGAGGGAATGAACATGGCCAGACAAAGAGCAAGGTCATGCGGGCTGTCAGCCAATAAGGGCATAGAGGTAAGGTTGCCTAAGTCCTTTGATGCCTATACACCCATCAAAGAGCTTCCTTCTAAACTGACTCACAGAAAGTCAGAGATTTGTGATGCTGCCACCAACCTCGGGAGAGAAGACCCACCTCAAAGATTTCTACTCCACAGCATGACACAGCCAAACTGTAACCTGGCTAACAAGGTGGTATTTAATTTTTACAACAGCCTCAGGAGTTAGGGCCATTGTCTCTGTCATAGCAGTGATGTCAACATTCAGATAGCCTGTCGTAGGCCAAGCACTCTCCGTGGGAGGAGGGGCTGAGACGAGACCATTGGCCTTTAGAGCTCCCTTCACACTGCTGCTTTCTCAAACACACAACTGGCCACACCCTGAACAAAGCTGTTTCCTTTGGGTCGCAAAGTCAGTAGTTATAGGTAGGACATTTTTTTAGAAAGATAAATTATGATGATGAAGAAATGGCTAAAGTAAGTCTTAACTGAAAGCTTAGAAGATAGTTTGTCAGTAAGTAGAAGTGATGGATCTTTCAAAAGATGGACCAATTTGACCTTATCATCTCACCATTCAATATTTGTTCAAGACATAGTTATCCTATGTGCCTGGTACTGCCATATGTACCATTAATGAGGAATTTGTTCTTAAGGTATTTAACATTTTATCAGGGTAAAAAGACAAAATCAAGCAGATAAAGCAAATGAATTATCAGGGAAATAAATGAGGGTCAAGGAAAATAAATCATAGGAATTGAAAACAGTGACTGCATGCCTGGTCCAAGGATTAGAACCTTGGCAGGTACTCTGGTAACAGGACAGGGAAGAACCAACTGTTTGGAAGTGAGCACCCGAAATCATGCTGACCTCTGAGGATGGTTCTAGGCAGAAAGCAGCAGGGATGAAGGCCCTAGTAGAGAGAAGGGTGAGACGTGCTTGAAGAACAGCCAGAAAGCCAGTGTAACTGGAGTATTTGTGTCACTATCCTTAAACGAACAGGGCTGGAGAGATGTTTGGGGGTTAAGAGCACTTACTGCTTTTTCAGAGGACTTGAGTTTGCTCCCCAGCACCCATGTCAGGTAGCTCACAACCACCTGTAACTCCAGCCAAGAGACCCCATTCCCATTTCTGGTTTTCTCAGGCACCCACATGAATGTGTGTATAACTTACACACACACACACACACACAAAAAAAAAAGAAAAAGAAAAGAAAATGATTAAATTTATCTCAATGTTGAGCTGGTGACAGCTTTTACATCTTAGAAGTGTAAATTCATCTGTTATAGCTGGAAGAAGCAAGAGCTTTTTACCGGCAGAGTTATCTTGCTGGCCTACTTAATTCTTTTTATAGACAGGAAACTGAAGTCTGGAGATGGACAGTGACTTGCCCAGGGCCACATACATATAGAAGGATCCCAGTACAACAATTATGGATCTTTCTGGGACAATGCTGATATAGTTGCCTTATTTCAGGAGACCTCAAGTGAAGACTAGACTTTTACGGTCAATCTCTGGGTATTTTATTTAAAAACGTTCCTCAATGAACAAAGACACAGATTCAGAAAACTGTGATTTACCATCATTCATGAGTTAAACTGATGAGAGTCTTGAATTCTCATGTTTTGTGCACATATGACACCCAGCAGACTTCTTCAAGTGGACCAAAGATAGCTGAGGCCTGTGAACTCTACGAACAACATGTATCTGGGCTGGGCAATCCTTTGTCCATCTTCGGATGCTCTGAAGCAGGGACAAGTCTTAAAACAGACATGTAAATCATTAATCTTATGTCATTCCTATGGCTAAACTAATCCATGGAAGTAAGAAAGCAGAGGCTTAGTAACTTGTGCAGGGTCACAGTGCTAGGGTGTCAAAGCCAGCCTATACTTAGAATCACCATGGTATTTAGCTTTTTGCATGATTAAATTCAAAATTTCAGTTGCAGAGTCATCCAGAGCCATTTAGAGCCTCCTTTTCTGAGACTGTGTCAGTCACAGCAAAAGCACCTGGAGCAACCGTGTCACATATCAGGAAGCAATCCCAGTAATGGTCCCTGCACAATGAAGTGTGACAGTCTTAAGGTCTTGCTCTAAGTACTCAGGCTTGAGGCTGCATGCAGATTCCTGCACTGCCTGCTATCTGCTCTGCCTTGTTCCTTGGCAAGGCAGCCACTATCAGGCCAGAAATTTCTTAGGATCTCTCAGGTGGTTTGTGGAGAAAAAAAAAACAAAACATGCCTAGTGACATATTGCACTGCACTAAAATCGTGTGGGGAAAACTCACAAATGATGAGGCAAGTGAAAGGTCTTTTTGGATCCTGTGAAAGGGGATGGCTGGCAAACCTCTTCATTCTAACACAGGCACATCACTATGTTTAGGCAAATATTACTTTTAAACAACAACAACAAACTTTTTTTTTGTTTGTTTGTTTTTTCGAGACAGGGTTTCTCTGTAGCTTTGGGGCCTGTCCTGGAACTGTAGACCAGGCTGGCCTCAAACTCACAGAGATCTGCCTGCCTCTGCCTCCCGAGTGCTGGGATTAAAGGTGTGCACCACCACTGCCCAGCACAAATATTATTATTTTTTTTTTATTTTTCGAGACAGGGTTTCTCTGTGGCTTTGGAGCCTGTCCTGGAACTAGCTCTGTAGGCCAGA
Organism: Chionomys nivalis; assembly: GCF_950005125.1. NCBI lineage: Eukaryota > Metazoa > Chordata > Mammalia > Rodentia > Cricetidae > Chionomys > Chionomys nivalis. Next base: position 54,410,001 of record NC_080089.1, read on the forward strand.
CTGGTCTCGAACTCACAGAGATCCGCCTGCCTCTGCCTCCCGAGTGCTGGGATTAAAGGCGTGCGCCACCATCGCCCGGCCACAAATATTATTTTTAATGATCTACTATAAGTCTCTCAAGTGGACCTCAAGAACCATGTTTTTCTCTGGTGCTATAATATTGAGTATAGCCTGGCTCCAAAATGGTTCCATTACTGAAATTCCTGAGTTTTTCCATCTCATGAAAAAAACTGTAGCCATCATAAGGAAGAACATGCAGAAAGGCGAATGCTCATGTGGCAGGTGAAGAATGAGGTGCTGACACCGGGAGAACAGGAAGGTTTGAGTGGAGGACACTCTCGCCCTCCATGGACCAGATGAGGCCAGTGCAGTGTACCAAGTAGGTGTGACCTAGGATTGATCATCTGCCTTTGAGGAAGACAAAGAACAAGACAAAGATGTTTGCCTGGGACTTAGGCTAGCTCTGAGTGTTCCAGAGGCTGGACAGTGGTTCTGGAAACTGCTAGGCAAGTACTCTTTCTACCTTAACTGGCATTCTCAGAACACACTGAAGCTAGGGATACGCTCAGTAGAAAGGCACTTGCCTACCATGTATGAGGCTCTGATTTGAGTCCTACCACTGCAAATAAATAAAATACAAATAAGATGAAACAAAATTCCACAAAGGGCAGTGAGATGGCTCAGCTACTAAAAGTGCTTGCTGCCAAGCTTGAGTTCTCAGAACTTGAATGGTAAAAAGAGAGAACTGACTTCTACAAAGAGTTCTCTGATTTACATACACACACACACACTAAAAAATAAATATAACACCACAAAGAAAAGGCTGAGGCTGTAGCTAAGTGGCAAAGCACCTGCTAAGCAACAGCCACAGCCTTAACAGCAGATGGACTAAGATGAAGACATTCCTTATGTGTGCAGGAAAATGCCTGACACGAGCGCAACAGATTCCTTTCAGAAATTATCATAAAAAAATCTCCAGGCATGGTGATGCACACATTAAATCCCACCATACAAGAAACAAAGGTAAGAGGATCTCTGTGAGTTGGAAATCAGCCTGATTTAATCTACATCCTGGACAACCAGAGATACATAGTGAGATTCTGTCTCAAAAACGAAGAAACAAGCTGGGTGGTGGTGGCACACAGCATTAATTCCAGCACTTGGGAGGCAGAGTCTGGCAGATCTCTCTGAGTTTGGGGCTAGCCTAGTCTACAGAGTGAGTTCTAGGATAGCCAGGGCTAACAGAGAAACCCTGTCTCGAAAAACCAAACCAAACTAAACCAACCAACCAAACAAACAAACAAACAAACACAAGAACAAACAAAAAGCTTAGGTCATCAAATGATCTGGAAAACAGACATGACAGTCGCATGGTCCCCCTGCCTGTTCTCGTCTTCCTAGAAGCCTCCAGGTGCTTCACACAAGTGCAGGGAAGATGAATACATGATCTATACCCCAGCTTGCTGAACTGTGGATCGCGACCTTATTATGAGGTCACATAAACTACTAAAGTGACTGTGAAAAATGTGGCAACAGGAAAAGGTTTTCAACATGCAGTGATTAAAGATTAACATGAATCAAACGTGATTATTCCAAGATGATTCTGGCAGCATGTATCATGCACTTTCACGACCACCTTGATTCTGAACATACAACACGTGAACATTTTACTACACAGGTCTTTATACCCCCAGCAACAAGAAACATATCTGAAACACCTTGGCTCAGATTCAAGCTATTATATTAGATATGAAATAAAGTGTTTTTTACAATACAACCAATGCTTTCTGCTCTTACAGAGACATAATGGTTTACTTACAGAAAACAAAGACTTCTAATATTTTCCTACTATTATGTAAGTAATTAGAATATCTTTGAGTTGTATTGTGCTATAATGTTTGATTTCAAAAATTGCTGTTGGAGTTGCTGACTTGAGTTTCATAAAAAAAAACTATGAAATTAATTTCTCTTCAGGTTAGGACAGAATTTCCAATAATTTCAAGGGCCCTGAAAATACTTTAAGAAATTTAATTTTGAGATTATATCTAATTACATTTCTCCCTTCTCTTTCCTCCCTTCAAAGCCTTCTATATAGCCCCTCCTGCTTTCCTTCAAATTCGTGGCTTCTTTTTTTCACTAATTGTCATTGCATGCACATATGTATTTGCATATGCATATATTCCTAAATACAACCTGATGAGTAATGTTACTTGTATATACGTTTTCAGGGTTGACCTTTCAGTACTGAACAGTTTGTATGCTCTTCCCTGTGAAAGGCTACCCTTTCTGCTAAATGGACTTTTGCCATTTTGCATTATATATGTGTGTTTGTGCATGTGTGTGTATGTGTGTGTGTGTGTGTGATGGTCTTAATATTGATGATTATAAATAGCAATCAACTCTGAAAACCACTGAAGATGCTTTATGATCTACCGTATCAAATATTCAGCCAATATTTAATTATATATGTAAAAATAATCTAATTAGTATGCACATCTGCTCTAGTTTCTAGTAAATAGTATGCTTACATGTATACCAAGGATTGTTTTAAATAAATTTCCTTACAACTTATTATCAGTAAATATTGTATTTCTATACCTATTTTATAAACCTATGCACTCAGGGTCATGAAACAATTTCTTGGACAAAAAGGGATCGTGAGTTGAGAAAGTATAAAGCTCTGATCTATCTACTTCCTGGTACTGCAGAGAGGCTGGGTGGGTGGGTGGGCCAAAGCTATCCTTCCTTTCAATTATCCTAAGACTGTGGCTGGGATACCTGGAAGCTATCAGGCCTTTCCAAATGAGAAAGGCAGATACTAATCTAAATGAATATGCAAAGGTGCTTATTCCCAGGATAGTAATATTCAGGCAGTCATACAATCTTTCATTTGAGTTAATTTAATTATCAGACCAAATTTAATTATCCAATACAATGTAAATAAAGCGAAGAGCTGACAGCACATATTAATTATGTTCATTATAATAATTAAATGGAAAAGAATTTAGAAAGTCATGAAAATGCTGTAAATTACAGGGAAGCTTTTGATTAAAACATCATTTTAACTAGACACTGCAAACCTATAGGAAACAGATGATGGTTCAATCACACACAGGGCATTACTTTTATTATCTGGCTTGCTCTCCTGATCTGCGGATTCATGGGGCTCAGCCCTTCTAGTTAATTGACTAAGTGGTGGCAAATAAAAAAAAGTCAATCTTTTATGCAAAGCAGTTACCTAATTAAACAGATTTAGGCTGCAGCAAGATTCAGGACCCACTCCTACCTTTTAGATAAAGATGCTGCTTCCCCAGTAGGAAAGGAAGAATCCTCTCTTGAAAAACATGCCTGCAGATTAACATGAGACCTACCTGGGCTGAGGGTTATCTTTTCTCCATATAATCAATCCCTTGATTTAGCGAAGCTTGTGCAAGGCTGAGAACAGGGGTGGCTGGACAGGTACCTCTGGGCGGCTGCTGCCTGTGAGGTGAGCCTACCCAGATAACCTTTAGGATAAAAGCTCCACAAAAAGGACATGGGGGTAGGAGCTTATAACTGCTCTTACCACACCTCCTGAGCAAATGTTCACTTAGCGAATTGCAGGGTTTGTGGTGGATAGAAAGGCAATCAAAAAGTTCCATTTTAGCAAGGTGGTGGTGGTGCACGTCTTTAATCCCAGCACTCAAGGGATAGAGGCAGGTGGATCTCTATGAGTTTGAGGCTAGCCTGGTCTACAGAGTGAGTTCCAGGACAGACTCCAAAGCTGCACAGAGAAACCCTGTCTCGAACCCCCCTCTGCCAAAAAAGTTCCATTTTAAAGGAAAGCAAATACCTTTTTATCTGTAGAAAACTTCCTGACTTCACTGGATGCAGGTTTGTGACTGTCTGCCTTATGCAGTCCTCCTTATGCAGATTAGCCCACAGAGCATGACAGAGATCCCCACTTGGGCTGGGGGACCCAGCAGATAAGACAACTGTGGCTGGTGATGGCATGGCAGAGCAAACCCTAATAAGTTACCCGTGAGAAGTCTGCTGTGTCTGCCAATGGTTCTCATTCTCCTCAGTCCATACTGGGAAAACTAACGGGACAGGCAGCTTATTAATTAGGCTGTCTGGTGGTGACAGGGTCTGGAGGAGAGTAAGGAGGATCTAAAAACCACAAAAGGTGGAGAGTCCTCCTGAAACCAGAATGCTGGTCGTCTACGGTTTTAGTCTCAGACTTTTTTTTTTTTTCTTTTTTTGAGACAGGGTTTCTCTGTGTAGCTTTGGAACCTGTCCTGGAACTCACTCTGTAGACCAGACCTTGAACTTTGCTTCATAAGTGCTGGGATTAAAGGCATACACCACTACTGACCAGCTTAGTCTCAGACTTTTAATGCTATAGGCTCAAGGTATTTTCAGGCAAGAACATCTTACTACAACCTTTCTCATTCTCTTCTTTTTCTTTTTTGTTTTCCATGTGAAATAGACATAACACACAATTTAGTAGTTGGAACATTTTAGTCCTACAATTCAGCGGCATTACATATGCGTGTGTGCTCAGTGGCAATACAAACGTGCACACACACACACACACAAATGTAAATGTCACTGCTCTCCAGAACCACTCTACTTTTCAACAGTTACAGATCCATAAATCTAAAGATAGAAGATTCATCTAAGATAGGTAGAAGCAGAGCTGAGCTAAAACCCAGACCCTCTACTTGCTAAACTGTGGTCTGGGTTTATTTATATCTTCCTAGGATCCTTATGGGTCTCCTGGAATGAGTCACACACATATGCCCAGACAGCCCATATTGGCATTTGCAATTGGAGGGAAGAATGAGAGTTTGTAGTACACTGCCATGTCGCATTGCTCAAGACACACATCACTGACCACCAGTGGATGGGCCTGACTTCTTTCCCTTTTCTTTCTTTCTTTCTTTCTTTCTTTCTTTCTTTCTTTCTTTCTTTCTTTCTTTCTTTCTTTCTCTCTCTCTCTCTCTCTCTCTCTCTCTCTCTCTCTCTCTCTCTCTCTCTCTCTCTCTCTGTTTCTTTTCCCTCCCCCCTCCCCCTCCCTCACTCCTTCCTTTCCTTCCTTTTTTTTTGAGACAGGTTTTCTCTGTGTAACAGTCCTGGCAGTCCTGTAACTCACATCATAGACCAGGCCAGAGTGGTCTTGAACTCACAGAGATCTGCCTGCCTCTGCCTCCTGAGTACTGGGATTACAGGCGTGCGCCACCATGCCCAGCCACACCTAACATTTTTAAGTCTCCTAGCACTGTTCTTTGTTTCTGGAGGCTTAATGTACCTCTTAGATCCCACCCTCTACCCACCTACTTGAAGTAGGACTTAACTGTGGATGATGACAGCACTGCAGGGCTGAAGAGGTGACAGACAACACATGGGTATAACAGAACCAAGGTCTACAGGTCAGGGGTGATGTTTACAAACTGCTTTGCTACAAATCTTTGCTTTTTACCATTACTACCTTTGCTATCAGTTTCCAGTGTTTCATATTTTAACACATTGTTTTCTCCTCGTAAACTGCTGCATTTCAGCAACTGTCTCAGGCAGACCTGACTTCACTGGTTCTCCTCCAGAGCAGAAGCAAAGGATCAGTTCAGTCCCTTGCCCTCGTGGGAGTCAAGATGCCAGAGCACAAGGTGAAGGAGCACAAGGTGAAGGAGCACAAGGTACGGGAGCACAAGGTGAAGGAGCACAAGGTATGGGAGCACAAGGTACGGGAGCACAAGGTGAAGGAGCACAAGGTGAAGGAGCACAAGGTGAAGGAGCACAAGGTACAGGAGCACAAGGTACGGGAGCACAAGGTATGGGAGCACAAGGTACGGGAGCACAAGGTGAAGGAGCACAAGGTATGGGAGCACAAGGTGAAGGAGCACAAGGTACAGGAACACAAGGTGAAAGAGCACAAGGTACGGGAGCACAAGGTGAAGGAGCACAAGGTACAGGAACACAAGGTGAAGGAGCACAAGGTACGGGAGCACAAGGTACGGGAGCACAAGGTGAAGGAGCACAAGGTACAGGAGCACAAGGTTCGGGAGCACAAGGTACGGGAGCACAAGGTGCCAGAGCACAAGGTACGGGAGCACAAGGTACAGGAGCACAAGGTGCCGGAGCACAAGGTGCCAGGGCACAAGGTCTGGTTTCTCTCACTTTTCTAATTTCATCCTCTGAGTGAGCTCATCTCTCAACAGTGACCTCCAAATCTTACTGCATCTTTTTCTTCTTCTAGAAGAAGTAGCCTGCTGGGGCAATGAAGCCTCCTGCTCCTCTACCATCTTCCCCCTCCTAAGTCTCCCTTCTATTCCACTCCTACCTTACTGCTCTCTCTATCCACTTCAGCTGCCTTTTTCCTTATCTCTTCAAATATATGTGCCTCTGTATCTGATCTCTCTGGTGAGACCAGAAATACCAAAGTGTGTGCTTATCTAAAAGGAGAGAACTACTGCGTGACGTAGCATCTGTAGAAAACTCAGAAACGCACAGAACTCCGCATTCCGTAAACTTATAATGGAGCTGGTTTGTACAAAAAGTTTCAAAGTGCAGCAGAATGAAAGGTGCTGAAAGAATGAAACTTTTGATGTGGCATGGCACACGGTCAAACAGCACACTCACAAACTAGCTCTTTACACACGGTCAAACAGCACACTCACAAACTAGCTCTTTACACACGGTCAAACAGCACACTCACAAACTAGCTCTTTACACATGGTCAAACAGCACACTCACAAACTAGCTCTTTACAAGTGCAGCAGAGTCATGATGTACAGCACAAACCACTTATGTGTAAAACAGGAAATTGTTAGATAAACTATGAGTGTCACACAAGGTAAAGCCATTAAAAATGATATTCTGGTATAATATGAAGTATACAGGAAACAGTACATGAGCACACGTGCAATGAAGCCTGTTGGTGACATCTCAGATGCTGGAGTCAGAAACACCAGGGATTCCATTTTACTCTCTATATTTTCTTTGTCTTTTTCATAACAAATAAGGACTGTTTTGTGGTCATAAACACTAGACGAAATGTTAAAGTGATATAAAAATCATTTAGTAGACTGAGACACACAAAGGGGAGAAATCCACACAGAACAGTCCCCTCACTTATCTTTTCCTCAGTAGATTTTAAAAGTTTTGTCAACCTAATGGGCCAGACCCTGAGAAAGGATAAAACCCTGGGTGTTTGCAAGGGAACGAGCTTCCTGGGTATTTCTATGTGGGGATGTGACAATAATTGCCTTCTGGCAACAGGCTCTCGGCAAAGGATTTTTTTTTTAAATTTTGTATATATTACTATTCCTAGATCTTCAATATTTTAACCACAAGAATGTTTTTCTAAAATGGACTGTCCATTTCTTGCCATTCTTACAGAGAATGCACCAAAGGTTCACTCTGTCTCCATGCTTACTAAGAGCCAAATGCTCCTGTGAACCTACAAGGCTGTGGCTGTGGCCTTCTGAGCCTGGCCTGTTCTCTCTGTCCTTTCCCCTCACTGGACATGAAGTGGCAGCTCTCAGTGCGCGACTTCTTGTCTTGGATGTGGCTCTGACAGCACACCTACCTCTTCTCTCGCCTTCCTCTATTGTGCTCTAGGCTGGTATATCTAATAGGCACATTTATTTGAGATTTGATTAAAATAAAAACCAGTAAGTTTAGAGTAAAAGCTAGTGGGCTGTTAGGATCTTTTTCTCAGTTATAATTTATACAATCATATTTCTGTCTATATAAAAACTATATAAATTAGGTGGTTAAGAAATAGTTTGATATGTTAGCTGTGCCATAATTTATTTAAAAATAAAGTGGGAAGATCTCTGTGAGTTCGAGACCAGCCTGGTCTACAAGAGCTAGTTCCAGGACAGGCTCCAAAAAACCACAGAGAAACCCTGTCTCGAAAAACCAAAAAAAAAAAAAAAAAAAAAAAAAAAAAAGTGGGAAGGAGAAGGTGATTTATTATCATCTTCCAATTCATAACAAACAAAATTCCACATTTATAAAGCAGGAGAATGCATTCATAGAAGAACCTTTACTCAGAAACCAAATAAAGCAGCCAGGAGCAAAACCATGCCTGTCAGTCAAGCAGGAGAAGTCAGAACCTTGCACTCTAAGGTTCTGCCCCAAACATCTGGAAACCTCTGAACACCCAGGCAGAGGAAGGCCAAGGACAGCTTTATATGTTTTACTAAGTGACCTGAGCCAAGAGATGCAGACTCTTCCTTCTCACAGTGAGGGCATCAGAGTTCATGCAGTGTGGGAGTGGAAGCTGACTGTATAGGAGGGAATGGAAGCTTCTGTAGAAAAGATTTTACCTTTATAGCTCTAAGAGGAGGCCCTTGGGCTATCTGGTGCAGATCAAATATCTTCAGAGAGATAATGCCATCAACATATGCTGGGAGCCTGGTTAAGGGCCTTCACACAGGACAGATGGGTTCCAGCAGGCCAGCCTGCCTTTTATCACTCCAATACCTCACACCCTCATTGCTGGGAGTAATCAAAGGTAACTTCCAGAGCCTCTTACCTGGTTATCTGGGTGGTTGACAGTGAAGTAGCCCACACAGACGATGACCTCATGAAGGAGGCTTTCACAGGAGACTTGGTTGCAGTGGCCCAGCAAGGAGCTAGCCATGTGACGGAATGCAAGGGACAAGCCCTCTGCCCCTACAATAGACTGACAGACAAGGAACAATTAGAACTCCCAGGCCAGGAAGAGCCACGGCTGCACATCATATAGCAAGACAAGGCTCTGCACACTCTCTGCCATGCAGCTAGAGGAGCGTGACATCTCGTTCTCGTCTTGTTTTAAACATTTATAGCATGTATTTAACAACAGAGTTCCTGTTCCTAGAAAAGTGGAGAAAGGGACTAATGGTACAAGTTATAGATGTTCTGAACTTTCAAATAGCCTAGGTGTCAAATGTAAGGAAGTTTGCTTGAACCTGGAACTTTATCTTTTTATTTTATTTTTTAAGTTTCTGTATTATTTTTTAATTGGAATTTTTCATACACTATAATGTTTTTCCCTTTTTGTCTCGCAGAATCTTCAGACCCACCTCTACACTTTGTTTTTTTTTTAAACAAAACCAAAAACAAATGAGAAACACATACAGCACCCCCCAAAGGAATCCAAAATATACAAGTAAAAGACCAATAAGATAAAATGCCCAAATGAAGCAATATAAGACAAAAATATCATGAACCTGATATATTTCTACAGTACTATGGGTGCTCAGGTGTTCTTAATTTAGTAAATGGTCAAAATAAATGTAATGTTTAACCTGAAGGACAGAAAATAGGATCAAGACACTGTCTACCTAAAACAGTTACTTAGTACATGCTTAATAACTTACATTTTCTCATTTGTCAAGAATTCTTATTGTAGAAAATATGCAGAAGTGTATAAATACTAAAATTTATCTGTGAATGTACCCTGTAAGCTAATTTCTAACACTTTTTCAGAAGGGAAGAAGTATATTCTTGTACATAGTGAAGACATTTAGTGTTTTTGTAGGCTCTGGGGATTGTACCCAGGGCCTCGCACATGTTAAGAAGACACTGACCACTGGGCTACATTTGTATATAGAGATAAATACCTATTTGTAGTTATTTACTTATGTTCAAATAGAAAATAAATCTAAATAAGAATTGTTATTCAAATAAATAGTGCTCTAAAACAAAGGCTACTAAAAGAATGTGAAAAACCAAACCAAAACAAAAAATCTTCCCCCCAAACTTAGGAGCTCTTCAGCTATGAGGCTTCTGGGATCTTTTCTCCAGACAGCCTATGGGCTGTCAGTGGTGGGTGACTGGGGAGGAGAGTCTGAGTCTGCCTGTGTAGCCTGAAGCTTCTATTTAATAAACATGTCAAGCAGACAGAGCGACAGGAGGGCAAAGGGGAGAGGCGAAGCCCGCAGAGCGCACTGCAGCCCACACTGGAGCGGAGCACTGCTGCTGGCCTCTGGGAAAGCCTCTTTATCTGAGGGCTTGTTGGGTTTGATGGCTGTGGGTTGGAAATTTCAGCAAACCCACTGTCTAAATGGGGTGACACACAGCCCTTCAGGTGCACTGCTGTGACACAATGACTGCAGGCTGCAAGAGTGCCTTCTGTCACAGTCATACTGCCCCAAGACAACCCCCACCCCAAATAGTCTTCAAGTCCCAAAGACACTCGAGGAGGGCTTTGCTCCTTTAAATCAAGTCCCGACACTTTCTCAGTTCAGCCCTTATTTAATTAGTCGCGTCCAGCATGCTGTGACCTAGTGCCCTCTGTTTAACCTTCCCTGATAAGAGCAGGTCAAAGGGCATGTATGTTTGAATATAAAAATCAAACCAATTTTTCAGGGAAACTATATTTCCTTTCTAGCCAGAATTAATTGCCAAGTCAGTACATTGATTTGTTTCTTGAGACCACCTTCAATTGTTAAAACTGTCACTGCAAATGCAATGTACAGTATCACTGCCCTCTAGGCCATCTGTGCCAGTATGATTTCAGAGCAGACTCCTGCTCTTTGCTGAGGGAGGAAGTATTTTAACAGCCTTATTGGTATATGATGAAAATGTTCTAATGGACAACCCTTTTGTTGTTATGACACACAATAAGCACACAGATGCATGGCTCTGAAGCAATGTAGAGAAGCATGAATGCTACATTCGGCACTTTCTGATCCAATGTCTCCCAGGAGGCTGAGTAAACGCTTTATCTTTATAAGCCACACAGTAAGGAGCTTGGTAACAGAATCCACAGAAATGCCCAGCAAGTGGACTGCCCAGGGAAGACCCAGACTCAGAGACCAGAGGGTGTCAATTCATGTGTCTGGGCCTAGCACTTGCCGGCTAGCACAATAGCATTGTACAATCTTGTTTAATCTTCTGTTTTTGTAAGGTGGATGTTTCTAATTTGCTTTAGACGAGGGTACTGAATCTTAAATACTCAGATGGCTTGTCCAAGGCCATACAATCTATGGTGGTGGGACTGCTTAGTAGGGTCAGTCTGACTCCGGGCGCAGGAGCTTGATGAGCATTGAGAGTCGTTGGCACTCTAAATTCTTGTGATAGCTGGAGGTGTGATGTGACCATCAGTGGTGTCTGTGCGGACAGATGAGTCATCTAGCTTGCTAAACAGTGGTGCGGTTCATAAATGCCCTCAAATATTTCACCATTCTCTTACTAAAGGTGAGACTTATGTCTCTCTTTCAGTCTAGGAGGTTTATGAGTGATCCAACCAGAAGTACACACTACACACACACACATTTTATATAGAGAAATGTTGTTATTGTTGTTGTTTTTCTAAGACAAGGTCTCATGTAGCCTGGGCTGGCCTTTTGCTCACTATGTTGCTAATGTCTTGAATTCATGTCTTCTTCCTCCTCTTCTTATCCTTCCTTCCTTCCTTCCTTTCTCCCTCTCTCCCTCCCTCCCTCCCTCCCTCCCTCCCTCTCCCTCCCCCCATTCTATAAGCACAGAACATTGTTATTATCTTTAAAATATATATTATTTATGTGTATGCATGAGTGCTTGCAATGTATATATGTATACCACACACATGCTTGGTGCCTGCAGAAGCCAGAAGAGATCATGTGATCACCTGAAACTGACCTTGCAGATGTTTTTCAGTTTCAAGTGGGTGCTGAGGGCTGAGCCAGAGTCCTCTGCAGGAGCAGCCAGGGATCTGAACTGCTGCGCATCTTTCCGTCCCCTTAACACTGTTTTTGAGAGAGGGCCTAGTAATGCAGTAGGGTTGTCCTCAAATTGTAGGGGTCCTCTTGCCCAGTTTCTAAGGACTAAGCATAGTGCGCTTGATATATAGCTATATGACCTCTCAAAATAGGTCATGAAAAGTCATGCTGTTTGGTTCTCTTGGAACACTTACTTTCCAGAAACTTCTTCATAGGTCATTCCCCTCAGGATTCTGCTATCATAATCTTTTGAGCAGTCTCTATCATATAGATAAGCTGTGTATAGGACTATCAGCTGGCTAGTACTCAAGCCTTTGCGGTATCCCAAACACCAACCATGAGCAAAGGATTCTCTAGATAATTTCAGTTCCTAGCTCCATGAGACATGCTTACCCTTCCTTTCATTCTCCTTTTTTCTTTTTCCCTTCCTGAGATAGGGTTTCTCTGTAGCTTTGAATCCTGTCTTAGAATTCACTCTGTAGACCAGGTTGGCCTCGAACTCACAGAGATCCACCTGCCTCTGCCTCATGAGTGCTGGGATTAAAGGCCTGTGCCACCGCTGTCTGGCTCCCTTCCTCCCTTTTCCTCCTGTAGCATAGTGATTCTCTTGGTTGAAGCCTTGTCATCATGGAGTAGAGTCAAGTCACCCTCGTGAGCTACAGAATTCTTTATATGAATTATATACTCACAGAGTCTGAGAGCATAATAAAACTGATCACACTGCTATTGTTTACTCCATTAAGTTCAAGTGTTTTTTTCTAAATTCATAAAAACAACTGAATTAGGTGTACACTTTTTCCATAATCTATGGTAACAAGGAGATCATTTTATTTGGATCTAACTGATGGGACTACTACTGGATTCTATATTCTGAAGTCCTCTGATCAACCAGAAGCAGCAATCCCTGACACTGTCTGGAGCAGACTCTCGTGGGCGTGCTGTAAACTACTACATCCCTGAAGACTGCAGTTAGCAGCAGAGGCTACTTCAGCTGCTTCGGAAGCAGCACACATTGATCCTAGAGGAGGGTCTTCTATGCTTGTGATGGATAAAGTACTATAAAGTACAGGCTCCAACGATACAACGCACTAACTTTTCTTAACAGAATCCTAGAGGACATGAATGAACGGAACACATGCCACCAGTTACAAAGCAGAAGTGTTTCTTCCAGCTCAGGGTAGCAGAACACACTGCCGTCAGTGTGCATCTCTATAGCCCTTTCCCCTCTCAACAAGTAATTCATCTAGATTATGGGTTCATCACCTGCCAAGTTTGTTCCTTTTTTAATGAAATCACTTGGCAGTTAATAAACGGACAGGGAAAGTCTATTCCTTGGGGCTTGCTCTGTTACACAGGTTCAGTGTTTTTGAAAATTAAATTTCCTACTTGAAAAAAGTCTGTTTTTAAGCTGACAGCATGGTATTATAGCAAAAGCCATTTTTCTTTTTTAGCTATAAAAATTTATAGCACTTTGTACAGTTATGTATAAATGACCTTTACTTTGGACACAAATCAGTTAAATCATCCAGAGTTATATCAATCAAAATAATCAATTTTGATTTTATTCTATAAGAAGCCATTAGTTTTTTTAACGTTTAAAAGTTGACAGGATGATAATACCTTTATCTAAAGAATTCAGGATGGAAGTTTTGTAAGTTATGGCAGCATGGCATAGGCTACATTTAAAGAGTGGAGAGTCATGGTAACTAATCTTACTTCAGCTAAATAGAATTTAGGTAAATTATTTATCAGTTTCTCCGTCTGTAAAATGGGTACAATAACATTTTACATAGTATCTATGAGGATAAATGAGGAAGCACATGTGGAACATTTAGCATGGTACCAAAATCAGTAGCTTAATGAAGGGTACATATGCTTTATAATTCTATTTACTGTAATCTGGGATCTCAGAACCCAGAGAAGAACCTCCCATTATATATACATTAAAAGATTAACTTTTTGGAGACTGGAAAGATGGCTCAGCAGTTGGGAACACTAGTTGTTTTTCTAGAGAACCCAGGTTCAATTCCTAGCACTCACATGATGGCTAGGAACTGTCTATAACTCTAGTTCCAGAGGGGATCTGATGCCCTCTTCTGGCTTCTGCTGGTACTAGGCATACATGTGGTACATAGACACACACACAAGGAAAACATATAAATGAAAATAAATAAACCTTAAAAATGGTTTCTAAAAAAAATAACTTTGGGGGGCTAGGGAGATGGCTCAGTGGGTAGAATGTATGTTGTGCAGGTATGAGAGTCTAAGCTCAGACTTCCAGCGCCCGTGTAAAAATCCTGGCATGCCAACGAGTGTCTATACTCTAGTACTAGGTACAGGGAGACAGGAAGATCCTGGGGGTTTGCTGGCCAGCAAGTCTATCATAAATGGTGAGCTCCAAGTTCAGTGAGAGACCCTGTCTCTAAAAAAGGTAGAAGCCGGGCGATGGTGGCACACGCCTTTAATCCCAGCACTCGGGAGGCAGAGGCAGGCGGATCTCTGTGAGTTCGAGACCAGCCTGGTCTACAGAGCTAGTTCCAGGACAGGCTCCAAAGCCACAGAGAAACCCTGTCTCGAAAAACCAAAAATAAATAAATAAAAAAAATAAAAAAAATAAATAAAAAATAAAAAAGGTAGAGCCAGGCATGATGGCACACATCTTTAATCCCTCTGAAGGCAGGTAGATTCTGTAAATTCGAGGTCAACTGTTCTATGTAGGAGTCCCAGCCAGGACTACATAGTGAGACCCTTTCTAAAATGAATAAATAAATAAACAATACAGCCAGTGAGAGAGGAGAATACCCAGCTCCCACCTCTAGCCTCCACATGCACATGCAAGGACACACACATAGCAACTTTTTTGTTGGTTAACACAACCTGAATCAAGGTTTAGTACCTGAAAAGCGGGTAAATCAAGAACTGCAAAACTGTTGAAGAAACGCAGACTCTGAATGGCTACTTGGATGGTGTTCTGGGTGTAACTCTCCTTGGGACTGGTAGAGCTGGGGTCTGAGATGGTGCCATGGAAGAGGATACAGTAGAGCATGTGTAGAACTCCAGCCAAGTCTGTGGCCTGAAGAGCAGCTGTTAGCCCTGTGGGGTCCGGGTGATTATTGTCAAATATGCTGCAGGACCTGACAAAGAAACACACGACTCTGAGAAAAATCTAGTTAAAGGATGTTAGCATTTTTATAGGTTAAATGAAACACAACAAGCAGACCATTAAAAAGCAAACCATCTGAGTTGTGTAATAAGGTAACAAGAAACCTCTAGAAACAAATGTAGCCTTCCCCACTTAGTGTATGTGGCTTCCCTTTCTTTTCCCTGGGGGAGCAGCCTGCTCCGCTGTGGTAACTGAACACCACGCAGTTGGTGCTGAGGCTGCTACTGCCCTTCCTGTACTTGGCAGCCTAGGATACCCCTACTATCTCTAGTGCCTACATCTGGGCAAACTGTAAAGAGTCTGTGAGAGCTTTATGGACTCAGAGATTCATAGTTTCCTTTTCTGGACCTACAAAGGGAATCTTCTCAGGGGAAGCAGTTACCAGGGAAACATAGGTCCTCAAAAACCTGCAGTAAGCCCATATACCAAAGCGAGATGCTTCAACTGCTCTGTAGGCCCTGTTCCAGAATAAAAAATATATTAGCAGGATAGGTTGTGTAGGCCATAGTTTCCCAAACCCTAAGATTAGGTCTATATAGATCATTGCAGACTCAGCTTAGTCATTGAGGTATGTAGCTTTACTGATGAGACAGAAAAGGCAATTTAGTGGTAAATGAATTCTTAAAATCAACAGTGAGACAGCAAGGTTTTGCTAAATCTATCTCATTCCTGAAATAAGGCATACAAAGCACATACAGCTGCCAACTATTCCTTCACCTTCCCGTCCCCAGCTTCCAGCTACTAACAACAGACTACCCTCTGAGGAAACAGCCCTTCTTACCTCATTGCTAGAGTACGTGATGGAGCCCTCCTTTGTTTACTCTGGCACAAGGGTGCCTAGCTGGAAGCTTAAACTCTACGTTTTATTTCCCTAGCTGTTCAGCACATGCCACACTCAGAGCCAGAAGGCTGCAGAGGGACACTTTTGTCACTATACTTGGAAAGAATTCCCTTTTTTTCTTTTACTGGGTCCAAGAAGATGCAAGTTTTAAGGTGTGATAGGCAGGGGCTCTAACTATAGCAGGGACAAACCCTAATGTTCCTTGGTGCTGTTCCAAGTAGGTCAGTTACCGCTTTTTCATAGGAAGTTTTAAGATGCTGCTCGGTGTCCCTTCCTAATACTCTATCATCTGTGCAGCCCTCAGCACAGCGCCCACACTACTCTGTGACCATGCAATGACACCTTCTCAAGCTCAGAACATCAACAGGTTTTCCTCTATCATTTGTCAACCCTTCAAGCAGGAATGCTGGAGGGAGAGAGGCACTAAGATCTATGCTTATTCCATCATCTTGCTTGTAACATTCAGAAGAAATCACTAAAGAACTCAGAGGGCTGGCTGGTGAGTTTCTAGTATCGTGTCTAAAGGGATCGTTTTATTTATTTTAATTTGGTAGTTGCATCGAAGTAGAGTTTTATTGATAACCTTAGTCAGCATTTATATCTCAGATATATTCTGTTTCTGATATTGCTCAGAACACAACCACAGAACATGACAAATCCTTGGTTTCTTCTCATGGAATACTATTACATTATGCACACAACAAGATCCTCTCAGTTGCTGGGGTTGGTACTATTCTTATTCATGGTGTGCACTATGTAACAACTACAACCTAAAGCAGATCATATGAGCTTCTTAAGTAGCAGAGGCAGGGGCATGACACAGGCCTTATTACCTGTGTTCTGCCCAAGGACCAAAACATTCACACAGAACAGGAAGTGATCTCTTATTTTCTCTCTGCCTTTTCTTTAGTGAGAATTTGCAATTCACTGAATATTGTTAAATATAATACACCTTTGTGACATAAGGGGGTCTTTTTATAGTATGTTACTATATAAAGATTAAAGTTTTAAAAAGGACTTTGATTATAGGCACATTTGGAACAGTTTTTACAAACTTTTTAATTGAGTATCAGTTGGTGCTAGCTTCCTGCCATTGAAGTCAAAAGAACTAGGAGTCAGACCCTAACTACAGACACGAGAAAAGATTAATTTGTTTGCAGTTATTATATAGGGTCTGAAAAGAGACTTGTGTTGGGATTAGTTAACTGCTTGTTCAAACAGGCTAAATCAGAAAGCAGTTCTCCCTAAAACTAATTTTTTTTTTGTTGTTGTTGTCGTTTGTTTTGAGACAGGATTTCTCTGTGTAGCCCTGGCTGTCCTGGAACTCATTCTGTAGACCAGGCTGGCCTGGAACGCAGAGATCCTCCTGCCTCTTCTTGCCGAGTGCCACTAATTCTTAATTGGTTTAAGAACCTGAGGAGTGTGACACTATTGCTGGTAATCAGAGTTTGATGACTCTGAATCTGAATGCTGACTTCCCCTTACTGAGCCTGCTGCTTTCAGTAGATTATTAGCATATTCTAACACAAATATTCAGGAATACAGCTTTATTGCTAAGAACACTGTCATAACCTTTCTTAGCAATTACTAAAACTCATGAATTCTCTATTTTTTCTTCCAAAGAATAAATGCAAAAAAATACAGTTTCATTGATAAGAACATTGTCATAACCTTTCTTAGCAATTACTGAATGACATGAATTCTCTATTTTTTTCTTCCAAAGAATAAATGCAAAAAGTAACCAACCAACCAACCAGCCAAACAAACAAACAAACAAACAAAAAAATCAAAACTCAAACAGAAAGCTTAAAGAGAAGGTCACCAGCAGTGTTTCTCCTGCAGCTTCATGGGGAAAAGAACTGACCTTACAGCTAATAAAACAACACAGTCTTTGGAAATATTCTCCTAAGGAAATGAAAGTGTTGGCTGATGAAAATCAACCAAGCATTCAGGGAGTGAGATGTGGAAATGGTTCAAAATGCATATAATATTGCTTTGAGGAAAAGTATATTTCTCTTAAAGTGATCTCATGAAATATAAAAAGGCTGTGAGGGCCTTTTATTTACTTTAATTTTTTTAAATTCATCAGTCTATTTATTTGTGTGTGCATGTGCACTACAGCGCATGCGTGGAGGTCAGAGGGCAGCTTGTGGGAGTCTGTTTTCTTCTTCTACCATGTGAGTCCCAGGGACCAGGCTCAGGTCCTCAGGATTGGGCAAGCTCTTTCCCTGCTGAGCCATCTCTCTGGGTCAATGTTTACTTCTGATTTAGCCTGAAATACAGATCATTAGCTGTCAGTAGATGCCTGGCTCCTGTTGAGTCTTAACTCTTAGTTATAATCTCTTTAATCCCACATGTTTATAGTAAAAGGCTTTATGCATATCATGAATGCATTATAGAATTTTTCTTAAAAAAGTGTTATTAAGAGAAAAAAGGACACAAAGTTGTGGGAGGCGAGGAAAGTGGGGATGAATGGGGAGGAGCTGAGAGTTGGAGTAGGGATAAATATGATAAAATACATTGTATGTAAATTTCAAAAATTAATAAAAATATTTTAAAAATGCGTGAAAGATATTAAAAATTAGACGTGAAGTTTTGCATAGCAAACTTTAAAATTTTAAGACTCTTCAATTGTTTTTAACCATATTTTAAGGTATTTTTACTTGGATTCCAGTACTAGAAATTTTAGTGAAATATTTATTTGAATTCACTAAAACTAGATTTGAGTAAGTATAACTGGGCTATCATTACTGCCATATAGCATATACCACCTGAAATCTAGCTCTTTTTTTTTTTTCAAGACAGGGTTTCTCTGTTTAACAGCCCTGGTTGTCCTGTAACTCACTTTGTAGACAAGGCTGGCCTCAAACTCACAGAGATCTACTTGCCTCTGCCTCCTGAGTGCTGGAATTAATGGCGTGCGCCACGATGCCAGTCCCAACACTGCTTTACAGGAGTGTAGAATTAGGCAAAAAAGCATCAGTTTGCATAGGTGTGAATCATAAGCCATCCATTACATCACTGGCCTCAACCAGCCTAAACCAGCAGTAGAGAGGTGCAATTCCAGACTCTGCAGCTCCTTCCCTCCCATTTGTTCCTAGTTTGTCTGTGTTCATCTTCCTGACTTACAGTATCCATGCTTCCCTTCTGTAGGGCTGAGGACCATCTAGATTACTCTCATAGCATCTGGGATTTTGCTTCATTCATCTGTTACTTCTAGAATCTCTGAGGCATCTTGTGGAACTTCAATTTCAGTACTGAAACCGTGCACAGTGTTGGTGTGGAGTGAATTAAGGCTGTGCCTGCCTTGGTGATGGATGAGAACTTCACTGAACAAGAAGTGAATTATTTCTCAGCAGAATTCCAGCTTTGGGTTCTTAGATAATGGGATATTCCAAGACAGGCAATACTCATCTAGTGACATCATCATTTACCAGGCTTTGCGTGAGCACAAAATCAATGATGCTCTCTTGGGTACTCCGCTCAAAAGCCAAAGTGCCTGTGCTCCAATACAATGAACCAAAAGGCAAGGAAGACCTGGCCCTTAAACTGGAGGAGGCTGCAGTCCAGTAATGGTGGGTCTGTCAACTACCTCTTGCTGTTAGAACAAACTGTCATAGCCTATTGGCAGCAAACAACATAAATGTAGCATTTTAGAGTCCTGGAGGTTGTACTAAAGACATTGCCACAGTTTGCGTTCCCTCAGGGGTGCAGGGCAGAGGGGTGCTTCCTGACCTTTCACAAATTGCAGATCACACTCAGACCTAAGGCCCACAGTGCACCATCTTCATATATTTTTAACACACACACTACACTGTGTTTAGTGTCAGATGCCAGCTTTGGGCTTTCTGGTGTAGAGTCCTTGCTGGGGGTTTTGAGTTTCTTTAGATGGTGGTTGGTCTCTGGCTAAGCCCAGGAAGTGGAGGAGACCCAGTACAATCTTGGGAAAACAAGGTGACTGGAAGGGAAAGGAGAAGCTTCCAGGAAGAGAAGGCAGCTCAGGGTGACTGACTGGTACTAGCCCCAGATCTTGGAAGTGCACAACAGGGATGTGGTACAACAATGGCTCTCATCTGAGACACTTGGACCTCCATAGTTTCAATTTTTGTTCTGAAAACAGAAAAGGGTCCTAGTTTTGGCTAGTCTGACCCTTCTGATCTTCAACTGGGCCACAGAGAATCTGCCATAGCCTCTTCTGCCTTGCTTAGTAAAGGATGAGTAACTGGGGAAGAAAACTGCCCCAATGGAACTATGATCACTACAGCCATTCCTCACAGACCTTTCTGTCTCCCATTCTTGCTTTTTTAATCCATACTTCATAGGGTATGAATTTTTTTTTTCTTTACAAGTCATTCTGTTTAAACACCTCCAATTGGTTTCCATCAAGCTTAGAATAGAACTCAAGTTTCCTGTTTTTTCTTTTTCTTTTTTTGGTTTTTCTAGGTCAGGTTCCTCTGTGTATCCCTGGTTATTCTAGAACTTGCTCTATAGACTAGGCTGGCCTCAAACTCATAGAGAGCCACCTGCCTCTGCCTCCCAAGTGCTGGGACTAAAGGTGTGTGCCACCAAGCCTGGCAAAACTCAGATTTCTTTGTGAGTCTTTCCTCATTTCCTGGGCTGGACTTCCTCTCCTATCACTTTCTTCCTGATCTAATTCAGCACCCACCAGTTTTGTTTCTGGAATACAGAAAACCAGGCAGAACCTTACCATTCTTTTCAACTAGAATATTCTTCCCTTGGATTTTTCCCATGGCTGGCTCCTTTGAAGATACAATTTCATTACCCCAGAGAAGCCTTCTCTGACAGACATGTAAGAACTCAGAACGCCTCTAGTTTTCAAGTCTCCCAAGGGCCTAGGCACTGTGCAATAAGGATCACTCATCCTTCTCTGTACCTTGACAGAAACCCTCACCTACAAACTCTGTGAGACTTTGGGGTAATCTGCTACACTACCACAGCAGCCAACTGGAATAGGGAGAAGAAAATCAAGGAAATGTGAGGTCACAGACATTCAGGGAGAAAGGCAGGACCAGCTCATTCTGTATGTTAGCAAGGAATAAGCAGGATTACCATAGGCAGCAGCCTGGTGTGAGGGGACGCTCTGTAAGCTGCAGAAATCCAACAGTGGTAGAACTGGCCCTGCAGTAAGTACTAAGCCCCATGCCATTAGATATACCCACATAGAAAACGGTAGATCATTAAAAAGATTCAAACCTTATTGCAAGATTGGGTGATTTTAAGGTTCTTTTCAATCAATAGAATATGGTAATAGATTACCTGGGGTATGCAGAGAAATGGTCAATCATGATAAGTCTGGAGGTGGATCCTCAAAGGCTAGTAAGTACACACACACACACACACACACACACACACACACACACACACACACACACACTTCTTTTCCCATTTGTCTTTTGCTTTAGATACTATTAATGGCCACACGTACTTTCTTCTCTCAAATACATCATTCATATGGTACTTGTTAATGCTTCAAAATTTGTTTTTTAACAGGCCATGTTTCTGCTCAAAGGCTATTAATGACACTATTGTCCCCACAACATACTAGAAAATAATTTATATTTTTACACTTTAGCCTTGCCATCATCTGGGAAGCATTACAATCACCACCAAACATGTCAAAGTTCAGCTAACTGTATTTTTTACTCATGTTTTTCTGCTTTTATGTCTTTGGTTATGTTATTTTTTGTCTATCTTTACCTCAACTCTATATGGTTATTATTACCTTATTACCAACTCTTATTATTACCAGTTTTTTGGTACTGGACTAATTTTTAGGTACTCCAGAAAATATCTAGCCCTTATAAACTCAGAGTGACCTTTCCATCTTCTGAAATCTACTGACAATGGTGATGATAGTGGCCAACATTTATTAAACATTTACATGTGCCAGACAGCCTGCTAAGTACTTGTATGTATTACATTCTAACTTCTTTCTCACTATCTTTTATCATGGATATTTGTATATGTTTCTTCTTTTTCCTCTTAACTTACTAGGTCTTTGAGGACAGAATAAGAGTCCTGAGTCATTTCTGCTTTTTCCCAAGTCTAGCATAGAACCTGGCATGGAACAAGTGCTACATAAATATTTGTTCAATGAATGAATGGATAGGTAGGGAGGCAGAATTAAAAGTTTACCTTTGTTTGAACAAATGGTTTAGAAGCATCCTTAAACACTTGAGAAGTATTCATTTATATCCACATAATTAATGGGCTAAATTATAAATCATTCTGATCTTTTTATGACATAGGCTTTCAGACTTTGGCTACAACGTATTTTGTTAGTGCAGTTTGGATATGAAAATGGAAAACATATATACATGTAACAACAAAATTCCTTTTTATAAAATGATTTTTAAATTCAGGTGTCTTCTCTAGCCAATCATTATCAGTCATGTCTTACTTCTCTTTCCTCAGAAGCGAAAGTTTTGCAAGGGTTATAACATTAATATATATGATTGTTTGTTATTATCGATCTGCTGCTTCTTGGTCCTCTGTTGCCTCTACTGCATAACTGTAGGTACAGTTATGAAGATAGTAAGTCACTGCAGAGTAAGTACGATCCAGGACTGACTGTCATTTACAAACACTCTTAGTTCTGCTGAGGAGTCCACACCTTAAAGGAGGCTGAGCCCAGCTGGTTATGGATTTGGGTGCCACCCTGAGACCTAAAACTATCCTTTTTTTTTTTTACTTCCTGTAAGACCAAGAATGGAAAACTGATAGCCATAAAGGCCAGAAATAAGCATTTCTGAAAATCCTATTACAAATGGCTCAGTTTTGTTTGAGTAAGAATTGTAGTTTGTGAACAATTTTAATTTAAAATTCTGTAGTAATTCTAAACTAAGCCAATTCTTTTATCACATTTTCACTTTTACTTAAGTAAATACACATTCATTGTTCAAAACCAAGTCTGGTATAGAAATCGTGGGTTCACTCTTTCCTCCCCCACAATGAAGCACAGATTAACAGCACCGATTCTGACACCCTAACTGTCTTTCAGAACAGCTAGGTAAAAATTAGAAGATTAAGGGCACAATAGGAGAGGACTCCAAAAGTGGACCTGCTCAATCTCCCTTACAAAGGCTAGGCTGCTGGCAGACTGCAGCGTGTTTACTCAAAGCCTGTGCTATCAATTAGTCTGCTTAATTATCTCAGACTCTGCCAGTCTGAGAGGCGATTCTTAAAGGCCTCGAGGCTCTTCTTTGTCTTTTACTCTGGCTACTCACAAAAGAGCTTTAAGGACAAGCTTTCCTTGACATTCTGGATCTAGCTAGTCTCTTGCAGCCAAAACAGGTTATGTGAATTATTATAATAAAGCAAAGCCACAGCTCCTACTTCTTGAGACAGGGCTGTAAGGTAGCATAGAAATTCTAATGTATGTAACAAAATGCTTGGACGGGCTGCTGTAGTTCGTCTTTAGAAATAAACCATCTATGAAGACAGGAGAAGAGCACAGACGACCTGTAAACATTAAATGTGAACACACCCGAGTGACAGACT
Organism: Chionomys nivalis; assembly: GCF_950005125.1. Taxonomy (NCBI): domain Eukaryota; kingdom Metazoa; phylum Chordata; class Mammalia; order Rodentia; family Cricetidae; genus Chionomys; species Chionomys nivalis. The sequence goes on from NC_080089.1 coordinate 54,433,201, forward strand.
GCTCCCAGCACCTGAGTGACAGACTGCTCCCTGCACCTGAGTGACAGACTGCTCCCTGCACCTGAGTGACAGACTACTCCCTGCACTGGCTGTGGTTCTCAGGAAATGGAGACTGAAGAAGGACAAGACTAGTTAGGGATTATTTTTTCGACTTTGAGAATAGTAGCTTATGTAAACTCTACTAGAATTTCCTAGGAAAATCATATCACAGAACCACATGGACTTATTTTTACTTCCAGAATAATCTACTTTTGCAATAAGTCCTGTTAATAGAAATTTGCTAAGCAATTAAAATTGGAAAAAGAAATTATATTGAGAGAATTAAGAATTTTTACTCTTAGAAAGAGCAAATCACTTATCAAACTACTTAATCTTCCCTAATTTGGAGACTGTAACATTTACTGCTCAACAATTGCAAGTCAGAAGCCTGGGGGTTCACCTAGATTCTTTATCTCATCTCCCATATCATGAAGCCCTTTGCTATCTTATTTATTCTACCTCCTCTTAATATATTTGCTCCTATTTTCACTGGGTCTATAGGCACTCAATATTATTCATGTGAACCATGATAAAGTCTCTTTGCTAATCCTTTGGCTGCATCCATCTCTACATTTTTTAGGAGTGCTCCTTCTGGAATAGAAATTTGATCCTGTCCAAACAAGCCAGTGGCAGTAAGCCCCTGTTTTCCTTTGAGCCTCATAAGAGCTAACATTTAAGGAGCTCAATCAATGGCCCCTTACTCTCCATAGTCACAAGGACATCAAAACGAACACAAAACACTACATAGTTTTAAATATCCATGTATTTTGGCTTGGGCTGCTCCCAAAGCAGATCTTTAAACAAGGATATGGGTATAAATACATTCTTGTGTGTGGGTGAGAAGGTAGGGCAGGTGAAAAAGCTGAACAAGAAATTATGGATGAATATGCTATTGCCGGGAACCTTGTGAGACCATAGTGAAAATATCTCAGAATCGTTCCACTGAGGGACAGGAAAGCTGGAGTATCACTCACTAGCTTCCTGTTCGAGCTCACTCCTGTGTGTGTTAGTTCCCCTCATCTTTGGCAGAGAACATCCTTAGGTGGAGAAATAGGACTGTCAGGCAGGTTAAAGGCAGCAATTCTGTCTGCTTTACCATATACTACAGTGCATTTTCCTTCTACTTGTCCGGCACACTTGAAGAGTCAGCCTACTGACAGGGTGAGGTGGGCTACGTCTTTTAATCTTAGCATTGGGGAGGCAGAAGTAGACCAATCTCTATGAATTTGAGGTCAGCCTGAGCTATATAAGGAGCTCCAGGCCAGAGTGGCAACAAAGTAAGACTTAGTCTCAACAAAATCCCCAGACTTCAGCCTACAGAAGTGTTTAACTTTCTCTTGGGGTGCTTTCTTTCCCTCTATGTACAGTCTCTATTACTGCAGTGATTAGTTTGTATGTCTAACTGCACATGTTAATATATGTGTTAACCTTCTGAATAATATTACATCAAGTGTAGAGATGGAGGCACCCAGGTTAAAACCTTGAGTCCTAATTCTGATGGAGGAGTTACTTTCATTTAATAAAGAAACTGCCTTGGCCCATTTATAGGCCAGCCCTTAGGTGGGTGGAGTAAACAAACAGAATGCTGGGAGAAAGAAGCTGAGTCAGGAGTCGCCATGATTCTCCCACTCCAGACAGACGCAGGTTAAGATCTTTCCTGGTAAGCCAGCTCGTGGTACTACACAGAATATTAGAAATGGGTTAGATCAATATGTAAGAGCTAGCCAATAAGAGGCTGAAACTAATGGGCCAGGCAGTGATTAAAAGAATACAGTTTCCGTGTAATTATTTCTGGGCATAAGCTAGCCATGCGGGCGGCCGGGTGCCGGGGACGCAGCCCCGCTACTCCTATTACAACATAATTCAATTCAGTTTGGCTCAGTTCTTTTCCTACTGAAATGAGATGGTAAGACCTTTAGATTTCTTTCAAGTGCCACAGACTGAAATTGTGTAACACAGGGTAAAGACCACAAATTATACACCAACCGCATATACTTACCTTGGTGATGGTCATTTAAATTCAAAGTGAGCACAGGCAACATAGACAAAATGTTGGCAAGTTTGCAATACTGTGCATTGCAGATAAGAGTCAGGACCTGAAGGGGTTTGTTGTCTGAGAGAACAGCAGGTAAGAACTAAGTGCGCAGAGTGGTGCCTGAAACTGGTGTCAATGCGCAGACAGAGCTGTTCCTGCCCCAGACTCTTCCCAGTGTTGTAGCAACTATTTCCTGATTCTATTCTCAGAAAGGGGGGCTTTGTCTACATTCCTGGATAGAAAGTAACTATGTGAGACACTCAACACAGGCTATCTTTGCTTTCCTGAAGTCTCAGACAGTTTTAATCTTCCTATGAATGTCACAGAGGTGAGGGACTGGGTCAGAGTAAGGAAGATTAGGTGGGTTTAGGGATCGCATTTGCAAAGGACTAAACCAATGTTCATTTTAGAAGAAATGCTTTTCTCACAAAACACAGTGCACACTTACATTCCATGTATACCATGGTGGGGCAGGTTTCTTTAAGAGGCTAGATTTTATAAACTTCAAATAACTTGTTTTCTTTATGAAAAACCTTTAAAATATACAGTGAAAGAAAATCTGAAATACAATTAAGCACTGTTTAGAGTTTAATTTTAAGTAAACTACTTACTGAATGTCTTTACTATGCTTCAGGGATGTATCATATTCCTATCAAAACACCAAGTCACTATTGTGGATGACTCACACTCAGGAGATTCCCTGCCCTTTCTGGAGAACTGTGACTTTTTAATTAATTAATTTTATGTATGTGTGTGTCATAAGCACATGCATGCAACAAAGCACACGTGGAAGTCAGAAAACAAGTTTGGGAGTCAGTTCTCTCTTTCGACCCTGATTGGGGGATCAAAGTCAGACCATCAGGCTTGTGTGGGTTTTAACTCCTGAACCACCCTATTGGCCTGGGAATGATCATTTCTGAGGACACCTTACAGGGCAGTGCTCAAGTCCACAGTAGTTTCTGGCATGTTGCTTTGGTTGCAGCCATGAGTTACAAGTGCCTCCAGGGAGCTACTGTTGTTGGATGGCTCTTTTGCTTCGGTACTTTGTTGGAAGGAAAAGTAGAGAAAATAAAGTTTAGGAGATTAACTAAAAGGAGGTGAAGGCAGCAAGATTTCTTGCTGGTGAACTGTGCTGTTCTGGGCCAATGGCCTGATCTGGCTTGGTATATGATTTGCCGCAGACTAACCGACTGCCAGAGAAGCATCTGACACCTCTGGATCTCAGCAGAAGAGGAAGTGGATGATTCACGTCTTTAGACAGTCAAGTTCATGACACCAGTGAGAAAGCAGACTTTGACAGGAATATGTATCCCACCCTATGAAAAATACAACCCATGTCTCAATGTAGAAAACCAATGACAAGGGAAAGAGGGGATGAGCTGAGTAAGTAACGCACAGCAGTGAAATTCAAAGATAGGCAAAGCTTAAGAGATGCTCCAACATGCGAGTCTTACCTTCCAGTCACAGCAAAGCATAGGGTACACATCCCACGTAAGAATCCTGTGGCGTGTTGCAGAAATGTGGCCATCTTGGGATTCTCATCCACTGGGCCTTGCACTGAGAGGAAGCAGCCATGCAGTCTGTCAATCAGACCCATGTTCACCACATAGCTAGTGAGAGAGAACAGTATGTCTCAATCTGCACAGGTGACAATGTCTTCATTTTCCATGATAAATCTTACCACATCCAGGTTTGTATCCCTCACCATGCAGACAGAATATAGTTTTGAATAAAGCAGCTTGTGAACCAATAGTCTAGGATTTGGCATGAGATAATCGGCTATTCTCTAATCACTTCCCTGTTCTGAAGAATCTGATGACAGGTGAAACCATTTGAAATGAGCTTACTGTCTTTTTCCCCACTTCAAACAGGGTTTCTCTGTGTAGCCTTGGCTGTCCTAGAACCTGTTCTCTAGACCAGGCTGGCCTTGAACTCATAGAGATCCACTTGCTTCTGCCTCTAGAGTGCTGTGATTAAAGGCATGTGCCACCACCACCTGGCTACAGTCCTATCAAATAGTACTTTTTTAAGGATTAGGGAACCAAATTTGCCACAACATAGGGGTTTAGAAGACAAAATGATGCTTTCCAGATATACTTTGAAAAATTAATTTATTCTTTGATAATTACACACACACACACACACACACATACACACACACAGAGCATTCTGGTCTCACTAACCACCTCACAATTTCTTATCTTCTTCTTTCAATTATCCCCCCTCCCCCGCCTCATATGCTTTTGTTTTGTGGTCTGCTGTGGGACAATGGTCTGTACCCTGTCACTTATATTTTAAATAAATGCTGATTGGCCAGGCAGGAAGTAGAAGGGGGGCAACAAGAATTCTGGGAAGAGGGAAGTGCATTCTGCAGTTGTGACCCAGCCTCAGAGGAAGAAAGATGTGACTGCCTCGCCAAAAAAGGTACCAAGCCACGTGGCTAACTCAGACAAGAATTATGGGCTAATGTAAGTTATAAGAATTAGTTAATATGAAGCCTGAGTTACTGGGCCAATTAGTTTATAACAAATATAGACCTCTGTGTGATTTCTTTGGGGCTATATGACTGCAGGAATCGGGCAGGACAGAAAACTCAGTCAACGGTGATCCAAGGAGTCTCCTCTTGTAGGTTTCCTGCGTTTGGAACACTACTGAGTAAACTGTTGCCTTTGGCGTTTTCCTCTATTTTCCTCTAGTACTTTCAGAGTTTCGGGCACTAGTTAAGGTCTCTGGTTCAATTTAAGTTGGATATAATAGTCCTGCAGTTTTACATTATTGTTTTGGGAGGTCCTGGAGATCCAGCATAGATAAATTTGTAGGTGTCTAATTTCCTATATTAAATCCTTTCAATTTCAATTTGTTACAGTAGTTTCTGTTTTATACAATCAAATTCTGAATTGACAGAATGCTGATGAGCAATGCTCCGCCTCACAAATGGAAAGTACAATATAAATGAAGATAATAATTACTTACCATTTTGATACCTATGGCAATCACAAAAGCAAGGATATGGGAAATGAGAACTCTAAGGTTTTGATGATAGAAATAGAAAATTATACAGTTACTATAGAAAGCAGTGTGGTATTATCTGGTAAAGATGAATATCCATTTATCTTATCACCCATAAATTCCTCCTGTAAGCACATGGCCTTCAAACTCATACAAATATATAACATGTCTGTGAAGTTTAAGGCTCCATTTGTTTAGTGAATAGTCAAAGGAGGAATTATTTTCCTACGGAAATGGGTAAATAAATATTATGGACTTATTCATAGAGCAGAACAGGTAAAATTATCAACATTAGAACATATTGAATTTAATTGCATCAAATAATTGTCAAAATACTATTGGTGTGGGAGGTCCTTCTGTACATGTGTTGCTTTTATTGGTTAATGAATAAAGAAGCTTCCTTGGCTTGTGACAGGGCAGAGTAGAACTGGGTGGGGAAAACTAAACTGAATGCTGGGAGAAATGTGGCAGAGCCAGTGAGAAGCCATGTAGCCACTGGAGAAAGATGCACGGAACCTTGGCCATAAGCCATAGCTTCATGGGGATACACAGATCAATAGAAATGGGTTAATTTAAGATATAAGAGTTAGCCAGAAATATGCTTAAGCTATTGGCTAAACAGTATCACAATTAATACAGATTTCTGTGTGATTATTTTGGGTCTGGGAAGCCTCCCCCAACATACTATGAGTATTTACATAAAACTTTAAAGTAGAATATATAGTTTATTATATTTAACATGCTCATACAGACACACAGAACAGGCATGGAAATGATGTATGTTAGCTCCAACACAATGATGTAGGTTTCAGAGGAGAGCAAATGGAACAAAAGGGATGAAAGTGAGGATGTAGTTCTAGCTGTGGCATTTGTTTTCTTCATAAAAAGAAAAAAAAACCCAAAATCTAAGATTTAGAGAGAAAAATAGTTACCAACTGTTAGAATACAGTATCTACAATATTGTTTTTGTGCACATTAATGTATTTAAAAATAATAGAACATTTAAACACTGAAAAAGATACATTCATGCCTGTTCTGTGCCAGGTGAAAAGAAAGAGACCTATGTCAGGGTTTACTCTCGAGTACTGAGCTTGTCAAACATTTTTTAAAAGCCATACCAGTTATCTGCTTTGATAAAAGAACACTGCTACTTTCCCCTCACGATCCCTTTTTCCTTTAGGAAGGATTTGCAACTAAAGTTATACATGTGAAAAAGCGTTCTTCCTAGAAGGGGGACTGTAATTGCACTGAAGCATTAGGCTGGGCCTTCTGCCTCATCACAGACAAGGGGTGTGACTCAACTGTCTGGCTGATAGGAATGCAGGGCTGCTGCATCACAGCACAGCCTAATGGAGAATGCTGGGACACAATGACATTCAGCAGCAGGGACAGCTAAGTCCTACAGTGACCAAAAGGACACGAGGAAATTGAATGGGATCAAGCAACTGAGAGAAAGGGCAGGGAGGGTAAAAGTCAAGTGTTCTAAGATTAACGGCTGTGGACCCAAAGCGCCTGGTGCTCTCTGGCAATAAACAGACTCAGGAAAGTGGGCAGGCAGAAGGAAGGGTAAGTGAAGGAAGTAATCAAGAGTAAGGGACATGCTGAATGAAACAACTCTTAAAAAGTTGTTTTTTTTAGGACAAGAAGTCTGGGAATTAAGAGCTGTGAAAGAAACAAATGTGGAGGAGGGCATTTTCTTTCTCTATTAACCTACCATAAGTTTCAGAGAGCAACAAATTGCAGGGATTTGGCATCCAAAGACCAATGCAGACCACAGAAGGCCTGCTGACTGGTGGAGCAGTAACTGATTAACACCAGATGGAACCCTGCTGGGAAATTAAACATTCTACCTGATTCAAGATTCACAAGGGGAAAAAAGTTCAGATGCTAAAGTAAGAGTAAATTTCCCTGGAGCAAAGGAGCCCTTTGCAGGAAGCAGGGCAGGCCCCGAACAGGTGTCAGAAAGGCCACATCTGTGTGGAGTGAAGTGCACCGCTGCCGAGTCTAGATGTGAGCTCCGGTCTCCACTCTCCTCCCTACTCTCTAACTCATTACATAACCGTGCTCTAAGCACTTAACCTCCTTGAACAATTTCCTCATCTAGCCTAAATTAGAAGCTGTATTCTTCGAGGGCTGCAAAGACTCCAGCATCTTCCCGTAAGAAGAGCTCCATAAACGGTACCTCTTGTTCTATTAAGTCTGAATGCATGTGGGATTGAAGGGGTGCTCAGACGCTTCTGAGCAGAACACTGCTATTGAGAGCTGTGGGATCTGGCACATTTGAGAGCGGCAGCTGAGCTCTATTTGCTTTGCCTTCTTTCTATACATGACAGTACAGACTCTACCAAGAATTTATGGATAGAGCTGCAAGAACTACAACTGCATCGAAATTCCTAAGTTCAAATTATTATAATATTTTTAAGCAAAACAATTTTTTTTTAAAAAAGAAATGTAGCAATTTTACCTGATAAGGTCTTGAACTCGACTGTTAAAAGCATCACCTTGTGAGGGTTTGTTTTTCATTTCCTGTGCTGGTATTTTTGGTGTAGCTGGCCGGCTGTTTCCATCTGGTCGGTTGGCAATCAGACAGCTAAAAACCACAGCACCAGCTCTGAGAAGTCCAGTTGTCAATCCTTCAAAAACTTGTTTATTTGTATTTCTTCCCAAAACAGCATTATTTTCATCTGGAACGTGAACCTGGAAATGAAAAACAGTGAGTGTGCCTCAGTGAGGCCATGAAAACAAGACAGACACGATCTGGAACATTTTTAGAATCATAAACAATTTCTGAAAATTTACTCGAGGCAATGAGACATTCAAGTGTGTGGGCTCTGAGGTGACCAGTTCAAATCCCAGTTTTGGACTAAAGATGAATGCCTCAACAGTACAGAGGAACTTTGGGTGATTGTCCAGGCAGCGAGTTATCTCTGTCATTTCTAGAGTTTTGGATTTTTTGTTTGCTTAGGTAATATTATATCCTTCTGGAGTCTTTGATGAAATTAAAAATTAATAAATAGTTATAGTTTTCCTCAGTTATGATAAAAAATAGATATAAATATTATAACTGTAAGTCTTGCTTTATAACTGTTTTGCTATGTTAAAATGAAAGGTTTCTTTTTTTGTTTAAACAGAAAAAAGGGGAAATGTATTAGGATCAAAACCTAGTGCCATTGTCCTTGGCTTCTCATCAGCCTTCATTGTCCGCCATGTTCACAGAGTCCAGTTTCAACCCATGCTTATTCAGTCCCAGTCCAGCTGGCCTTGGTGGGCTCCCAATAGATCAGTTCCACTGAACTGGCTTTGTGGGAGCTTAGCCTGTTTGGATGCTCACCTTCCTGGACCTAGATAGAAGTGGGAGGACCTTGGTCTTCCCGCAGGGCAGGGAATTTGGACTGCTCTTCAGTATCAAGAGGGAGGGGGAATGGAGTGGGGGGAGGAGAAGAGGAGTGGGGATAGGGGGAGGGAAGTGGGGGGAGGGGGCAATATGTAGGAGGAGGGGGAGGGAAATGGGAAACAGGGAGGAGGTGGAAATTTTAATTAAAAAAGAATAAAAAAAATAGGAAAAAAAGGGGAAATGATGGAGGAGGGTCATCTTTCTATCTGTTGCTTCATTGGTTAATTAATAAAGAAACTGCTTGGCCTTTGATAGAACAGAAAATTAGGTAGGCGGAGTAGACAGAATAAAATGCTGGGAGAAATAAGCCGAGTCAGGCAGTCGCCATGATTCTCCCACCCGACACAGACGCAGGTTAAGATCTTTCCTGGTAAGCCAGCTCATGGTGCTACACAGAATATTAGAAATGGGTTAGATCAATATGTAAGAGCTAGCCAATAAGAGGCTAGAGCTAATGGGCCAAGCAGTGTTTAAAAGAATACAGTTTCCGTGTAATTATTTCGGGGCATAAGCTAGCTAGTGGCCAGGAGCCGTGCGGCAGTAATGCGGCCCGTCGCTCCTCACAATATTTTGCCTTTATTGGTCAGGTGACATTGGGGACATTTTTTTTTTTTCTAAATTCTAACTTTTCATCTATAAAACCGGGATAATGACATGTCTACATTATAGGTTTCTGAGAGGCTAAATTAGCTAATGAACATAAAATGCTTAGGCATGGAGCTAGTACTAAATTAACTACATTAAAGTTTTGTATGAACTAAAGTTTATACATTTATACACTGTTTCACATTAGAATGGATCTTAAAAATCCCTAATTTAAATATTTCTATTAGGAAAAAATTTGCATTTCTTATTATAAAATGGAAAAAAGTTCTTTTTCTAACACACAGGGTCACACTGTGTGGATCCTCAAACCCTTTCTTCTCCTTTCTTTGGAGACAGGGTCTCTCATTGGATGTAAGCTTCCAAGGTTTTGCCTGTCTCTGATGCCATCTTGCCACTCGTAAGATTAAAGGCATATGCGCTGCACCTGCCTTTTTATGTGATGTTGATGGTGCAAACTCAAGCTCTCGTTCTTGGGAGGCCAGCGCTTGCTCCTCCATGATGATTTTCATTTAACTAATTTTATTTTAATTCTGTGAAACTGCATGTTTTAAAGAAGAATTCATTTTTAAAAAGATTTTTCCTTCATATCTTACATGACCTCTGCTTCTTCTGAGTTCTCTCTATATATTTTATATTGGAGACTTTCCTTAAACATAGTAATCTTGAGAGTTTTCTCTTTTGTCTTGCTTTTTAAACATACTAAAGATTAATGTCCAGGTAAATCATTTAGCATATATAGACTGGATCCAGGCTTTGGTGGGAGCCTAGTCTGTTTGGATGCTCACCTTCCTAGACCTGGATGGAGGAGGGAGGACCTTGGACTTCCCACAGGGCAGGGAACCCTGACTGCTCTTTGGACTGGAGAGGGAGGGGAAGGGGGATTGGGGGGAGGGGGAGGGAAATGGGAGGAGGTGGAAATTTTTAATAAAAAGGAAAAAAAACTGTGTTACACGATTTGTCTGACAAGCTTCAATATGACTGATTAGGGAGAGACCCAGTCCCCCCCCCCCAGTGGAAGACATCAACTATTAATATTTTTAAGTCTATTTTCTTGGGTTATTCAGTTTCACTATACATAATTTTGTATTCTTCAAACCTCAAGTGTGTAACATGGTGCCCAAAAGGCAGAGGTTTCAAGTCCAAGTGTCACTGATCAGGGAGAAGGTTTTTAGTGAGTCATTCATATTTCTGTATGGCTGGTTAAGTTTCCAGGTCCTGAATAATTGGTTCAATTTTTTTGTGTGAGGGCTGGAGAGGGACAAATACTTGGATATACTCAAAGCAGGTGAGACCTCAGGCATACAAGACATCTAAAACCACCTCTTTAAAATATTTTTATAGACTGGGCGGTGGTGGCACACGCCTTTAATCCCAGCACTTGGGAGGCAGAGGCAGGTGGATCTCTGTGAGTTTGAGGGAAGCCTGGTCTACAAGAGCTAGTTCCAGGACAGGCTCTAAAGCTACTGAGAGACCTTGTCTTGAAAAAAAAATTTTATATAAAAGTTATGTGCATTGAGTATATTCTGGTGCCCAAAGAAGCCAGAAGATAGTGTGGAATCCTCTGGGACTGTAGTTACAGGTGGTTGTGAGCTCCCATGTGAGTTCTGGGAACTAAATCTGGATCCTCTTCAAGAGTAGTAAGCACTCTTAGCCATTGAAGTCATCTCTCTAGCTCCTAAACTGGCCTTTATTCAGACTTTCAGACAATCTAACTTCCGGCACTGGAGTTACACACAGTTGGAAGCCATCCAGTGTGAGTGCCCGGAGTCAAATCTGGATCTTCTACAAGAGCAGTGCAGGTATCCTTAACCACCGAAGCATCTCTACAGCCCCAGTCCTACTCTTTGCAGGTCACCACATGACCTTTTATATTCATATCTTTTTATATCTCCCTCCTATTCTCACCATTTCTTCTCTTTCTTCCACGATAGCTCACAATAGACTCAAATTCTCAATCCTCCTGCCTCAGCCTTCTGAGAGCTGGAATTACAGGCATGGGCACTGGGCCTGCCTTCTATTCTTATTTTCTGAGATTGTTTGCAACACTCATTTTCAAGCCTTTTAGGGTTTGGTGGCACATATTTTCTTCTGGCATTCTTCCTGCTAGTTTAAATTTTAACATTTAGCTACATTTCAATTATCTGCTCTCCAGATTAAATGAAGTATTTACCTCATTTTCTTTCCCATTCTTGTCCTTTAGCAGATTATTGTATTTACTTATTATAAAATTATTGGGTCTTTAGACAGAATGTAATTTGTATGTTTGATCACTACATTTTAAAGTTAACTCACCAGAGATAAAATTTTCTGGTTCTTTCAAATAGTATAGAAAAATATGAATGACCCATTTTGGGTTAATGTTAGACACTTTTAGTCTTTACCAATTTTCATATTTTTCAACAAGATTATACTGTTTTCATCATAATGTTTAAAATAAGCACTATTCATGAATGAAGGTGTTTTTTTAAAGAAACCCTTTGATCACCTAGAAGTGTTTTATCTAGACAATTTGATCTTTAAGAATACAGTCATAAGCCGGGCGGTGGTGGCGCACGCCTTTAATCCCAGCACTTGGGAGGCAGAGGCAGGCGGATCTCTGTGAGTTCGAGACCAGCCTGGTCTACAGAGCTAGTTCCAGGACAGGCTCCAAAACCACAGAGAAACCCTGTCTCGAAAAAAACCAAAAAAAAAAAAAAAAAAAAAAAAAAAAGAATACAGTCATAAATCTAGAGGAAAAAGAATTTTGTGATATAAAATTAATGGTCTTTATCTATATGATTAGTTGTTTATCTCACCCATAAAAACCTACTTAATCACATGACCAAGGGAACAGAGCAAGTGTTCTGCTCATCCTTGAGTTTTTATTTCTTTTTCCCTTACAAGGGTTGTATCTACAAAGGCAGTTTGTAACAATAACAAGAAAGTAACAATACAGAAAAAGGATTAAAAGTAAAATGCCTACTGGGGTTTTCAATTTAGACAATATCCTTGGTTCACCCATTTCATATAAGTTTTACAGATTAAGGAATCAAATTTCAGAGATTTCAAGCAACAGACCCAGATTTCACAGTTATTTCATAGAAGAATGGGGCCTTGACCCTGGTCTGTTCTTTCTAAAGTCCATGGTGTGCTTTCCTGATCAAGCACTCACTCCTCCTCCATATGAGGCATCTCTGATGTGGTATGCCCTTCTAAATGTTTGTTTTCATTTAAAGGGGGTTGATTATAAGTGGTTACTGGTTACAGTCAATTTCTTTTAAAAAAGGGGGGATATAATATAGAAATGAATACTTTGGTTTACTGATTTAAATTTAAGGTCAATTCTGTTATATGTATATTTCTACTCTTGTTTAAGGTGTTATATTTATACAGCTCATTTAAAAATATAATATATAATAAAGAAATACAGATTAATAGATAGTAATCTATAATAGTCAAACTTTTAGTCATGTTAGGTAGGCTGTTTGGTTATACATAGATATATTTCAGTTAGATAGATAACCTTCAAAGACTTCAAAGACCTATAAAATACAGCATCTAAAATGTTTTCAGAACTTAGATACTTAGACTTTCCTCAACAGTGAGACATGTGTGCTTCTGGTAGCACCAATTACTTCAGAGAGGTTGATGGGCATTGAAGAAACTCATTATGGAATTTTCCTCCAATGTGACAAACCTAGTCATTTGGGTAACAGATTGCTCTTGCTTGGGCTGCTTGTCATGTTGTATAAACTATACAAGAACTTGCTAAAAGAAAGTAAGAGAGTCCTTCAGGGTTCCTGCTTCATGAAAGAGTCTACTAGACATTCTGCAGGACACAGAAGAAAGTGACTGACAAACAGCTAATATAGGCAAAACAGTCTTCCAAATTTCCTGCTTCATGGAGAAGTCTGCTGGATACTATGGGTCTGTAGGCTGAAGATGGATGCTCCAATGTTACAGAAGAAATCTGGGTGTCTGTCCAGGCAGTGAGATGTCTCTGTTAATTCTATAATTTTGGAATTTGATTACAATGCACTTCCCGTTTACTTGGGTAACATTATAGCCTTCTGGGGTCTTTGATGGAGTTGAAGACAGATAGTTATAGTTCTCCTTAGTTATGATAAGAGATAAATTAGATGTAAAATTTTAGATTCACAAATATAAAATATATGATAGAATATTTTCTTTAATTTTGTCAGATACAAATAGACTAAATATTGTAATTATAATTCTTGCTTGATAATTGTTTTATGTAATTTTACTATGTTAGAGTTAAAACTTTCCATTTTATTTAGACAGAAAATGGGAGATGATGTGGGATGTCCTTCTGTATATATGTTGTCTTTATTGGTTAATGAATAAAGTTGTTTTGGCCAATGGCTTAGCAAAGAAAAGCCAGGTGGGAAATCCAGAGACAGAGAGAGTAGGTAGAGTTGGAGAGACTCCATGTAGCTTGCCAAAGGAGTAACATGTTGCATCGGTAAGCCACAGCCTCGTGGCAATACACAGATGAATAGAAATGGGTTAATTTAAGGTGTAAGATCTAGCTAGGACTATGCCTAAGCCATTGGTTAAACAGTGTTGTAGTTAATATAGTTTCTGTGTATTTATTGGGGTCTGGGTGACAGGGAAACAAAAGTGCAGTCTCCATTTACACATTTCTTTATTGAAGACTTTGAGAAATTTTGTCTCTAGGGGACAGAAGTGAACTGGTCACAGGCCAAACAAACACTGCTTCATTGATGTCTCTTAAAACCCAATGGATTCTGCAAGAGCTTTATGCTGGTTAAAGAAAAAACAAAACAAAACAAAACCAACAATAAATGGCTGTTGTGGTAATACTGGCTGAAATACTAATCTCATTGTCCAGAAGCTGTAAATGTGGTTTGGGAAACAAATGTTTCATTTGCCTAAAAAAAGAAAGAAAAACGGTAAAATGTTATGTAAATCAGGTTTGTTCTCATGCTACTCCTATATTCTTTTCCCATAGCTGACAGCTTCTGGATTTTAGAAGTACCATTTTTCTTCAGGGTGTACTAATGTAAATACAAAGAAGGCAGTCTCCTTTGTGTGGCTTGCTGGGATGAACTCTGGGACCTCAGGTCAGACTCTACAGAATTCAATACATAAGACAGTATATGACTTTTTTTAAAAAAAAAAATTATGTGTGCCAGGTGTCAGTACTCTTCAAATCCAATCCAGTTTTTGCATATGTCCTCCTCCCTCCACCGTTCTTTACTTTCCTCCTGCAAGTACTGGCCCTTTATCGATGAAAACTGTATTAGCTGCTTTTATGTCGACTCGACACAAGCTGGAGTCATTTTAGAAGAGGACCCTCAATATGGACTGTGTTTCTACCATTCTGGTCTGTAGGTCATTCTCTTAATCAGTGATTGATGTGGCAGGGGCCTGTCCATTGGGGGTGATGTTACCTCTCTGCAGGTAGTCCTAGGGTGTATAAGAAAGTAGAATGAGTTGCACTTCCCTGATGACTAAGGATGTTGAGCATTTCCTTAAATGTCTTCCTATCATTTGAATTTTTTTGTTGTTGAGAATTCTCTGTTTAGACCTGTTCCCCATTTTTAAATTGGATTATTTGGTATTTTGATGTCTAGTTTCTTGAATTATTTCTAGAGAGTAGTCCTCTGTCAGATGTGGGGTTAGTGAAGATCTTTATCTATTCTGTAGGCTGCCATTTTGTCTTATTGACCATGTCCTTTGCCTTACAGAAGCTACTCAGTTTCAGGAGGTCCCATTTATTAATGGTTGCTCTCAGTGTCTGTATTGCTGATGTTATACTTAGGAAGCGGTCTCCTGTGCCTATGCATTCAAGTCTACTTCCCACTTTCTCTTCTATCAGGTTCAGTGTAACCGGATTTACGTTGAGGTCTTTGGTCCACTTGGACTTGTGTTTTGTGCATGGCAGTCGATATGGATCTATTTGCATTCTTCTACATGTTGACATCCAGTTAAGCCAGCATCATTCGTTGAAGATGCTTTCTTTTTTTCCATTGTACAATTCTGGCTTCTTTGTCAAAAATCACGAGTTCATAGGTGTGTGGACCTATGTCACAGATTTCTATTTGTTACATTGGTCCATGTGTCTGTTTTTATGCCAATACCAAGCTGTTTTCATTACTATAGCTCTATAGTAGAGCTTGAAGTCAGGAATGATGTGGCCTCCAGAAGATCTTTTATTGTATTTATTGTACAGGATTGTTTTAGTCATCCTGGGCTTTTTGTTTTCCATATGAAGTTGAGTATTGTTCTTTAGAGGTTTGTGAAGAATTGTGTTTGGATTTTAATGGTGATTGCATTGAAACTGTAGATTGTCATTTTTACTATGTTGATCTTACCAATTCAAGAGCATGGGAGATCTTCCAATTTTCTGATATCTTCTTTAGTTTCTTTCTTCAAATACTTAAAGTTCTTGTTGTACAGGTCTTTCACTTATTTGATTAGAGTTACCCCAAGATATCTTACATTATTTGTGGCTATTAAAAAGGGTGATGTTTTTCCGATTTCTTTCTCAGCCTGTTTATCATTTATATATAGGAAGGCTATTAATTTTTTTTTTACTTAATTTTGTATCTAGCCACATTACTGAAGGTATTTATCAGCTGTAGGAGTTCCCTGGTAGAATTTTTGGGGTCACTTATGTATATTACCATATCATCTGCCAATAGCGAAAGTTTGACTTCTTCCATTCTATTGTGTATTCCCTTAATCTTTTGTTGTCTTATTGCTCTAGCTAGAACTTTGAGTACTATATTGAACAGATATGGAGAGAGTAGACAGGCTTGTCTTGTCCCTGATTTTAGTAGAATCACTTTGAGTTTCTCTCCATTTAGTTTGGTGTTGGTTTGCTGTATATATCCTTTATTATGTTTAGGTATGTTCCCTGTATCCCTGATATCTCCAAGACCTTTATCATGAAGGGGTGTTGGATTTTGTCAAAGGCTTTTTCAGCATCTAATGAGATAATCATATTGATTTCTTCTTTCCATTTTTTTTATATACAGATTTTCGTATGTTGAACCATGCCTGCATCTCTGGGATTAATCTTACCTGATCAATGTGGATGATTTTTTTTGATGGGTTATTGGATTCCATTTGCCAGTGTAGTAGGGAGCTGCGGGCCTCTTCCCACAGCCCGGCTCATGGTTGCCTGGCTAGCTTATGCCCCAAAATAACGACACACAAACTCTATTCTTTTAAACACTGCTTGGCCCATTTCTGTTCATGTATGTAGCACCCCAAGGTGCGCTTACCGGGAAGATTCTAGCCTACGTCCATCCTGGGTCAGAGCTTCATCGTGTCTGCTCTGGAGAGGAGAGCATGGCGTCTGTCTCTCAGAGGAGCTGCCCTGCATCTGAGCTCACTTCCTCTTCCTCCCAGCATTCTATTCTGTTTACTCCACCCACCTAAGGGGTAGCCTATCAAATGGGCCAAGGCAGTTTGTTTATTGACAAATGACCTTCCTCCATCATGCCAGTATTTTATGCAACTCAAAATGACTCTGAGATACCATCTTACACCTGTCAGAATGGCTAAGATCAAAAAACTTATGACAGGTTATGTTAGAGAGGATGTGGAGTAAGGGGAACACTCCTCTACTGCTGGTGGGAGTGTAAACTTGTACAGCCACTTTGGAAATCAGTAAGACAGTTTCTCAGAAAACTGGGAATAAATCTACTCAAGATGCAGCAATACTACTCTTGGGCATATACCCAAAGGAAACTCAATCATATTACAAGGCCACTTGCTCAGTTATTTTCATAGTAGCATTATTCATAAAAGTCAGAACCTGCAAACAACCTAGATGCCCCTCAACCAAATAATGGATAAAGAGAATGCACATTTACATAATGGAGTATTACTCAGCTGTAAAAAACAATGACATCATGAAATTTGCAGGCAAATGTATGGAACAAGAAAACAACCATCTGGAGTGAGGTAACCCAGATCAAGAAAGACAAACATGGTATATACTCACTCATAAGTGGACATTAGATATAAAAGAAAGAATAACCAGGCTATAATACACAGCCCAAGAGAAGCCAAGTAATAAGGAGGACCCTTATTAAGAGGGACATGCATGAATCACCTTAGGAAGAGGAAATAGATAAAATCTCCTGGGTAAACTGGGGGTGGGTGGGGGAAAAAGGGGAGAGGATGGGGTATGAGAACATGAGGGAGCGGGATGGTCAAATTGGGGGAGGTACAGAGAGGGAGAGCAAGAAAGAGATATATTGATAGAGGGAGATATTATGGAGTTAGGGAGAAATCTGGTGCTAGGGAAATTCCTAGGAATCCATAAAGATGACCCCAACTAAAACTCCTAACAATAGTGGAGAGGGTGCCTGAACTGGCCTTCTCCTGTGATCTGATTGGAGACTACCCAAATTGTCATCATAGAACTTTCATCCAAACTGATGGAAGCAGATTCAGAGATCCACACTCAAGCACTGGCCTGAACTCCTGGGGTCCAGTCAAAGAGAGGGAGGAGGGATTATGTGAGCAAAGTGAGGGCAAGATCACGATGGGGAAACCCATAGAGACAGCTGACCCAAGCTAATAGGAGCTCCTGGACTCTTAACTGACAGCTGGGGAGTCTGCACGGGACCAAACTATCATTTAAAATAAACATTTATGTATTTGTGTATGTGTATATATATGTACACACATGCACATTCTTGCTATGACACATAAGTGACATTCAGAGGACAACCTGTCAGAGTCAGTCCTCCCCCTCTACCATGTGAGTCCCAACTCAGGATGTCAGGTTTGGCAATAAATACCTTTATCCACTGAGACACCTTACCCACCCAGTATTTATCTTTCTTAGTATGACTTATTTTACTTTATATGATAATCTTTAATTATACCTATTTTCCTTTAAATGGAATAATTTCATTCTAGTTTATGAATGAATAAATCGCCATTGTACAAATATACCAGTTTCTCTGGCTACTTGGTAGTGAACACTGAATTGGCTCCATATTTTGGCTACAGTGAATAGTGCTCTAACAACACAAATGTGCATCTTTGTCTGTACTTATGACAATGTAAGAGTTCTTTGGGTACATACCCAGGAGTAGTACTCAGTCACATGGACATTCTATTTTCAGCTTTTTGAAGATTTCCACAATGGCTGAATTAACTTGCATTCCTACTAACAGTGTATAAGGCTCATTTCACTTTAAAAGCGTCTGCCATTTGTTTTGTTAATGATAGCCATTCCAAATGAAATCTCAGAGTAGCTTTAAACTGAATTTCTCTCTTGGCTAAGGTTATTAAACATTTCTTTCATGTTTATTGGCCATTTGTATGTCATCTTTTGAAAGCTGTTTTATTAGCTCACTTATTGATTGGATTATGTTTCTTTTTTTGGAATTTTCTTTCTGGAATTCTTTATATATCAGAAGTAGAGCTAACACTTTTTTCCTGTAGGGTCTTTTTTGTTTTTAAAATTTTTGTACAAAACTGTTTCCTGAACTGTACATAAACTTTTGAATATAATATAATCCCACTTGTCAATTTTGGGTTTTACTTCCGAGCCTCTGGAATCCCTTGGAGAAAGTCCTTTCCTATTCCTCTTTTAGAGTTTCCCTAATAGTTTCAGGTCTTACATTTGAAGTTTTTGGTCAATTCTCAGCTAATTTTTGTGCAAGGGATGAGATAGAGCCCTAGTTAAATTTCTCTCCATGTGGACATTCCATTTTTTCCACTACCATTTGTAGAAGAGGCTACCTTGTGTCCAATGTGTTTGGACATTTATCTAAAATCAGGTGGTTGTAGCTTTGTGGGTTTATAACTTGGTCTTTTATTCCACTGAATTATGTGTCTTTTAAAAATGAAAACAATTTTAATTTGTTGTGTGTGGATGTACATGTGTGTGTGTGAATGTAAGAGTGAGTGTGCTCTGATACATGTGTAAAAATCAGAAGACAATTTTCCGGACTTTGGTTCTCATCTTCTACTTTGTTTGAGGCAGGGTCTCTCCTCTTTTGGCAATGGCCAGTGTACTCAGACTAGCTTCCAGCTGATTCTCTTGTTTTTACATTCCATCTTCTGGTAGAAATGCAGAGATTGTAGATGGTCACAACATCTAGCTTTTCACATGGATTTTAGGAAGGACTGAGGTCACTGGGCTAGACAGCAAGCATTTTGTCCTGCTGATATCCCTGGCCCACTGTGTCTGTTTTTTTGCCAGTACCATTTCTTTTGGTTACTACAGCTCTGTAGAAAACCTTGCTTAGCTGTTTCTGGATCTTGTGTGCTTTCATATGAATTTTAGGACTGATTGACTATTTCTGTGAAGTCATTGAAATTTTGATGGAGGACTACACTGAGTTTATTGATTGCTTTTGCTAATACAGCCATTTCACAATATAAATTTTGCTCATTCAAGAGTATGGAAGTCTTTCTATCTACTGTCATCTTCCATTTCTTCAGCATTTTAAAGTGTTTGCAGTATAGGTCTTTGACGTCCACGGTTAGGTTTATTCCAAAGTCTTTTTAAAGCTACTGTGCATAGGTTGTTTTCATGATTTTGATCTCAACATGTTTACTGTAGTCAGAAAGGGACTATTGTCTGATTTTGTATCCAGTGCCTTTAAAGTGTTTATTAGGTCTAAAAGTTCTCTGGTAGAATATATATATATTTTCTTATTACAACCAATCTCCTCCTCTCAACATTATTTGATCTTAAAATCTGTTGGAATTTCACATAATTTTAGGTATAGAAAAAAACCATAAAATAAAAACTTCTCAATTTTAATTTTGGGAACTCAAGGTCCAAAGAAGAAACTTCTCCAAGGATCTAGAAACTAATCAGGACTCTGATAGCTGTGAAGTGTAGGTTCTTAAACCCTACTCTAAGAACTGAGAAAGGAAGTCTCAGCCATAATGGTTCCTGTAGCTTATCCTCCCAAATATTACAGATTAGTTCACATCAGTCTGCTATTCCGACCACAGAGTGCTCACCAGCTTCTCACTGGAGACAGCCAACCCCATTTCAGACAATTCTAGTGGTTTATTGTGTATAAGACAATGCCCTGATGACCTGGCTGTTGTTGGTTTCTCCCCTCATTTGTGATCACCAGAACAAGGTTTCCTTTGAGAACTATTCAGATTTCAAAACAGGTCTCCTTAGCATTGCCTCGGTTTCACCACGTTTCTTACGTAATAGTTTTTAATCCCTTCATCATCCAGACAATTCTATTCTACAGTCATCTTGTTCTCAATACTGTTTAACTATATCACACAACATTAGCTTTTGTCCAGTTTCCACCCCAGAAAGTCATAATACACTCTGGACACATTGAATTCACAGACATCTTTAAACCCCCACATAAAGACACCCTTAGCCTTAAGTCTTTTCCCACTGGTGCAACAGAAAAAATAGTTATTCTATTCACAACCTGCTTCTTGTATTAAGTGTTGGCCGTTACAACTTAATTACCACTCTACTGTGACTATTACATACTTTGGTTCCCTTTGCTAAGGTTGTTTACTCATCTCAGTTGTATACAGATTTGCTATGCCTGCCTTCTATACCTCTCAAAACTGGATCCAATGAACACAAGGATTGAACGTTCTGAATCCATACAGCTACCAAAACCACAATGGAGTATATTTGGCCTAAACAATGCTTATTATTTTTTAGATATACATGACCTGTGCCATTTGTAAAACAGGAGTCACTGGGGCTAATATAGTAGGCAGAATAAAAGAGAGCAGTATTTGTGTGCCATTATACCTGGTGAATATCTGTGACTGTGAAACACCTGATCTCCTAGCATGAAAATGATAAATTCCTAAATCAATTATTTAGCATTTTACAGTAAAATAATATCCCTTCTGCTCAGTTACTGAAGATCTTGTAAACAGGAACAATCTTTAACTACAAAAGGCTCTTCTGGCACCAATCAGGTTCTTTTCCACTGTTTAAGTTATACTTTACTTAACTAATTTATTCTACTTTTAAATGCAATATAATCATTTCTGCTTCCCTCTCCTCCTCCAATACTTTATCATTATCATCTCTCAAATTAATGTCTTATTTCCTTTAATTTTCATTACACAGAAATGAACAAAAATATAAATATAATTGCTGAGACTGTTTAGTGTTGCTTGTATGTATATCTTTTTAGGGATGATCACTTGAAGCTAGATAACCAATTTGGGGCATATGTCTGAGGAAGACTAATTTTCCCTGTCTTTGAGCTCTTAATTGTCTACAGTGCTTCCAAAACAGCACTGCTGTCTTTCCAGGTGCAAAATCCAGAAAACTGAGCCCCATCCCTCTCATCCTACATATCCAATTAAAAATTAGTATCAAGTACACATTCTACAATTTTTCTCTTAATAATATTTGTTAATAAGTCAAAACAAACACCATTATTTAAAATAATGAGTGGTTCCTAATTAACATCAACTGTTAATATCATTGCAAGTAGGAGCAATTTCCAATATGTAAGTCTTCTTAAACCAATTTACCTATTACTAAAACTAAGAATTAAGAGTTAGTAGTGTTGATTTTTTTTTAGACCATGGTGGTAAGCTAGATATTTTTCAACCCCTTCTTTAGCACAAAGCACTTACTCTCACAGGCAAAGTGACCATTTCCCTTCTCTCAGAATACTGGAGTACTCTTTGAACCTTCTAATCCACTTCAGTATAAGTGAGTGATATCACAACATTTTCAGTAGTATCTTACTACATCTTAGGATTAAAGTCCAAAATCCTTAACTTAGTCTACAGAGTCCAGTGTGCTCTATTTCCTATATAGCCCACTTGCCTCAACTGACTCCTTCCTTGTTTGCTACTTGTGCACGAGTATTGAGCCTCAATACCCTTTTTGATGCACTCAACTGTTTGATACACAGGAGTTGCTCCCACTGCGTAGCTCAGCTTCAACCTCTGAAGCTTTGTTCCATTAATACTCATTCTTCAGGATTTATTTTTGAAAAGCACTTCTTCAGAGAAGCCTTTGTGATGCTCTTGATTGACTCAGACTCTGTTTATGCTCTCCTAGGATCTTATATTTCTTCTCTATAGCACATATCACATAAGTTTAATAGCATGATCATTTTCCTTTTTTTTTTGATAACTGGGATATTTAATGAATTTCAATGAAAAATTTTAAAAACAAATCAGCGGAAACAAAATTAAGGCATTACAAATGAGAAATGCAAACATCGAAAGAACATATGTAATTCAACTCACTAAGGAATTCAAATGAAAATTATAATGAGATATACTACTTCTACAGATAACAAAAATGCTTCAAATCCCACAGTGAAGCCGGGCGGTGGTGGCGCACGCCTTTAATCCCAGCACTCGGGAGGCAGAGGCAGGCGGATCTCTGTGAGTTCGAGACCAGCCTGGTCTACAAGAGCTAGTTCCAGGACAGGCTCCAAAACCACAGAGAAACCCTGTCTCGAAAAACCAAAAACAAACAAACAAACAAACAAATCCCACAGTGAAGACTTGGAAAATATAAGCTCTATGATGATTAGGACAGACGCATTTCCACCATGGATCATCACTTCCTACCTAGAACAGACTTCCTTGTAGACTATCAGTGCTTAATAAACGTCTTTCAAGAACCAACAATCTAAGTAACACTATCATCTACTGTCATTTTAAATGTTTTAGAAAGGAAAAGTAATTTGTTAACACTTAGATGTCATTTAACCACACACAGAGTTGAACTTTGGTAGCTTTGAATTCAGAATCTTAATTACATTACTTTTTGAAGGGTATGTGGTACTTCTCAGGAAGCATTTTCTCTCATGATCATTTTTTAAGAAACAAGTATTTTCAAATAGTTCAATATCTAGCTGACATCTAAAGGACTACCTACAACAGCCTAGTAAATGGCAAAAGGTCAATGTCATAGTAAAAAGTGCATAACCCTAAACTCCATTTGCTATGACAGAAATGTTAGAAAAGAAATGAGGAACAATGAGGAAAATATATGTGCATGTTATATGAAATGCTGGCCTCTGTAACCTAGCACATCTAATCAAGCCTCAAGACAACTCTGAAAACAATGAAGGACAGCAAGGACTGAATGAGCAGTGTGTTAATGAGCAAGGAGACAGATGAGTTCTAGCTGGCTTAGTCTGTATGAATTTACCTCTTTATTCTTTATTTTATCTTGCATTACTGTGGGCCTCATAAATGTTATGCCAATTCTTTACTCTGGAGCTACATTGCATCTTGCTTCTCTGCAATGGTTAGTTTATATAGTAGAATATAAAATTTGGGAGTTGGTATAGCTATGGCCACAAAGAACATACAGAATTATTTCAGCACCATAAACACACCACTTCATAATGAGTAACATATGCTTTCCTTTCACTTTCATCTAGCAACTAACCTAATTTCATCTTTATGTAAATAAAATTTTGTTCTTGTAAATGGAATAATTCAGTATGTGACCTTTTGAGATTGGCTTTTTGGTTCAACAGGATGCGAAGAGGCTGTGCATGTGAGTAGCTCCCTAATGTTTACTGAATAACGTACTACGTGATGGATGTATCAAAGCTTAATCATTTCTTATTAAAGGATATTTTGGTTGTTACAATTTGGGGACAAAAGGTTAGACCATAGAAGTGGTATTTTATTTGTGTTTTAACAAGTGCAAGGTACCCACACTAGTCAGCCATACAGTCCAGGCAGGTAGTGGTTGCACACGCGTTTAATCCCAGCAGCCACACTAGCTAGCCATAGAGGCCGCACAATGGTGGTGCAAGCTTTTAATCAAAGTACTAGAGAGGAATTAAGATGAGAGGAGACAGCTCTCACACAGTATCATTTTGAGGATTCATGAAGGCAGGATTACCATTTCGGTCTGAGGTAGAGATAAGAGCCAGTGGCTGGCTGTTTTGCCTTTCTGATCTTCAGGCTGAACCACAGTATCTGTCTCTGGGTTTTTATTATTTGTGCTACAAGACCACTCACATTTAATATAATGACTGATGTGTGAGGGCTTATATTCATCACCTTATTCTCTGTTCATTCTGGATATGGTTTTGCTCAGTTTATGAAATCCAAACATTTATATCCTCCCCCTCTGTCTTTAAGACAGGGTTTCTCTGTGCAACTCTGGAGCCTGTCCTGGAATTCACTCTATAGGCCAGGCTGGCCTTGAACTCACAGAGATTTGCCTGCTTCTGCCTCCAGAGTGCTGGGATTAAAGTTGTGCACCACCACCACCCGGCTCCTATTACTATTTCCTGAAGTATGTTTCAGTCTTATCTTTTTTCTCCTTTTTGTGTCTGATGATATGAATGACAGACCTTTTGTTACAGCCCTATCAGATCCTAAGACATGGTTCATTTTTAAGGTATATTTTCTCTGCTCTTCAAAGTAACTGCAGCTTCATAAAAGGAATTTGGCAATGACTTCTCTGTTTCTATATTGTGAAATACATTAAGGAGTATAGGTATTAGGTCTTCTTGGAAGTTCTGGTAGAATTCTGCATTGAAACCGTCTGGACCTGGGCTTTTTTTGGTGGGGAGGTTTTTTTATAACAACTTCTAATTCTTCACGACTAACAGGTCTATTTAGATTGTTCACCTGGTCCTGGTTTAACTTTGGTATATGGTACTTATCTAAAAAAGTGTCCATTTCTTTTACATTTTTCAATTTTGTGGCATACAGGTTTTTGTAGTAAGATCTAATGATTCTCTGAATTTCCTCTGTGTCTGTGGTTATGTCTCCCTTTTCGTTTCTGATTTTGTTAATTTGCGTATTCTCTCTCCACTGTTTGATTAGTTTGGATAGGGGTTTATCAATCTTATTGATTTTCTCCAAGAACCAGCTTTTTGTTTCATTGATTCTTTGGATTGTTTTCTGTGTTTCTATTTTGTTGATTTCAGCCCTCAATTTGATTATTTCCAGTCTTCTACTTCTCCTAGGTGAGTCTGCTTCTTTTTTTTCTAAAGCTTTCAGGTGGGCTATTAAGTCTCCAATGTGTGCTTTCTCCGTTTTAAGTGGGCACTTAATGCTATGAACTTTCCTCTTAGCACTGCTTTCATAGTGTCCCATAGGTTTGAGTATGTTGAGTCTTCGTTTTCACTGAATTCAAGAAAGACTTTAATTTCTTTCTTTATTTCTTCCTTGATCCAGGTGTGGTTCAGTAGTTGACTGTCCAGTTTCCATGAGTTCATAGGCTTTCTGGGGATAGCATTGTTGTTGAATTCTAACTTTAATCCATGGTGATCTGATAAGACACAGGTGGTTACCGATATATTTTTGTAGCTGTGTAAGTTTGCTTTGTTACCGAGTATGTGGTCTATTTTTGAGAAGGTTCCATGAGCTGCAGAGAAGAAGGTATATTCTTTCTTATTTGAGTGGAATGTTCTATAGATGTCTGTTAAGTCCATTTGATTCATTACCTCCCTTAATCCTCTTATTTCTCTGTTAGGTTTCTGTCTGATTGACCTGTCCATTGGTGAGAGAGGAGTGTTGAAATCTCCTACTATTAGTGTGTGTGGTTTGATGACTGCCTTGAGTTTTAGTAACGTTTCTTTTACATAAGTGGGTGCTTTTATATTAGGGGCATATATATTCAGGATTGAGACTTCATCCTGGTGAATTGTTCCTGTTATGAGTAAAAAATGTCCCTCTCCATCTCTTTTGATTGATTTTAGTTTGAAGTCAACTTTCTTAGAAATTAGTATGGCCACACCTGCTTGTTTCTTAGGTCTGTTTGCTTGATAAACCTTTTCCCAGCCCTTTACTCTGAGTAGATGTCTGTCTTTGTGGTTGAGGTGTGGTGTGTTTCTTGTAAGCAGCAGAATGTTGGATCCTGTTTTCGTATCCAATCTCTTAGCCTGTGCCTCTTTATAGGTGAGTTGAGTCCATTGATATTAAGTGATATTAATGACCAGTGGTTGTTAACTCCGGTCATTTTTCCTTTCTTTCTTTCTTTCTTTCTTTCTTTCTTTCTTTCTTTCTTTCTTTCTTTCTTTCTTTCTTTCTGTAGTAGAGTTTGTGTGTTTCCCTTCTTCAAGGTGTGCTGCTTAAGGGTCATTAGATGTCTGAGTTATTGTGGGCATTGTTGGACTCCTTGATTTGTGATTTTCCTTCTATTACTTTCTGTAAGGCTGGATTTGTGGCTACGTATTGTTTAAATTTGTTTTTATCCTGGAAAATTTTGTTTTCTCCATTTATAGTGAACGAAAGCTTGGCTGGGTATAGTAGTCTGGGCTTGCATCCATGGTCTCTTAGTTTCTGCAGTACATCTATCCAGGACCTTCTGGCTTTCATGGTTTCCATAGAGAAATCAGGTGTAAGTCTGATAGGTTTACCTTTATAGGTAACTTGACCTTTTTCCTTTGCAGCTCTTAATATTCTTTCTTTATTCTGTATGTTTTGTGTTTTGATTATTATATGACGAGGAGATGTTTTTTTTGATCCAGTCAATTCGGTGTTCTGTATGCTTCTTGGACCTTCAAAGGAATATCTTTCTTTAGGTTGGGAAAGTTTTCTTCTATAATTTTATTAAATATATTTTCTGGACCATTGAGCTGTACTTCTTCTCCTTCTTCTATCCCTATTATTCTTAGGTTTGGTCTTTTTATTGTGTCCCAGATTTCCTGAATGTTTTGTGATGAGAATTTGTTGGTTATGCTGTTTTCTTTGATCAGAGTGTTTATTTTCTCTATGATATCTTCAGTGTCTGAGATTCTTTCTTCTATCTCTTGTAATCTGTTGGTGGTACTTGTCTCTGTAGTTCCTGTTCGTTTATCCAAATTTTCCATCTCCATCCTTCCCTCGGTTTGTGTTTTCTTTATTACTTCCACTTCATTCTTCAAGTTTTGAACCGTTTCCCTTACCTGTTTGATTACTTTTTCTTGTTTCTCTTGGTTTTCTTGGGTATCTTTGAGAGATTTTTTCATTTCCTCTACCTTTTTGTTTGTAATCTCTAATTGATTATGGCAGTTTTTCACCTCCTGTTTAAGGTCCTCTATTATTTTCATATAATTCACTTTTGAGTCGAATTCTTCTAATTCTTCTGGATTAGGGTGTACACTTCTTATTTCGGGATTCCTGGATTCTGGTGATGTCACGTTGCCTTTCAAGTTGTTGGGGGAATTCTTGCATTGGCGCCTGCCCATCTCTTCCTTCAAATGGAGCCAGGAGAGGCCTGGTGTCTTGGACCAGTCTTTGCTGTGACTAACTCTCTGGGTGTATCTCCTCAGTGTAGGGGCAGGAACCGTTCCCTTCCAGATGAACTCCTCAACACCAACACAGGGACGCCCGTCCAGATGGAACTTCTTAGCACCTACACAGGGACTCCTGGTAGCCCCAATGAGCCAGGGACCAAGGGAAGTAGGGGGCAGGCAGAGCTGGTCCAGGAGAGCACAGCAGACACTGCAGCCCCAGCATCAGGAGCCCGCGTTCCCTCTCTCTGCTCTTCAAATTGAACAATATTAGATTATTCTGATTTCAAATTCATATTTTCATTCTTCACATTCTACTGGTAAGTCTATACCCTGACTTTAAATGTTTTTGTTCACTGTTTTAGTTGTAGTGTTTCCTTTTAATTATTCTTCATTTTGTATTTCTTTGATAAACCCATTTTCACTTTTTATACATATTATTTAATTGCATGATGAAGTATTTTTGTTTGAATCTTTGTGTGAAAAATGTATTATCTACTAATTGTCTTTATTGGTTGAGATTTTTTTTTCTAGTTCTTGGTATGTTGAATGATTTTATTGTTATTGTACCCTGGAAATTTGAGATATTATGTTATAAGGTTCTGGGTCCTCTTCAAATATTGTATTTTAGAGATGGGGTGGTGGTGGCACACGATTTTAATCCCAGCACTCGGGAGGCAGAGGCAGGTGGATCTCTGTGAGTTTGAGGTCAGTCTGCTCTACAGAGCAATTTCCAGGACAGGCTTAAAAGCTACAGAGGAACCCTGTCTCAGAAAAAATAATATTGTATTTTAGAAAGTATTTCCCTGATATTTTACTGAGAGTGGGGTGAGAAGTGCCATCTCATTACTGCCAGATGAGGGTGGAAGTCCAAGTTTTTCACTGGCTTTCATCGATAATGGTGAAGGAGCCTTGTTATTAATGGTTAAGATAGGAATTCACATTAGTGCACAGGCACAGCAGATCACTTCTCCTTAAGTTGTCTTCACAAGACAGAGACTGGGGTTGACATCACTTTCACTAGTATCTAATGTGGCCCCTACTGATGAATCCTGGAAAGGGGGAGAGTCTGTGCAGTTACTATTTCTTCATTTCTGAAAAAATGTGTTATCAGTAAGACACTGAACAGATCAGTTCTCTAATAGGTAGGCCTTTGAATCTGGCTTTCTAGACTCTATGTTTTCAGGGATTCAGAATAATTTATCCATGTGTTTGTGTATATCAATACTTCATTCCTTTTTACTGTTAAGTGCACAGATATACCCTAATCTGCTTATAAATTTACTTGTTGATAGATTAATATGTTGTTTAGCATATTCAGCTATTTATGGATAAATTCGTTAAGATCATTCTTGAGCAAGTCTTTGTGGAGAAATGTTTTTAGCTTTTCTTGAATAAACAGCTAAGAGTGAGATCACTGGGAAGTAGCTAGGTAAGTGCACATTTTTAAGGATCTTCCAAACTTAAAACAAGCTTTTTGTTGTTGTTGTTGTTTTAAACAGAGGGATCTATTAAATTCTACTGCCAAGGTTTAAGAGAAGGCAAGCTGTCTTTCAGGGGACAGGAATGCTAGAGCATGGCTGTGGTTTGAATCACTGCAGTTAGAGGTGCTAATGAGACCCAACATTGCTTTCTCTCTAAACAAGTGCTTTCACAGGTGAGAATGAGCTGGGCTAGAATAGAGGCCAACCACAAAGAATGCAGCTAGTCCATTCTCACATCTTATAAAACCCCAAGAGGATCAGGAAGGACAGAGAAACAGGAACTTCAGCTATGAGCATGACCACTTTAATGTCTGCTCTTATTATTTATCTTTCACTTACTAGAAAAACAAGGTCGATTGCTTTGTGCCCTGCTACATCTCCACAGGAGCACCATGATGCTGGGTTGGAAGCTTCAGGAGGGCAGACTGAGGCTATGTCATTACAAGTGTTGGGGAGGCTGTGCAAGTTTGCCTGGATTCACTCTTCTCATTTCCACCCACCCTCCACAGCAGACTCTCCTGTATTGCTCTCTGCTCCATCCCACCTGACTACTCAGACCTGTCTTCACTGTTCTACTCTCCTGATCTTCCTCTTAGTCTATGTTCTCTCATCGTGTGCAACATATACATGTGGGCCTCTGTGTAACTCTTAATCTTCTTAGGGTCTTGGTTTTTAGTTCAGGTTTCTTTCCTAGTTTTTCATTCTGGGTAGGGGCTACCAAGCCTTCTAACCGAGTTAGGGGTCAACTGAACTATCCTGATACTATTGACAGCCTCTTACTTCGAGCTGTAGTTGGCTCCCTACAGTCAGACCAGCAACATCCTACCACAAGCTACCCCAACATTACCTATTTCCCATCTGGGTACTGGGACTGCCTGTTTTTCTGACTGTGTTCTGGTTAGTTTTTATCATCAACTTGACACATTCTAGAATCACTTGAGAAGAGCGAACCTCAACTGAAGAACTGCCTTGATCATATTGGCATATCGTTGGTCTCAAACCCACAGAGATGCACTGCCTCTGCCTCCCAAGTGCTGGGATTAAACCCATGCCAGGGTCTAAATTATATTTCTTTATATTTCAAATACATCTTATTTACATAATAGCTGGGTCCTTCTTTGTATCTTCTTCAATGGTTTTTGCCTCACAACAAGGGTAAACATTCATTATATAATTATTATTACATTAGGTCCATTGTTTCATTACTGCTTTGTTTTTCCTCCTGCTTTATTCTCTAGTTCTTTTTTTCTGTTAAATTTTTGAGTATGTTTTAGAAGCCAGTTTCAGTTTAACTACTGAGTTCTGAGTTATACTGCTTGTGTTTGCTCTAAAGGTATTACCATATACAATCTTAACTTTCACTATACACTCTAAATTGATACTGTGCAATTTTGTGCAAAATGTAGAAAAATGGATCTGGAGAGATGGCTCAGATGTTAAGCACTGGCTGCTCTCCCAGAAGACCTGGGTTCAATTCCCAGAGCCCACACAGTGGCTCACAACCATCTCTGACTTCAATGCCCTCTTTTGGTCTCCGCAGGCAGTGCATGTATGCAGCACTCAAACATACATGCAGGCAAAGCAGCCACACACATATAAATAAAATGTAGAAAGACTGTAACTTCATAGGTTTACTTTTGGTCAGATGATATGCACACTATCCCATGCAGCACAAATGACAATGCTGACATTTTTGCTTTAAGTCATTTTTAAAAACATTTAAGTACTATAAATTTCCATTTTTCTTGATCTTTCTTCTTTCCTTGTCTAATTTTGTGTATGGGTATGTGCTGTGGTGACTGAACCTAGGGCCTCACTACCAGTGAGCTACAACACAAGCCTAGTACAAGTGCTGGCAATGAATCTTGTGATGGATATTTTTAATATGAAAGTACTGAATACATAAATTTAATTTTCATGTTAATTTTTAAAACTTGTTATAATAAATTGCGTGTGCATGTACGTATGTGAGAGGGAGGGCCACTCATACCACAGCATGCATGTGGAGGTCAGGGGACAACTCGAAAGAGTTGGTTTTCTTCTTTCACCACATAGGTGCCAGGGACTGAATTCAGGTTGTCAGGCTTTACATCAAGAACCTTTACCTATGGTGCCTTCTTACTAACCCTTGCATTTATTTCTTAAGCATATCTCTGCATATAAAAATTAAGAAAGATAATATTTTTCAGCATGTTAAAGATGAATTTTACCCTGATTACACTAGCAACAGTTATGGAACCCTGGTGAGCACCCTACTTCACAGTCTCCCATCAACCTCCTGACACATTGCCCTATGAAAGTTTTCTCTCTAGCTCTGCAACTCTCTCCTATAAGACATATAGCTTGGCGACCATAAATCGAGCTTATTTTATTTTATTTTAGTTTTTTAAAACTTTTAATGATGTAAACAAAAATATACCTAAGAGCGAAGCTTCTGGAAAAACCACTTGTTCTTTCCTGTCTTGTATCGTTCCTCAAATTTGACCTTGGCTTCCCGCCTTGCCTTGCGTTTCAGGGCTGGGTCCCTAAAGACATCCTTGTTGACAACAGTTTTGTCCAGGGGGATGTCCACAGAGTACCTTGTGGGCATCAGGTGGTTGTAGTTATAAACCTTCACAAAGGACTTGATCTTGGATCTCTTGGCAACTTTCTTCTTGCCCATGGCAGCCGTCACTTTTCGGGGATAGCGGTCAATTCCAGCCACCAGGGCATGGATGTAAGGGCGGTCTGAGGTGCCATCATCAATGTTCTTCACGATGACGGCTTTGTGTCCCGAGTAGTGTCCAGCCAGGACGAGCACCACTTTCCTGGGTTTCATGAACTTGCCCATTTCGACAGCGAGCAGCCGGTTCCCAGCAGAAAGGCCTTATTTTATTTTTGAAGAAGGAAATATATGGGACAATCCAAGCAAGTGGTACAGGGTGAAGAAAGAATAAAACAAGATGCAACTGGCATCAGGAAGAGTTCAGTTCAGCAAGAGTTCAGTTCAGTACAGTTCCCTTCAGCAATGAGATTTCTGCTCCTATGTAATTAACTATGGAGCCCATGTTCTGGTTGCTCGGGATAAAGAAAACAATGTGGCAACCAAGAGAGTTCCAGGCCTTGTGGCTATAATGAAAATCAAACAGGCACCTGGATGGGTCTGCACATGGTTAAGTGAAAAACAATCCCCTGTTCTAAGACTGCACTTATGTTTCCTTTGTTTGAATTCAGAGTTTTCCTGCCATCTAAAAAGCCCAACGACTTCTTTGGTTCAACAGTATCATATCAATTATTTAAAGTTTGTACATCACTTTTCAATTAACAACCCCCTCAACTCTATAAAACACATACCTGAGATTTATCAGCATATTTTCTGAATATTTCAAAAGAACAGATCACTATGAATCAGAAACAAGACTACTAAAAATTTTTAATGGATTAAAAAACCACAATGAACCATCAAGAAATTATAACTCAAAGAGTTAATTGATTCTTTATCATATCCTACTAAAATGACAATATTAAACATACAATCAAAGTCACAACATTTTGATGTTTCATTTGTGTACTTAATAAAGTAAGGACACAACTGAGGTCAAAGGTGAAGTCTTGGACAAGTACTTAGGGGAGTAAGGTTCAGGTCCTGACTCTGCATGTAGGTAGCTCTGGGACCCCCCCCCCTTTTTTACATCAACCTGCTCATTAGACTGTTGTACCTCTTGGTTTCGGTTCAACCTTAAATGTCTGTCAGTCAACTGTTCACAGCACTGATTAGCACCATCAGTGTTCTGGTGAATGACATAAAATGCATAACATAAATTTGTCCTCCTACAAATCTCTAAGAATCTATTACAATATTGTTAATTTATATATGCATGGTTATGAAACGTATCTAGAAATTTTCCTCATTCATGATTGATGTTCTATTTAAACACACCTCATT
The DNA here is from genome assembly GCF_950005125.1 of Chionomys nivalis. NCBI lineage: Eukaryota > Metazoa > Chordata > Mammalia > Rodentia > Cricetidae > Chionomys > Chionomys nivalis. The sequence continues at coordinate 54,465,860 of NC_080089.1, forward strand.
GTTTTTCCCTAAGAGTTTAAATAGTTTTGATACCCTATATAGCTAGAATCATGTAGTATTTTATTTTGTTTGTGTTATGATTTGAATGTGAAATACTCTGAATATGAAGGTGTGTTTGAACATGTGGTTATCAGTCAGTAGAACTGTTCTGGAAAGTTACAGAACACTTAGGGTGGGTCCTGATCTTATTTCCTTTACATTCTTTGCTTCTTGCTCCCATGCCTTCTTCCCTACCGTGATAAACTGCATTCCTTCAAACTATATGCCTAAATAAATCCTCCCCTGATTATTAGGTATTTGGCCACAAGTATTAATTTCACTTTTAACTAGCCATAATTTCAATATTCATTCATGCTATAGCCTTTTAAGACTTAGTAATGTTCTTTTCTTTGCATATATCATTTTAAAACCATCATCTACTGATGGGCATGTGGGTTATTCCTACCTCTTGGCCTTGTGAATACGCAGTGAACATGACAAGGTAAGTATTTATTCAAGATCCAAATTTTAATTCTTTAAGATAAATGCTCAAAAGCTGTGACCATATGGCAGTTCCATTTTGTCATCTTATTAGGGGCACTTGTACTGTTTTCCACAGCGGCTGTACCACCTTGTTTCCCAGTGGTGCATACAGCTTCCAGTTTAGCCATGTCCTTACCTAACTAAATGTAACTGCTATTTTCTGACTTAAATAGCAATTATGGCCATCTTAACAGTGTGAAGTTTACATTGTTGTGTTTTTGATGTGCATTTCCTTGAGGGTTAGTGATTTAGATCATCTTTTCACATATCTTTTGTCTTTTATTATACATTTTTTGAGGAAATGTCTATTTAAGCTCCTGGTTTAAATTTGTAGCTCTTTACTTGATGGAGCTTAGAATCTGGGTGGAATCACTACAGCAAAGTTATCTATGCATTTATTATGTTCTTCACTTCCAAATATACTTGTTTCTTTTAAATATATGTTCTATCTTTGTTGATATTTTCATTTTCCCATGCAGTGTCTTCCGAGTCTATAAAGCATCTTTCTGACAACTGTTTTTTCTTGTCAGTCCACATACTTCTGCTTCCTTAGGACTCCTCAATAGATTTAGTTGTTTCTTAGGCCATATTTCTGTTTCTTCTGGTTTCTTTTCTTTCTTTGGTTTTTCGAGACAGGGTATCTCTGTAGCTTTGGAGCTTGTCCTGGAACTAGTTCTTATAGACCAGGCTGGTCTTGAACTTACAGAGATCCGTCTGCCTCTGCCTCCTAAGTACTGGGACTGCAGGCATGCACCACCGCAGCCTGGCTTCATATTTCTGTTTCTTTGCACATTTTTGTAACTTTTGTTTGTTTGTTTGTTTTTCAAGACAGGGTTTCTCTGTGTAACAGCCCTAGCTGTCCTGGAACTAGCTCTTGTGTTGTTGGAGACTACTTGTTTGTTCCTGGCTGCCTAGACTCGAAATAATCACACAAAAACTGTATTAATTAAATCACTGCTTGACCTATTAGCTTATGCATATTTCTAGCTCACTATTATCTTTTAAATTAACCTATTTGTATTATTTTATATTTTACCATGAGGCTGTTCGCCTCTGTGTGTTTTCTTTGGGATTAAACGGTTGTGGGACCGGGCAGGACAAAAACCTCAGTCAACACTCTTGTAGACCAGGCTGGCCTCAAACTCACAGAAATTCACCTGCCTCTGCCTCTCCGAGTGCTGGGATTAAAGGTGTATGCCACCACTACCAGGCTATTTTTTTTTTATGAGTTTTGTGAACTTGATAAATTGCCTCCTCTTCTAGACTAGCTTCCAACTGGAAAGACTCTCAAGAATAAACTGACACAGAGATTGTGGGTCCCATCATCTCCTTTGGAGGACATAAAGTTCTCTGAGTCACGTGGATACCCTGTCTGGGTAAAGGGAGAGGCTTTTTAAATCAGGAATTTATCATCTCCGAGCATTCTTTGGTTGAAATGTACTAAGTTTCCTTGCTCTCTCTGCTTCTCAACAACATCCAAAGTAGGCTGCTTCCACTGAGAACCCCAAGAGAAGTGAGACAAACACAGTCCTTCAAGAAGTTCACTGAAAAGTGGAACATAGACCCACTAGCTCCACTCTTCTTTCTAAGACCGACAGAATAGCTAGAGTTGAGTGTCTTCCCCTGCTCACAGACTCTGAGGCACCAGGATTCTTTGGTGCTATAGCGAGTTGTCTCCCCTGCTCTTTGGATTCAGTACTCACCCCCATTAGGCCACACTGGTTCTTTCCAAGCATTTGGGTAAAGACAGAAATCAGCTTGCTAGCAGTGCTGTCTCTACGTCTCTAACTCTGTTTTGGAAAAGTGGTAAGGCAAACTGCTCTTCCCTGGCACTGAGGTGGGGGTGGCATGACAAACTATAATCATGGGTAAAGTGAAAGAGCTCCTTTTACCTGCTTCAGTGTGACTTTTTCGTCAGGCTGTATGGTGTACTGCAATTTCCTAAGTGGTTTACCAAAGGGGTAAACTGGCCAATATATTAAGTCAGTGTGTCTCTATTGGGGAATGAGGTCTCAGGCTTCCTACTCTGCCATCTTGCTTTTTTCATTGGTCTTTTTAATTACCTTCCAATGTGTTTGTCTAGATTCCTTAAGGAGACATATAAAATTCCATGTTCTGGAATCAACTACAATTAAGAGAAGATGCTTAATTACTTAATGAAGAAAGCAATCCATTTTAATGTGTTTTAAACCTTTCATGCTTCAACAGAGTTACTACACCAGGGTTGGCTTCTATTCTTAGGAAAAATTTGTTTTAATGAACTGGTTTTTGTAGAGCTTCAAATAAATTCCCACAGAACATATCCTAAAAATACAGCTTTGCATTAACATTGTAAGAAGTATGTACTTTTATAGTGTTACAAATATTGATTTGTATTTTTTTAAATTAAAAACCCATAACCTCAGAGACTTCATTCAAATTCCAGGCATAGTCAAATCCACCTTCTCCAAATGCCCCAGGGCACAACAGCTCTTCCATCCATCACATCTAGAAAACCATGATGTGCTAGGCACTCATCTAGGTCTCATGGACTGCTGTCTCTGCTTACAGAACTGCTCACAGAGAGTCTCTGAAATCTTGTCATTTCCTCTCCTCTCGACTGCGGGCTTCTAGAAAAAGGACTTGTATAAAGCCCTGTACCGGAGTCACCTGAGTACTAAGGGTGACTGAAGTGAAGTGCCTGAGTGCTAGAGCAAGTTTCAAGCAGCTAGAAGGGGGAAGAAATGTCTTAAAGCATTTGGATCTATCAGGAACCGGGAAGGCTGAAGGACCCTGAAAATTCTACTAGGTCACAACTAGCTTCTTTGCTCCATTTTTCTATCACTTCTGAACAATGTGTTGGTGACTACTCTTCATCTCTTATTTAAGGGGTATTATCAAGTTAGCGGTTCATATTTCAGTTATATGTACATGAAAACCATTTACCAAGAAAGACAGAAATGTACTCAAATTTTCAAATTGTTACCAGAAACATAAAAGTCACCACCAGCATCCATCCCAAACTAGGAAATACACCTTTCTCGCCTCATTGCTACAAAGCCAGTCATAGCACGGGACGACTGACAGTTATAAGATCACAAGCCTAAGAGGAACAGAGATAATCAGGATAAGGAAGAAGGACTAAAATGTGTTTGACAAAACCAGTGTCTCTGGATCCAAACTGAGGAAAATTAACAAAACAGAATAAATACATGATGTGACAAAATCTATTACTGCCAAATTAAAAGTGTTTCTGAGAGATACTAAAACAAACAAACAAACAAACAAAGGAATATTAAAAGAAACTAGGGCTTTCAATCAAGAGGGAAATAAGCCACCTAACAAGACCTCGGCTGATAGCTGGTACTGAATAAATGCGAGCAATTATGAGGGGATAAGAGCCAGCTCGTCTCCTTTGTGATGGACCAGGTAGAATTACCGAATCACAGCAAAGGATGTCATCTCAGCATTTCTATATAAATCAAAGTTTGTGATCTCCCCGCCCCAATTCAAATGAATCTTAATCTGCAAAACTGATAAATGCAGGTAAATTGTTTGTGAAGTCATTAGTTTCTGCAGGTGGAGCCCTCAGGAATGGACCATCCCCTCCTAGGAGGCAGCTAAGGGGCCGTTCTCTGCCATGTCAAGCCTCTGAACACAGAGAGGGTCTGCAGAAAAGCCTGACTGTGTTAGTACCTTGATTATGGACTTCTAGCTTTTTTGAACAATGAGTAAAAAATTCCCCAGTGTATAAGAGCTACATATCTGTAGTATTTTTCTCATGGCTGCCCAAGCTAAGACATAACCTATCTTACTCCCTGTGCAGGGATTTCCTAGAAGGCTGGGATCATAGCCTTGTTTCACTGTCTCATAACATTTCTATTAATAAAATTTTTCCCCTTAAAAGCATGAAGAATCAAGATATATTTTTCTTTTACTGTGAGATTTTGTTCCTTCTTTCACATTATAAAGCCATTCTATTCAGTTCTGTGTTCTATTTAAAGTAATGTTTCCTCTTCCATTATTGACAGAATAAATTCTTCCAAACAATTATAGTGTACAACTGAGGGAAAAGATTGAGACTTAGTATTTTCATCATTCTTACTTTAAAATAATTTTAGATCAACAAACCCATTATAAAAATAGTAGGCCCAGTTAACCCGGTGTTCCCTGCTGTCAACAAAAGCACAGTACAGCTACTGAAAGGAAGAAATTAGGACTGAGTGAATAAAATGAACTGTCTTACAAAGTTTATTTAAATCCGTTTCCCCATTTATCTCTCGTCCTGTTCAGGGTCTCATATTACACTGTGTCTCCCCGTACAGTGACAGTTCTCACTGTGCCTGGCTGAAAACTGTCAGCCAGTTATATGGTGTAGGTGGTCCCTGATTTGACTCTTGACTCTGTGGTTTTGATCTATGTATCCTTAAAGTCAGATTCTCAGGGACTCAAGTGACAGTGACCTTTTAAGAGTATTCTGAAAATTAAATGAGGCAATATAAATTATGTCTTTTTATCTTCTTTTTTACTACAATGTCTTATCTATATTTTAGTGACTTGTTTTGTAAATAAAACAATGTACAATGAGCCTTTGATTCCTACACGTTGCCTCACTGTAAATAGCTGGTGTTATTATCTATGGCAATGCTAGCCTGCATCTCTGCTAGCTTTTCCATATTGCTCTCTCTAATTCTTGCTGGTATGTCTGTATATAAGACTTCATAGTCACCTTATGAATTTTAGCTTGTGACCAATAATCAGTAGGTATTGATTTATTTACCCATATAAATATGGGTAAATATTCAATGTTATACCAAATCTACTCTCCTCTGTTAGGATATTGGACATAGTAATAAGCTACTTGTCTTCATGGATTTTAGGACTAGTGGGAAAACAGATAAATAAATAACTATAATTCAGTATAATCAGGTTTATGAGATGTGATGTCTGGGATCACAAAAAAGCATTCTTAAAGCTGGGATTGGGAAAACAGATTTGAGATTTCATAAAGAAGATGCTCTTGTGCTTAAATTAAGGCTGCAGAATGCAGAGGAAGGAAAGGAAGAAAGGGAGCAGAGGTGTGGAGCTTATGGAGAACAATTAGGGCCATGGAGAATAAAAGCAAGTTGGCTCTGGGCAATCTCCTGTGCTGTAAACTTGCAGTGCCAATACCTCAGGGGCTCAGAAAGCTCACCAGGAAACTTCTGGTCCCAGGGCTCTGAAGACTGCATTGACAGACCTAAACCTTTGGATATTATACTGAGCTTACCTCATCTAACACCTGTGAATGGAGGTAAAATTTAAGGTGATAACTGGCTGCCAGTTCACATCCTAAGTAGTTTGCCCTTCCTGACAAAGGCATTTCCTAAAAAATTTTTTTAAGAGTAAATGGCCATAACCCCCCCTTTAATCAGCCCTTTTGACATACGTGGGTGAGAGGCTCTGAGGCTCTCAATTGTCTCTTGGTAACCCCCATTCCTGTGGCTGTGGAGGTTTGGCATTGGGTCTACCTGATGCCAGAGCCAAGTTTAACATGCAAATTGGCATTCTTCACAGCGTTACATACCCATTACTCCTTCAATGTTAGTATTTCGAGACTTTGACACAGACTGTTCAAGAGATTTCACTGTCAGTTCCTGTTGTACATTCTTAACTGTCTTCGCTGCCCTACCCCCACCCCTGGTTTTAAATTTGAACAGTAAATAGGCTGAATTCTTAGTTTTGGTCACAGGACTATTTCTCAAACTTTAACAGCTTCTTACCCAAGGCACTAATATTACATACCGTCAGTTGGTGTATCAGGAGATCCATTAAGAAGGTAATCTTGTTACTAAACAGAACATCAGTGCAGTTTTCTGAACAGTTATTGCAGGTGAGGTTGTAAACATTGATTGCATTGCAGAGAGACCTAATAGGAAAAAAAAACACCATTTGTAAAACCTGAGCAACTCTTCTCCCAACAATTTAAAATAATAAAGTCAATGGTATGCAAGAAACAGGCATGAGATGGAAGCTGCTCTACAAAACCAAGCCAGAAACCATTAGTACAGGCCCATCAGTCAGACACAAAAGGCAGTTATTTTTATTCAAGTGCAGCTCATTAGTACCTAACAGCTCTTACTAATGTCTATTAGTTACAAGACAGACAATGCAAAGAATTTTCTAGTCTTTCTGATAATTTCTTCATTTAAGATCAGACATCAACCAGGAGCCTCAGTCTTTTAAATAACACCTAGAAAAAAAAAAGACTGCCAAATTGCCTGTTGCCAGATCAGCTGGTCCATGACAAGGCAGCTGAAAAAACAGTGCAGAAAAACTGGAGCTATTCCCCATGAGGTAAGCCCTACAGTTCTGGGAAGAGAGTCTGACACTGTTTGAAGGGGTATGAACATGGATCTGGTCCTAGGTAGATGAAGATTTCTTCCCTTGAGACTCCAAACTAGTCATGGACCCAAGCAATCCAAAGAAAACCTAGCCATAGGTTTTTCTCTAGAGGATATTAAGAAAAACCATTTTATTAATAGTTCAAAGAAACTTAAAGCAGTAAGTTCAGAGGACATGGTACTCTTCTGAATGTTTTGTAGTCTGGGCCTAGAACTGCTTGTGTGAGCAATGTTTATTTATTTTGGCTTGTCTGACTGAATTTTCTGCTTAGTCTTTCACAACCAACTTTCTAGGACAGTAATTCTCAACCTTCCTAATGCTGCTACCCTTTATTACAGTTCCTCATGTTGTGGTGACCCCAACCATAAAATTATTTTTGTTGCTACTTCATAACTGTAATTTTGTTACTGTTAGGAACTGTACTGTAAATATCTGACATACAGGATATCTGGTGTGTGTCCCCTGTGAAAGGTCATTCTACCCAAAAGGTTCACGACCCACAGGTTGAGGACCATTGTTCTAGGACATTTGTTGAATTGTAACTTGACAATCAGCAGATTCAACATTACCTGGGAACTTTAAGAAATGCAAATTGCCAAGATCTACTATATACCTACTCAACAGAAACTTGTGTCTTCATAAAAATTTTGTAGCCAGAGATGAGAACCACATTGGGAGGCAGAGGCAGGCGGATCTCTGTGAGTTTGAGACCATCCTGGTCTACAAGAGCTAGTTCCAGGACAGGCTCCAAAACCACAGAGAAACCCTGTCTCGAAAAATAAAAAAAACAAAACAACAACAGAGATGAGAACCACAGGTCTCAGAAACACCATGTGAGCATCCATGCATCCATGCATCCATCCATCCTATACTGAAGGTCCCTGTGATGTGCAATACATGTGCTACACAGATAAGACAGGTAAGTGCCCAGGGCTAAAGCTTTAGTGGGAAAAAGAAAGTGAGGAGTCCCTGTTGTAATAATGCTTGATATGGCTGGTCCTGACCCAGAATTACTGAGTTTCTGGAAGTCAGTTACAGTAGCGTGTACTAGTGAAGAGTAGCGCTGCAGGAACCAGATACTTCTAGGGCAGAGTCCCAGTTATCAGTCAAGATTTTAGCAAGCTTTTAATTCAGCATGCCGTCACCTATTTCACATGCTTAAAAACTAGATAATATTTAAGTTTCCCATGATTGTCATGAGAGTTAAATGATAACAAAGTGGATAGGGAAATACTTAATAATTAGTAGGACTCATTATGTAATATTATTACAGTTATTTGATAACAAGAATAAGACTACAAGTGTTTTTTTCCATAAGGTAAATGTGGTGTTTATGATTATAAAAACAATAATAGTATATTTGAGAAGGCGATGTATAAGGAAATGGTAAAACACTATTAGGAGAAAACTATTTGTAATGCCATCCTTTCCCTCCTGTTGTAAGTATTTCTCAGTAACACTTAGTGTCTCCTATAATACTAGCTTTGAATTTTTTAAAAAGAGAAGCAGAATCTTACCCAGAAGCACAAACCACAAAACAGAAAGCAAGAATTGTACTGGTTCAAGTGGAAGTGAAAGTGGACGATGGAGGTTCTCCCTCTCAAAGAACCCAAAGACTTCCTCAGACGCATCCCTTGGGATGCAGAGGAAACGAATGCACTAAGATACAGCTAAAATTTAACCTGTAATTTCTGAGTACCTAAGGGCAATCACAGCTTAACAACTGTGGGGGTAGAGTCAGCTGAGCTCCTTCCTAAAACGTGTGGCCTCAGATGTACCAGAGCCCCAGGGCATCTGTGCAGCATCACTGATTTGTAGTCAGGTTCAGAAGTCTTCCAGTACTTTTCTGAACCACGTCCTCTATGAATTCCTTTCTGATAAAGGAAATGGAAAAAATGCTGCAAAATTTTAAAAATTTTGAACAGTGCTTTGTCTTATAGACTAAAATTTTAGTTCAAGCAATCTCTTACTATTGTACTCAACTTTCAAATAATGTTTTTTTTTGTGAGTGAGAACTCTTTGTTGTGAACTGCTGGAGAAAAGCTTCAGCTGATTTAAACAGAAAAGCGGACAGGCTGTTAGATATATAATAGAATCTGGGAAATACTTCTAGGTCTGCTACCCAAATCAAACACTACTGGACTGGCCTAAACAAGCAAAACAAATCCAAAACACGACCAGGCATGATATGCCTCACCCTGAGTGTGACTTTGGGCTTTATAAACAGTAGCCTCCAACTCTTAAAGACTAGAGTTTGGATACCCCTGCTTTACTTCATTAACGCCATAGTCAGAGTCTGGCTTAAGGCCTCAATCACCTGCCTGCACACAGACACAATGAAGTCTAGGAAGTAAATATCTGCTTGCTCCTTTCATAATTGCTGGTTATGATGAAATGGGTAAAAGGAAATGAACATTTTTAAGATTTTTAAACATACTGCCAAATTAAAACTGACTTCTAGAAAAAAAATTTAAACCGATTTTTACTCTGAGTAAGGTACCTCCCCCATCCATGTTATGGCCAATATTGACTACATCTTCATACATTTGAGCACAAAATAAAAATTATACTTTAATTTTTTTGTTTTTATTTTTTAAAAAGTAACAGGTTTCATTATGGCATTTTTCACATGTAATTATTCTGCTTCCCCGGCTCCCTGCTTGCAATCGTCCACCCACGGTCAGTGTGCTGTTTGCTTTCATGTGACACGTGCTCTACTACACAGCCCATGAACACTGTATCCCCTAGAGTTCCCATTTTGATTTCAGGATTTATACACACTTACATACACATATTCACATGTAAAGCCAGGATCCACAAATAAAAGAAGAATATGCAATATTTGTTATTCTGAGCCTGGACCTAACTTAATATAACAATATTCAGATCCATCAAATTGTGGGCAATTTTTAATATTTCATTTTTCTTGATGGTCTAATAAAATGCATAGTGTGTATTACCATGTTTCTTTTGTCCATTCATCTAGGCCAATTTCTTTGTTTCTTGTTTTGTTTTCATGACTTAAAAGTACTTTCAAATTATAAAATTAGGTAATCATTCATGTGTATGTTTTTAAATTATCACTGAGTGATAATTTTATGGTTTTCATAATTCACTGTATCAGTTTCTTTTAAGTTTATTTTGGTATGATGCATAAAACAAGAGCCTCAAGAGATCACCACTGAGATGAGTGAAGAAGACCGCCCTTCGTGTGTTTACAGTGACACACATGGAGAATAGATTCTCTGGTTTCCTTGGCAATTGATAACTGCCTTTATGTTAATATTGTATTGTGTACTACTATGTAAATTAATGGTAGGGTTAATTCATATACAAAATTATAGGTCTCCAAAAAACTATTAAAAACCCTGTGAGAATGCTGTGCTGAACTGTTCAACTCTAGGACTGCACCCAAGCTGCTTTTGCAGCTATCTGTATTTTTGTAGCCTTAAGTATGAATTAATATTTTTGTGTTTAAGTCAATCAAATTTTTACAGCTTGTCTTGAAGGTGCACTCCAAACCAGAAGCTGAGGCATAAGGAAGTGTACACATAAACCAGAAGCTGATGCATAAGGAAGTGTACACATAAACCAGAAGCCGAGGCATAAGGAAGTGTACACATAAAAAGCACACACCTTCTCTACCATCCTCTGTGCTCAACAAAGAAACCCTCCCTGGGAAAGACTTTACCTCTGAACGGTCTTAGGTTCACATAACTTGTTCAAGAAACTATGTTCAAATGAGGAAGAAAAGAACAGGGAACCAAACTTTCAGGGTGAGGAAAAACTTGTGTACGCAGTGAACTTACTTGAAAGATAATCTTTATTTGAAGAGCACCTGGTTTAAAGCGCACACTGCTCTGAACCCAGCTTGGGTGGTCTATTCAGCACCCTCTCTGTAATTTTAAACGTGAATGACTTGAAGCACTTTCTGACATCAAATAGAAATCTCCAACTTTTCAAAGAAACTTCTCAGGAGATGTTAAAATCTCACTGCATATTCTGTCAAGAGTGTACTGCAGTGCTGGTCTAAGATACAGACTTTCTTGCCCCAAATATACTTATGAATGGTTTTCTTTTGTCAGAAAATTTCTTACTGAACATGCTTCCTCTGAGAAACAGAGGACAGAAAAAAGCATGATGAAACTAAGCCTTTTAGTGAGAGGTGCAGGAGCGTACATAGAAAAATGATGATTAAAGAATGCAATTAAATACATATCCAGTATGTTAAAAATCACTTAAATGTAGGTCCTAACACAATAGTAGGGGATACTTCAATATCCTGCTCTCATATTCAGAGAGGTCTTACAAACTGAAATCAATGAAGACATCTCAGAGTTAAATTATACCATAGATTAAGTGGATACAACAAATGTCTATAAATATACTATTCAACAGACAGAGAATACACATTTTTTTTAAAAAAAATCAGATGGAACCTTCTGTACAACTGATCACATGGAAGGCAATAAAGCAACCCTTAACCCAGAACAAACAAACAAACAATAAAACAAAAAGTAATTTTTTTCTTTGTTTTTTTTTTTTTAATTTTTTTATTAAAGATTTCTGCCTTCTCCCCGCCACCACCTCCCATTTCCCTCCCCCCTCCCCCATCAGTACCCTCTCCCTCATCATCCCTAAGAGTAATCCGGGTTCCCTGCCCTGTGGGAAGTCCAAGGACCACCCACCTCCATCCAGGTCTAGTAAGGTGAGCATCCAAACTGCCTAGGCTCCCACAGAGCCAGTACGTGCAGTAAGATCAAAACCCAGTGCCATTGTTCTTGAGTTCTCAGTAGTCCTCATTGTCCGCTATGTTCAGAGAGTCCGGTTTTATCCCATGCTTTTTCAGACCCAGGCCAGCTGGCCTTGGTGAGTTCCTGATAGAACATCCCCATTGTCTCAGTGTGTGGGTGCACCCCTCGCGGTCCTGAGTTCCTTGCTCGTGCTCTGTCTCCTGCTCTTGATTTGGACCTTGAGATTTCAGTCCGGTGCTCCAATACGGGTCTTTGTCTCTGTCTCCTTTCATTGCCTAATTGTTTTTCTTTGGGTTCACCTTCTTTTTTTTTTAAAAAAAAACTTTTTTTTTTCTTTTTTAATTAAAATTTCCACCTGCTCCCCGTTTCCCATTTCCCTCCCCTCCTCCCAAATACTGCCCCCTCCCCCCACTCCCCTCGCCCTATCGCTTCGGCAGCACGTACACTAAAACTGGAGCGATACAGAGAGGATCAGCACGGCCCCCGCGCAGGGATGACACGCAGATTCGTGAAAAACTAATTTTTAAGTTACCAAAGTCACCATGGAGTAGAACTAGAAATCAGCAACAAGAGAAACCTTAGAAACCAGCAAAGATATGGAGGTAGCATGCTTATGAACTAACAGTGAGTTACTGAGGAGATCAAGAAAGCAGTTCAAATATTCCTAGAGCCCTCGCAGCATGGTGACACATACCTTTAATGCCAGCACAAGTAGAGGCACGCAGATCCCTGTGAATTTTGGGCTAGCCTCGTACATATAGCAAATTCTAGGCTATGTAGTGAAACCCTGTCTGAAACAAAACTATAAGGAAATGAAAATGATAGCACTACCTATCAGAACCACTGGGCTACAGCCAAAGTGGTCCTAAGCAGATGTTTCACTTTTGTAAATACTCCCATTAAAAACATTAGTGAGATCTCAAATTAACAATGTAATGATATACCTGAAGGCTCTAGAAAAATAAGAAGTCAAAACCAAATCCCAAGTAATTAATGAAACAGATAAAAAGAATATATAGTGTCAATGAAATGGAGAGTTACTCTTAAAAAATTAGTAAGATTGATGAAAGAAAGACAGACACACACATGCAAAGAGAGAGAGAGAGACAGAGACAGAGACAGAGACAGAGAGACAAAGAACACGCTAAATCCAACTTAATCAAATAATAACTGAAAATGGAGTTTGTTACAGAAGATGCCAGTGAAATCCAGAAAGTCATTTGGGAATACTATGAAAGCTTACATTTTAAAAATCTGGGAAATAAATGAACAAATTTCTAAACTCACTTGACCTTCTAAAATTAAATTCAGAACTCATAAACAAACAGAATAATAACAAGCAAAGAGATTGAAGCAGTAATTAAAAGTCTCTGCAAAGAAAAGCCAAGGGCCAGATGTATCCACTACTTAATTCTATTATATGGTCAAGGAAGCTCTTAGACCTCAAACTGTTTTGCAAAATACAAAGGGAAGGAACACTACCAAATTAATTATACGATGCCAGAACTACTCTGATATTAAAACTAGATTAATACCTTACAAGAAAAAACTACAGACTAATTTTCCCAATGAACACACATGTCAGCATTCTCATACATGTATGTGTATACCCACATATATTTCTATATGTCTATATTTTGAATAGAATTATGCCATTTGGGCTGATGATGCTTCTCACAAGAGTCACAGACAAACAGAAACCTCAGTTCCAGGCAAAAGAACTTCTTTTTAGGTTGTTTGGTCAGGGTAATCCCAGATACCCCAAAACAATATAGGGTCTTACTGTTGTCCATAATTGTGTCCCAGAGGTGGAGGATAAGTCCTTTTTGTTGAACTCACCACATACTTCAGGCACAGAACTCAGAAGATTCCATCCAGAGCTGACCTGAAAGTTTCCTGTCTGAGGTCTCGTTTCTCTGGTGCCAGAGGTGCTGTGCTGTCAAGAGGGTGTGATGCTTGTGAACCACAACATGGCAAGATAACCCTAAAGCTGCAGTAGTGGAACTCATACCTCGCCAGTAACCAATAGAGGCCTAATTGGAATTAAGGCCTGCTCAACAGTTTATCTTGGGATGTCCAGCACCAAATGATAGATCTACAACACAACTCATACATCTATGGCACAGGAAACATCACAGAGGAGGGGCAGAAAGAACCAGGGGCACCAGAAAATGTGCTGTGCTGTGAGATTGTGTCTCCTAGAAATGACAAAGAAGATTCACCCATGATATTTCAAAAACATGGCTTCCCAAGAAAGACCTGAACAAGGACAATACCAAGATATGCTAAATGAAAGAGGAAAATCTCATGGGGTCCAATCCCAAAACAAAAAACTACAGGCACCTAATGACTGTTGAGAGAGGGATAATTAGCCTTTCCCAGGGATGAGCTCCTTAATTATACAATACCAAGTGGTAAGCCCTGAAATCCTATACACACAAGTAACACTAAGTGAACTTAGCAGATTGTTTTAGAGAAAGGAAAGAGAAGAAGTAAAATAATGCAATTATATTTTAATTAAAATAAAAAAAGTTAAAAACCCCGCTGAAAATTAGATTCAAGTGCACCCTAAGAACGTCATACAATATGACCCAGTTGGTTTCATTCCAGGGATGGAATACTGGTTTAACATATGGAAATGAATAAATATAATATATCACATAAACAAATTTAAGGACACAAATCAATCATTTCAATAAATGCAGACATGGCATCTGAAAAAGTTCAATGTGCCTTCATAAAACAAATCCTAAAAAAGTTAGAATCAGACAGAACATGTTTCAACAGAAAGGCGTATGACAAAGCTGCAGCAGTCAGATTAAATGGAAAAAAACTGAGTGAAACAAAGAAACCTACTCTTATTTTCATTCAAAATAGTAATCAAATCTTAGCTGAAGCAATAAGACAAGAGAAATATATAAAAGATACAAAGAGGAAAGGAAGAAGTCAAACTATCCCTATTTGTAGATAACATGATTCTGTACTTAAAAGGTCTTACAGATTTCTCCCCAAAATTTTTAGGTATGATAAATACTTTTAGTAAAGTTACAAGATATAAAACTAACATGCAAAAATTAGTAGCTTTTCTATATAATAATGAAATTACTGAGGATGAAATTAGCTGAAACAACTTATATACAGCAGCTTCAAAAACAATATACCTAGGAATACACCTAAGCAAGAAGGTGAAAGGTCATTCAATGAAAACTTCAAGTCATTGAAAAAAAATAAATTGTAGAGGACACTAGGTGACAGAAAGACCCTCACATGCTTGGACTAGAATTACTATTGTAAGAACGGATCATGTTACCAAAAGCAATCTACAGAGTCAATGTGATCTCATCAAAACTCTAATGACATTTTTCACAGAACTAAAATGAACCTAAAATTCATGTACAAACGATCATGGATAGCCAAAATAAAAAGAATAAATAATATCAGAGGTATCACAAAATATTTGACTTCAAATATTGAATTCAGAGTCATACTGACAAAGACGGCATGGTATTGACACAAAAACAGACTTCTAGAGGAATGAAACAACATTAATTACAGAGTGCCCCAAAACAAATCCAAAGAGAATTACAGGCTCCTAATATCTGACAAAGGTGTAAAAAATATGCACTGAAAAAGTACTACCAAAAATAACGCTGGAAAACAGGATATATACACATAGAGAAAAATGAAATTAGATCCACATTTATCACCAGCACAAAAGTCAATTGAAAACAGATCAAAGACCTTACTTCAAATCCTAAGATGCTGAAACTGCTAGGGGAAAACACTTCAAGGTACACGCAAAGATGAGACTAAATGGAGAGCTCACTTTTAAGTGTTTTCTGTTTAAATGCGAGGACCTAAATTCAATCCCTAGGTCTCACCTAAAAAAGAATGGTGATGGTTGTGTCCAACTGTAATCCCAAAGCTGGGAAGGAAGAGATAGGTAGATCCAGGCAGCCGAGCTTCATCAGCAAGCTCCAAGCCAGTGACAGAACCTGTCTCAAAAACAAGGTGGACGGAACTTGAAGAATGACACTGGAGGTTGATGTCTGGCCTGTACGCACACCTGTGGATGTGTACCTGAACACATAACACATGAACACACACACACACACACCCCTAAAAAAAGATTCCATTATCATTTGAAATAATCCTACAAATTGACAAACGGATCTCATAAAATTAAATGAAGATACAGTCTACAGATTGGAAATTTTTTTTTCTCAGATAAAGGATTTACATCTAGTATGATTGAGCATCTCTTGGGTATATTCCCAAAGTGATATTGCTGGATCCTGAGGTAGGTTGATTCTGAGAAACCGCCACACTGATTTCCAAAGTGGTTGCACAAGTTTGCATTCCCACCAGCAATGGATGAGTGTTCCTCTTACACCACATCCTCTCCAGCAAAGGCTATCATTGGTGTTTTTGATTTTAGCCATTCTGACAGTATAAGATGGTATCTCAAAGTTGTTTTGATTTGCATTTCCCTGATGGCTAAGGAAGTTGAACATTACCTTAAGTAACTTTTGGCCATTGAACTTCTTCTGTTGAGAATTCTCTGTTCAGTTCAGTACCCCATTTTTTAATTGGGTTATTTAGAATTTTAATGTCTAGTTTCTTGAGTTGTTTGTATATTTTGGAGATCAGACCTTTGTCTGTTGCGGGGTTGGTGAAGATCTTCTCCCAGTCAGTAGGATGTCTTTTTGTCTTAATGAAGTGTTCTTTGCTTTACAGAAGCTTCTCATTTATCAGATTTTCATGTGTGTATATTCTCGTAGATATATGAATTATACTTTTATCTTATATATTTTAGTAAATAAATCTAATAAAATATATTCAGTTCTATTAAAAAAGGATTTACATCTAGAATATACAAAGGGCAGCAAAAAATAGACAACAAATCATTAATTCAATAAATGGACTGAACACACAATTCTCAAAAGAAGAAATACAAAGGTCAATAAGTATTTGAAAAAGTGTTCAAGGCCCTTAGCCATCAAGGAAATACAAATTAAAACTACTTTGAGATTAATTACTTTGAGACTCCATCTCATTCCAGTCAGGACAGACATGAGCAGGAAATAAATGACAACAGATGCTATGAGGACAGAGGGAAAGGGAAACCCTCTTCATTGTTGGTGGAGTGTAAACTGGTACAGCCACTATAGAAATTAGCATGGAAATTTTTCACAAAATAAGAGCAAACCACTATATGACTCTACTATATCATTCTTGGGCATATATCTTATCTAAAGAACTAAGTCAACACTACAGTTATACATGCATGTTACCACTGCATTAATTACAAAAGCTAAGAAATGGAACTGCCCCATCAATGATGAATAGAAAAAGAAAATATGGCACATGTACCGAATGGAATTTCATGTATTTATAAAAATGAAACATGACATCTGTAGGAAAATGAACACAAGAGGACATCACTATATTAAATGAGACAAACCAGATGCGGACAGGCAAATGCTTCATGTTTTCTCTCAGAGGCAGACTCTAGACTTGCATTTCTATCTGCATGTTGTGTGTGTCCCTATGTGTGCCCATGTATGTGTGAGTGTCTAGGTCTCAAGGCAGAAAAGGGACTGTGATAACAGGAAGAGATGTTAAAGGAGAAGATGGAGAAAGGCAGAGAGTGTATGACACAAAAGCAAACGGGAACAATGTGGAGAGAGGGAAGGCAATGGGTAAAGAGAGATTCATAAGAATAAAGTATGCCTGAATGCAAATACCACAACAAATATCATTATTTTACATGCTAACTTAAAAAGCTAAAAAGATGTGTTTCATGAAACATTGTAAAGTTCTGTTTTAAAGATACCCAGTAAATAAGATGTCTTGCCAGCAAGAAATTTAGATAAAGAATATTGCTGAAATTTAAACAGGAAGAAATTATTCAATTTTGACATTTTTTCACAACAGAGAATTTAGATTTGTGGCACATTTTGGTAGTTTGTTTTAAAAATTGAAATTGATAATTGTGACAGGTGACTCAGAGTGTTATTGAGAAAAGGTTAAAATTTCTACCATTTGTCCTGCGTTGTTTTTCAAGTTTGCTTTTAAAATTTTAATGTGCCACACTGCACGCATGGTTAGAGGACAGCTTGTGGGAATCTTTTCTGTCTTTCTGCGTGTGGTTCAGGGGTCATGCTCACTCAGGCTGTCAGGCAGTGCCATCTCACTGGCCACACCCTGTTTTAGCTAGTATAACCCCCACTACCTTTCAGATGCTGGGAGAGTTAAGAATGAGGGGCACAGCGAAGGACTTAAACACCCAACACCCATCCATTCAAAAGTGGTCTTTCCATGATGCTAATCCTGTCTGTTAACTAGTCAACTTTCACTGTATCAACAGTAGTATTATGCTACATACATAATAAAATGTCAGTGAAATTTAAATTAACTTTAAAATAATTGTCCTAATTATAATAATTCCTCAGAGCAAGGAGTAAGAAATTTCCAACTAGATGTGATATTTCAAAGTGTTTTAAACTGATAAATTAGGCACAAACAGAATATGCAATTTCAATATTCCATAGTGGCATTTTAATTTTAGATTGAAAATTATATATATAATAAGCTCATCTGTATTTCCTCAAATTAATCTCTAACTTAGAAAGTATGTTGAAACATTACAATAATGCATTAAAATGTAGGGTAAGTACCAAATTAATAATTTTTTATTTCTAGTGCTAAACCATTATTTTTCCTGCTAATATTAATTTGATATAAGGCAGCTATTATTATTAAGTCTTTAAACATAGTCTAAGATAGGATCCCATTATGTAATTTAAAGTTCAGTATTAAATAAGATGGCTCTGGAGAAGACCCCAGGTGGTTTGCAGTGCTAAACAGCAGATTAAAGTTGACACAACTAATTTCTTTACTTTAATCTTATTAGTGGTTCAACAGCTGTCAACTGTAACCATCTATGCAAAAAGCCTTTGAGACATAAACAAAATACCTTAGTATGCCAAGTGAAGAAATATATTTATCAATCACTATGGCTAGTTAGCTTCTAAAACATTTCATTTTACTTTGTCTACTGGAGAAAGTTACTTGTGTTTTAGAGATAAAATGTGATTTAAAACATATATTAATTTTTCCTGTCTATATATATGCAATTATTTAGCAGTGGGTTAGATCTTGAGTTTCTTCCATATCGGTAAATAGTATTTTGCTAACATTACTGAAAGTCTATGACATAGTGGACACAGTGGAATGCAACATGGGTCCCAATTATTTAAAAAGCTACATCTGAACTTATGAGAAAGAAATTATCTGATAAATTTATCCTAAATATGCAGTAAATACACAGAAATCTTGCATTTTTTTCTGAATATAATTTTTAAAAAGATTTATTTATTTATTAATTATATATACAGCATTCTGTCTGCATGCATGCATGCAGGCCAGATGAGAGCATCAGATCTCATTACAGATGGTTGTGAGCCACCATGTGGTTGCTGGGAATTGAATTTAGAACCTTTAGAAGAGCAAGCAGGCAGTGCTCTCAACCACTGAGCCATCTCTTCAGCCCCTGAAAATAATTGTTACATTTCCCCTGAACACTGTATCTTCTACATACAAATAGTTACAAATGATTTTGGTTCACGGTACCAAATGATGTACCAGTGAATTTAATTCTTAGTCTGTTATGAAAAAAAAAAGGTGGCCCCAAACCATCTCTCACACACAGTACCCACACCCAACTACAAAAAGCATAAATCAAGGTTAGCCAAACAATGATGGTCTTCCCACACACAAACTATAAAAACACTAACAACAAATCCTCTGCAATCACATTATCAGTCTTTAAAACTATACCAATGAAATGCTTTCATTTTCTTAAAGCAGTAAATACATACAACACTATACTATACATATACAATATGGCAGTACATATAGCACTGCCACCCCACAAATACTAGCTTATGAGACACTCAACCAAAGGTCCTCAGATACTAACACTTTAAATTACATTGTTCTCTTTTCTTTTGTTGTATGATGTGTGATACAGAATATATTTATTAATCTCATAGTCTTCAAAGCGGTAAAAGATTTTTTGATGACAAACATACAGATCTTGGAATATAAGAAATTCAAGAAATACGGGTTGGTTAAGCTGTTTTTCTGGTGACAGCAGGTAGGTAATAAGGCAGAGAGGAGGGAGTACATGACAGTCTCAGTTCAGCTAATGTGATGATGGGGAGAAACCAGTTTTTTAAAACTTTTGTTTCTTTACCTATATAAAATGGTAATTTGGTAAAAAATGTAATAGATCCTGCAGTTATTAAATAAATTTATTATGTGACAGACCCACGTGGAAAGCGACTGTCTTTGTGCAGGTATGGCTACACCAAAGTCTTAACACTGCTACTGCTGCTTTTCACAGCACATGTGCCCAGGACCTTGCAGTGTCACTTTCTCTTATCGTGCATGAGGGTACTTTCTAGTAGCAGTTTGGTACACAGTTGAGCATTTGGCTCTCCTTGCATGATGTGTAAGAGAGGAGTAAGAAAAGGTGTAGTTCCCTGAAAGTCTGTGTCTACTGCTTGAGCACACCATGTTTTAGGGTAGATACATACTATGGTTTCCCTGAGATGAGCAGAATTGTAATTTAAATAAAAAAGCCTTCCCTGAAATGAGACAAACCAATCATTTGTTTCTTTTGTTAAATGCTGTAAAATTTTACTGCTTTCAATAAACACTGTCTTACAAAATATGATACCTATTTTCTAGTTGTTAAAATTACAGCTAATTCTAATAATAAATACATTATTAACTTACAAAAAGAGCTTCATGCTGTAGCTGCAGGATTAAAGTTTTGAGTAGAATTATGCTGCTAGGATTTAGGGTTGGGAGCGTGAAGAATGGAAGATAGGCGTACATACGTAACCATTCTGTGAGCCTTTTTCCCCTCTGAGACAGGATTCTCTGTGTAGCTTTAGTGTCTGTCCTGGCAGTAGTTCTGCACAACAGGCTGCCCTTGAAACTCACAGAGATCCACCTGCCTCTGCCTCCCGAGTGATGGGATTAAAGGCGTGTGCCACCACCATCCGGTCTCTCTGACCTTAAACATCTTAACCTCACCTTAAAATTAGGCAGTTAGCTACTAGTGTCACATAAGTAATTGGTGTAATGAATGATTAAGTTCTCATGAAACACTTGCTTTTTATTAAGATGGCCAGACACGGTCCACTGTGATCACGTTTTAGACCGCAAAGTCTAAATATTTTTATATTTTTCAGTTGTTTATAAATAGAAAATAATGCTCTAAAGATCTAAACTAAGTTCTAATTCTAAAAGGATGAGAAACCCTTAAAGAATAAAGACGGTGGCAAGTACCGTTACCTGTTCTTATAGAACTCACATGCTTAAAGAACCGCATTATCATATATTTTCTTATTTTTGATTCTGAAGGCAAGTTGTTTTCCTTGAAAGCATGCCAGTTTTGAATGTGTTTATCTTACAGTTTAGGGACAGCAAGCTTAACGTAGGTCATTTCTATATAGATTTTACAAATTAGGATTGTAATTAGTAAGTAAGAAAATGGAAGTTCTGCCAGTCCCGGTTTGTTAGAGAAGCATTCATTACTGCTCACTGAATGTTCCAATAGTCCCTAGACCAACTTTCTCTCTCCTGCTTTCAACAATGGACATTCATCAGTCTTCTTTTAAATAAGAGATTTTGGAAACAAAACTATGGCTTTTTCTTTTTTCTTTTGTTGTTGTTTTGTTTTTTTGAGACAGGGTTTCTCTGTAGCTTTGGAGTCTGTCCTGGAACTTGCTCTGTAGGCCAGGCTGACCTCAAACTCATAGAGACTGGTCAGCCTTTGCCTCTCAAGTGCTGGGATTAAAGATGTGTGACACCACCGCCCAGCAAAAGTCTATGGCTTTGTAAGAAGGCTCTATGGGATAACCCAATATTTTCAATCCAATCTAGAGTTAAAAGAATCTTTAGTATTTTTTATTTAAAAAGTATCAGGTTTTTTTTTGTCTGGGAGGTGAACCCATTCAGGTTTCTGCAAGTGGAAAGAGTAGGGCTAATGAGAGCTCTCAGGTGAATTCAGAAGATGAACACTAGTCTCAAGAGGACAGGGCAGTTCCAGCTCTGTGGGATGACGTGCTTTCATTTCTAGCACACTCCTCTCTCCTGAATGAGCTCTGGTCTCTCCCCATTTGTGGTGTGTGCATCCTAAACTGACTTTCTGTAGTCCCTCTCAACTGAGACACACAGAGCCCTGTAATAGCCATCCCAGAAGTTTTTATTTATTTTCTTTCAAACTCAATACCCAAGAGAAAATAACTTCAAGTTTTATAATTTCCCAACTATAAATTCCTGAGAGAGATTGGCTCAGGTTAGCATTTTGTGCTAGATTACAAATTCTCTATTGCTGGCTGACTTATAGATTGGTTGTTCTCAAATCAAATGTTCTTAATGAACAGTTTAAATAGCTATGGCCATGAGAGAAAGCATAATGCAGTATAAAATACACCCTGAAAACTAAACACATAATAAAAACAAGAGCGCTGAGGTGATAGGGAAAGATAAGAAGAAAGATGAGGCCTGAGAGGTGATTCAGTGGGTACAAGTACATGCTAAGGCTGTTGTCTTCATTTGATCCCCAGGACCCACCCAGTTAAGCAAGAGGAGAGAAGGACTCCTGAAAGCTGTCCTGCGACCTCCACATATAGGTTGTGGCATGTGCAACCCTCCTCCAATAAATAAACACAGTAAGAAATTTAAAAAGAAAGGTGAGAGGGTAGCAAGGAATAAAGCTGGGAGTCTGAATTACACTGTGTGGATGAGGAGTGAGGTAAAGATTTATCAGTAGATGAGCTTCAAAGACAGCTGACACGTGAGTTAAGAGACAGCAAATTAAACACAAAAGATCAGTCATCTCAGAAAACTGTGTTTACAGGTACTGGATCTTCAGCAAAATAGTCCTCTTATAAAGTCTTATGTATACATCCAGGGGAGCTATTTTGTAAAGACGGCAGGCCAACACTAGTGATGTTTAGAGTTTATTACATCTCATTTTCCATGCTTATAAGCTCCAAGGATAAAGGTCTATCTCAGTCTTATTTCCATATCTGTGTGTCCACAAAACTGTTCCTGAGATGAAAATTTCTAGGACACTGTTCTGATGCCCAAGGGAACCATATTCAAAGCAACTTATAAAGGCAATGATTTTGAACTCATGTTTTCAGAGGATCAGAGACCATGAAGGTCATGGCAGGAGCAGGCAGGCAGACATGGTGCTGAAGCAGTAGCTGAGAGCTTATAACTGATCCACAGCAGTGATAGAGAGCACTAACTGAGAATTGTGTGGGCTTTTGAAACCTCAAAGCCACTCCATCTCCTAATCCTTCCCAAACAGTTCTACCAACTGGGGACCAAGTATTTAAATATATGAGTCTATGGGGATCATTATCATTCAAACCATCATATTCCACTGCCCCCATAGACTTGTGGCCATATCAGAACGCAAAATGTGCTTAGTCAGTTCAACTTCAAAAGACCCCCCCCTTGCAGTCTTTCAGACTTAAGAGGGTTTAAAATTACGAAATCCAAAGTCTCTTCTGTTAATCAAGGTAATCTCTTAATTGTAACCCCTCATAAAATCAAAAAGCAAATCACATACTTTCAACGTACAATGGCAATGACTATAGATTACTATTCCAAAAGGAAGGAATAGGGGCATAGTGAGGAAATATGGAACAAAGCAAGACTGAAACCCAGCCAGGTAAACTCCAAATCCTGGAACTCTATGTCTGATATCAAAAGTCTTAAGTGGCTCTGTCCTTCTGTCTTAGCTAACTGCAACACACTTCTCTCTCTTGGCTTGGTTCCACTCCACGTTTGCAACTTTCCTTGGTGGTATCCCATAGCTCTAGTATCTTAATAATCCTGGCTTCATTTTCACAGCTTCATGCAATGGCCTATCAGGCCCCTGCTACATCCCCGGCCTCAGTAGCTTTTCTTAACCTCTGAGGAAGATTCCACAAGCCCTTTACTCTTGTATCCTTCATGACTCTAAAGCCCACAATCATATGGGCAAAGATATCAAGTTCTTCAGTCTGCTGGGTCTGGAGACTGGCCCCCATCTTGAATTTCATTTGCATAAGCTTTCCTTTGTAGCTTTGTAGAAACAGGTAATTCCTTACCGTTTTCTTTTTGCCAATTGCAGGATTGGGTGGGGTCTCCTGAAGGCACCACTCCCTTTATTTCATTTCTCATCTCTTTAAGCACAAACCTTGCATCCAACATTAAAAACTCCCTGGTGCTCTTTTCCTCTTCAAATTGTACCTTCTGTATTTATTTTTGTCCCATTTCCTCTTTTTCATTATAGACCTATATAAGTGTGATCACTAGTAACTACACAACGGAGTCAATACCACTGTCTTCAAATCTCCACCCATGAAATTAGTCCCAAATAATTTAGCCTCAGGCAGAATTCTTTTTTTTTTTTTTTTTGGTTTTTCGAGGCAGGGTTTCTCTGTAGCTTTGGTGCCTGTCCCGGAACTAGCTCTTGTAGACCAGGCTGGCCTCGAACTCCTGCCTCTGCCTCCCAAGTGCTGGGATTAAAGGCGTGCGCCACCACCGCCTGGCCCAGATTATTCTTAAGATATGGTTAAAAACCATCCACAATCTTTGTCAAAATATCACCAGAATGGTCTTTAGGCCAGCTGCAAATATTGTTCTCCTCTGAACCCTCGAGCTGGTCCTCCATAGTCCACACTGACCTCCACTGTCTTCCAAGTTCCTACTAGAATGACCCTTTAAGCTCCAATTACAGTGTTTAACTACTTTCTTAGCCCCAAGTCCCAAAGTCTTTCATTTCTTCAAAGAACAACATGGTCAGGCCTGTCATCACTAGTCTGTCTTAATTACTTTTCTATTGCTGTGACAAAACACTGTGACCAAGGGAACCTATACGAGAAAGCATTTAATTTGGGACCCATGGTTCCAGGGGGTTAAAGTCTATGGCCATCATAGCTGGGAACATGGCAGCAGGCAGGCAGGCAAGCATGGTGCTGTATCAGTACCCGCGAGCTCACATATGATTCATAATAAGCAGAAATAGAGAAAGAACTAACTGGGGACTGTGCGGGCTTTTTAAACCTTACACTCTACCCCCTACCCAGTGATATACCTCTTCCATTAAGACATATCTCCTAATCCTTTCTAAACAGTTCCACCAACTGGGGAACAAGTATTCAAATAGTTGAGCCTATGGAAACCATTCCCATGCAAACCACCACAGCATCAAATCATTAGAAGTCATTTTAATACTATGTCCATTTAGTAGAAAAAGTTTTAGGTTATCTCTTAGGGACTATGACCTATCTAGTATATGTTCTTGGACCCTTTAACAGTGCCAGGTATGGGTTTCATCCACTTGACTCTGGATCCAATCAGAAAAGTGGTTGGTTTTCCCTATATCATTTGTGCCACTATTGCATCAGTGGACTTTTTTTTTTTCTTAAAAAAAAAAATCAACATCTTTAGCCATCTGGAAAATGTAAATTAAAACTAATTTGAGATTTCATCTTACTCCAGTCAGAATGGCCATGATTAAATGAACAATCGATAATACATACTGGTGCAATGTGGGAAAAGGGGGAATATTTGATTGTTGCTGGTGGGAATGCAAATTGGTATGCCAATTCTGGAAATCAGTGTGGCAGTTCTGCACAGACCTTAAAATAGATCTACCACACGATGAAGCTTTGCCACTCTTGAGTATAGACCCCAAAGGCTCTCTATATTATATTACCACAGAGGTACTTCTTCCCTTTCATAGCTTTATTCACAAGAACTAGAAAATGGAAACAGCCTAGATATCCATCAACTGATGAATGGTGTTTAAGGATCTGTATTTCTGTGAAGAGACATCATGACTATAGCAACTCTTATAAAGGAAAATATTTAATTGGGTGGCTTATAGTTTCAGAAGTTTAGTCCATTATCATCTTGCGAGGACACAGTAGCATGCAGGCTGACATGGTGTTCGAGAAGTAGCTGAGAGTTCTGTTATCTTGTGCCACAAGCAATAGGAAGTAAACTGAGACAATGGGTGTGGCTTGAGCATATATGAGACCATAAAGCTCACTTCCAGTGACATACTTCCTCCAACAATGCCACACATACTCTGACAAAGTCACACCTCCTAATAGTGCCACTCCCTATGAGTTTATGGGGACAATTATATTCAAACTACCACAAATGTGTCTGAAAATATGGTACATTTACATGACACAGTATTATTCTGTTTCTAAGAAAAACCAAATTATGAAATCTCTAGTTCCATATTCTTAATTTCACCTTAGGAAATCTTTAGGGGTTTTTGAGGGGGGAGAGCTGAAGAATGGCTCAAAAGTTGAGAGAGCTTCCTGCTCTTACAGAAAAAAAAAGTTTAATTTCAAGTGCCTATAATAAACAGCTCACAGTGAGGGTACTTACATACTTGTGTACACACATAAACCACACATTCATATAGATAAAAAAGCAAAGTGAATCCTTAAAAATAAAGGAAATATGGAAGGAAATACTATTCTTAGGAAGCTACCTTGCCATAACTACGGACAAAGCAAGGCTAAAGAGTCACTATGTGAAGTAACTGAGATACACAGTGTGGTAAGAAAAAAGGAGCAGGGAGAGGTTCTTCTACGCACATGGAACTCAGGGCTTCTAGCCAGAGATGCATCAGGCTTACAGTCAGTCAGTCACGGGATTCCAGAGTTCAAAATGATGGCTATTTCTAGACAATGGTTTAAGTCTGCTGCTTATCACTGAGGAAAATTAAACAATACAGGGTAGCCTAAACTGCCAGCTCTCTCCGTAAGAGCCATACAGGATCACAGGAAGCAGAAAACAGGGATACCGAATGAGATAAGACGGCAGAAGGTTCATGGAGATGAGTAGTAAGAATTAATCAGGGATGGAAAGGGAGATCTGGGCTGTCTGAGAGCAAGTGAGGTACCAAGGTCCTATGGAAAGTTCAGGGCCACAGCAGGAGTTTGTGCAGAAAGTATTTTTAAGTTTACACACTGACATATTCCCAGCAGCCTGCTCTGACTCAGGCTACAGTGCCTGAAGAAGTTCTCTCACCTATCTATGGATAAGCAGCACAGAACACTCGGCTTTAACACAGTAGCTCTAAGAAGTATCTAAGATAACGGTAAACACAGTTACAATCTTGAGTGTATGCTCAGACAAGAGAATCCAGAGTCACTACTAGATGACTATGGCTTCTGATGCTGGTTTCTATCTGGACAACGTTGATGGAGGAAGGTCATTGGCTAATAAAGAAACTGCCTTGGCCCATTTGATTGGCCAGCCTTTAGGTGGGTGGAGTAAACAGAATAGAATGCTGGGAGG
Source organism: Chionomys nivalis (assembly GCF_950005125.1). Classification (NCBI taxonomy): domain Eukaryota; kingdom Metazoa; phylum Chordata; class Mammalia; order Rodentia; family Cricetidae; genus Chionomys; species Chionomys nivalis. Next base: position 54,492,901 of record NC_080089.1, read on the forward strand.
AAGAGAAAGTGAGCTCAGATGCAGGGCAGCTCCGCTCAGAGCCAGAAGCGATGAAGCAAGCCGCCAGGTCAGACATGCTGAATCTTTCCTGGTAAGACCGGTGCTACACAGATTATTAGAGATGGGTTGATTGGGATATGAGAATTAGCCAGTAAGGGCTAGAGCTAATGGGCCAAGCAGTGTTTAAATGAATAGAATTTGTGTGTTGTTATTTTGGGGCATAAGCTAGCCATGCGACCGGGATCTGGGGCGGCATGAACACAGCCCAAAGTTCCCACTTCATCTGGCGCCCAGACATGGGGCACTAAATCTACAAAAAGCCTGAGAAAGCTTGGGAAAGAATAAAGCATGTTTTCTTGGTAGCAGCAATTTCTTGGGTCTGCTCTGCTTGCTAGAGGCAAGCAAGCTCTCTCATCTAAGAGAGGCTTCCTGACTCAGCTTTAGCTGCAAAACCCGCAGCTCATTAAGAGGTCCTGCCATGAACACTTGAACGGTGTTGATGAAAAGCTGACTGCATGATTGTTTGTTTTCGGCCGTAGCAGGAAAAAAGTTCTGCTGTTTTAAAATGCTGGCTTTGTGGGCCATCCTGCCAGGGCAAACTCTGACTCTTTGAGGCAGGAGGTCAGCTACAGAGAGAGCATTTGAGTGTTGTAGCTTGTTTGCTGGCAAGGACCTCGAAACGCCATAGAGTTGTGGTGATAAACATGGCTACAGCGGGTACCTCCGTCATGAGGCTGGAAAGCTAAGGAATGGGCTGGATCTAGCTGGCAAAGCCACGGCTTTAAACCTACCCATATTGCTCAGTAAATTAAAGACTCGTGTGGTCAGAAAAAGAGAGATATAAAGTAAAGAGAGATTCAAAGACAAAGAAAACCTTTAAATTATTTACAGTGTGTTTAAAAATATATGCAGGCTAAATGTTAAAATTCTTAAAAGTAAAAAAAAAATAAGGAAGAAAGAAAGTAGTTGGGTGTGGTAGTACACACCTTTAATCCCAACACTTTGGAGGCAGAGGGAGATTGACCTCTGTGACTTCAAGGTGTGGTAGCACACGCTTTTAATCCCAATGCCTGGGAGGCAGAGACAGAAGGATCTCTGAGAGTTCAAGGACAGCCTGGTCTAAAGAGTTATTCTAGGACAAATATATACAGAGAATATAAAACAAAAGTAAAAATAAAATAGAGTTAAAATAAAGCTTCACAAAGATGGAAAATACGCAGAGAATCTTGATACTGTATGCTATTATGCTCTCTTTGAATTGTTTGAATGCTGAGGAAGGAGCAACAGATGCTAAAAGATATTTGTTTATAAATGCTGCTGAACTAATCCAAGATAGATATTTTCAAAATACCTTGACTTCAGAATTTGGACCTAAGGATATGATACTTTGGAAAAGAGTTTCTTCTTTTGTTGTCACAGCGGATGAGACCCTGTGGATTTCTTCTATTTCAATATGGTATGATAGACCATGCCCTCCTGAAAGGTTGCTGTGAACACCTTCAAAAAATTACTTTGCTCAACTGCCAACTGAGATGAACCTAGCAGACAGGTTATCCCATAAAAGACCCGAATAACAGTGCCCCCATTCAGCAGGAAACAGTTTGGAGAGAAATAACTACGTCCATATTCCCAAATATTGTTTATAAATGTTCTTTTAAATTTAAAGGAGGAGATGATATAGATGTGAATAATTTGCACTGATATGAATCTTGGTTTACTGATATTAATTTAAGGTCAATTTTATTATATGTATATGTATTTCTGATATTGATTAAGGTATTGTGATTGTGTAGTTCACTTAAAAATGTAATGTATATAGGTTGTTAATGGATAATTATCAATAATAGTCAAGCTTGTAGTCATGTTAGATTTTCTAGACGTACATAGATTTATTTTAGATAGGCATTCTTCATATCTTTCAAAGATTATAGAATATGGCATTTTAAGTGTTTTAATAACTTAGGGTTTTTCATGACAATGAGACACTCTGCCCCTGGCAGCACCAATCTACTTCAAGCAGAAGATGGATATCAAAGAGGCACCTTATGGAGTTTGATAGCTGTTTGGGCAAGAAACTGCTCTTGCCTGGACTATTGTATAAACTGGACACAGAGAACCCTCAGAGAGAGGACTACTGAACTTGCCTAAAGGTGAGATGATCTTTCGGGGCTCCTGATTTATGAAAGAGTCTGCGAGACATTCTGTAAGACACAGCAGATAGTGACTGAACTGCCTTGAAATTTCCTGCTTCATGGAAAAGTCTGCTGGATACTATGGGCCTGAAGGCTGAAGATTGATGCCCCAATGGTACAGAGGAACTTTGGGTGACTGTCCAGGCAGCGAGATGTCTCTGTCATTTCTAGAGTTTAGAAGTTGCTTACTTTTTGTTTGCTTAGGTAATATTGTATTCTTCTGGAGTCTTTGATGGAGTTGAAGACTAGATAGATAGTTATAGTTATAGTTTTCCATTGTTATGATAAAAGATAAAATAGATATAAATATTGTAACTGTAATTCTTGCTTGAGAACTGTTTTGTTATATGTAATTTTGCTATGTTAAAGTTAAAGCCTTCCTTTTTTTTTATTTAAACAGAAAAGGGGAAATGATGGAGGAAGGTCATTGGCTAATAAAGAAACTGCCTTGGCCCATTTGATTGGCCAGACTTTAGGTGGGTAGAGTAAACAGAATAGAATGCTGGGAGGAAGAGAAAGTGAGCTCAGATGCAGGGCAGCTCCACTCAGAGCCAGAAGCGATGAAGCAAGCCGCCAGGTCAGACATGCTGAATCTTTCCTGGTAAGACTGATGCTACACAGATTATTAGAGATGGGTTGATTGGGATATGAGAATTAGCCAGTAAGGGCTAGAGCTAATGGGCCAAGCAGTGTTTAAATGAATAGAATTTGTGTGTTGTTATTTTGGGGCATAAGCTAGCCATGCGAACGGGAGCTGGGGCGGCATGAACACAGCCTGAAGCTCCCACTTCACAACGTAAAACTGAAAACTCTGATCTATTGGCAATGAAACAAGTTCTCATCATGGCACTGTGGTCAAGTGCTGCTGACAGCTGAGGGCACTGGACTAGACTCTCAGGATTCCAGTTCTCTTTTCCAACGGGAACATACTATTTCTCACATAAGTCTTTTTTTAGGAACTGTGGACACTTTCTTCTGCTCTATTGAGGAGAAATACAGATAAGCATAAGAACACGATCTTAGCCTGTAGCAAAAGCAGCTTTTGAGAAATGGCATTTAATCTAGTTTGCTAGTTCAAGATCTTTGGATCATGTGTTTTGACACTCACCAGAAAACTAAGTAATAAAAACAAAAACCAAAATTTAAAAATCTCAAGATAAACTCAAGCTGGACAACATGAATTATTAATGATTATCAAAACTCTGAACCAAAGAATGAAATGCCATTTCACTTTTTAATCTTAAATACTTTTTACACATCTCAGTCTTTTTCTCCTTCCTGTCTTGTCAATCAACACAGAAGTGATTCTCATCTCTCATACCCAGCAATGACATGGGAATAAAATATTTTGATGAGAAATGCCTCAATATCAGGGGAACCATTATGCCTGCTGTAACTGTCTGATGTGGCACTTTCTATCTCAGACTTAAAGGCTATACCTTCCATTTAATCAACTCAATCTTGTCAGCAGAGCAAAGGAACTCATGTTAATTGTGTCAAGAAGTTTGTGTTACTTGTAAGTACCTCATGCAAACAGACTATAATTTAAATCAGGTAAGACCACTACTTAAGATACTTCACCTAACAGTTATAAAACACTTTCCACAGTTTGCAAAGATTCTTACATGCATTTTACCCAAATAGGGAAAGAGCTGCAACGTGAATAAGGCACTTGCTGAGGTAAACAGAGCTAGATTTGTGGGACTCTGAAGTCAATGTGGTGAGTGGTTTTTTGTTTTTGTTTTAAATCTTACCAAAATACATCCCAGGAAAAAAAGACAAACTGTTGTGTTTGTTTGTTTGTTTTTAATCCCTCATTGCACCCAAAGGACAAATGGAACTTTCTGTTTATTTTACTAGTTAAAAGAGTAACATTTTCTCAGAGGTGTAGATAAAATTTTATCAAAAACTCATTTAAACTCCAAATAAGAATCCCCATAAACTGCCTAGAAATTGTATATGCTACAGCTGTGAAAAAATACTTCTGAAATAATATTTTCTAATACTATACTTCAAATGGACAGACACTAATAATATGAGTTGACCAAATCAGAAGATAGAAATTAGATCCAAATGTACATAGGATCTTTATGACAAAGGACAATCTACCATTAGTGACTGAGGTGCAATTCAGTTTCCAGCAATCTGGCTGGGACTCCAGACTCTGGCAGTCTTGGCCTCAGAATGTTCTTCCTGAGTTTGAGGATTTCTGTAGATTTGCAGGCTCATTTCCAGGCTATGGCCCTAACTCTTTCACATACAACACAGAAGGTTAGCTTTCTTCCACTCCTATTCCAGGACTTCATCAGTTCTTCTTGGTTTAAGTACAGAGTCAATCACAGACTAAAAAGATTTCCTTATAGGATTTTGAGGCTAATTTGGATTTTGTAAATGAAGTCAAGCAACCCTGTTTTTCTCCTTAATATAAGCTCTTGCTATTCAAGTCTAAATACACACACACACAATTTTCTTGCGGTTCCCCCATATGAAAACAAGGCAGAAATTACTTACAAATGAAATTCAGATTAAGAAACTAGACTTACTTAGGAGGAATTCGTGAAACCGTGTTCATGTTTGAGGCAGGGGCCACTACTTGAAGGATGTGTTCAAGGGCTGTTAATCCACCAGCAACTTGAAATGCAATCTGATCTGCCACATTCTAGACAGAAACACAAACAGAAGTTAGCACAATATCCTAGGCATAAAATTCTAAGCAAATGAAATATTTAGTGTGCAGTTGAGATATATTTGCTGAATGATTTCTTGGCGCAGGGAAATGAGGGCAAATAGTGGTGAACATAGACATGGCCACCTGAATTATGAATTTAAAGTTTGATGAATTGGACACATACCAATCACATCATTATAAATGACTTTTTGATGGAGGAAGGTCATTGGTTAAAAATAAAGAAACTGCTTGGCCCTCATAGGTTAAAACATAGGTGGGTGGAGTAAACAGAACAGAATGCTGGGAGGAAGAGGAAGTGAGCTCAGACTCGACAGCTCTGCTCTCTGAAGCAGAGGCCATGCTCCCCTCTCCTGGGCAGATGCAGGGCAGCTCCTCTCAGAGGCAGACACGATGGAGCAAGCCGCCAGGTCAGACATGCTGAATCTTTCCCGGTAAGACCGGTGCTACACAGATTATTAGAGATGGGTTGATCGGGATATGAGAATTAGCCAGTAAGGGCTAGAGCTAATGGGCCAAGCAGTGTTTAAAAGAATACAGTTTGTGTGTTGTTATTTTGGGGCATAAGCTAGCCAGGCGGCCCAGGAGCTGGGGCGGCAGGAACACAGCCCGCAACTCCACACTACAACTTTTATTACAGTTAGTATCCTGAAGGGAAGGCAAAGGATGCATGAATATAGGCGACCAATCATATTTTGGGGAGAATGCTTTTCTGGGCAAGTTATAGCATTAGACAGGCAGAAAGAAGTAAGGGATTGGCAGGACATAGCAGCGGGGAGATGGCAAAGCACATTTATCAAGAAAAGAAAACAGCTGTCCTGTAATCATAAGTCCTATGTACCAAGAGCAGCTGACTTCCATAGGTTTTCTCCATTGGGATGTTTGTCAGCAATACCAGGCAGCTGAACATGTTTGTTGTATACATTTTTTCTCTTTGCTTTTGCTAGGATATTAAGCATTTCAGAACTTAATCTATGATGATTTCTATATAATTTCTGAATTATACATAACTTTTCTGTAAAGAAATTTCTCTAAACTCTTTGTAGTCTCCTTGCATGGGGAAGGAAAGAGCAATTTTCTGTTATACTATTTTATGATTTTTAATTTTAATTAAATTTTAAAAATGATCTTTTCTCATTTTACATACCTATCCTAGTTCCCACTTCCTCCTCTCCTCTGGCTCTTTCTACCCCACCCCCATCCACTCCTCAGTAAGGCTTCCCATGGGGAGCCAATAAAGTCTGACACATCACTTTGATGCAGGACTGAGGCCCTCCCCACTATATTTAGGCTGAGCAAGGTATCTCTCCAAAATAATGGGCTCCAAAAAGCCAGTTCAAGCACTAGGGATAAATCCTGGCCCCACAGCCAGTGGCCCACAGACTGCCGCAGTCACGTAACTGTCACCCACACTCAGAGGGCCTTGTTTGTCCTATGCAGGTTCCCTTGCTATCAGTCCAGAGTCAGTGAGCTCCCACTAGCTCAGGTTAGCTGTTTTTGTGGGCATCGCTATGGACTTGACCCCTTTGCTCATATTATTGCTCCTCCCTCCCCTGTCCCCCACCTCTTTCTGGACTGGTCTCCAGACACATGGCCCAGTGCTTCACTGTGGATTTCTGCATCTGCTTCCATCAGTTGCTGGATGAAGGCTTTATGATGACAGTCAAGGTAGTTATCACTCTGACTACAAGAGAAGGCCAGTTCAGGCACCCTTTTTACTATATCTTAGGGTCTTAGCTGGAGTCATCCTTGTGGATTCCTTGGAATCTCCCTGATGTCAGGTTTCATGCTAGCCCCATAATGCCTTAGTTTTTAATTACCACACATGTAAAAAAAATAGGATAGCAACATATTCTGGTCCAAACCCACCCCATTCATATGCTACACTGTATAGAAGCTTTTTAGTTTTATGTGGCTCCATTTGGACAATATTGCTCTACATATCTAGCACATAAGATGAATTGGGCATAGGCTTAGGAGTGGAACTTATGGGTCACAGCTGTGCACAGTATTAGTTTTACTAGCTATGGACAAACAGTGTCCTAAAATATTTTAATCAATCTGTGTACGCACCAGGGTACACTGGTCATTTCAGTTAGTTCATATTTTTTATATAAGTTTGGTTCTATCAGTCTCTCTAACTTTAGTCCTTTCAACAGTATGTGCTGACATTTTGTGAGGTTTGTATTTATCTTTTCTTGGTAACTAGGAAGTGAGTATCTTATGTTTGTTGGCTGTTTATGGTTTGATATTTTCAACTTTTTTATAGCTGAGTGAAACGCTGAGATCTTAAGTAGACAGTATTCAATTAAATCTGACAAATGCTTATCAAGACACAGATATTTCTATAACCCAATTAGGTTTCCTCACTTCTCTTTTGCAGCCAATCCTCTTTTGTGTAATAGTACCATAAATTAAATCTGTCTATTATAGAATTGTTACATATGAATACTATTTGGCAGCTACTAGTTCGGCCTATGGTAACATGAGATATGTGAAATCAAATGAAGACAGTGAAAGGGCTTTGCATCAAGAAGTAAACACAGTTGGGCATGCCGGCACACACAAATCTTTAATCTCAACACAGATCTCTGTGAGTTTGAGGCCAGCCTGATCTACATAGCAAGTTCCAGGACAGCCAGCTACATAGAGAGAGACCCTGTCTTAAAAAAAAGAAAAAACTTTTGTATTATACTCAAATTATAGATACAATATTTAAAAATATACAGATTATTAAGAACAAGTGAAAACATCTGTAAAGCACAGTAACTGAGGGCAGGGATGCAGATTTAACACATCTTAAGACACTGGCTCTTTACGCTCTTTTCTTTTCCTCTACTCTCACACTGTTTCAGCCTCCAGGGTGATGATAATCTTATTTCTGCTTCAGCTTGACTACTGCCCATTCTGTCTATGCCTACTGTTCCCATATTCAGTTTAGAGTCTTCTGCTTGAGGCAGGAAGGAGGAGCCTAGATCAACACTGTAGAAGTGGCAGACTGAGTAAAAGCAGAGCAGTTTAATGTATACAACAATGGAAAAAAAACACAACACCCATCTGAAAGCCTTTTATGATATGCCAACATGGCTATGACCTCCTGAAGATCTTAAGGCACTGACTCTAATGGACATTTAGCAGAACAAAAATCAGTAATTTCAGGAACGATGAAAACCAACTTAAACCATTTTTCTTACTAATATATTACTGAAAATAGAAAATTTTTAATCATTTTAGGAAAATAAAGCAAGAGGCAAAAATCAACTGTAAAATTTTAAAAATTCAGTTCCTTCAGGAATCAAGGTAATATATATTTCTGAATTAGATATGGAGTAAGCAATCTCTGTGCTTATTTCTGAATTAGATATGGAGTAAGCATCATCTGTGCACAGCCAGATGATGGACACTTTGCTCAGCATCCTCCTAACCTCTCTTTCATGCCCTGCAATCAACTCCTATTTGTTTTATCTGCTCTCTTACCCTACAGTCTACAAGCTCCTTATGAGCTATTGACTCGTCACTCAATCCTAGTTCTGGCAGAAAAGGGCAATGGTATGCACTTGTTGGATGAATGGCTCAACTAATAATAAATAGTAGACAACAAAAACATCCTATGACATATGAGATTAAGTTAATACCGCGGCCTGTCCGTATTATAAGAAAGATCAAAAAAAAAAAAAAAAAAGATCAACCCCCAATGGATCCCACTCCTTATGAAAGCAAGATAAACAGCTCTTGCCCCCTCTCTAAACATTAAAGGCAGTCGTAATAACCTATAATGTCTGAGATTATTTTGTTGTTGTTTTTTTGATTTCTTGAGACAAGGTCTGACAATGCATAAAGAGTTGGCTGGTCTGGAACTTGCTACATAGACCAGGCTGGGCTTCGAACCCACCTCCCTTTGCCTAGAATTAAAGGCACAAGCCACCAAACCTGGCTTGAGATTACCTCTTTACCTCATGGGTACTAAAAAGGGAAATCAAGGTATCTCAATGATGAATCGTTTCAAATGTTGAAATTAAGGGGTTAAAAAGAAACTTTTCAAACATCTGACATTAAACATATAAATGAAAAAATAAAATCACTTTCACACAATAATCCAGACAGATATGAGAGTAGATGGCCTTCCTCTGTCTCTTCCCAAGTCTTGTCACACTGATTTTTTTGTGCCTATCATTTGGCATTTGCTGCTCTCTTCATATTTGGGTACCTTAATGCCCCAGTAGTGGGGCATTCTCCCACGTACTGTCTCATACATGCTCCTCCTAAGCGTGCACAGAGAGTAACTACACTAAAACTGCTTAACACAATTATTTTCTCCATCAGAACTACCAGCCTTCTCAGTCTTAGTGTTCACATGCCATTTTTCAATTCTTTAAGACTCGGATCAAAAGTTACTTCTTCCAGTAAGACTTTCTGATCCTTTCAACTAAAGCCAAATCTTCTATATATTTATTTGTGTCTATGATAAGCTTAAAAGCTCTGGTCTCTGTGTTTCCAAGCACAGTCAAGCATAGGATGTATATAACAGTTAACAAGTAAAGACTACTCCTTAGCTGAAAATACTTTATTCTAGTAGGAAAAATTCTATAGTAACTAAGTCTATCTTCCTCCTTTACCTCCTTTGCAAATACTCTGCTCCTAGAATGTAAAGCTAAAAAATAATTTCATAAAGAACTTTAAAAAGTTTTATAATTATGATTTGATCAAGAAAAAGTACCTCTAGGGATGGAATGTACAGTTCTTCCTTCTATATCTGTTATAACATCTTAACAGCTCTGTCTTCCCTTGCTCTCTCCCACTATGGACTGACAACTGACTAATAGGATTAGTGGCTTCATTCTAATAACCCAGCTTAGTTAAAGGGCAGAAAAAAATGACAGCTTCAATCTGAATTACATGGCCTGGGAGCCCATCCAATTATTAAGTAGAGTAACTGTTATTAGCTCTTCCAATCAAAGGAGAGGCAGCTGTTAATCTTTGGTGACCTGCAAAGGCTGCTGGCCTTTGTACTTGACTTCTCTGTACACAGTCATTATGTTCTTTGTGATCACTGAAGAAGGCCTTCCTAGCTTTTAGAGAGGCAGCAGATGGGGAAAACTGTTTGCATGTTCATTAGCAGGATAGGCTAGGCATTTATTCTGTGCATCTGTGGCACCTTAAGACCCATTTAGAAATAGTTCTGAGACATGTATAAATGTGGAACTCAGTAGTCCAATTTATAGATACAGAGATCCTGGAAATGCAGCTTCTTATAATTGTTCTCTGCAAGTAAAGCTCTGCCCACACTTCAAGGACATGCTTCTCTATTCCTTTACTACCCACACATGTTAATGGCAACTTAAAAAGGAGAAAGAAAAATGGGCAGATACAACCCCTTTGCTTTCCCCTTAAACCTTTCAGCCAGTTTTGCTGGCTTCCCCACATTTTTACAATCTGAGTAAGTACCTATGCTCAGATTTCTAGCTGTAGGCACCAGCACCAAAAGGACTAAGGATCTATGGGCAAGGAAATCACAAGATTGAAATTCTAAACTTGTGGGAATGTGGAGCCAAAAAGACTGAAATTTTAAAGGGAAGTTGAAAGCTTAGGGAACATGGTGAGACCAAGGAAGGTTGGAGAAGCTTTGTCAAGACCAGGCGAAAACTACTCTGTGATGTTAATGAAATCGTGCAGCCTTTAGAAAGCTTCCTCAATGGGTGCTGGACTGTGTCTTCTCTAACCCATTTGAACTACGGGTGAAGGGATCAGGGTGAGAGATGGTGGCTTTAGCAGAGGAGACTAATAGCAGATGTCAAGGCTTGACTATGCTTCTCTTTCTTTAAAAGGTGTATGAAAGATAACTAAAAATTAGTATGGAATTCATTGATACTGTCTACAATGGGGACATTTTTATCATATTTTCAAGCTCTCTGAAACAAATTTTGGACCTTATGACCAAGGAAGAGATTGTTTTAGGCAAGAAGGTAATATTGACAAGAGCTGTAACATGGTCAAATTCTTCTGGGTCATGGACTCCCAGGGATGTACTTTTAAGCCACAGAGAAGAGTATTCTATAGTATCCCACTTTCTCTCCAACAACTGTACCTTTTTACTAATCTTTCTATTTATTTAATTTAAATTATTAATTAGATCATACTTGTCATTTAGTTAATTCTAACATCTGGGATTATATTCATATTGGATCTAGCAAAAAGGAGCTTTTCAATAAATATTTACCAAATAAAATTAACTAAAGCATAGTTTTTTTCTGATGGAAGAAATTTTCTTGAGAGGAGAGGATCCCGTCAAATCACAATGAGGAAAAGAAGGCTTAGAAACACCTATGTGCTTGGAAGAGCCAAGTCTAGAGTATACGTGGGCAGACTAGAAATAAAGTCTCAGAGAAGGCAGGTCCTGTTCTCGGGCCTACCTGAAGGGGACATAGGAGGAAGGCCCAGAGGGAGAAGGTGAACTGTAGGGTCTCTTACCATCTTAGTTATATCTTGCCTCATTAATTTTGCTTGCTTCTTTTTTTCATCGTACTTTTAGGAAAAGTCAAGACCCAGACCATTTTATATATTATTAAAGAAAAAAAGAATATTTTTAAGGGGTGAAAACAAGGATAAAGTGAAACCAGAGATACAAATTCTACTTTTCTCAAAGTAGCCTTCCAGATGGTCACTATGCATGATTAAGATGCTGACAGTTTACATGTGGCAGGCTGTGCGGCAGTCCTCAGGACAGTCTCTTAAGGCAGTGAATATCTCAGTTAGACATCCAAGAAAACTAGCTTCAGAGTCATCAATTAACTGCTCATAATTTTCGAGACAGAAACAACCAGCAGAAAAACCTAGGAGTTTGTTAGACATTTGGACAAGAAACTGCTCTTGCCTGGACTGCTGCATAAACTGGACACAAAGAACCCGCAGAAAGAGGACTGCTGAACTTGCCTAAAGGTGAGATGATCTTTTGGGGTTCCTGATTCATGAAAGAGTCTGTGAGACATTCTGCAGGACACAGCAGAAAGTGACTGAACTGTCTTTGAATTTTCCTGCTTCATGGAAATGTCTGCTGGATACTATGGGCCTGTAGGCTGAAGATGGATGCCCCAACGGTACAAAAGAACTTTGGGTGACTGTCCAGACAGCGAGATGTCTCTGTCATTTCTAGAGTTTGAAGTTTCTTATTTCTTGTTTACTTAGGTAATATTATATCCTTCTGGAGTCTTTGATGGAGTTGAAGAATGGATAGATAGTTATGTTTTCCTTAGTTATGATAAGAGATAAAATAGATAGAAATGTTGTAACTGTAATTCTTGCTCTATAACGGTTTTGCTATATGTAATTGTACTATGTTAAAATGAAAGCCATCTTTTTTGTTTAAACAGAAAAAGGGGAAATGATGGAGGTGGGTCTTGTATCTATCTGTTTCTTTCATTGGTTAACTAATAAAGAAACTGCCTAGGCCCATTTGATAGGCCAACCCTTAGGTAGGTGAAGTAAACAGAACAGAATGCTGGGAGAAAGAAGCAGATTCAGTGAGTCGCCATGATACTCTCACTCCAGACAGACGCAGGTTAAGATCTTCCCTGGTAAGCCAGCTCGTGGTGCTACACAAAATATTAGAAATGGGTTGGATCAATATGTAAGAGCTAGCCAATAAGAGGCTGGAACTAATGGGCCAGGCAGTGTTTAAAAGAATACAGTTTCCGTGTAATTATTTCGGGTAAAGCCATGCGGACGGTCGGGTGCCAGGGACGCAGCCCCGCCACTCCTATTCCAACACTCCTGAGTGTGGGAGGGGTTTAGACCAAGAGCGCTGTAGGGAAATCTAGTATATGTTTGTCTTTGACACGTTTATTACTAAATATTCCAAACCTGTAAGGTATTAGTTTTAGTACTATTAAAAATTTAAAAACATTTTGTGATAATTCAGATTTACAGAAAGGCTACGAGGATAGCATAGCTTCTACAGCCTTCATCTAGCTTCACTTTTCTTTCTTATCACGGCATCCTCATCAAAACTCAGAAAACACAGGCTGGAGAGATGGCTCAGAGGTTAAGAGCATTGCCTGCTCTTCCAAAGGTCCTGAGTTCAATTCCCAGCAACCACATGGTGGCTCACAACTCTCTGTAATGAGGTCTGGTGCCATCTTCTGGCCTGCAGGCATACACACAGAATATTGTATACACAATAAATAAATAAATATTTAAAAAAAAAACTCAGAAAACACATGGGTACACACTGATACAATATTCAACTGTTTACATTTTTGGATTTTCCTGGCCAAAATATATTAGAATTTCTTTGCATTTAAAAAGAAATTCTTGAAACAACTCAGACCCAGAGAATATAATGTAAGTTTGATAGTCACAAGGAAATAAAAAAGTATGAAAGAAGTAACAAGATACTAAGGAATGGAAATGTGAGTAGTTTTTTTCAGCTGTTTTTTTTTCAGTGGTTTAACTCTAGAAATGGGGACAAAATGTGCACACAGCAGGGGAGAAGCAGGGTTTTGGTGAGGTGGGAAGGAATGTGGGACCAGAGTTAGTAGAGATCCCAGCTGGTCCAAGATGGGCTTTACTTAGCTTCACCTCAACTGTCCTGCAATACCCTGCAAACCAAACTCCATTTCCTTTCTTTCCTGGAGGTCAGTGAACCTAGCACATCTCTGTGGGTTCTCATTCTCATTTTAGCAAGATACTGCCTGATGTTTTTTATTCATGATTTTTCTTTTCTTTTGCAGGGGGAAGCAGCTGCCCTAAAAGACTTGCAATGGGACACAGAAAAATGAAGTATGGCCAGATTAGAAATGATTCTGCTTACAAACATGGGGTCTGCTTACTTCAATCTAAAGGAAATGAAAGGAAGTAACTAGTGATAAACACTGTCTTCCTACGTGAAGAACAGTACAATACAGTGGGTTTTTCTAGAATATGTGTGGGTTTTTTTCTTGATTTTGCTAAGTAAATCTGAACAAATGTTTGAGACGGGTTAGTACTGCCCCACTGAACTCCTACATCAGAGTGTGCTTTGCTGCTATTTGGACTGAGTGAGAATCAGGCTTTACTAAAGGGGAATGAGATGTGTAAAGTCTGCTTACTTAAGGCAAATACAATTCAGAGGCATCATTAAGCTGGAGAACAGGGGCCCATGATAGCTCCTTCTTCTTTATGAAATGCAAATATAAATCTTTTTCCCATTACAAGCTCATTTGAGAGACAAATCTGATGGCCAATTCATATATAATGAGGCTTTTAGTGTGAATTGGAAGTAGATTTTTTAAGTCAGATGTAAGTTCATATATCCACAATACAAAAATAGTTATTAAATAAAACAGAACTGTAAAGATGCTAAAAAAGCAACTGCCTTTACAGGTACTGGGAGCATACAATGCCATTCTAGCAAGGATGGAGAGGTGGGGATCTGAGAATGGTAAGCAGAAATAATGTACTGCATGGAAGAGGGGAGGAGAATGAGGCACAAACAATAGTTAGAGGGAACAACTGTGCGGTGGCCCTGTATCACAAAATAAGTTTTCCCTCATCAGCAGGAACACAGATCAGTTATGTCCTCTGGACTGTAATCACCTTGTCACTTTTCCCTACTCATAATACACTACAGCCACTTTAATAAGTTATTTTTATTTTATATGCATTGGTTTTTGCCTTCATATAAGTCTGTGTGAGGGTATTGGATCCACTGGAACTGGAGTTACATACAGTTGTGAGCTGCCACGTGGGTGCTGGGAATTGAACCCTGGTCTTCTGGAAGAGCAGTCAGTGCTTTTAGCCGCTGAACCATCTCTCCAGTCCCATCACTACAGCCATTTAAAATGGTATATAATTTTCTGAATTGACGCTGATCTTCCTTACCCACATCATTCTCTGAAATCTACCCATCTTCCTAGCCAATCCATTTGCTTCCTCCTGCAAAGAGAATCTGTCTCAACACCATGGTGGACAGCATTCCTGAGGAATGATACCCAAGGTTGTTCCCTGACCTCCAGATGTATACACAGTCATACACGTGCACATACACATATAAAAAATAGTTAAAAGTAAGCAATACACATGTATTTCTTGAGTATAGAATCTTATAGATTTTCATTATGTAGGGTTTTTTGCTGTTGTCATTAGACTTAGACTTAATTTAAAAAATTATTATATGTATATATGTATGAGTGTTTTCAAAAATTTTTATTATGTGTATATGTATGAGTGGGAGTTTATGCATATTACTGAAGTTATCTGCATAGGGCATCAGATCACCCCAAGCTGGAGTTACTGTTGTAAGCCATTGGATAAGGAAGGGTATTGGGAACAGAACACAGATCCTCTGAAGAGCAGCAAGCATTCTTAACCACTGAGCCATATCTTCAGCCAGATTTGAACTACTAAAGTACTAGCTGTATATTCCTTACATATCTGACGTGACAAATTGTTAGCTGAACAAGCCTGTTTGTATGTCAATTCAAGATAATGACCTATAAAATAAATCAGAAAAATATAGTAAGACTAGAGATTATATACAATTTTTTACACTAGCAAAACAACCACCTTAATTATTCTGTGATACATCTTTCTTTCATATATAGTGTCCAACTCTGAGAACAGAAGTAGATTATTTTCAAGGTCCTTAAGAAATTCTTAAGATTTTGTAATTCTTTTATGTCTTTTACTATTTATTTTTAGCTATGAAAGCAATGGCTCCTTTTCAAGCTGTGGTAGCTGTGCTTTTAGGAATAATGTAGCGTCTTCTCCAACCTAGACATTTGCAGCTCCTCAAGTCTATAGTGCTATCTGTCAAAGGAAACTTTATACATATATACACATATATATGTATATACATATATACACATATATGTATATACATATATATAAAACATTACATACACTTTACAGATGTTTTAGTTCAGTTGAACAATTTTGTTTTTAGAGCAATCTATGCAGAAAGGAAATACAGTATGCGGTTAAGAGCTAAGACTCTACAAAGTCATACACATTTTAGTGTGACTCCTGGGTCAGCACTATTACAGAACTGCAAGTTACTCCTCTAAGTTTTAGTTTACCTGCATAAGTGAAACTAATGGGAATGGTAAAAATATCAACCTCATCCTACTGTGGTTTTGTGTGGGATGACAGTTCTTGCAAAGCAGCACTTCACACAGTGCTGAGAGAGGGGCAGGGTGGGGACACTATGAGCTCAACAGACATGGCTGACGAAGTGTGCGAGCCCATGAATAATGGCAGCTAATAAGAAAGAAATAGCTCTGCCTTCTGGACACTCAAAGAAGTACTTATAATAAAGATCAATGAGGAGGAAATGGTGGAAAATACTAGTTTTAGTAGCAAAAAAGAATCTTTGGAAAACAGGAGAGAGTCAGAGTCCATTTTGAGGGTCAGCACCACAAGACAGAGTGTCAGAAAATTCTCACAGTACGTTCAGTAACAGGTAATTGGAAAAAGGGGGAGAGCTAGGCAGGAGAGTACACATGGCAGCTGAACTAGTGAGGAAATTATGGTGTATGGAGGGGAACCCTTGAGCAGTCATCTTAAGACTCCTGCGGAGTCAATGGCATAGGGATCTAGAGGTAAATGTCCTTCCTGGTAATGATTACTCTGGGAACCCAGAGTATCCTGGGAATGATACTCTGAGATTTGACCTATAAATACTTCTACACAGAAGGGGAAAACAGTGAGTCAGAACCATGTGGTATTCTGTGAAATACAAGTCTGGTCTCAGTCAATGGAGTAGACCTCAGAGACAAATCCCCTTTAGGGGATGCACAGAGGTGGCATCTTACAAGGGGATGCAGAGAGCAGACCTGGCCCCCTGAATCCAGGGGAGGGGCCTGCATCCAGGCTCTGAACCCCTACCCCCAGCTCTCTTTCCTCCACTTTTATATGTTCCTTATTTAGTATTTAATTTCAATTTAGTAGACCTGCTTTAATTTATCCTGTCCAATTTTGTTTTCTCATTTCATTTTCTTCTTGATAGGCTTTGCCAAAGAACTCACTGGTCTGAAGCAGGGATTTCCCTGTTCAGTCCTTGAGTGTTGGGGCTATATAAAATTGTCTGAATGCACAATGCTGCCTCTAGCTCTTTTCTGGTAACTTTTGGCTGCACTTCCTAATTCCCAACCTTTCTCTTTGATTATTTCCCCTTCTATTTACCTTCTTTTCAAATTTTTCTTATATATCTCTAATACAAATCACTATCTGTTCAGTATATTTCCTTTCCACTTCTTCCCTTAGCAATTAATGTCTTATTGCATACATTATCCTACGCATTGAGATCAGGCTATTCTCTGATCTAAGTTACCCCATACTATACAAAATACTATTTTTCAGGCTGTGTATTTCTCTAACAGACTCCATTTTACAAGTAGCTTTTGACTTCATTTTGAGAGCAAAGTGTGACTACATCTGTCAGGCATAATACACATAACAGAAACTGATATTTATTCTTTTTTTTGATTTTTTGAGACACTGATATTTATTCTTTAGAGTAGAAAGAGGGCCTCCATATAAGTTTACTGGAGTGAAAACTTAAACCATAAGGGCATTAAATGTATTAAACTTCTATCAAGAAAACCAGGACAAAGAACTTATTGGACATGACAGACCAAGCAAAGGGTGTAACTCTCTCACCTGGACCTCATAAAGTAATAAACACACACACAAAAATGGCATGGTTCCACCCTAACTATCTCTTGACACCTGATGTGTGTGTGTGTGTGTGTGTGTGTGTGTGTGTGTGTGAAGGAGTGACACACAGAGGGCTCCCTGACTGTCCTTGGACCTTCAGCATGAATAGGGCCCACGCTGCTGCTATGACCTGTTATAAGACTATAACCTTCCACTCTAGCTACTGCTGAAATCACAATACCTGCAGCAACCTTCCTCCTCTCACAGATACTCACAGACACCCCATTGAGACACTTTCTGTGACTTCCAGCTAACAGATGCTCAGATGCCAGAATCTCTTGCCTGGGGACTGAGTGTGTGTGTGTGTGTGTGTGTGTGTGTGTGTGTGTGTGTATGTATGTGTACACACACACACACACACACACTCAGTGTTCATGCATACTGCTTCTCATTCTTTTCCCACTTCCTGTCCGGGAATTGAGAGAGTCTGGCTACACCCAGATTTCCCCCATCCAGGGAAAGAGAAAGAGAGATTTGAGTGAGAGAGTCCAACCCTAAAATAGCCTTGGCAGACAATGGAAAACTGACTCTGGCTTCCACAAGCATACTCATATACATATGCATGCACACTTGAATGAGCATGTGTACCCCATCCCCATTACCAACATTACCAAGTACATTTCTCTCTCTCTCTCTCTCTCTCTCTCCCCATTTCCCCACACACAAATATAACAAAACCATCTATACATCAAAAAGGTCATTCACCAATGAACAAAGTTTCATTTTAGGGGTGTGAGGATAGTCTAATATATGAAAATAAATGAAGTATGTCACATTAATAGACTCGAAGACAGAAATAACATGGGATCATCTTTCCTGATCTACCTACGGCCTTTGACAAGGTCCAAAGTACCTTTAAGATAAAAGTCATGAGCCGGGCGGTGGTGGCGCACGCCTTTAATCCCAGCACTTGGGAGGCAGAGGCAGGTGAATCTCTGTGAGTTCGAGACCAGCCTGGTCTACAAGAGCTAGTTCCAGGACAGGCTCCAAAACCACAGAGAAACCCTGTCTTGAAAAACCCCCCCAAAAAAAAGAAAAAAAAAAGATAAAAGTCATGGAGGAACTAGGACTAGAAGGGGTATCTCACTGCAATATGGCATCTACATGGCCCATCATATTAGGGAGGGAAGGGAACTCAAAGCACCCCACTACATAGTAATAACAAGGGTATCTACTTGATCTACTAATATTCAAAACAGCCCTTGAAGTCTCAAAACAATGAGACAAAAGAAAGAAATTAAAAGGATATAAGTGAAAAACAAAGATGTCAAACTATTCCTATTTACATACAATGTGATTCTGTACATAAGAAATTCTATCTTACTACAAAAGCCTGTATGCCACAAAACTGGAAAATGTAAAAGAAAGGGACACTTTTTTAGATAAATACCATATACCAAAGTTAAACCAGGACCAGGTGAACAATCTAAATAGACCTGTTAGTCGCAAAGAATTAGAAGCTGTTATCAAAAACCTCCCTACCAAAAAAAAGCTCAGGACCAGATGGTTTCAATGTGGAATTCTACCAGAACTTCCAAGAAGACCTAATACCTATACTCCTTAATGTATTTCACAATATTGAAACAGAAGAGTCATTGCCAAATTCCTTTTATGAAACTACAGTTACTCTGATAACAAAACCACACAAAGACTTAACCAAGAAAGAGACTTACAGGCCTATCTCACTCATGAACATCGACGCAAAAATCCTCAATAAAATACTGGCAAACCGAATCCAAGAACACATTAGAAAAATTATCCATTATGATCAAGTAGGCTTCATCCCAGAGATGTAGGGCTGGTTCAACATACGCAAATCTATCAATGTAATCCATCATATAAATAAACTGAAAGAAAAAAACCATATGATCATTTCATTAGATGCTGAAAAAGCATTTGACAAAATTCAACATCCCTTTATGATAAAAGTCTTGGAGAGATTAGGGATACAAGGGTCATTCCTAAATATAATAAAAGCTATTTACAGCAACCAACAGTTAACATCAAATTAAATGGAGAGAAACTCAGAGCCATCCCACTAAAATCAGGAACACGCCAAGGCTGTCCACTCTCTCCATACCTCTTCAATATAGTGCTTGAAGTTCTAGCAATAGCAATAAGACAACATAAGAGGATCAAGGGGATTCAAATTGGAAAGGAAGAAGTTAAACTTTCGTTACTTGCAGATGATACGATAGTGTACATAAGCAACCCCAAAAACTCCACCAAAGAACTCCTACAGCTGATAAACACCTTTAGTAATGTGGCAGGATACAAGATCAACTCCAAAAAATCAGTTGCCCTCCTATACACAAAGGATAAAGAAGCAGAGAGGGAAATCAGAGAAGCATCACCTTTCACGATAGCCACAAACAGCATGAAATATCTTGGGGTAATTCTAACCAAGGAAGTGAAAGATCTATTTGAGAAGAACTTTAAGTCTTTGAAGAAAGAAATTGAAGAGGACACCAGAAAATGGAAGGATTTCCCTTGCTCTTGGATTGGGAAGATCAACATAGAAAAAATGGCAATTCTACCAAAGGCAATTTATAGATTCAATGCAATCCCCATCAAGGTCCCATCAAAATTCTTCACAGATCTTGAGAGGACAATAATCAACTTTATATGGAAAAACAAAAAACCCAGGATAGCCAAAACAATTTTATAGAATAAAGGAACTTCTGGAGGCATTACCATCCCTGACTTCAAACTCTATTACAGAGCTACAGTAATGAAAACAGTGTGGTATTGGCATAAAAACAGAGAAGTCAACCAATGGAATCAAATAGAAGACCCGGATATTAACCCACAAACCTATGAACACCTCATTTTCGATAAAGGAGCTAAAAGTATACAATAGAAGAAAGAGAGCATCTTCAACAAATGGTGCTGGCACAACTGGATGTCAACCTGTAGAAGAATGAAAATAGACCCATATTTATCACCATGCACAAAACTCAAGTCCAAATGGATCAAAGACCTCAATATCAATCTCAACACACTGAACCTGATAGAAGAGAAAGTGGGAAGTACCCTACAACATATGGGCACAGGAGATTGCTTCCTATGTATAAACCCAGCAGCACAGACATTAAAGGCAACATTGAATAAATGGGACCTCCTGAAACTGAGAAGCTTCTGTAAAGCAAAGGACACTGTCACTAGGACAAAAAGACAACCTACTGACTGGGAGAAAATCTTCACCAACCCCGCAACAGACAAAGGTCTGATCTCCAAAATATATAAAGAACTCAAGAAACTAGACTTTAAAATGCTAATTAACCCAATTAAAAAATGGGGCACTGAACTGAACAGAGAATTCTCAACAGAAGAAGTTCGAATGGCCAAAAGACACTTAAGGTCATGCTCAACCTCCTTAGCGATCAGGGAAATGCAAATCAAGACAACTTTAAGATACCATCTTACACCTGTCAGAATCTGGAAACAACCTAGATGTCCTTCAATGGAAGAATGGATGAAGAAAGTGTGGAATATATACATATTAGAGTACTACTCAGAGGTAAAAAAAACAATGACATCTTGAATTTTGCATACAAATGGATGAAAATAGAAAACACTATCCTGAGTGAGGTAACCCAGACCTAAAAATATGAACGTGGGATGTATTCACTCATAACTGGTTTCTAGCCATAAATAAACGACATTGAGTCTATAATTTGTGATCCTAAAGAAGCTAAATAAAAAGGTGAACCCAAAGAAAAACATATAGTTATCCTCCTGGATATGGAGGATTGTCGGGCAAAAAATTGGGATCTTGGGGGTGGGGTGGGATGGGGGTAAGGGGAGATGGGGAGAGAAAAGTGAGAAGGGGAGGATGGGGGGAACTTGGGGAATTGGGATGGTTGGGATAAAGGAAGGGTGGATATGGGAGCAGGGAAGTATATATCTTAATTAAGGGAGCCATCTTAGGGTTGGCAAGAGACTTGAACCTAGAGGGGCTCCCAGGTGCCCAGGGCCATATCCCCAGTTAGTTCCTTGGGCAGCTGAGGATAGGGAACCTGAACTGGCCCTATCCTATAGCCATACTGATGAATATCTTGCATCACCATAGAACCTTCACCTGGCGATGGATGGAGATAGAAACAGAGACCCACATTGGAGAACCAGAATGAGCTCCCAAGGTTCAAATGAGGAGAAGGAGGGAGAACATGAGCAAGGAAGTCAGGACCATGAGGGGTGCACACACCCACTGAGACAGTGGGGCTGATCTATTGGGAGCTCACCAAGGCCAGCTGGACTGGTACTGAAAAAGCATGGGATAAAACCGGACTCTCTGAACATGGCGGACAATGAGGGCTGATGAGAAGCCAAGGACAATGGCGCTGGGTTTTGATTCTACTTCATGTTCTGACTTCGTGGGAGCCTAGCCAGTTTGGATGCTCACCTTCTTAGACCTGGATGGTGGGGGAGACCTTGGACTTTCCACAGGGCAGGGAACCCTGACTGCTCTTCGGACTGGAGAGGGAGGGGAGAGGAATGGGGGGAGGGGGGAGGAGTGGGAGGAGGGGAAGGGAAATGGGAGGCTGGGAGGAAGCGGAAATTTTTTTTTCAATAAAAAAAAGAAAGAAATTTAAAAAAATAAAATAATTTTGAGAATAGACTCAAAAAAAAAAAAAAAGAAATTCTAAAAACTCAACCAGGAGTTCTTTGAGCTAATGAAGACTCTCAAAGTAATGAAAGAAATGAAGAAAAGAGTCCAACTCACAATATATTAAAAATACTTAGGAAGACATTTAAACTAGAATGTGAAAGATTTCTATAATGAAAACTTTAGAACACTGAAAAATAAAATTAAATAAATAAAACACTAGCAGTTGGGAAGATCTGCTATATTTGTAGGTTGGCAGAATTAATATAGTGAGCATAGATATTACCAAATGGGCTCTACAAATTCAAGGCAATGACATTCTTTGCAGAAATAGGAGATACAATCCTAAAATTCACATGGAATTACAAAATACCTAGGAGGCAAAACAATCCAGAGCAAGGGGAGAGCTATTATGATACCTGATGCAAGTTATACTACAGAGACACAGTGACAAAAACAGAAAAGCCCTGGGACAACACAGACTTGTAAATCAGTGTATTACTATAGAGGATGCAGAAATAAACCTACACAGCTTCAGCCACCTGACTTTTAAATGGATTCAAAAATATATATTGGGGAAATGACAGCTTCCTCAAAAAATGATTTGGAAAAATCTATCCACTTCTAAATGGATAAAAACCCTTACTGTAAACTAAAACCAAGCTCTTAAAGTCTGGAATTGTAAAGAAAAAACAAGGTAGAGGCGTGAGCAAAGACATTTCTTTTTTTGAAAAATAATTTAAGTTCTTGGGAAATAACAAACACTGAACTGAAAGATGGAATTGTATGAAGTGAAAGGCTTCTGAGCAACAAAAGAATTTGAGTGAACAGACAGCTTTCATAATGGAGAATTTATGTACCAGCTACATATCTGACAATTAGTGTCTGGACTATATAAAATGACTGTATTGTTTTCACGTTAGGACTAGGAACAAAGAAGCAGATGCTCATCCTCTGTGGAGCTTATACCCTAGGATTCTCATCCCAGATAATTCATTTGTACT
The DNA here is from genome assembly GCF_950005125.1 of Chionomys nivalis. Lineage (NCBI taxonomy): Eukaryota > Metazoa > Chordata > Mammalia > Rodentia > Cricetidae > Chionomys > Chionomys nivalis. The sequence goes on from NC_080089.1 coordinate 54,516,082, forward strand.
TATAAATATGCATGGATTATAAACATAGTAAAAGAAAAGTAATGAAGCATCACTCAGTTCTTTAGTTTGAATATTTTATCAGAAAACATCTCCAAAATGTAACATTACTTCAAGTTAACCAAGTTATAAAAAGTAGTTTCCGTGAGAGCAAGGAATGGTATATAGAAAGATACAGAAGGAGAAAAGGTAAGGGAGAAATGCTGTCATTCAATTCAAAAATAAAAAAGTAACTTTCATAAGTACATCAATGAAAAGAACAGGTAGCTCTTCACTGACATACTTGAGTAATACATATACAACTTTATTATTTAGTCACACAAAAATATGAATGACACAGAGCATATACAAAAGAGAAAGAATATGGAAGATGAGTTTCTATAGCTTCTCTGAGATCATTATATATTTACCTAAGTCCTCATTTGAATGTAATGAGAAATTTATTAAATTTGGTTTTATGGTAGTTGATGCAGACAGAAGGAAAGCCTTGAAATATCTGTATCAAATGGACTTAGCAGTTTAATCACAACTTGTTTGTCCTCAATACTAGGCTATCAATTTGTTTATCACTGACCTTGACTATAAGGATATTATTTATAAGCACCCTATAACTTTTACAAGAGTGACAGTACTAATTTAGTATAAATAACATAGATAAAAATCATGTAATATATTTCTGAAAAAGTCACTTATATAACATTTCTACTCATCCAAATATATTGCATAAAATCACTTGTCATTCACACGGGGTTTTCTATTTTGAAAAATCTAAAATGGGTCTTGGCTTTTTAATGCTTGTATAAGTCTATAAAAAGAACAATTTATGTCAAGAAGTATGCTGAATAAAAATGATGTGTGTATGTATGTAAGGAGAGGAGCGCGCGAGAGACAGAGACAAAGAGAAAGATCATTGAACAATATCTGACCCAATTAGTTAGAAGACTGATTTCAATTCTGTCAACAAAGCAATGGTTTTAAAAGGAAAAGTGTAAAATGCTAATATTTAAATGACTAAATGTGTGGCTCGTGTGTATATATAATTTAGAGCCAGAAGAGAAACCCAGACTATACAAAGAAATATATTGCTGAAATACAAATGCAGGTATAAAACGTCAGCAACATTTGTATACTAAGAGCAAGAAGCATTTAAAACCCCAGTGTTTAATGCAGAGACATGGGCAGAAAGGTGTTTGGGACATGATGACTAAGGATATGCAGTTTCTTTCTGGGGTACTAGAAGTTTCCTAGCTCTGTCTGTCTCTGTCTAGAAAGATGGGGGTCTCTATATTGCCCAAGTTAGCTTTGAATTCTTCAATTCAAATGATCTTCTTGCCTCAGTCTCTAACGAAGCTGGTTGTATAGTATATCTAGTGAGCTGCACACTTCAAACGAGGGTTGGGGGCTGAGGACAGCTCAATGTGGACTTCTTGCCAAGTGTTCACAGGCCTTGGGTTCAATGTACTGTACTAGAAAAGAAGAAAACCAAAAAATTACAAAATCTTAAATGGGGAATTGTATAGTTTTGAAATTATATTCAAATGAAAATGTTACATGGTCAGCAATGCGCCTCTCAATTGCTTTTTGTCTTGCGGTCTCCAAAATATATTTCTCCTTTCATTGAACATAAAACTCTAGATAACAGTTATGCATTTTGAACCTTCTGCTTTTTTTCTTGATACTTCTAACTGTTCACAGGAACTTTGCCCTGGGTCTGTAGTATATCTTAAATAATTTCTACTTCAGTACTTTGAACTAATTTCTTTTTTAAAATCCTCACATATTCTTTTCTTCAAAATATACTCAGGTGTTACATGCCAATATGGCTGTCTCAACTTTTTTCTCCATTCTTTCCTCTGGAACTCCAAACAAATGTCTCTAGAGCCTCAGTCTTCCACTCCTAGCTGCTGTTTCATAATTTTTGTTTTACTATTCTGTTTTAGATATACTTATTGATACTATCTGTACTACTATTCAATTCCCTACTTATAGTCTACATATTCATTTGAGTTTCAAAAATATGATTTTTATTTATAGATTTTAGTTTCCAGAGTATCTATGATTTTGCTTATTTCTCATTCCTCATAATTCTTGTTTTCATTTTGTAGGTATTAACCTTGTTTTTCTATTTTTAGTGATTGTCGGGACACAGATCATGAACAAACCTGTATGAGATTTCTGAGAGTTTCTGAGGAAACTCTAAGTAAGTAAGACTAGAGTCTTGTAACCTATGTTCCTCCACAACATGAGTTGTTCTTGGAATGTGTGTTTGTGCCCCTCCCACGTGGAATGGATAGGATGAGTTCCCTGAAGATTATTCATTATAGCTGCCTGTTATTTGTTTATATGCCTCTATGAAAAAATATGCCTTGTTTGTTTTTTGCCACATGTGGCTTGTCCTTGTGATCATACACCTTACTCAAGTGAGTCTTCTTTTTTAATTTATTTTTATTTTTTTTAAAAAAGAAAACACACTATTTTTTCATTATACATACCAATTCAAGTTCCCACTCCCTCCCCTCCTCCCATTCCCTCCACATACCCTTTCATCCCACCCCCATCCAATCCTCAGAGAGGGTAAGGCACACTGCTTTGGGGAGGGTCCAAGTCCGTCCCTACTATATATAGGCTGAGCAGCATTTTATCCAAAGAGAATAGGTCCCCCAAAGTCAGTACATGCAACAAGGATATATCCTGGTGCCGCCGCTAGTGGCCCCCCAGCCTGTAATTTTCATATTTCACATTTGTAGTTTTGCAATCTCTCACATTATTTGTATATTTCCATTAGGCTGTATTTTTAAATTAACATAATTTCATGTACAAGATATATTACATAAAGACATTTTCATACAAGTATATAATGTACTTTAACAATGTCCAGTCCACAACACTGTATCTCTCATACTGCCCTCCTATCAGACCATTCATCACCCTAGATAGTTTTACTTCTCCTTCTGTCATGTATACACATAATTTTTTTAAAGAAATATTTAAAAACAATTTTACTAAGAAAGTCAAAGAATTAAATTGAAGACTTAGTATTTCACATTAATAAGACTTAGAGTGTCACATGATCATATAAGAAAAATATAACTTGATAAAACATCTTAAAATTTTAGTTTCAAAAATGAGAGTAACTGAGTGCAGAGGATGTAGCTTTAGTGTTTTCCTAGCATGCAGAAAGCCCTCGGTTCCCAGAAATAGGGTCTGGTATTGCATGCCTAAAATGCAAACACTGTGGAAGTGCAGGCATGACTATCAAAGTTCAAGATTATCGTTGGTTAAAATAAAGTTCGATACACTTTCAACTTTGAGACTGTGTCTCAAAAATAAATAAATAGTTAATTAATTAAATAAATTAATAAAATAAATAGTTAATTAATTAAAAGTAGTAATTAGAAGAAATATGCAAATATATCATGGAATATAAGAAAACTTATTTTTCACCCATTTTAAAAGAGTAACTGCAGATTAAAGTAACACCAAATAATAGAAAAGAGTTTTAAATTGTTTCCAAAGTTAAATCACTACCACAGCGCTCTCTGCTCCCTCCAGCTGCATGCTTATCCCAGTGCTTCAATGTCACTTTTTCTATGAACATCTTGAGCTGCTATGTCTATCCTTCTCATTGATGCCACCTCCTAACCTTACATCATTCATGGATTTCACTAGATGTTTTTTCTTGATATTTTCAGTATTTGCTTCTTCATTATGTATTTTGTTATCTAATTCTTGACTAGAACATTTGCCACATAAAAGAGCATAGATTGCTCATTTGCACCAATGTTTTGAGAACCCAAGTTTAACATCAAGGAGGGCACACTAGGGTGAGTGCTTTCAACATTACATCGCATACCTTGTCAGCCCCAGACTCCCATGCACTGGCTAGTGCAAACACTTAAATATGCTGCCTCAGTGTGGAGTATTTTACTGTCTCAAGGAGGAATTAATCATTGATTATCTGTCTCCCTCTGCTAACCAAGATGTTCCTTAAATGTTCTTTATTTTTTTTGTTTTTTTTTCACATTTCTATTTTTTTAAGTCTTTTATTGTTTATTTATTTATTAAAGATTTCTGCCTTCTTCCCGCCACCACCTCCCATTTCCCTCCCCCTCCCCCATCAAGTTCCCCTCCCTCATCATCCCTAAGAGTAATCCGGGTTCCCTGCCCTGTGGGAAGTCCAAGGACCACCCACCTCCATCTGTAGGAAGTTTAGAATCCATGAGTGATAACATGGTATTTCTATTTCTGAGTCTGACTTTATTATCCGACTATAAAAATTTCTAGGTACATCAACTTTCTTCCAAGTATCATTTCATTCTTCTTTCTGCCTGAATAAAATTTCAATGTGCATATATACCACATTTTCTATATCTATTCTGTTGGACACCCAGGCTGATTCCATAACTTAGCTATTATAAACCATACTGTGATGAATACAATGTACAATTATTTATTATTTTATTTTGTAGACTAATGAATGATATAATCCATCTTTGCTTTCCATTTCTTAAGTTCTAGCTTCCAACTGATTCTGTCTACTCAAGAGGCTTTCCACTGTCTTCTATATTTTACTTAGTGAGCTTTTCATTTTTAAAATTTTAATCTCAATTGTTTTTCAGTGTTTTCATTTTGCTCTTTTTGTTATATGTTTTTTTTTACAGTCAGTAAAATTTAGCTTGAACACAAAGGTAATTTTGATCATTGAAACATTTCAACAATATAGAGAAGGTGTCTGTGTAGTGTTTACACTATTCTAAAGCAATGTGACATGTCATCAAATGAACCAATCAATCTCTTGCAAGTAGTTTCATTAAATAAAGCACCATTAATATGAACATTGGTCAAATACTGGCTGTTTTTAAAAGAACTACTTTATCTTAAATTAAAATAGATTTTCCAAATGCAATTATTATAATACAACTAAAAAGTATGACAAACTTTGCTTTGTTTATGTCTAAGCATGGCCTAAATAGTTAATTTCAAGTTATGAATAGCTGTCATGCCAGATATAAAAGGTTTACAAAGTTAAATTTTGTGCACCATTTTATAAAGTGTTTTTATCTCTTTGTTGAAATCTTGTATCTTTATAAATTTCCTTTATTAATTCAATTGGTTAAAAAAATTCTCTTTGAAGTCATCTGGGAGTTTGTTTATATATTCTTTGATTTTGTTGAACATTTTTGACATCCTTTCTTTTGTATTCTTTGTCTGGAATTTCATCTAATTCATTTCCATTCAATTCATTATTATGAAGTTTCTATTTTTCAGAGGGATCATATTGCTGTGATTTTTTGTTACTGTATTTCTGCATCATGATCTGAGTTAAATTAGTTAGTTGGATTTTTAAAATGTCAGTTGTATTTCATTTGAAATATCTGCAATGTTCAAGTAGAGGACCAAGTTGTAGTAGGGCAGAGGTATAGTCCCTTCAGTAGACTGGCAGGAGCACTTCAGAGCATAGTCCATGTTCTTTCAGGGTATGGAGTACAATCCCTTACAAGAGTATAAGCTCCCTTAGCAAATATCATAACAATTCATTTAAAACGGTTGTCCAGCCTGGGTGGTGGTGGCACCTGCCTTTAATCCCAGCACTCGGGAGGCAGAGGCAGGCAGATCTCTGTGAGTTCAAGGCCGCCAGCCTGGTCTACAGAGCTAGTTCCAGGACAGCTAGGGTTATTACACAGAGAAACTCTGTTTTGAAAAACAAAAAACAGTTGTGCATTTAACTTTGGTAGGTTTTCGGGGTAAAGGAACCACATATGGTGTGTAGTAGGACACTAGTTACAGAAGGAGAAAAGGTAAGGGAAATAGGCAAAATAAGGATCAATATTAATTAGATCAACTGAGAAAAATATCAAGGAGGAAAAGGAGTTCAAAGGGGAACTTGTGATTTGTTAGGATTCACAGAGTGCAAAGATTACTAAAGAAATGGAAAGTTACAGTTAATGAATAAGAAGAGGGGAATGGAGAAAAGAGAGGGAAAGAGGTAGGAATGCCAGGAAAATTACATGTATCTACTTAACAAGAACAATAGATAGTAGAAAATAGAATGGATGGAGAAACAAACATAACAATCGATCAACCTAAGAACTAAAGCAGGGCCACTAGGAAGATTTTTTTTCTACATAAAAGACAAGGTGAAATAAAGGTAAAATAGATAAAAATATGGATCACTCAGTATCTTTCCCTTACTGAGATAAATTTTGAATGTCTTCTTTCTCTGTGAAATGCCATGTAGTAAACTGTGCTTACTGGGAAGATGGTTTGCAATTTCAGTTCAGTAGTGTGAAACATTTGCAGTCTGTAGTATCTCAGTGGAGTTCAAACAAACTGCCATTTAGATTGAGTTTCTGCTCAGTCCCCAGTAGGTGTCAGCCCTTCCTGACTTTTGCCTAGTTTTTACCATAACATGTTGCTTTTAGAAAATTCCTCAGTTATTTTTCCCCATGTGCTGGATAGGCTTCCTCCACTCGACTTTCTCAGTCCGAGGCACCAGTATGGCCATGGCCACACTACTGCTTCCTTTTTTGGCTAGGAGTGTTTGTCTTCCTATAGCTCTTGCTTTGTGTCTGCTTCTACTGTCCATGCCAATTTAAATCAGGCAGACCATGTGTTACGTTATGAATGTGCTGGTACTGCAGGAACTGAGAAGTACCCTGTGTTGGCATGTCTCTGCAACGCTGTCTTTACATGCTACTCACCTTCTTGTTTTAAACAAATACTCTCATTAATGTAAAAATACTAAATACAATTTTTCTTTTTTACTTGCAAGTAAAAATTTACCCATGATGTAGTTGACTTCAGATTATTTTCTTGGGTCATTAGGAAGTTTTGTCATTTGGGGTACATTTTACCATGTCTCCAGGAGTCTAAATTCAAATCATTAGAAAAGAAACACTGATTGAAACATGTGTTGCTCAGAGAATAACTTGTCTGAGTTAGTTCTCTCCCTCTACCAAGTGTTCCAGGGACTGAATTGACAGGCTGTCAACTTTGATGGAAAGTACCTTCAGCAACTGAGTCATCTCATTGGCCTTTTTTTTTTCTTTAACAATTTTTAATTAAAATAAATTACATCGTTCTTGCCTCCCTCTTGTCCCTCCAATTACAACCCCAAAATTAATGGTATCTTCTTTAAAAACTGTTGCTACATAAACATATAAACAAACATATAAACAAAATTTGCTGAATCTATTCAGTGTTGCCTGCATGTATGTTTCTAGGACTTACCACTGGTGCTGGATAACCTAATCAAGGGCTCATCCTTGGGGAAGACTAATTCTCTCCCTCATCAGGTTTTAATTGCTTGTAGCTCTTTATCTAGGAGTGGGGCTGGTGAGATTTCCTTCATCTACACTGGGCTGTCAACTGGTATTGAAATTGTTCAGGTCTTATTTAAGCAGCCATGTTGAGGATTTCCAAGTTAAAGCTTTCCTGTCATAGTTAGAAGTTACAATCTTACAGCGAACTTCCTGGACCTCTAGTTTGGATGCTCCTTGGGCCTTGGGTGCATGAGGTATGTTGTAGACATAATAGTTGGGACTGCATACCTCATAGTCAGCTAAGTACATTTTCATTTTTTTGAGATAAGGTTTCACTTGCCCAGGCTGGCCCTAAATTCATGATCTTCCTACATCAGTTTCCTGAGTGCTGGGAATACAAATGGACACCAGCACACTTGATCAAAATATATTTCTCTAAATAGCTGTCTCAGATAGTTTAATAAAATTCCATCTTTTAAAGTTCTCTCTCTCTTGCTGGGCAGTGGTGGTGCACACCTTTAATCCCAGCATTTAGGAGGCAGAGGCAGGCAGATCTCTGTGAGTTCAAGGTCAGCCTGATCTACAAGACCTAGTTCCAGGGCAGGCTCCAAAGCTACAGAGAAACCCTGTCTTGAAAAACAAAATCAAACAAAAAAATTTTCTCTCCCTCCCCCTTCCTCCCTTCCTCCTCCCTTTCTCTTCGTGTGTGCGTGCGTGTGTGTGTGTGTGTGTGTGTGTGTGTGTGTGTAGGACAGAAGACAACCTCAAATATCATTCCTCTGGTGCTATCTGCTTAAAAACCCAAACCAACAAAGGAAAAAAAAAAGATAGAATTCCTTATTTGCCTAGAACCCATCCTAAGTAGGCCAGGCTGGTTAGCCAGCAAGACCCAGGGATCCTCTTGTTCCTGCCTTCCTGGCACTATGATTACAAGCATGCACCACGATGCTTGGTTTTGTTTTTAATGTGGTTCTGGGAATTAATGTGTGTGTATGTGTGTTTTTTTAAATTTTTTATTTTTGGCTTTTAGAGTTCTGATTGAGCTATACTCCCAGCTCTTATACAATATAGATCATTGTTCCGTTAAAAAACTATCCTGTTGGTCTTTCCTAATAGGCACATTCTGAGTCAGTTTTTGTTTCATCCTGTTGCCTACTCCACATTCAGCTTTCTCATTTATCAGGCTTCACAGGTATCTTTCCCAGTCATCTAGGGCTCCATGTCAAATGAACAGCCATTGGGAGGATGGTTCTCTAGTGGTGGCCCTGGACATGGTAGGCTTAGTTATTGAGTTGGCAGATGGCTTGGCTCAGTTCTTGGTTGTAGAGCATTAGACTCTTCTCTGTAAAGTCTGTAGCTTCCTATAAGCTGCTGCACTAAGTATTCGTTTACATTTTTATTCACCTCCTTCTCACGTGTGGAAGAGACCTAAGATTTGACCTCAGCTTGTGAGCATGACTCAGTACAACACATTTGACTTCCTTTTATTCAGACTCCAAGCCCAATCACTCCAGTTTGCAGATCCAAGAATGTATCAGAATTATGGTTTCTGCTATTTTTACAACTTTATGCTTCTATTGTTTTCTTTTCAGATCCATAGAAATGGCAATTTTACTTTTAAACTTATGTTCAATATTTAATTTTATTTCTTATTTTTATGTATTTACAGTAGAAGAAATACACTGGTGAATGTACTGTATGTTCTGGTTAGTATTTTGTCACCTGGACAAAAGCTAGAGTTCTCTGAGAAGAGAGAATCACAACAGAGAAAATTCCTCCATGAGAATGGCCTGTAGACAAGTTTATAGAGCATTCTGTTTATTGATAATGGTATAGGTGAGTCCAGCCCACTTTGGGGTGATGCCACTCTTAGGCAGGTGGACCTAAATTATATAAGAAGGCTGGCTGGGCAAGCCAGTAGGAGGAAGCCAGTAAGTAGCACTTGTCTGTGAAGTCTACTTTAGTTTCTGCCTCCAAGTCCCTGATTTGCATTCCTCCTCTTACTTTCCTTCACTGGAGCTGTGATTAGGAAATGAAAGTCAAATAAAATCTTATACCCTCAAGTTGCTTTTTGGCCATGGTGTTTACCACAGGAACAGAGTAGCTAACTGGGACACATAAGCACTGAATACTGAGTAGCTGGCCAGATCTGTTGCATTGAGTACAGTGTGAGTCATTGTCTTTGACTTTCTATCATCAGGGTTCTGATGGTCTTTGTGGCATTATGTTTGTCATGCCCTAACGCCATGCTCAGATATTATGAATCCCTAATGCACCACAATCCTTTCACCTCTCTGGCCTTTGCAAGGCTGTTCTGAAATATTCTTTAAAATCTTCCTACTCCTACATGTTTTTGAGAAACTTAGTCTTATTGTAAGTTTAAGGTTTTCTTTGATGTCCATGACTAGATAATAGCTCTGACTGCACCCTGCATTTAATTTTACTGCTCAAAGTATTTACTAAGCACAGACAAAAATCCCAATTTTTTAGAAGTTTTATTTTACTTGATGTAGAAAGTTGTTAATGAAGTAATTTTAAATAGAGTAGGGGAGAAACCCTAAGAAGATGACATTTGAGCTAAGACCTGAAGATCAAGAAGTAAGTCATATGCTTACTTACATTCTTTCATACTGAAGGAAGAGCTTTCCAGCAGAGGGAAGGATCAATGTAAAGAACCTAATGCCAAAGAATGCTAACATGTTAGACGGTTACACAAACCATGGGGTTGCAGTACAATAAGGAGGAAAGTGCTAACAGTTGAAGTTAGAGATACAAAGTAGAACATGTTCAAGTTTTCAAGGTCCTTGTAATATTACAGCTTTTACCTAACTAAGGTGAAGAGCCATTGACAGGTACTGAGTGGGAGAAAGGATGTGACCTGGCTCATGAACTATGAGAGCACTATACAGAGAGTGGTTAGGACAGAAGCAAAGCCATTATTACTGGAAAGTGTATAATACTGTAGTTTTCACTTGCCTAAAATCAGTTATTAAAATGCCTTGTGGGCAGGATCTGACACACAGGTATTCACAGTTGCTGAAAAAATGACCTCTTTCCTAAGGATCTACCTTGAATGTGGTTTTTAAGTTGAGAAATACATAATATATTTCATAATAAAAGTTAATATGCTTTTTGTGGAGATAAAAAGTTTCTAAAGCATGTGTCACTGTAAGACTTTATTGACTGAATTATATATATGCTACAACCCATCGATGATCAGTTGATTGCCTGATTTCTGTGAACCACAAATAATTATTGACTTTTAGGCATTTTATTTGCTTTTTAGACACTGAATGTTTTTGAAAGAGCAGGGATCAGAGAAAGAGAAAACAATTAAAGCATCATGTGCTACCTTCATTGCCAGGAAGAAATTATGTCATAGTGAGTATGGCAAACTTATTCATGCCCTGTAATCATACTTAAAGAGTATCTTGTTCTTTCCATGGTTTTTCCAAACAATTGAATTTTATGAGTGTTTAGAACCTACACTTGGTTTCTGAGTTTGTACCACAGGAAATTGAGAGCATGTTTTTCATGGGCTGTGTTTCTGGAAATCATCACGAGCATATGCTAATTATGGACATATTGAGCAACTCATACCTAAAATGCCTAAATGACAGGAATTCTTCAGAATTCAGATTTTGGAATAATTGTATTTACATTATGAATTATCTTAAGAGATAGAAAACAAGTTAAAACATGAAATTCATTTATATTTCATATTACTTTATATACATAATCTGAAAATAATTCTATTAACATTTTTTTAAATCAAAATTGTGTTCATTCACTTTCACTGCTGTGACAACATCCATGACATAAACAACTCAGAAGGGCAACCGCTTGTTTTAGATCACACTTTCAGTTGTTTGGTATATCACTTTGGACCCGTGATGCAACAGAACACCATGGTGGGGAGCACATGGTTGAGCTAAGCCACTCACCCAGTGACAGCAAGAAGCAAAGACAGAGAAAGGGAGAGGCTGAGGGAAAGTTTTGCCATTCTTACCTATGTCTAAGAGTCCAAAGATTAGAAAGTTTAAGAGTCTTCAAAATGACTTCATAGAAAACACTGGAAGGGTTTTGCATCTGACAGGTTACATGCTTAGGTAAACACTGAGGTAAAAAATTAAGGATCATCTTCCAGCTTTGCTCTCTCATCACCCAGAAGGCTATACCCTCAGCAGGAGTAAATAAATTAGTGCTCAAGTGCTCCAAGATTATTTTTTCCATCACTTGATGTGGGATTCCCCTCTGTATGCTGTGAATACCATTAATGAATAAAGAAACTGGCTCGGCCTATAGCAAGGTAGAACTTAGGCGGGGAAAACTAGGCTGAATGCTGGGAAAAAGAGGGCAGAGTCAGAGAGAAGTCATGGAGCCACTGCCAGAGACAAACACGCTGAAACTTTGCTGGTAGGCCACAACCTTGTGGTGATGTACAGATTCATGGAGATGGGTTAAATTAAGATGTAAGAGTTAGCAAATAAGAAGGTAGAGCTAATGGGCCAAGCAGTGATTTAAATAATATGATTTCTGTGTGATTATTTCAGGAGTCTGGGCAGTCGGGAAACGAACAAGCGGTCCCCTACAACAATCACTCAGTTTCTTCTTTCCTTCAGCATATAATTTTTCCCTTTTGAGTCTTCAGGTTTATGCTGACTTTTGATTTATCAATTTCTACATCATTCATTCATTTTCTTCAATAGTATTCTAGGGCCCATTTAGCACTCATAAACTCTGACATTAAAGATGGAATTATTAATCATACCCTTCCTGAAGGAAATGTATCTTGAATACAGTACTGAAAATAGCAGACAGAGGTAAGCAGAGAAAATGTGGGCCTACAAAAGAAACACATCCACCAAGAAATACAGAAATGATGGAAGGTGCAGGCATAATATGCGATGATGTCCTTGTGGAAACAAGAAAGATCAAGAAAAGGAGGTCCATAAATGTTAGAAGTATACACAAGAGAATAATGTCCTAAATTAAGCAATTCAACATTTGACCATGTTATATGCCAAATACTGCTTTTTAAACCAATTATACAAGTTTAAATAGTGTTTAACTTTTAGGAACTTAAACTTTAAGGGAAAACAAACATGATATATAGTAAAATGATTCATTCTACAGCTATGATAATGTTGGGCAAAAGGAGGAGTTGTGAAAGCTTCTTTTTGGTACAGAGCATTGAGATTGTTCTCAAGGATAAGTAGGGACCAGAGGACCAGGTAATTTGGAAAAGGAAATGATGTAGACATTCAGTGAGGAAAAAATACCAGTAAAATTGGTCATTTGTGTACATATATTATTTACAGATATACATAAAACAGTTTTAAATTTATTTGTACATTTCCCTTATTCCTACTCAATATCTCATAGGGGAAATGACTGAAACCTACAAATAGCTTTTAACAAGCTTTATTACTTGACATGACTCCTGCATTCACACAGCGTGAATCCTCCTTTCTGCAGACCCTCCTCTTTTTATCCAGAAGCCAACAGTTTCTTCTGAAGAACTTGGAGATGACAGGAAAGGATGTAAGAACAAACCATTGTACATGTGAACCCCACACTGCACTCTGTAGACAGCAACATTACACTTCTGATGCGGTAGTGGCTTCTTCCAATCTTTTAGGAAACACCACAATAAAATATGTTTTTGAAAGACTAATTCAGAGCAATCTATATATAAAATTGTGTGCTATTCATCTTACCATGGTGTAATTGGTCACCATAGTGAGCAGGCTTGACAGTTTGTAGATTAAAATGTAAACACTCGGTTTGACTCAGTTATGTTGAGGCCAACTGTTCTTGACAGTCTCTGCAACATGATAAACACCGTCTGTCTACAGTTCCCCTGTATTTGAAAGTTACGACAAACATTTTGCTGAAATGTAAACAACCGACATCATGACGAGTGAAGCAGCACACTGCAAATTTATCTAAAATCAAGAAAGCAAGGATCTTGTTTGACACTAGATAAACCATTAGTGTTCACTAAGGGAGCAGCTCTGGAAGGTCATAAGTGTTGTCATCAGTCTTCAAAAAATACGCACTAAAGACGTCGGCTTAACTTGGTTCAAGAGAGAATAAGTAATTTGAGAAATAAAAAGATTAGAAGCCAGTATAAGAAAAGAAAATATTTCCCTTTAGAGGACAATTTTAAACTGAAGACTTTAAATATTTATTCACTTTAATTTTTGCATTTTTAATGATTTTTAAGTGAAAGAGCATAGATTACAATCTGGGTCTGATTTTCTATAAAATTTAATATATCCTTTCTTCTACTTCAGTTTTATGGGTTATAATAGTTATTAATCCTTTCACAACTTTCATAAAAAGTCATGTAATTCCAACGGAATGAACAATTTTTGAAGTGCTTACATTATCTTAAAATCCTAATATTGTTTGCAATTCAAAGTCCATGATTTTCTAATTGCAAATTATAAGGTTAAATAAAATTATATTCATAAATTATAATTTTGTGAAATAAATTATAACTTTGCTAAATTATTATAGTTATATAATAAGTTAAAATACTTATTATCTGTCCATCTTTATACTTAGAGATTAATAAAGAGTTTTGTTTTGTTTTTCAATATAGGGTTTCTCTGTGTGGCCCTTGGCTGTCCTGGAACTCACTCTGTTCCTGAGTGCTATGATTAAAGGCGTGCTCCACCATCGTTAGCTTTTTTTTTTTAAAAAAAAAATAAGGACTTTTAGTGTGAAAGATAAATATATTAGAATTTTTTTGGTTTCTAAACACGTAAAACATTGGTAAAAAGGGTGTGGAAGTCACTTCAAGATATGTTAACAAATTTATTTAAAGTCATATCAAATACTTATCTTGAAATAGTGCATTATAAAATTAAAGACAAAAGAACGAATCTGTTTTCTTAGTTTAGTGGGTCCAACTGTTTAGTTCAGACTGTTTCTTAGAGAATACCAATGATACAACAAATCTTCTAGTCTCCTTCAATGCACAGATGGGGCTGGGAAGATGGTGCAGTCAGTAGAGTGCTCTGTGCAATCATGAGGACCTCCATGTTGGTGTCCAGCACATGAGCCACATACAGGCAGAGTGTAGGGGCCAGCATCTATAGTCCCAGTACTGGCGTGGTGGGAAAGGGGGTCTCAGGAGCTCGCTGGCCAGCCAGGCTGAATCATGAGCTCAGGGTCAGTGATTGACAAAAGCTGAGAAAGTCACCTGATACCAACTGGCTTTCACATGTGCACACATGAAACACACACACACACACACACCAACCCCCAAACAACCAAATACAACTGCCAAAGATCCGTGAGCATGTCTAATGCTACTAAAAGCAGGAGTGTAATAGCACTCTCAGTCATAGACTAATTCTAACTCTTTTTGGTTTGTTTTAGCTGAGACTCACTGTGTTATCACGGCTGGCACTGAGCTTTAAACAGCTGCTCTGCTTCAATCTAGTTGGCCAGTTACAGGTGTGTGTCAAGTTCTTGCTCAAGTCTACATGCTGATTTTTCATCTACACCAGTTCTTCTCAACTTTTTCTTCTATTTCTCCTTTTCCTGCTCTTCGTACTAGCCAAGATACTCAGACCTCTTTTTTTTTTTTTAACCTGAGGTCTTGATTACACTAGAAAATTCTTAGATAAGCAAAATTCTTTATTGTGCCAAATTATTTACCTAGGATGATACTTTTCATTTTCTTCGAAATCTGTCTGACCCTAAATGTAGAAATTGTATCACAGATGGGTTAGATTAAATCTCTAATCCACGGGACAAAACAAAACAAAACCTAACCAACGGTGATATGAAAGCAAGCTTCTATCTTTCACAAATAATTTACTTAAATAGCTTAATACTCTTTTAAATAAGAAAATTACAGTTAAAGCACTGTAATAATACTATAGGAAATTGCCCATTTTGGTATATTTCTCGTTCTCCCCTCAAAGAATATCATATCTGATTTTCCTTAAAAAATTTGGAAATATAAATTCTATTATCTTGTTAGATTCTCTTAATTAACTTCTCCAGTGTCTGTATAGAGCCTCTATGACTTGTCACACACCAGAATACTTTGTAGTGACACAGAGACCAAATGACTCCCAGGGACTCAACAACCATGGAGAAAGAGAGACTAGTCAATGGACTATGTTTATCTGGGGATCATTTTCCTAGTTACACCTCAGCATTATTGACAGGGATTTTTATTTATTTGATCTGTGTGGTCTAAAGCTTTTTTCCCCCCAATTTTCAGACAAAAAATTTCAAACATAGTCAGGCAGAGTGGTATATGACTATAATCTCGGGTCTTGGAATGCTGAGGCAGAAGGGGTGTTGTGTATTCCAGTCCAGTCTGGGATACACAGTGGGATTCCATGTCACAAAAACTTAAAAAGAGACAGTAAAAAGGACAGAATTGCCCAGTCCCATATTTACCTTTTAAAAGTCGCAAAGCCATTCTGAAGAACTGAGTCCTGCTGTAATAAACTGACAGTGAGTGCTGAGGTGAGCAGATAGGGCTTTTCTGAAATTTTTTTTTATTTTCTTTTTTTTATTAATTAATTAATTTATTTAATTATTAAAGATTTCTGCCTCTTCCCCGCCACCACCTCCTATTCCCCCCCTCCCCCAATCAAGTCTTCCTCCCTCCTCAGCCCAAAGAGCAAGCAGGTTTCCCTGCCCTGTGGGAGGTCCAAGGACCACCCACCTCCATCCAGGTCTATTAAGGTGAGCATTCAAACTACCTGGGCTCCCACAAAGCCATTACGTGCAATAGGATCAAGAACCCATTGCCATTGTTCTTCAGTTCTCAGTAGTCCTCATTGTCCGTTATGTTCAGTGAGACCGGTTTTGTCCCATGCTTTTTCAGACCCCGGCCAGCTGGCCTTGGTGAGTTCCCGATAGAATCCCCATTGCCTCAGTGTGTGGGTGCACCCCTCACGGTCCTGAGTCCTTGCTGAATTTCTTGTTACCTTCTACTGACCTGCAAAACCACATATTTTCAAGGGCTTTCTAGTGGCCACACTCAGCTGAGACTCGAGTAGGTGATTTGCACTATTCTGCCAGCTCTCCAATCATATTTTCCTTAGACATATTCTTAGTCCTTCTGTGGACTGTCTGCAGGAGCATCTCCTCCAGCCTCACCCCCACCCCTTTCAGCCTTCTCTTCATTCCTTTGTGACACACCTGCTGAACTACCAGGGACCCTACGGCCACCACACATGGTTAGATTCCAAACGGCAAGCAAAGAACAGAACACCCACCTAAGCAACAAAGAAGAGAATAGACATCTATACCAAGAAACACTTCAAACACCATAACTCCAGGTGCCTAGATCCCAGAACAAAAGCATGAACATAAATACATGAATAGTCAACACATATGTCTCCTCCAGAAGCCAGCAACTCTACTGCATTAGGTCTTGAGAAAAGTAATTTAGCTCAAGTGCAAGACAAAGACGTCAAAGTAGAAATTATGAATATGTTCAGGGACCTTAAAGAAGATAGGAAAAAAAAATCCCTTTATAAAGTCTCAGAAAACCACAGTTAATGAAATAACTAAAACAATTGAAGAAATAAAAGTAGAATTTAACAAAGAAATAGAATCATTAAAGAAAATGAAACTGAAATAAAACTGGAAATGAAAAAGTTGGGATGTCAAGTCAAAACTCAGAGGTAAGCCTCACCAATAGATTAGAAGACATGGAAAACGTCCAAGTCTTACAGACAAGTTAGATCATTAAATCCACAAAAATTCTGGCACAAAACATGCAGAAAATCTGGGATACTAAGAAAAGATAAAACCTACAAATAATAAGTATAGAGGAAGGAGAAGAAACCAGGTCAAAGGCATAGAAAATATTTTTAACAGAATCATATAAGAAAATGTTCCCAATCTAAAGAAAGAAATGTCTATCAAGTCAGGCAGAGATGGTGGATGCACTTGGGATGCAAAGGTAGGCAGATCTCTGTCAGTTGGAGATCAGCTTGGTCTATAAAATGAGTTCCAGGACAGCTAGGACTGTGACACAGAGAAACCCTCTCTTGAAAAAAATCAAGCAAACAAACAAAAAAACAAAAGAGGAAAGAAATGCTCATTAAGGTGTAAGAAGTATACAGAGCACTAAACATACCACAAATTCTCCACAACACATATTAATTGAAATAATAAATGCATAGAACAAGTAAATGATATTAAAATTCACAAAGAAAAAAGATCAAGTCACATATAAAGACAGGACCACTAGAATAATACCTGACTTTTCAATGGAGACACTGAAAGTCACTGAAAACCAGAAAGTTCTCAATGGATGTTCTGTTAATTTTGTGAAACCACATATGTTAGGCCATACTATTATACCCAGCAAAACTATCATTCCCAATTGATGGGGGATAAAAAACATTACATAAGCAAGCAAACAAAACAACAACAACAACAACAACAAAACACAAATTTAAGCAATTTCTTTCCATCAACCCAGCTAGAAGGAAAAATTTAGCCTGATGAGGCTAACTATACCCAAGAGGACACAAGGAATAAAATCCAAGAACATATAAATTTAAAAAGGTGTGTATGGAGGGATAAAATAACTTATCACAACAACAAAATATTACTAATCAACAAAACTGTCCATTACTAACTCAGCATTAATAATATTAATTTCAATAAAGAGACTAACAGAATAGATTAGAAAATAAGATGCATTTTTCTGTTACATCCAAAAAACACATCTCACCATCAAGCATAGCTATCACCTCAGGGTAAAAAGATGGTAAAGGTACTTCAAACAATGAACCCAAGAACGAAGCAGGTGTAGCTATTTTAATATCTGACAAATAGATTTCAAATCAAAACTAATCAGAAGAGACAGGGAAGGACAGAACATATTAATTAAATGAAAAATCTACCAAAAAGATACTGCAATTCTAAATAGTTATTTATCAAACACAAGGAAACCTGAGTTCCTAAAAGAAACACTATTAGAGTTAAAATTAAATATTAACTGTCACATAGCAATAGTGGGTGACTTCAGTACCGTACTCTTGCCATTCATACAGAGAAATGCTGGAGTTAAATATCATAAATCAAACATACCTAGCAGAAATCTACAGAACATTCCACCAAAACACTAAAGAATAGATTTCTTTCACAGGAACTTACGGAACTTTCTCCAAAATGTCTGACCACATATTAGGACACAACGAAAGTCTCAACAGATAAAAGAAAATTGAAGTAACACCTTACATATTATTCGACCACCATGGATTCAGGCTGGATTCAACAAGAGAAATGGCAGAAAGTGTATAAACTCATAGAACTGAACAACTCACTATTGAATAAAAATTGTGTTGGGGAGAAAACAAGAAGGAAGCTAAAAACCTTTTAGAAGTGAATGAAATTAAAATACAACATACCCAAACCTATGGGACACAAATAAGTCAGTTCTAGAGGGAAGTTCAGAGCACTAAATCTTTATATAGGTCTTATACTAATAATTTAATGACATAGCTGAAAATTCTAAGAAAACAAGAAGAAATAATACTCAAAAAGAGTAGACAGGAAGAAATAAATGCAGGGCTGAAATCAAGTGAATAGAAACAAACAAACAAATAAATACAAGGCATCAATGAAGCAAAGAGTCCTTTAAGAAAATCAAGATTGACAAACTGTTGGCTAATTTAACTAAATTA
This sequence comes from Chionomys nivalis, assembly GCF_950005125.1. NCBI lineage: Eukaryota > Metazoa > Chordata > Mammalia > Rodentia > Cricetidae > Chionomys > Chionomys nivalis. The sequence goes on from NC_080089.1 coordinate 54,535,025, forward strand.
GCCACAAAAGCAGGAACACTGGAGTATGCCAGTCTAATTCACTCAGACAAATGCTGCCTACCCAAGCAAGAGTTTTTCTCTTTCACAAAAACGTTAAGAGCATAAGTAAAGATTCAGAACAGTTTTTTTCCTTTGAGATTATAATGTGTGAAATGTCACCTCAGAGGTGGGGGTACCACAGAGCCCATTTCTATATTTGACAAAAATGGTTTAACTTCTTGAGAGAATGACAGTGAAATATTAAATATTTCATTAATATGATGAATATACTATGTCAAATAAAAATACATAGAATACTTTTGAATCTTAGCTCTGGCATTTTTCAAGTTACCTTGGTCAAGTTAGTTAATTAATTTCACTGTCACATTGTCTTCCTTTAAAAAGACAACATAGAAGGTACTGCAATAAGAAACATAAATATCTAGCCTGCAAAAGGTTTTAAGAAATAAGATTCTGAAAAACCATGGCTAGGTGTGTGAATGGCTGCAATAGGAGGCTTAGATCTCTGCTCAGCTGAAACATTAGGGCCTTGCAGCTCCTCTGTGCACCTGCAAGGCTGATAACTAACTCTCAGTGAGGGATCTTGAATCTCAGTGCTGTACCAACTATGAATATGTTGTATTTGTTTCAAAATAAGTTACTATCAATTCACTACAGATTTTTATTGTGTGGCTTCAGTAAATTAAAAAAAAAAAACCTGAATGCTTTTTATCTTTGTTTTGAAGATGCAGTGTCAGCAGCTGTCATAAAGAAGTACGAGCAAATTAGTCTTAGGTTAGCAAAGTGACAGGCCTGGGGGGAAAGAAAGAAGTCTATATGACTGATCAGGGTAAATGCTAATTAAAAAATGCTTTGAGATTCTATCTCACCCTAGTCAGCACTAGTTATCATCAAAAAGATGGGGGATAGAGAGGAGAGTATGTATGTACCTCTGGCATATGACCACTTTGGTTCTCAACACACACACACACACACACACACACACACACACACACACACACACACACACGCCAGGTGACTCACAACTGTCTGTAACTTTAGCTCCAAAAATTTTGACACCCTCTCCTGAATCTGTCAGTACATGCATTCACATGCACACGCCCATACAAACACACAATATAAAAAAACAGTAATGAAAATAAATCCAAAAGAAATAAGAAATGCTGGTGAGGATGTGGGAAAGGGGAATCCTTATACACTGCTGGTGAGAATGTAAACCTCTGCAGCCATGGTGGAAGTCAGTGTGGAGGCGCTTCACATAACTACAGAGAACTACTACATGACTTAGTAGTATCACTCCTGATTATATATACCTGAAGGATTCTGTGTCAATAAACCTCAGAGATACTTGCACACCCATGTTTATTACTTCAGTATTTAAAATAGCTAGAAAAGATGGTCACAGACAAATGGATGAATAAAGAAAAAACAAATTTTTTCAGCCATAAGGAAAACAACAGCATTATATATTCCAGAAAAACATTAGCTAGACTCAGAAACACAAACATTGCACATTTTCTATAATATGCAGTTGATTTAAATTTTCATAGGTGTGTACATATATTAATATCTCTATACTTATGTATATATGAACATAGATATGTGTGTGTGTATTTGTTTAGGCTCTGAAAGCATAAAGGGAGATATTGGATTGAAGGAAGAGATCTTAAGGGAAAGAGGAGGGAAGAGAAAAGAAGAATCCATGATAAGAAGGCAGATGGGAAATTGGAGAACAGAGGGAGAGGGGATGGAGAAAATACAATGGCACATATGGATGAAAATGTCATAATGAAATCTATTACTTGGTATGTTAGATCAACAAATTAAAAAAACTCAAAATTTCATCTTTATATCTAATCTTCTATCTTGGACATAAGCCCCAGTATAGAGTGACGTACTTACAGGGAAGGAAAAAAAATCCAATTGAAATAAGAATCTGTCCATAGTGTGGCCTTGCTCTCGTGTTGTAGCCAAGGGCTGTGTTGATGACTGTCTGGGATCTGTGCTGTGGCCAGAGTTTATGCAGATATCTGTGTTCTGTGTTTGCACTTGAGCCTATGTTGATGTCCATGGTCTGTGCTGCCTCCAAGGGCTATATGGGTGTCCTACTGCGGCTGGAGGTCATGTGGATATCCGTGGCCCATGTTACCACCAAAGGCCATATGGATGTTCATGATCTGTGCTTCAGCCTGAAGCCATGTTGATGTCTGTGGGCTGTGCTACTGTCAGAAACCAAAAAGGCAAGGAAATGTCTTTTGCAGTGCTGTAGACGACTGCAGAATAAGAGCTGAGAATGAGAGACACATAAGGTTTCTGTGCAACCTCTCTCCCCCAGCCCCATCCCCTCCTAAAAAAAGTTTAGACTGGAAGCCTTTGAAGAGAACTTGTGATAAGGATGCTGAGGGGTAGTTTTTGGCTTCTGGCAGGGCACAGGGATGGGGAAGGGCTCAGTGTTCTTTAAGGGGCTAGCCACTGGAACTTTGACCATGCTCCTGCGAGTATATTGGCACTATAAATTGGACTTAGTATTTTTTTACTTCTTTCTTATTCTTCTTTTGTTTTGGGGGAGGTCAGGAGGATGTGGGGTAGACCTGGGAGGACTGGGAAGTGAAGGTGATTGGGGTGTGTTATGTAAAATTTCCAAATAATAAAATTATTATGTTAATAAAAAAGAATTTTTCCATAGAGAAACTTTAAGCTAACGATACAAAAAGAAAATCAATGGAATAATATGCAGATTTTAAAAATATTCTAATAGTAAATTTCTCTTTTGGCTTATTTGAGTCATGTGCAACATCCTTTTAAACAGAAAAATAAATCCAGCAAGTTAAAAATAAACTAAGTAGATCTTCACCAGCTGGTACAGAATTATGTTTTTATATATTATGTAAAAAGCATTATATATAATGTATACATGTAAAATATATGTGCATATATATGCGTATATACATACATACATATGCAAAGTAATATACATAGAAAGAATGTAGAAGAATACATTCCAAAGAGTTAACATTTCTGATACAGGAAGAGAAGGCTAGGAGAAAAAAGTGAGAAGGATTTCATTCCTGTATTCTGTATTGTATATTTTTAAAGTAATGACTATATTACACATATTATAATAGTACAGATAATTTTTCTTTTAAAAGGTCTTGTGAACCTAAATGTCTTCAAGCCAGAGACCATTACAGTATCCTTACATGACAGAATATCATGATCTCCTCTCTTTCCTATTTATAAGGAGTGAAGAGAACTTTATGTTACCCATTCTATATAATACATATTAGTAGACTAAAACTACAATGTTTTAGTTTTTAATTAAACTACACAGAGATATCACATAATTAAAAAAATTTGTATTCAGAATTTTAGAAGTCTTGAGTATAAAGGTGGGCTGAAATTCTTAAGGACAATTCATTTTCAATCCTAGGGCACTAGCAGAGGAAAATCTGTGCAGCCATCTTAACATAGTAGATTTGCCAGGAGCTGCTCCTCTGTCCTCCTACATCACAGTGTATTCATGGTGATCTCAGTTAGCAGCACTGTCTCCTCTGCTACCGACACACAACATGGAGATTCTCTCTCCTCACCCCTCAAAGACATGGAAGCACGCTTGTTAATTCTCTGGTTTGCTAGTTAGCATGAGAATTATTGCTCCTTGTATAAATGACTCTATGTATCTTGTCATAAACACAGTGACAGCTCCTGAAATCAATCTTTTATGACCTTATTGATTAGGACACTTAGAAATAATGAGACTTCACTGGTAGCATAATAATGCTTAGAAAAATGAAAAAAAATATAAATTCCAGTGGGGTTTGTCCATTAACATCTCCGAATTTATCTTTCCACCACCCTTTCCTGCTACATTCACCTAGATCCAAGCATGACATAAAGTTAATCTCAATTTCCTGTGCATGTGCACTTTTAATACTTGATAGTAACATTTTAAAAATTGAAATAAATTGACACGGAATATTTTTGATCATTGTTTTTCTATGTTATAAAATCAAGGTATCATTCCTAAATGAAGGTAACACCGGGATTTTTTTTTTTTTGAGACTGAGTTGAGAGAAAAACCACTTAAGAAAAATCTAAAAATCAAGAAACTTTGAAACTGTTTTGGTCATCTGAATATTTTTTGCATAGATGATAATACTTTAAAGCACAACATCAAATACTTTTAGGATTTAATCTTTTAATTCAACTTAATTAATTAATCATAGTATATAAATTAAAACAAGATTGTTATGGAATATTTAACCAAGCAGAGATGTATTACATTTGTTTATGCAGGATTTGTTTAACTATGTAAAGATGTGTTGCATTTGCGTTAATTAAATAAAATTAGCCTGGGCTCAGAGAGGCAGGAATAGTCACTAATTGACAGGAAGTAGCAGGGAGGAGCTCAGAATGGGTTTTTGTTTGTTTTGTTTTTCGAGGTAGGGTTTCTCTGTAGTTTTGGATCCTGTAGACCATGAACTTGCTCTGTAGACCAGGCTGGCCTCGAACTCACAGGGATTTGCCTGCATCTGCCTCCTGAGTGCCGGGATTAAAGGTTGCGAAACCACTGCCGGCCTCAGAGTGGGTTTTTTATTTGGGGCAGCCTGGAAGGAGGGAAGCTTCTGGGACTCCAGCAAAGCCAGAAAGTTAGTCAATTGTTACTTTCTCTGAGCTTGCAGGTTTTCACCTTAGTCTTTGAAATGAGTTACAAAGACAGAGATTTAGTTAGAACTACCTTTAGTGGCAGCCAGAGAGCCATTGTCTGGGGGCCAGAACTAGCAGTTTAAAGCATGGCCACTGTGATGAAGGTAAAACAGCACAGAGCTGTAGCTCAGAGAGAAATGGCATGCCAGAGGTTCCACCTGACTTCCTGTGAAACTCTGGAGGAAATGTCTTTAACCTCTCCTTCAAGGGAAGAGCCATGCTGAGTAAAGGCAAAAATATAGAATCCTACTTTTATTTTCATGTAATTTAGGTTACCTTGGACATGGAACCATAGTTTATTTGGAATATGGTCCTGTGGAGGTTTGTACCCACACAGGAAGCACGTTCTCAGTCAACACACTAGCTCCTGCAAGGTATTTCTAAGCTTTACCTTTTTCTGGCAGGATGAATCTTAATATTTTTATTTTTGTTTTGAAAGGGAAGGATTTTGACCTCCAGGGCTCCTCTAGTCTTGGCCTCCAAAGCAGCTAGGATGACAGGCACACACCGCTGTGCTTAGCTTGTCCCTTAGATTTTAGTAGATGAACTGTATTCAATATTTCAACATACTGAAGCTCAATAAAGTTGTAATAAACTTTGTGGAACTCTATTATAAAGACACCTAGAGAAGGTGTAAAAAGAGCCAAGAATGGGAGACAATACATACAATATCTACAATGAGAACGATGGAAAAAAGGACCTATGCAAGAAGGAAGGAGTGATAAATTTAAAAAGTTTTTTTTTTTTTTTTTTTTGTGTAGGTCCACCTGCCTCTATCTTCTGAGTGCTGGAATTAAAAGTATGTGCAATCACTGCCCGGCTTAAAAAGAAGTTTTACCAAGCTAGTTTGAAGACACGTAAAGTACTATCTTTCTTAAAGTAATGGACATCATTGTGTCATTTTCATACATAAGTCACTTCATAACCATTAGGATTATATTTAAAAGACAGTAATAAGGAAAGGAGAGACTGAGACTTTTATATACAGCTACTGAGAATGTAAAATATTGTGGCCATTTGGAAAACTGCCAGTTTATCAAAAAGCTAAAATAGGATTAGCATATGAGTTGAAATGTCCCTGAAGAAACCATATTTCCAAACAAAAACCTGTGAATGAGTGCTTAGCAACACTAATAGCCCAAAGTGTATCAAGCTAAATCATCTCCCAACAAAGTAAAGTGTGCTATACAAAGGAATATTACTGTATACATATGATAGGCTATAACTCAACAATAAAAAGGAATAAATATATCTGATGAAATGTAAATGAGCCTTAGCTTTTCTGTTAAGTGAAAGGAACCTACTATGAAAAGTCATGTATAATACTATTCCACCTACATGAAATGCAAACAGGTAAATCTATATAGACATATATAGCTCAGTGTCTGCCTAGACTACTGGGGGCAGTTGGGAGTGAAGGCTAATGGTACAAAGGTTTGAGGGGGAGGTGCATTTTGTTTTAAATATTGATGACGGTAACTGTTATACGAATCTGAATATATCAAATTGACTGAACTGCACATTTTAAATAAGTTATTTTTATGATGTGTGAATTCCTTCACATCTCCTAAGATAAAGAACTTTTGTAACATGCTTGGTAATAAAAGTCGAGCTTACTGGTTTTTGAAAGCAACATTTTAATTAAGTATACATAAAGGAGAGACATAAATCTTGAGCGCAAAGCTTGATGACTTTAAACACAAAATTTGCAAGTATTTTATTTTTTTTTAATTTTGAGATTATAATTAAACAGGTCTCTGTTCCCTTTCTTCACTCTAAATCTTTTCATAAAGCCCTTTCCACTCTCCACTCTCCTCGGGAATTCACTGCTTCTTTTTTCACTAATGGTTATTGTGTGTGTGTGTGTGTGTACACAATATATACATACACATACAATATATATGTGCCTATACACACACACAAAATTCCTAAATAAAGCCTGTCCAATCCCTATAAATATACCTGTATGTATGTTTTCAGGGCTGACGGCTTGGCACTGTCCAGCCAATTGGTGTGCTTGTCTCTTGGGGAAGAACAACTAACTTTCTGGCTTCCAGCTTTCCTCAGTTTGTACATTTCTTATCTCTATTCACTGTAACTAGCAGAACTTAAGATCAATGACTCAAAATAATGTCTACTGTTTACCATCACATTCTCAGAACTTAGAGAGCATCTGGCATACAGTGGCAGACAGTTCATGGTAAACAGAGGATGCAACGGTCTTGTTTGTGACAGTCTATTATATGCTGTAAACATACCTATTCTCCTACTGCACAATTATATTGTTTTCAAGTTTTAGCTTTAAAAAAAAGACTGTCAGGATGGCACAATAACCCTAAGGCATGCATAGTTTGGCAGTAACCAAAAGCTCTTTAATTGGACTTAAGAGCCAATCAACAGGAGTTAAAACATGCCTGGTACTGGAAACCTAGCTAACTACTCAGTATGAGTGAATTGACAGCTATTAGAGAAGCTATAACCACTAATTAACTAAACAAGCATATTTCCTAACAAAAATCTATAAATATTTGTCCTTATACCCATATAGAAGTATAGTCTTCACCCCTCAGTAAAGATACTTCTCTTCGCAATAGACAGAGACTACCACAGAAAACACAATCAATCAAAATCCTGGTTTGTGGAGCCCGATCCCAACATCTACAAAACATTCCTATACCCACTGTTCAGGGAACATTACAGAAGAAGGGTCTGAAAGACAGTAAAAAGCAAAAGGATCAGGGAGTTTGCTGTGAGATTGTCTCTTAGTAATGTCAGATGCTACACCCATAAAGTCTCACCAACACAACTACCCAAATGGTATCTGAACCAATGAGCATGCCAAACTGGATAGAGAAAAGCTCCCAAGGCTTCTACCCTTCACAAAGAACTACAGGCAACTGAGGAAAGCTGGGAACACAAAAGATGGTCTTCCCCCAGAGAAGAGCACATCAACTGGCTGTGCAGGACCAAGCAGTCAGCCCTGAAGACATACATAAAGGCAGCATTACATGGAGGGAAGAGGTTATATTTAGGAACAGGCTATATGTATGCATCTCTGAAGGAGAGTGGGGAAAGGCATATGGGAGGACATGGAGGGAGAAAAGGGAAGGGAGAAATGTTTTAATTAAATTAAAACCTCAAAAGTAAAACAAAAAACACCAGAAAATAAATATATAAACATTAAAAGAAAAAGATAATACAACACTAATACTTTAATACATGTTGTTGTATTCAAGCTTATGATTTTCTCTAGGGTAGTAACTTGGAAAACAATTTTTGGGTAAAATAAGGAATATACAGCTTAAAATTTCATCAGGTCTTCCAACTGACACACCACCAGCATGTGAGAGTTAATTCTCCAAGCCTCTTTAACACAGTGTCCCATGGTTTCTAGTTTATTTGCTGCAGAAACAGCAATGATATGTTTATAATGCTTACATTTATGGAACTCTGGTTGTTAATGATGCTGAGCATCTTACCAAATATTTATTGGCTCCCTGAATCTGAATGTCTTATTTGTGGCTTTGCTCAATTTCCTAATGGGCTTCCTTTTTTAATTCTTATGTGTTTTTACTAGCCCACTTGCCAGCTAAGTATGCCACAAGTATCTTGGCCTTTATTGCTTATGCTATATGACCTTTTCCATGAAAATTTACATCTACTTATCTATTCATTCATTCATTCATTTGTTCGTTTGTTCCTTTACTGCCCCCGCCAGCCTTTATGCATACTCATGGCACAATGTGTGTGCAAGAGTCAGAGGGTAACTTGGAGGAGGAGGTTTTCTTCTTCCACCATATAGGTTCTTGGATTGAACTCAAGTCCTCAGGCTTAGAAACAAGCATTTTTACCCACTTAGCAATTTTACCAGTCCTTCATTACCTTTTAAAGAATTTCATTTTTTAGTTTAATATAATTGATTATGTTACCTTATTTATAAATGTCCTGGGATTTTAATTTTTTCTTCCTAATGTTGTAAAGAAAAATTATAAATACACTAAATACAGTAAGTTCTAATTTTCACAAATTAATTAGAATTAATTTTTAGTGTTAATTTTTTTTCATTTACTCGTACATATACTTATTTACCAAATGGTAGATAAATCATCATCTCAGACTCTTTTACTAAAGGGTTCATTCTTTCCCTACAATCGAATATATAATTTATGCTGTATGTGAAAATCTTCTCTCTATATTTATATATGTGCATACATGTACATGTTTTATACATGTATATATGCAAAGCTATTCTCAGCTAATATTTTCCAAGCAGATATATTTTTACTAATACACTGAATTTTTATAGCTTTGAAACAAAGTATTATTAATTTCATCAAAGTTGGCTTGGCATTCTCAAATCTTTTTTTTCTAAGAGACTTTTAGGATCATTTTGTAATATTGCATGAATAGTCAGGATTGTACTCTATTTATGGTTAAGTTTGTGGAGACCTGGCATCCTAATATGCAGTTTTTGCTTGTTTCCTGTCCGTTCTCCTCACTCCAGCTGCTGGGAATCTCAGGAACTTATACATAGAGTAAATGCTGTACCATCTGAACTACAATTACCAGCCCCAAGACCTGGGAGTATTGAGCTTTCCCAATAATGAAATTCAGAAACTACTACTTAAAATGTATTTCCATATAGTTTTAGAATTATACTCATGAAAGTTTTATTTGTTGTTGTTGTTTTGTTTGTTTGAAATGGGGTTTCTCTGTGTAAGCCTGGCTGTCCTGGAACTCGCTGTGTAAGTCTTACTTTTCAAAGATGTATTTTTAGGCACAGAACATGGTTTTACTGCTACCAAGTACGGCAAGAAAGTGTCTTCTTTTTTACATTTACAGATACTATTTGATGTCATTTTCTAACTTTGGAAAACGAATCCTCTAATAAGGAATTTCACTTTATTCTCTTTCTGGTTTTAAGAATTTGTGAATTTTCTTAAGTTTCAGTGGAAAGAGAGACATTATTACCAGATATAAGAATGTTTTCTCTTGTTGATCTTTCATTATAGAATTATGTCCAAATCTTTGCAAAATACCTTATAACTACAGAAAACTAGATTGGCACAGAGGCTTTCAACATTGCAAGTTCATGGTGGATTCTTGTAGAAGTATGCTGCCCTGGATCATTCTGAATATAAATCCAACCTTCTCATGACAGAAGCAGCTAGGCAGTCTTGTCATGATCTTCAGTTTCCCACCTCAACTCTGTTCTTCAATATGGTTAATGCAAACATCTGACTTATTTAACTCCTTATGAGTCAGCTAGATAAACAATCTACTTGACTTACTCTGCTGACCTGGACACTTCACAGTACACAGTTAGGCCACAGTGGCCATTTCTGAATTATACCATGATCCCATGAATTACACCTTGCTTGCTGAAAGCCCTTCAAGAAGAACTCACCTCACAAGTCCACAGAGTAGCTTCCTAAACCTGTGGGCTCTGGTCTGCAGGTCCCTTTCTCTTGGTTGAATGTGCATCTCCTGGATGCTTCTCTACTTCCCGTTGTTCCTATGATGCATCCTGCCCTCCTCTCTGAAATCTATAAGTAATACACTACTTTCTATAGTACAAGTTACTTTTTGTAGTTTGTTGAGGTAATTCTTCTGGGTCTTACTTGAGGGACAAATCTGAATCTATCTTTCCTTCAATCCAGGCTCTCCCACAGAAGGGCTATCTTAAAAACAATAATAACAAAACACACATACACACACAAAAATCAACAATGACAAAAACAAAAAACAACACCCCCCAAAACCCTACAAAACCATCACAGGGCACAGGTCAGACAAAAGTCACAAAAGCATCTGCCAGTGTGACAAACTTTCTGTAAGAGGGATAGCTGGTCACCAGTTAGGTATTTAGTAGTAGGTTATATACAAGGAGATCTCAAGATCAAATAAAAGGAAAGCACCACATGTTTGTTCTGGTAGCCAATAACCTTCTTATTATATCCAGTTTCCCAGGACTCTTAGGCTGTGCATCAGTGTTTTACTATATTAAATATAAGGTTATAGGTTTTTGGTAACTATTCCTTACCAAATTCTTTTTTAAAATAAATGTTCAATACTGTTAAAAGGTAGGAATGATTTAATTTTTAATTTGTGCCCTATTTCTACAATAACATACTTTGACTCTAAACTATAAATATGAGAATTCATACTTTAAATGTTTTATAATCCTTTAATTCTTGTGACTTACTTGAATATGTTACTAAGCTGTCACAACTCAATGAGGTTGATATGCAATCCTATGATTACTTTTCAAAGGAAAGTGAAACCTACAAAGTCTTATTTTAACCAGAAAATCCTATACTATTAAGAAAGTGATTTCTATTTGCTTTAGTTAATATTAGTTATTATTTGCCAAGAAACTTGCTAATTTAAAAGAACTCAGTTGAACAAACAAAATCTGGCATCAAGTTCCACACACAGATATAGGCATTTTGCTTTTTTTTTTTTCTGTCACTATTTCTGAGAAACTGGGACTTAGATAAATGTGGTTAAAAACAGTAAGCGTTCACTTACACATGATACAATCAATACTACGCTGAGCCACAGGCAGAGTAATGGAGGAGAGGTAGCCTTATGGAAATTTTATTATGGTGTTTAGGTTTAACCTGCCTATAATGAGTAGTAAATATGGTTTTGATTTTCTATGTCTACATTTCTGTAGATAAGCAATACTCTGCACCTAAAAAGAAATAAAAGTCACCCCAAAGGATGTAAGGCTTATTTAGTATAAAGGTAACTCTAGTGCTGGGGAGATGCTCAGTGTATAAGTACTTGCTGTGCAAACATCAGGATCTGAATTCAAATCCTCAAAAGCCCTACAAAAAGCTGAGCATAATCCTGTGTACCTGTAACCCCAGCACTGCTGGACCAGGGTAGTAATAGACAGGAGGACCTCTGGTTGCTTGCCGGCCTCTAGCCTAGTTTCAGGTTCAGTAAGACTCTGCATCGAGGGAACATGGTGGTGAATGAAAGAGTAGAGCACCTGACATCTGGAGTGACCCCCACCACAGCCACCCAGTATATACACTTCACATATACACTCACTCACATTTTTAAAAATGTCAACTCTAAGCCTACAGTTCCAGTTTCAATACAGACTTTCTAGATGAGGCTATGCGCAGGGCTCAGTCAACCAATGCAGGTCTCATGCTTCAACTAAATCTTCTACTTGTGATATATTTGTAAGTACAAGATAGCACACATGTTTTCCAACATCTGAAACAAGGTTCAACATCAAACAGGATGATGTTCAATTACACACATTACTAATTATATATATAACTAATATAACTAATTCATAAAATTCATATAACTAATATAATTAACATAATATATAACTAATACAATATATTATATATGACGAATATAACTAATATAACTAATTCATAAAATTTATATAACTAATTCATAAAATTCTGGATTTATATATTCTTTTCTAGCTGATAAATATTTAATTTTTTTTTTTTTTTTGATTTTCAAGACAGGGTTTCTCTGTAGCTTTTTGGTTCCTGTCCTGGAACTAGCTCTTGTAGACCAGGCTGGCCTCGAACTCACAGAGATCCACCTGCCTCTGCCTCCCGAGTGCTGGGATTAAAGGCGTGCGCCACCACCTCCCGGCTAAATATTTAATTTTTAAAACACAGTTTTAAAATGCCATCAGAAGGATTTCATTATTCCATTGAAAACACTGAAAAAAATGGATAAAAGATCTATGTACTTCCCTTACAAAAACTAAAGCTAGCAGATAGAGAACTACCAGTCAAAACTTCAGGAGCAGTTAAAAACCTGGAGAATGATGTAGATTCCTTCCATTCATGAGAAACATGTAGGCTTTGAGCTTGAAGTGAATGGATCCAGAAGTAGTATCAGTCTTAGTATCTACTCAAAGTAAATGAAGTATTTCCAAAATTAAGCACTATCACATTCCAAACACTGTTCAAGTCATAGTAATGAGGTCCTCCTAGGCATTATAATCTCCCTAAATGAAGAGCTTTGACCAGACTAAGAGAAACCTGTGGAGCAGGTTTCACATCCAATCTGACAGCCAGTAGTTACTCCCATCATACATAACACCGGAAGGCACATCTTGCCTGTGGTATTGTATTTCACAGGGTTCACAGTTGGTTAAGAGCACAAATGCCTTATTTCTCCCAGCACCTGTATAGTATCTTCGAGCAGAAGGAAAGCTAGCCAGTAGGGAGGAAACGTCCAGCTCAGTTCTAGCTTGCTTTTTCTGTGGGAACCCAAGAGGAATGCCAACAGCTTGTGTTGTTCGGAAGTACTCCTGGAATCTCCCTAACCAACAGCTCATAATCAGAGACCCCACACATGGCAATGGATTTTTTTTAATAAACAGTGGCTTCTAGGAGCAACATTGTGCAGCTATGTAAGATATCAGCCTTTTAATTATTGTTTAAATTGATTTACAAAGTGTTTTCATATGACCTTTATTTTAGCTAATGCTCCCTTCCTAACCCTTCATTTTGCCTGTCCCCCATCCCCATAATCCCACAGTTGCTTGAATCCTCTCATACTTAGTATTACCCCTTTTTACTTTCATTCACCCATGTTCCCCTCCCTAAGCCATTCCCCAACAGTGACCACTTTCTAGTTTCCTGGCATCTCAGTTTTTCCAAGTTAAGTACATGAAACTAAGGATTAGAAGTTAAGATCTACGTATGAGAAAGAATGGCCAGAGTTTTGTCTCTTTGGACCTGGTTATCTCACTTACCATATTTTTTCCCCAGTTCCATTCCTTTATCTGCAAAGTTCATAACTTTTTTCTTTAGAGCAGAATAAAATTTCACTGTGTATATATATCACCTTTCATTATTCATTTATCTGTTGATAGATTTCTAGACTGATTCCATTTCTTAGTTATTGTGAGTAAGAGTCACAATGAACACAGATGAGCAAATGTTTATGTAGTAAGATATTAAGTCATTCTTATAAATAATCATTCAGATGGAAGAAAAAATAAACTAAATGTTTCTTTCACAATACAATGAGAAATTAATTCCAGGTGGATACTAGGCTAAAAGTAAAGGCAAAACTACACTTTCAAAAATCTAGAAGGTGAGACAATATTTTATAAGAAGGACAAAATAACACAAAAGATGACATCAATAAATATGACACATTGAAAGTAGCAGTTTTTACCAAAAGACAGTGAAAGGAAAGATGGGAAGTAGAGTAGTTACTTTTAGGACATCTGAATAACATAAGAATGGTGTCCAAAACTTAAAATAAAATTCTTACAAAGCAGAAGAAAAACACACAAAATTTTAAACAGGTATTCCATGAAAAAAAAATCAAAATGGTCAAAAAAAAAAAGTATTTGAACCTTCCAAAAGAGAATTCCTATTTAAAACTATACAATATATCTATAATAGCTACAAGATTAACAGAAATCAAATCTTATACTATTAGTATTTTGAGAGCAAACAGAACTAGGGCCATTACATACTAATAGGACAAACTGATAAAATTGCCTGTGAAAACAAACTGCTTAACACAATATAAAGGAATGTTAAGGATATGTATATATGACCCAAGAATTACATTCCTCAGCGAAATTTTTACCATGTCACAATTTTTACAAAGTCAGGACACATTCTTAAAAGTGTACGTTTAATAATTTAATCAGAGAATTTGGAGTATGATGGTAGATGAGAGGGTATGTCTGAATGAGGACTAGGATTGCTGTGCTACTAAACTTCCTTCCCTAAATTACTAAGCATCAGCATCACAAACTCCACATGTCAGCATGTCTCCCAGGAAGACTTTGACTGACTAAGGGCCACTGCTGCTACCTATGCTGCTCCAGCAGCCACAGTTATCCCAACTGATCATCATGAAGTATGCTCACCAATATGCTCATAGGAATGGCAATGGGAGATTCAGAAGCAGAAGTCTGGGTTGTTGAGATCAAATGAGAGAGTTGTTAGCATGAGAATGTATAGGGGAAGGGTTGTCATGTAACCTGAATTTGAGACAGCAGCCACAGAATAGAACTCTCTTTACCTCACCATTAATGGAGAGTAGAAGTGTACAGTGGAACCCAACAGAGTATCCTAATGAGACAGACACGGATATGTAGGTGTGCAGTCCTGTAATGTCCCTTCAGATTATGACTCACAGAAGCCCTGCTTAGGGGAAATTTGATTTCTAATTCGCTATGAGATAACTGTAATGTGGTAGGCTATAGGGAATTAATGTGGGATTCCCCTCTGTATGCTGTGAATATGTTTTATTACTATTGGCTATTAAAGAAGCTTCTATGAGCTATGGCAGGGCAGAATAAAGCCAGGAGGGAAATCTGAACAGAGATATAAAGAGAAAAAAGGTGGAGTTGGAGAGATGCCATGTAGCTACTGAGGGAGAATGACACACCAGAACCTTACTGGTAGGCCACAGCCTTGTGGCAATACACAGATTAATAGAAATGAGTTAATTTATGATGTAAGAGCTAGCTAGGAATATGCCTAAGTTATTAGCCAAACAATGTTATAAATTTTTTTTAAAAAAAGGTGCTCCTGGTCAGAAAATGATTACAGATATGCAATAAAGACAGATCAGACAAAAATAAACTTCTTAACAGGTCACAGTGTGTTTAAGAAATATATGTAGGCTTGGGAGAGAGAAGAAAAAGAGTTAGAGACAGTTTAAAAAGAAGTAAATAATTTTAAAAAATAAAAGAAAGACTTTAAAGAGACAGCAAAGTAATATAAAAGAGTACAGACAGTGATAGGTTAAAGGAGTAAGGATAATAAATATTAAAGAGTAATAGAATAAGAGCCAAGTAAAGATGGAAAACAGACAGAGAGTCTGGATTATGTATATTATTGTGTTTTCTTTGAATATTTGATTTACAGAGAGATATCTGATTCTAGAGGCTGCTAAGTTAAACCATATACATTTTAAATTGTCTTGACTTCAAAATTTGAGGCTAAGGATATGTTACTTTGGAAGAGAGGTTCTGCTTTTGTTTCTACAGAAGATGAGAATCTGTGGATTTCTTTCAGGCTAATATAGTTTGATGGACCAAGACTCCCCACAAAAAGGTCTTCATGAACCCTAAGAATACTTTGCCCAACAAACAGCAGGAAGCAGTTTGGAGAAACTATGCCCAAATTCCCAAAATGATTGTTTATAAATGTTTATTTTCATTTAGAGGGAATATGATATATAGAGATGAATACTTTGCATTTGTTTGGATCTTGGCCTATTGACACAAGTTTAATTTGTATCAATACAAATTTGTTATACTGTGTATATGTATTTCTGCTCTTGTTTAAGGTATTGTGTTTCTGTAGCTCATTTAAAAATGAAATGTATAATTAAGAAATACAGATTAATAGTCATTTATAATAGTCAAACTGTAGTCATGTTAGTTAGGTTTTCCAAAAATACAGTGATATATTTCATTTAGAGAGATAATCTTCAATACTTCAAAGACCTACAGAATATGGCATTTAAAATGTTTTAAGAAATTAGAATTTTCTTGACAGTAAAACATGTCTGCTTCTGGCAGCACCAATTACTTTAGAGAGGTTGATGGGCATTGAAGAAACTCATTATGGAATTTGCCTTCAATGTGATAAGGCTAGCCATTAGGGCAAGAAACCGCTCTTGTCTGGACTGCTTGATGTTATACTGTATGAACTGGACATGCAGGACCCACAGAAAAATGATTGCTGAAGTTGCCTAAAGAAGGTGAGACTGTCCTTTAGGATTCCTGCTTAATGAAAGAGTCTGCCATATATTCTGCATGACACAGAAGAAAGTGACTGAAAAACTGCCAATATAGGCTAAACAGTCTTTCAAATTTTCTGCTTCATGGAAAAGTTTGCCGGATACGATGGGCCTGTAGGCTGAATATGTATGCCAAAACATTGCAGAAGAACTCTGGGTGACTATCCAGGCAGTCAGATGTCTCTGTCAATTCTAGAGTTTTGGATGTTGCTTATTATAATGCACTTCCTGTTTACCAAGGTAATAGTATATCCTTCTGGAGTCTTTGATGGAGTTGAAGACAGATGGTTATAGTTTTTCTTAGTTATGATAAAAGATAAATTAAATATGAAACTTTAGACTCTCAAAAGTTATTGTAATTGTAATTCTTGTTTGATACCTGTTTTGTTATATGTAATGTTACTATGTTAAAGTTAAAATCAACTATTTAGACAGAAAAGAGGAGACGATGTGGGATTCCCCTCTGTATGCTGTGAATATGTTTTATTACCATTGGTTAATAAAGAAACTGCTTTGGCCTATGGCAGAGCAGAATAAAGCGAGGCAGGAAATCTGAACAGAGATATACAGAGAGAGTAGGTGGAGTCAAGGAGACACCATGTAGCTGCCAAAGGAGAAGAACACATCAGAACCTTTCCGGTAGGTCATGACCTCATGGCGGTACATAGGTTAATAGAAATGGGTTAATTTACGACATAAGAGTTAGTTAATAAGAAGCCTTAACTAATACGTCAAACATATTGTAATTAATATAGCTTCTGTATTCGTGTCTGGGAAGCCGGGAAATGAATGAGCAGCTTCCATTTACAGGGAACTCTTACCAGTGAATCCTAACACAAGTCTATGCTCACAGAAACCTGGGATACAATGAAATAATATAACTTGTCTGAATTTATGAGACTAGCATCCAAGCCCCATATCCATGGAGACTATACAAATGATAACCCAAGAGGAAAAAGGACAACATCCCAACGAGGGGAAAATATTTACTTGGGGATTATTACCTTCTATTTCATGCTACTGCCAATTGAAACATACATAAAAGTTTTAGTTGTTTTTATTTGTTTTGCTACCATCTTTAATTGTTTTTCTGTCATTGTTAAGCTACTGTGTTTTAACTTGTATCTCACCAGAAATGATGTCTGATTACCCTCTTTCTCCACACTGACAAAAATCTTAATGTTTCTACATCAACAGTAGTCTGTCTGCTGCCTCTCAGACTTCCAGCCCATTCGTTGTCTCCTCCTCTATTCCGTCCTCAGAAAACAATGGTCCACACATTCTCCAATCCATAACCCAAATGAAGCCTGGTGAACCAATGAGTTTTATTGGAGTTACTTATAGAAGCATAGGTTAAGGGGTTAAGTTCCACACAGGGGCAGAAATGACTCAAAGACACCTGCATTACCAAAGCCCACCCAGGCATGAGTAACAGCTCACAAAGCTGGGAACCTGGAGCCTGCTGCACAGCCTGCAGGCAGCTAAACAGGCTTGAGAGTGTCCTTTCCAGGTGCCTCCGCTGGGCTTGTCTGAGAGTGACTTGTCTGAGAGTGACTTTCAGCAGTCTTTACTGCTTGCTTTTGGGGAGGGAGGGATCTAGCGAATCTTGCCAGTTGAGGATCCTTTCTGAAGCTATTGTGGGTCTTTAACTTCCTGTCTTAAAAGTTTCCCTGCAGGATGGAGTATTTCACCTCTCATTACAACATCCTGTACAATGCTGTTGTTTCATCTCCCTTTTTATATCCTATGTCTTATTTTTCCTCCAAGATGCAAGGTTTTTAACCTCAGAGAAGACTGCTACATAATTGGTATATAGTTCAGAGATGACATTTTCATGAAAAATTTAGAAAAAAGTGACTCTGAAAGTCTAAATTACTAGTTCATCTTAAAATTAAGAGAATGAGTTATATTAAGCAAAAAAGGAGGAGGGAAGACAAAGGGTCCCAGGACACTGATGCGTTCTAGTTTTCAAATGGTCACTGGTAAGTTTACCTTAAATCATTATACTGTGTAAGTGTGTTCTTTTAAATATGCATTTTTTTCTTACAAAAGACAAGAGGCTCAAACTATAATGGAAAAAAAAATTCGTAGAGAGTTAACTTGTATAGCTATAACACTATTACCAAAACTATGTGAAAAAATGTTTCTATAAATCAACACTGCAAATATTCATCTGTGAAATTTTTATTAGAATTCCTTTGCCTATTAAAAAACTACTTTCATAAGGAAACCACAATAAGTAGTTCCAAATAATGGAACAAAGCTAGCTATGTTTGCATTAAGGAAAGGCTTACCTTAGTAACTACCATTTTAAAAATAATATTCACATGATGTATCTTATAAAATATTATACCATTGACATATAACAATTCACAAATTTAGGTATTTATTCAACTGAATGATCTTTGTCAACTCATGCACTTGTTTAATTATCACCTAAAACAAAATGCATGACATTTCTATCATCCTTTCCAGAAAATTCCTGCTGTCTTGTTAAGAGTCAAAATTCCTCACCTTAAAAATATCCTTCCTTAGCCTGTTGGTGGTGCCTTTAATCCCAGCATTTAGGAGGTAGAGGCAGGTGGATCTTTGTGAGGTCATGGCAAGCCTGGTCTACAGAGCAAGGTCCAGGACAGCCAAGGTTATACTAAGAAATCCTGTCTTGGAAAAAAATGTAACTCATATATAAACTAAACCTTTGTCAGATTGTAAAATTAACAACCCCATGTATCAGTACACTGGTCTTCTAACTTAAGGTAGCTGAAGAACATCTAACAAACATTTCTATTACTTTGCGCTACAGATACTTCAATTTCTGACACAATACGGACCCACAAAAGCTAATTCAGCTAATTATCAGAAGCTCTAAGAAAGCAGTTGTGTAAGCTGAGAACAGTGAGGACATGAAATGAAATATCTGGTATTGAATACTTTCCAGACTTTCCAGTTCTACACTGAAAAATCCCAGCTTGAAAGCAAGACACACAAAACCAAACAATACCAGCAATGTCTAGAAGGCTGAACATAATGTTCAGAATTCAATTAGGTGGTGAAAAGTCTCACAGTTTTGTGACTTAGCCTAGGTATGTGGTAAGTACTTGCAAACAGTTCGGAAAAGGTGGGGAGGAGTTTTTGTGTTTGTACTTCATATGTTAGTATATCTTTCTGTGATAAAACTGAAAGCCCATGCATGGCAGGATTGGCTAAAAGCATTACAAAGTAGATTGTGATGTGACTTTTTCCTCACTTCAGTTTAAAATGTGAATCCTTCAGCTATGGGGCTTGCTTATTCAGGTTTAAAAGGTTAACAGCTGAATCTCTATTTAAATTTGGCAGCAATATAAAAACTTCGTAAGGGCAATTGGTCAAACTCCATATCCAGTCTATCTGCTTAAACTGTTTACTTGCAGTAACAGCATACAAATGTCTCATGTTACTGATAAACTGCAGAAAGTTTCTGGAACACTGTTACTATCCAATCATAAGAGTAATGTTCATCATCACAGAGTCATGAGAGAAGTCAAAGCAAATACAAATCATGCTCACTTGTACCAAATTCAATGCAATAGAATAGAAATAAAGGAAATGCCTTTCTGGATACAAAAATGTTTTAGAAACACATATAAAATAACCGAGCATTTCTGTAATAAGATTCTTTTGTTTAGAGCAATTTATCTTGAATTTGTAATGATAATTTTATGCTGACATATAGAAAAAATTTAAGAACACAGCAAAGAATAGTTATGATATGAACACATTAGAGAACAGAAACAGTCAAGAGGTCATTTGTGTAAGCACAGCATCAATGTTGAGTACCTATAGTTGCAGCACTTTGGAAACTGAGTCAAGAGGATCACTTGAGTTTAGGAGTTTTAGATCAATCTGTCCAACAGAGTAATAATCTATCTCAAAAACTAAACAACAAAAAATGTAGGTACCTGGGTAATGCATCCTGGACATGCCCCCTTCTCTGAATGAATAATCACTATTGTGAGAAAACATTAAGTATTTTCTTTCTATGCTTACCACCTATGTGGTAAAACTGTAAAAATATGAGTGTGTGTGTGTGTTCATGAGAAAGAGAGCGAGAGCGAGAGCGAGAGCGAGAGCGAGAGCGAGAGAGAGAGAGAGAGAGAGAGAGAGAGAGAGAGAGAGAATGTGCTATTTGGCCATTTCTTGAATTTTGTACTACTGGAATTTAAAAAAAATATTTGGTATGCACCTATATTGTTTCTCTATGCACTGTGAAGAATAACCATGCCCAGGGTTGTAATATATAGTCTTCATTGCTGACAATAATATTCAAGAAATACTATATTATATGAACATCTCACAATTTTCCCTTTCAGTCACTGATGAATATTTAAGGTATTCTCCATACTTGATGCTGTCTTTGAATATCTGTGTTCATAAAATATAATACGAATGCCCACAACTCTAGTTAATGACAACAAACTTAAAAAGGGAGAGCACCAACTATGCAAATGTACAGCTATGTAAAAATGTTTCCACTGTT
This sequence comes from Chionomys nivalis, assembly GCF_950005125.1. Classification (NCBI taxonomy): domain Eukaryota; kingdom Metazoa; phylum Chordata; class Mammalia; order Rodentia; family Cricetidae; genus Chionomys; species Chionomys nivalis. The sequence goes on from NC_080089.1 coordinate 54,556,020, forward strand.
CTAGATCTTTTTTCAGGATTTTCTATTTTCAGGCACTTGAAATTCTATTATTCTGTGTTGTGAACCATAATAACAAACTGAGTTCTTAATTTAAATTTTCCAGATTGATTAGTAAAAAGGCTGATAATTTGAGTTTACTGAGTATTTGGATTTCTTTTAGAGTAGATAATTGCTTAGCTATTTTCCCTGTTGGTGGCAGTGTTAATTCTCATTAATTTGTAGGGAATCCAGACATACTTAGTTGATTAAACATATAAAATTCCCCTATGCTTTTTATTCTTAAAGATGTATACTGTTGAATCAAAGTTTCTACTCTTAATGGTCAAATTTATAAAGATTTTTAAATTTTTTTTACTTTTGGCTTTTCAAGACAGGGTTTCTTTGTGTAGCTTTGGCTGTTCAGGAACTAGCTCTGTAGACCAGGCTGGCCTCAAACTCACAGAAATCTGCCTGTCTCTGCCTCCTAAGTGCTAAGATTAAAGGCATCATATAAAGATTTCTTTTTAATGATAATTTTAAAATCTTTTTTTGGGGGAAGTGGTGATGGGTACTGAATTCCGGACCTCACACATGTTTAGAAAATTTGCACATAACTGAGCAACATTACCACCCCCAACCAAGCAAAACAGCAAAGTAAAGAGATAATAGTTAACATTATCTTCTAAAAGTTTAGGCTTTAAACATTTGGACTTAATCTTGGATTGATGGAGGAAGGTCATTGGTTAAATAATAAAGAAACTGCTTGGTCCTCATAGGTTAGAACATAGGTGGGTGGAGTAAACAGAACAGAATGCTGGGAGGAAGAGGAAGTGAGCTCAGACGCCATGCTCCCCTCTCCCGGGGAGATGCAGGGCAGCTCCTCTCAGAGCCAGACGCCATGAAGCAAGCAGCTAGGTCAGACATGCTGAATCTTTCCCGGTAAGACTGATGCTACCCAGATTACTAAAAATGGGTTAGGCAAAATATGAGAATTAGCCAGTAAGGGCTAGAGCTGATGGGCCAAGCAGTGTTTAAAAGAATACAGTTTGTGTGTTGTTATTTTGGGGCATAAGCTAGCTAGGCGACCAGGAGCTGGGGCGGCAGGAACGCAGCCCGCAGCTCCCACTACAGAATGGCGCCCAGACATGGGGCACTGAATCTACAGAAAGCCTGAGAAAGCTTGGGAAAGAATAGAGTAAAGCATGTTTTCTTAGTAGCAGCAATTTCTTGGGTCTGCTCTGCCTGCTAGAGGCAAACAAGCGCTCTCATCTAAGAGAGGCTTCCTGACTCAGCTTCAGCTGCAAAACAAGAGGTCCTGCCATGAAACACTTAAATGGTATTGATAAAAGCTGACTGCATGATTGTTTGTTTTCAGCCATAGCAGGAAAAAAGTTGTGCTGTTTTAAAATGCTGGCTTTGTGGGCCATCCTGCCAGGGCAAACTCTGACTCTTTGAGGCAGGAGGTCAGCTACAGAGAGAGCATTTGTTTGCTGGCAAGGACCTTGAAAAGCCACAGAGTTGTGGTGATAAACATGGCTACAGCCTTTACCTCCACCATGAGGCTGAAAGCTAAGGAATGGGCTGGATCTAGCTGGCAAAGCCACGGCTTTAAACCTACCCATATTGCTCAGTAATTTAAAGGCTCGTGTGGTCAGAAAAAGAGAGAGATACAGTAAAGAGAGATTCAAAGACAAAGAAAACCTTTAAATGATTTACAGTGTACTTAAAAATATATGCAGGCTAAATGTTAAAGCTCTTAAAAGTAAAAAAAAAAATAAGGAAGAAAGAAAGTAGTTGGGTGTGGTAGTACACACCTTTAATCCCAACACTTTGGAGGCAGAGGGAGATTGACCTCTGTGACTTCAAGGTGTGGTAGCACACACCTTTAATCCCAATGCCTGGGAGGCAGAGACAGGCGGATCTCTGAGAGTTCAAGGACAGCCTGGTCTAAAAAGTTATTCCAGGACGAAGATATACAGAAAATATAAAATAAAAGTAAAAGTAAACAAAATAGAGGTTAAAATAAAGCCGCACAAAGATGGAAAATACAATGAGAATCTTGATACTATATGCTATTATGCTCTGTTTGAATTGTTTGAATGCTGAGGAAGGAGCAACAGCTGCTAAAAGATATTTGTTTATAAATGTTCTAATCCAAGATAGATATTTTCAAAATACCTTGACTTCAGAATTTGGATCTAAGGATATTATACTTTGGAAAAGAGATTCTTCTTTTGTTTTCACAGAGAATGAGACTCTATGGATTGCTTCTTCGACCCCAATATGGTATGATAGACCACACCCTCCTGAAAAGTTGCTGTGAACACCTTCAAAAAATTACTTCACTCGACTGCTGACTGAGTTGAATCTAGCACACAGATTATCCCATAAAAGACCTGAATAACAGCGCCCCCATTCAGCAGGAAGCAGTTTGGAGAGAAATAACTGCACCCATATTCCCATATATTGTTTATAAATGTTCTTTTACATTTAAAGGGGGAGATGATATAGGTATGAATAATTTGCATTGCTATAGATTTCAAGGTCAATTTTGTTATAGGTATATGTATTTCTGACCTTGATTAAGGTATTGTGATTGTGTAGTTCATTTAAAAATGTAATGTATATAGGTTGTTAATGGATAATTATCAATAATAGTCAAGCTTGTAGTCATGTTAGTTAGATTTTCTAGATGTACATAGATATATTTTAGGTAGGCATTCTTCATATCTTTCAAAGATTATAAAATATGGCATTTTAAGTGTTTTAATAACTTAGGGTTTTTCATGACAATGAGACACGTCTGCTCCTAGCAGCACCAATCTACTTCAAGAAGAAAGAAGATGGGCATCGAAGAGGCACCTTATGGAGTTTGATAGCCATTTGGGCAAGAAACTGCTCTTGCCTGGACTATTGTATAAACTGGACACAGAGAACCCGCAGAGAGAGGACTACTGAAATTGCCTAAAGGTGAGATGATCTTTTGGGGTTCCTGATTCATGAAAGAGTCTGCGAGACATTCTGCAGGACACAGCAGATAGTGACTGAACTGCCTTTGAAATTTCCTGCTTCATGGAAATGTCTCTGGATACTATGGGCCTGTAGGCCGAAGATGGATGCCCCAACGGTACAGAGAAACTTTGGGTGACTGTCAAGGCAGCGAGATGTCTCTGTCATTTCTAGAGTTTGAAAGTTTCTTATTTCTTGTTTGCTTAGGTAATATTGTATCTTTCTGGAGTCTTTGATGGAGTTGAAGAATAGATAGTTATAGTTTTCCTTAGTTATGATAAAGATAAAATAGATGTAAATATTTTAACTGTAGTTCTTACTTGATAACTATTTTGCTATATGTAATTTTGCTATGTTAAAGTTAAAGCCTTCCTTTTTTGTTTAAACAGAAAAAGGGGAAAATGATGGAGGAAGGTCATTGGTTAAATAATAAAGAAACTGCTTGGTCCTCATAGGTTAGAACATAGGTGGGTGGAGTAAACAGAACAGAATGCTGGGAGGAAGAGGAAGTGAGCTCAGATGCCATGCTCCCCTCTCCCGGGGAGATGCAGGGCAGCTCCTCTCAGAGCCAGATGCCATGAAGCAAGCAGCTAGGTCAGACATGCTGAATCTTTCCCGGTAAGACTGATGCTACCCAGATTACTAAAAATGGGTTAGGCAAAATATGAGAATTAGCCAGTAAGGGCTAGAGCTGATGGGCCAAGCAGTGTTTAAAAGAATACAGTTTGTGTGTTGTTATTTTGGGGCATAAGCTAGCTAGGCGACCAGGAGCTGGGGTGGCAGGAACACAGCCTGCAGCTCCCACTACATTGGATTAAAAGTTAATTTTAAGAATTGGATATAAAAATCACTATAGTAGCATTTTTCCTTATATCATGTTATTAGCATATGTTAATTGTTAAAAATAATTATGGTTATACTGTGACATTTTTATACATGAATAATGTGGCTTATTATATGCACATCCCATTCGCAATCTTCTTCTGTACTTACTCTACCTCCCCCAAGTTCTCATCGTCTACGTTCTGTCCTTTCTACTATCACATTTTTTTTACTCTAGATTTCACATGAAAGAGAATATATAACCCTTTTTTATGAGTTTGCATTATTTTGCTTAACATGAGGTTGTTCAGTACTATGAATTTTCCTACAAATGGTGTAATTCCATTTTCCTTCATGACATCTGTTGATGGAGTGAAGGCTGGTTCAGGATGGTGGTCACTTTAAACAAGGTCAAGATACGATGGGTGGGCAGATTATCTATACTCTATGGCAGTGTGATTTCCACATGATTGGGATAGGTGTATCAGACAATAGTTCTATTTTTATTTCCTTGAAGAACTTTCATAATGATTCCCATAGAGGAGGCATTAATTTCCATTTCTTCCAACAGCTTTAGAGAAATTTTCTTTTTCTGATAACCAAAAACTAATCATTTGTTGTTTTTCTCTGAGGATATCTTTCTCATAATGGCAATATTCATTGTATTTCTCCTCCTAGTATGTTTACTATTGATATATACAAGCTCCTGGGTTTTGTTCTTGATTTTGTATACTCTACTGAAACTGCTTATCAGACCAATAGGGAAATCTGACTTGTTCTTTCCTGTCTCTGTGGTTTTTATTGCTTGTCCCCCATTTATTGCTTAAAAACTGTAGCACTATACTAACTAAGAGTGAATAACACTCTTGTTTCCTCCTTTATTTTAGAGGAAATTTTTATTTTTTCCATTTTAGTATAATTTTGGCAACAGATTTCCCATATATAATTTTTATATTAAACACATTTTTTCTATCACTAGTTTCTTTTTTTTATCATGTACAAACTGGACTTTGTCAAAAGACTTGTCTACATTATTGTGCTGCACTGTATTAATATATTTGTTGTATTAAATCAACATTGCAACCCTGGAATGAAATCAGCTTCATTATAGCATAAGGATATGCCATAATGTTTTATGTTTTCATTTGGTAAACTATTATTTTGCCTTGCAATTTAAGGATTTGTTGCTTTGTAGAATGAGTTTGGTAAAAACTCCCTGACTGTTTAAGAAATAATAGTTTATATAGCATTGTTGTTAATTTTCTTCTTTTAAAAAAATACTGTGTTTATATGGGTATTTTGACTACTTGTGTACCATGTGACAACTGATACCTGTGGCAGCCAGAAGACAGCAGATCGTTGGGAATGAAGTTACAGACAGCTGTGAGCCACCATGTGGATGCTAAAAATCAATCCTGGGTCCACTGGAAGAACAGTCAGTGCTCTTAAATGCTGAGCCATCTCTCCAGCCCCTGGTGTTAATTTCCTTTAAAAGAATGGTATTGTTTGGCAGTCTTGGTCTAGTCTTGGAATTTTCTGTTGAAGAACCCTACTAATGCTTTAGTGTTGTTGACCACTGTGCACCTAGACAGGAGCTTTATATTTGTTTCATTTGGGTTGATCATATGTATTTAGCAATTTATCCATTTCTTCTCTATTTTCCAACTTACTGGAATATAACTTTCAAAATGTTTCATAATAATATTTTGGACTCAGTAATGCCCTGTTATAATATCTTCTTTTTTTTCTGCTAAATTTACTAACTGGGTGTTTTCCATTTGTATAGTTTGGCTAAGATCTTGTCATTCTTGTTTAATCTTTTAAAGAACCAACTTTTTGTTTCATTTACCTTTCTTGTTAAATTCCATTTTATTTGTATGTGTCTCATTCTTTATTATACTTCCTGTTTCTTAATTTTGAATTTGACTTTTTCTAATTCAAGACCTTGAAGTGAACAATTATGTCACTGGCTTTATTAGTTATATTTTTAAATGTAGACATTTATAGCTATAAATGACCCTCAGCATTGCTTCAGTATATTTCAAAGATTCTGATAAATTATTCATTTGATCCTAGAATTATGAAGTTTTGCTGATTCTTTCAATGAATCATTAACTACTAATCTCTAACTCTTTCCATGGATCATTATAGAATATAGATTAATCTTTCTGTGTTTCTGCTGCTTGAATTTTAATCCATTATGCTCATAAGATACAAGAAAATAGTTCATATTTTCTGCCTTTGTTAAGAGCTGTTTTATGGCCTAAAAGGTCATCAGTGTAGGGTAGTTCCATGAGATGTTGGGAAGAGTCTGCATATTCCAGCTAGTGTATGGAATAGTCTACAGATGTTCACTAAGGTCATTTCCCCACCCCCAGCCCCCATTTGGTTATCATACACATTAACTCTAAAGTTTCTTTGTTGGGTGTGGTAGTATGAAAGAAAATGGCCCCCAAAGAGAGTGGCACTAATGGAAAGTAGATCTTGTTGGAGGAAGTGTGTCACTGTGAAGTCTCATATATGTTCAAGACACATCCAGTGACCAGTGAGATGGATCACTTCCTGTTGCCTCCAAATCAAGACATAAGGACTCTCAGATCCAACACCAGATCTGCCAGCATGCCACCATGTCACACCATGATGATAATGGACTTTACCTCTGAAAATGTAAGCCACCCCAATTAAACCTTTTTCCTTCATAAGAGTCACCATGGTCATGGTGTCTCTTCACAGCAATAGAAACCCTAAGGCATTGAGTATAAAATATTAAACACTTATTTATTTTGTATGCGCATGTGCATATGGGTGGCTGTGTGTATGTCATGGCACATGTGTGGAAAGGTCAAAGGACAACTTATATGAGTTTTGTCTTTCTACCATGTGGGGCATAGGAACCAAAACTCTTGTTGTTATGCTTGGTGGCAAGTTCATTGATTTTTTGGGGGGGGGGGTGCTGGGGAGAGGGTGTTTCTGGTATTGACAAATGGAGTGTGGAAATCATATATTTAGACTGACCTGTCCCTTTATGTCCAGTGGCATTAGTTTTGTTAAACCAGGCATACCAATGTTTGATGCACTTAAAACTATTATATTTATTCTATTTTGGCGCTGGAGAGATGGCTCAGTGGTTAAGAGCACTGACTGCTCTTCCAGAGGACCTGGATTCAATTCCCAGAACCCCACATGGCAACTTGTTGCTGTCTATAACTCCAGTTCCAGGAGACTCAACATTCTCACACAGACATACATGTAGGCAAAACGCCAAAGCACATAAGATAAAAATAAGTAAAAATTTAAAAACCCTATATTTTGAAGGACCTTTTTACTTTGCTACTATGTAGTGACCTTTATCACTTATAAATTTTGTTTAAGGTCTGTTTTGTCAGATGTGAGTGTATACAGTTAAGTTTGTTTTAGGATTCCATTCGCTTGGAATTCCACTTCAGATACTTTCATTTTTAGTCTATGTATGTATTTACCATAGAGCTGAGAGTTTCTTGCAGACAGCAAACCAGTATGTCTTGTTTTATTATCTACAATTATTACCATATTATGTCCTTGAATTGAAGTGTTAGCATTTTGTAAATTGAGTGCTATTATGTGTATTAGTTACTGTCTTGTAGATTTGGCCAAATGCCTGACAAAAGCCACTTAAAGAATGAAGGGTTTATCCTAGTTCATAGGTTGGGGTACAGGCCAGGAATGTGGAACCATCACAGTGGCAGGAGTCTGAAGAGGCAGACTGTATGTGCAATCAGACAGAGATGAATAGTGCTGGTGTTTGCATTCTCCTTTTCCTGTACAATAGGACCCCAGAACAGAGAATGGTGTCCTCCTCATTCAGGATGGGTCTTCTCATTTTAATAAACCTAATCCACATAATCCTGCACAGACACTCCCAGAGGCCTGTCTCCTAGGTGCTTTTAGATTCTCTCAAATTGACAACGAGTAGTAACTGAAACACTAACTGAAAAATATATGCATTTTATTGATCTAGAGGTTTACTGATTTATTGTTTGACTCTTTCCTAATTGTTTTTCGTTCTTGTAACACTTATTATTGCCCTCATGTACTTATGATTGTGTGATTCTTTCCTCCTCATTTGTGTGCTATCAGTTTACACATATTTTGTTATAAAGCTGTTTGAATAAATGGCCACGACTGCTTTAGTTTCTACTTATCATGGAAAGTCTTTATTTCTCCTTTGACTTTAAAGAATAATTTTGTTGGACATCATGGTCTTGTTGGCTGTGACCATGTTTTAGAGCATGGCATTAATCTGAGCTCTCTTGGCATTTAGTTGTTGCTGAAAGGTGTGATATTATTCCATACCTATTGGCACACTTCTCTTGCATACTTGATCTTGGTTCTGTTCTTAGGAATTTTAACTGTAAAACAATGCAAAGTGGCTATTTTCTGGTCATGTGTATTTGGGGCTCTAAATTATTCCTGTACTTGGATGTCCATTTCTTTCCCTAGATTTGGGAAAACTTCAATTTTACTGAATACATTTTCTGTATTTCAGTATTTTCTTCAATAACCACAGAAAAGGAAACAACAAAAGTATACATAATAAACTATGAAGTTCATTAACAACAGTAAAGGTAATAATAACAAAAGAATCAAATAAACATGGTGTACAAAAATGGGGGAAGTAAGGGAGGAGAAAAAAGAAAAAATATAAAAAGATATGGTAAAGGGGAAAAGAGCAAGAGATGAAATTGTGATAACAAAATAAAGAAAAGTTACATAAAATTAGGCAAAAGTAAGAAGACAAATCATGATGGAGGAAGGTCATTGGTTAAAAATAAAGAAACTGCTTGGCCCTCATAGGTTAAAACATAGGTGGGTGGAGTAAACAGAATAGAATGCTGGGAGGAAGAGGAAGTGAGCTCAGATGCAGGGCAGCTCCTCTGAGAGACAAACGCCATGCTCCCCTCTCCCCGGCAGACGCAATAAAGCTCCAACCCAGGATGGACGTAGGCTAGAATCTTCCTGGTAAGCACACCTTGGGGTGCTACACAAATGAATAGAAATGGGCCAAGCAGTGTTTAAATGAATAGAATTTGTGTGTTGTTATTTCGGGTATAAAGCTAACCATGCGGGAGCCGGGCTATGGGAAAAGGCCCACAGCTCCTACTACAAAATCAAAATAGAATTATCAACCTTCAAAATATAAAGCAGAAATAACACTGAGAATAACAGTAAAAAGATTAAAAGGAGGACTGGAGAGATGGCTCAGAGGTTAAGAGCACTGACTGCTCTTCCAAAGGACCTGGGTTCAATTCCCAGCTCACAACTGTCTGTAATTCCATTTCTAGGGGATCTGACAAATGTTCAGACAAAACACTAATAAACATTAAATAAATAAATCTTTAAGAAAAAAATATATAAAATTACATTTGGGGGCCGGGTGGTGGTGGTGCATGCCTTTAATCCCAGGATCACTGTGAGTTCAAGGCCAGCCTGGCCTACAAGAGTTAGTTACACAGAGAATCCTTGTCTTGAAAAACCAAACAGCAGCAACAACAACAAAACACCAACCAACCAACCAACCAACCAAACAAACAAACAAAACATTTAGAAACACTTCCCTTTGGGGCCTCTGGAACTGAATCTACCAGTAGCTGGGGGTAGGTTAGAGGGCCAGAGTTGGAGTTTATTATGTTCAGTATTCTCACGATGCAGGCTGGTACTGTATGTAGGCTGTCAGTGGGGCAGATCAAGGGTTTATTGTCAGTGTCAGAGTCATTTATTTCAGAAGCATCCTTTAACTACATATCAAGAACCAGCTGACTCAAAGAGCTTTGTGGTCTGTGGACTAAGAAGATTCTCACTTGTCCCAGAGGCATGCTGGTTTGTATACTCTAGAAAAAGCAAATGTCCAAACCAAGAGGTGTCCCATGAGTGCCTCAGAAGGTACAGGAAGCAAAGTACTGATTTCTGATTTCTGCACTTAAAGGCACCAGGCATTCTGTGTGCCCATCTGAGTACTTTTACTTGCTGCCCAGCAGTACACTGAGGGGAGAACAAGTGGAAATAAATAATTTGTCAAACTTGGGCTCATAGTTCACAGTCCTACCACACACTGCAGGAATGTAGCTCTGGAAGGTGAAATACTAGTCATGGGCATAGAGTTAATAGCTACACAGTAATTCACAGATAAGAGGGTGTCTTAGGGTTACTATTACTGTAATAATGAAACACTATGACCAAAGAAACTGGGGGAGGAAAGGGCTTATTAGGCTTACACTTCCACAACCCTGTTCATCATCAAAGGAAGTCCAGATAGAAACTCAAACAAGAACCTGGGGGCAGGAGCTGATGCAGAGGCCATGGAAGGGTGCTGCTTACTGGCTTGCTCCTCAAGGATTACTCAGACTGCTTCTTATAGAACTTAGGACCATCAACGCAGGGATGGAACCACCCACAATGGGCTAGGCCCTCCCCTATCAACCACTAATTAAGAAAATGGCTTACAGCTGGATCTTATGAAGACTTTTTTTTCTCAATTGAGGTTCCTTCCTTTCAGATACTCCAGTTTTTTTGTTGTTTCCTTTTGTTTTTTAATTTCTATTTATTTATATTTTCTGTATGAGTGTTTTGCATGCCAGAAGAGGTCATTAGATCCTATTATAGATGGTTGTGAGCTACCATGTGGTTGCTGTGAATTGAACCCAGGTCCTCTGAAAGAGCAGCCAATGCTTTTAACCCCCTGAGCCATCTCTCCAGCCCCAGTTAATTCTAGTTTGTATGTCAAGTTGACATAAGACTGGCCAGCTCACAGGCAATGGAGCTAAAAGCCTTTGCAGTAAAGCAGAGGTATTAGGGCCGAGATGCCATGGCTAGAGAATGTGGGGCCACTGAACACTGTACCCACCAGAGCTCTCAATCTTCACTCTCTACATTTTCATAGTAGATCTGCCCCATACCCTCCCTTCTCTGAAACTGTCTCAGGTCACCTTCTACTAGGATACTGTGGCTGGATGTCTCCCTGACTGGTGCGGGAGAATTGTCTGTATTCTGTCAATTATGTTATAAATAAACTCTGATTGTCCAGGCAGGAAATATAGGTGGGAAAACCAAACAGGAAGTAGAAATGATGTAATGAGAACAGGAGAATTCTGGGAAGGAGGAAGTTGATTCTTCCCACTCCTGCCCAGACCACTGAAGCAGCAGGATGTGATCTGCCCTACTGAAAAAAGGTACTGAGCCACATAGCTAACATAGATCAGAAAAATGGGTTAATCAAGATGTGAGAGTTAGCCAGTGAGAGGCTAGAGCTAATGGGCCAATCAGCTTATAATTTATGGAGTCCTATGTGTGATTTTCTTTGGGGATAAACAGTTGTAGGGTACTGGACAGGACAGAAACCCCAACAAGCAGGTCTGGCCCTTCATGTTACACCTGACTTGTGGCTGATCCTGTTTTCAGGTTCCTAAAATAGTTGAGATCTTTCACAAAATGGGACCTGACTTCAGGTCTGTGAGATATTTTGTGGGGTTGGGGGAGTGGATTTCTAACTTCATTACTACTCTGCCACACAAATGTCACTCTCAGGTAAAACCCAGTCATTGGATTTCTGGGCCCCAAGAAGTCAGGGTTCCTTTTGTTGGATCACCAGTCTGATGTTACCAGGACAATCTGCTGTTGCTGAACTCTGGAGGCTTCTTTTGCTGGAAGCTTTACCTTCTCCTTCTCAGGAGAGTAGGAGTGGAACTGTGGACTATTTTCTACTGTTCTCTGTACTGCCTTTCTGTTTCTCTGTTCTTTTTAGATATCTTGTTAGCTTTCTCTTGACTTTCAATCTCTCTTCCTCAGATTATAGTTTCTCCTTTTTCATTCTGACTCTTCTAATTCCCAGTTGCAAGATGGAAATTCTAATCCATCACCTTAGTTCAAACAGTATGATTTTTGGAATTTACTTTTATTTTGGTGTGAATGGGTGTACCACTTGCATGGCAGATCCTCTGGAACTTGAGTCACACATGGTTCTGGGAAAGGAACTCGGGCCTCTGAAAGAGTAGTCAGTGCTCTTAACTGCTGAGACATCTCCCCAGCATTCCAAAGTATATATTTTTTAATTGGAACACACATTCTGATGATTTGTGATGCTTTCTTTTTTTCATGTATGTATGTCACATGTTACATATCTAGTGTAGATATGAATGAACAATTAATTCAATTATGTTCTATTCTTTTTTCCATGTGTGCTTTACTAGCAAATTATCTGAATGACTTCAGCATTACAAAATACATATTTTTATTTTTTTGACACAGTATGCTTATGTCATCCTAGCTTATGCCTTTAATCCCAGCAGAGGCCGGTGGATCTCTATGAGTTTGAGATCAGCATGGTTTACATAGCAGTAGGTTCCAGCCCAACCAGGGCTACTTAGTGAGACCCTGTCTCAATCAATCAGGAAGGAAGGAAGGGAGGGAGGAAGGGAAGAAAGGAGGGATGGCATGTATTTATGAGACACTGATATTTCTATACAGTTAATAATGTGCAATGATCAGATCAGAATCCAAATATATATCCATGAACACACAGTATTTCTTTGTGTTTGGAGAATTCAAAATCCTATTAGCTAATCTGACATATTAAATTAGTTGTTGTCAAGTATAGCTATCCTACTGTATCACAGAACATTAAAAGATATCTCTCCTATCCAGATGGATCACTGTACCTACTAATGATCTATCTTTACTGTATTCTTATAGTAAGTAATGACACCCGAGTAAGAAAATCATTACTGTTATCCAGTTGCATCACAGTATCCACTAGACATATTTGCAATCTTAGCTGTATAGTTAAAGTAAATAATGATATTGGGGTAAGCAAATCCTCATATAGCACTTTTTAAAAATGTTTTGGTCATTTTGATTCTTTTTTGTTAAAAAAAAAAATTCCCCCGTGTGCATCTGGGACCTCCTAGGAAATAGGCAGGAACCAGAAATCTCTGCAGGTGAGTGTGAGTCTGGGACCTCTGAGAGAGTAAGCCTGAGCCAGGTCCTCTGCAGGACTAGGCACACCCGAGCCTGGGAACTGCCTGGGAACTCCAAAGGGGTAGATCAGAGCCAGAGACCTTTGAAGGACCAATTCCAAGCCATGGACATTTTCAGGAGTAGATCCAGACCAGGATTTATAGAAAAAGGTCAAAGCCAAAGTAGACCTGAGGCAATGAACTCCACCTTGGGCTGGAGCAGGCCTGACACAACAAATTCCACAGGAATGGGACTGAACCAGCTACCTAGGCTGAAGGGGCCTGAGAAAGCAAGCTCCAGGTAAGCAGGAGCAGAACCAGTTCAGGGACATTTACAGAAACAGGTCTGAGCTAATAACCTAGACAAGAGTAAGCCTGAAACAGCAAACTCCAAGGGAGTGGAGCAAAGCCTGGAAGTTCTGAGCGACCTCCAGGAACACAGAGTGACCAGCGAGGTAACTAAAACCGTGGCACTGACTGTACCATGAGGAGCAACCATCTGAGCCTTGGATTCACTGGCATCTAGAAGATTAATCACCAGAATCACAGTCCCAACAACCGCACCTATTAGACTAAAAGATGAGTTGAAAAGGTAAGAACACACACAACACCACAAAGAGCAACACAACACCAGTAAAACCCTACAACAACAAGACTTGAACAACCAAATATAGATGAAGCAGAAGAAAATGACCTAAAAAATAACTTCAGGCAATATACAGCAAGCCAACAGCCAACATCAAACTAAATGAAGAGAAACTCGCAGCGATTCCACTGAGTTCTTGAGGTCCTAGCTAGAGCAATAAGACACCAAAAGAAGATCAAGGGGATACAAATTGGAAAGGAAAAAGTCAAACTCTCACTGTTTGCTGATGATATGATAGTATACATAAATGACCCCAAAAATTCTATCAAGCAACTTCTAAGACTCATAAACACGTTTAGTAATGTAGCAGTATACAAGATTAACTCAAAAAAAAAAATCAATAGCCCTCCTGTACACAGATGATAAAGGGCTGAGAAAGAAATCAGAGAAACATCACCCTTCACAATATCCACAAAATAGCATAAAATATCTTGGAGTAACTCTAACGAAACAAGTGGAAGACTTGTATGACAAGAACTTTAAATATTTGAAGAAAGAAATTGAAGAAGACACCAGAAAGTGGAAAGAGCTCTCATGCTCTTGGGTAGGTAGAATTAGCATACTAAAAATGGCAATCTTATCAAAAGCATTCTACAGATTCAATGCAATGCCCATCAAAATCCCAGCAAAATTCTTCACAGACCTCAAAAGTACTCAACTTCATATGGAAAAGCAAAAAACCCAGGATAGCCAAAACTATCCTGACAATAAGAGAACTTCTGGAGGCATCACAATCCCTGACTTCAAACTCTACTACAGACCTACAGAACTGAAGACAGCCTGGTATTGGCATAAAAACAGACAGGAGGACCAATGAAACTGAATAGAAGACCCGGATATTAATCCACACATCTTTGACCACCTGAGTTTTGACAAAGAAGCAAAAAAATATCAAATGGAAAAAAGAAAGCATATTTAACAAATGGTGCTGGCATAACTGAATATCAACATGTAGAAGAATAAAAATAGATCCATATATATCACCATGCACAAAACTCAAGTCCAAATGGATCAAAGACCTCAACATAAAGCCAGCCGCACTGAACCTTATAGAAGAGAAAGTGGGAAGTACACTTGAACGCACTGGCACAGGAGACCACTTCCTAAATGTAACCCCAGCAGCACAGGCACTGACAGAAATAATTAATAAATGGGACCTCCTGAAACTGAAAAGCTTCTGTAAAGGAAAGGACATGGTCAACAAGATAAAATGAGAGCCTACAGAATGGGAAAAGATCTTGACTAACCCCACATCAGACAGAGGTCTGACCTCTAAAATATACAAAGAACTCAAGAAATTGGTCATCAAAAGAACAAATAATCAAATAAAAAAAATGGAGTACAGACCTAAACAGAGAACTCTCAAGAGAGAAATCTAAAATGGCTGAGAGACACTTAAGGAAATGTTCAACATCCTTAGTCACCAGAGAAATGCAAATCAAAACAACTCTGAGATTCCATCTTACACCAGTAAGAGTGGCCAAGATCAAAAACACTGATGGCAACTTGTGCTGGAGAGGTTGTGGGGAAAAGGGAACACTTCTGCATCGTTAGTGGGAATGCAAGCTGGTATAGCCCCTTTGGATATCAGTATAGAGATTTCTCAGAAAATTAGGAAACAACCTTCCTCAAGCTCCAGTAATACCACTTTTGGGTACATATGGTATATAGCGAAAGGATGCTCAATCATGCCACAAGGACATGTGCTCAACTATGTTCATAGCAGCACTGTTTGTCATAGCCAGAACCTGGAGACAACTTAAATGCCCCTCAACTAAAGAATGGATAAGGAAAATGTGGTACATTTACCCAATGGAGTACTATACAGCAGAAAAAATGACTCTTAAATTTTGCAGGAAAATGGATAGAGCTAGAAAACATTATTTTGAGTGAGGTAACCCAGACACAGAAAGACAATTATCACATTTACTCGCTCATAAAAGGCTTTAAAACATAAAGCAAAGAAAACCAGCCCACAAATCACAATCCCAGAGAACCTCCACAACAATGAAGACCCAAGAGAGACATACATGGATCTAATCTACATGGGTAGCAGAAAAAGACAAGATCTCCTGAGTAAATTGGGAGCACTGGGACCTTGGGAGAGGATTGAAGGGGAGGGGAGAGAAAGGGAGCAGAGCAGAGAAAAATGTAGAGCTCAACAAAAATTTATTTAAAAAAAAAATCCCATTAGGGCTGGTGAGATGGTCCTCGGATTAAGGTGCTTACAGAGTCTGATGAGCTGAGTGTGACCTCTAGGATCCACATGAGAAAGCCTACCCATACAAGCTGCCCTCTTGTCTTGACAATGCATATACATGAGTATACACAGTAATAAATATAAATTTAAAAATTCTTAATTATTTCAACTTTCACAACATGAAATTTAGATTTTAACTGGGATTTCATTGAATGCACAAATCAGTTTGGAGAAAAATTAAAAATAATAGTAAATTAAGTTTTATTCCTAGATATGTCATATGCTGATATTATCAATGTAATTGATTTTCATATTATCCTTATATCTAGTGTCCTTACTATAAACTTGCCAGTTATAATAATTTTTTATGTAATAATTCATGTACAATTCCATTATTAGCTAATAAAGATTCTTTTTTTCCCTCAAAATCTTAAAACTTTTCTTTTTTTCTGATAAGTAATCCTTGAGAAGTAGTAGCAGCAGGCATTCCCTTTTTGTTCCCAATTTTAAATGAGACATTTTAAGAACACTTTACTAGTATGATTTTGATATAACTTTAAAAAAAAATATTTATTAATTATATATACAGAGTTTTCCCTGCATGTATGCTGCAGGCCAGAAGAAGGCACCAGATCTCATTACAGATGGTTGTGAGCCACCATATGGTTGCTGGGAACTGAACTCAGGACCTCTGGAAGAACAGTCACTGCTCCTAACCTCTGAGCCATCTCTCCAGCCCCTTGATATAACTTTTTGTAGACATATTTTGTCAGACTGAGGAAATTTAGACTTAATCACATCATGGTTTACCATAGATCCTTATAATGACTTGGTATACAATTTAGCAAATTCTTTCATTATATTTCTCAAATGACTGTGTTTTCTTTTGTTAATTTAACTTTCCAGCATTAAGCCAAATGTGAGAATCTTCAATCAACTCAGCTTTATTCTAAAACACCTTTTTCCCACTTAACACACACACACATACATATTTCAGGATTCAGTTTGCTAAAATTCTGCTTAGGAATTCTGAATCCAAGTTTGTGGATGATAATGGCTTATGGGTAGATTCTCCCATCCTCTTTATTATGAGTTCAATGGACTTCACAGTGAATCTTGGAGTTCTTGGAACATTCTTAGTAAAAATTACTTCAAGTGTTATTTCTGTCCTAGTCTCTTCTTCTAGAGCAATGGTTCTCAACACCAGGTGTTGCATAGCAGATATTTACATTATAATTCTTAACAGTAGGAAAACTAATAGTTTCGAAGTGTCAATAAAATATTCTTATTGTTAGTCATCATAACATGAGGATGTGTAGTAAAGGGCTGCAGCATAAGAAGGTTGAGAATCCCTGCCCTAGAGTGTTGTACAAAAAACCTAAAATATTCACTATGCATCATATTATTTATGCTCTTCTTTTATTTTTCTCTACCTTTTTTTCGTTTTACAAGCTTAGTCTGGATTACAATTTTGATTACTATTTTAATTACTATTATTTTTGATTACTACAATCCTCAGATCTCAAATGTCCATTTCTCTTAAACATGCTACATGTCTTTAAGAACAAATGTAATTTGCCCTTACATTTGATAAGCAGTTATGCAGAGTTGGTAGTCTGCTTATATTGATTTTTATTTCTGCCATGCCTAATTATTTTACTGTGCAATACTCTATTTGGAAATTTTGTTGAAATTATTTGAAATCAAGACTGTTACTATCATTATCCAGAGTAAATTTTGCATTTGCTTCTGTTACACTTATGCTAGTAACCACTAGCAACTCACAATCATTTAGGTCTTTTTGCAGTGATTTGCAATTCTCTAATCAACTTAAAGACAGAGAGCTTAGTGCTGGCTCTGCAATGATAGATAAACTGTCCACCTATCAGCTCTGTTCGAATACTCTTGGAAAAGTCTAATTCAAAAATAAGGTTTTCTTCAGTCTTGAACATTTATGTTCTAGGACTCCAGAGATTTCTCTGCAAATTTAACAAATATGTCATCAATACTGCTGAGTCTTGCCTACATCTTCTGAGTCTCCTACCTAACTCAACCCAGGAATTCATTACCTTTTCAACAATTCAACTCATTTATATTTTGCCTTTGTCTTGTGTTATTGTCATCAGTGGGAGGTTAGGTCTACTCTATCACTACTGCTAATTTCATTCCTGCAGGTATTTTCAAACTATATTTCGTTTCTTTAACAGCCTACTAGTGTAACTCTGCAGCCCCAACCGGGAATGGTAATGCCTGTATGTAATGTCGTGGCTGCTGCTTCTTGTTTGAATCAGCACAGTTTGCATAATTTTCTTTGATGCATTTATCTGTATATCCTTCTCAAATCAACAGAAGTTATCTGAGGTAGGTCAGTGAGATGGCACAGCTGGAAAAGACACTTACAGCAAAGCCTAACAACCCGAGTTCCATCCCTGGAACCAACATTGATGTGGGAGTGATTTCTTTCTAATCTGTTGCTTTCATTGGTTAATTAATAAAGAAACTGTCTAGGCCCATTTGATAGGCCAACCCTCAGGAGCCCTGCCGCTCCACACTACTACACAACATGGTGGAGAGACCCAACTCCCTCAAGTTGTCCTCTCATCTACACACCCACATGCAAATAAATAATGTAGTAAAAAAGAAATTATCTGAGGCCTAAGATGAAATATCTGTATTTATTTTACCACTAAGGATGTCACTTCCTAGATCTCAGACCAGTTGAAACTGAATTAACCAATTAAAATTAAAAAAAAAGTGACATGAAATGGGATTTCAAGTATCTTTTAGGTTATAAGTTTTGTGCTATGCCAATATGCCTTCTTCATGGTTCCCTGACAGTAGATAAAATGTCCATTATTTGTGGAGTAGTCTATTATGGAGGAAAATCTTCTATTAGACCTCATATACCTTCGCAGCCTAGACTTACTGTTTTTTTCCATTTGCCCCCCGGCTGGCACACGCTTATGGGCACTCAGAAGCACAGCTTTAGAAGTTTTTTTCTCTTGCTTTGGCATTACAGTTCTTTAAAGAAAATCCCCTTCACCATTAAAAATTGTTTTTGAGAGAGTTGACAGAAATACTTTCAAGACCAACATCTATATATACAAGGAAGTTGCTACATATTTTTAATAGAATAACACATGCAATAAATTTATCCACTGTTCACGTATGAACAGAAAGAACTGCAAAAGCCTGAGAAGACCTGAAAATCCTAGGAGTTCTTTATTTCTGATTGCTTCCAAGACAAGAGAGGTTTTGAGAATAAATTTGAGCTATTAGCTCTATATCTCTCAGAACCTCAGAAAAAAATTATAAATTTATTATGTCACAGCAGTAATAGAAAGTACTAGTGCTTTGGGGTCTGTTAAGAGAACAGTGAAGATGTGCTCAGGAGTCACCAGTCCCGCCACCAGTCCCAGTCCTGTCACTGACAGGCCGTCTTCAAATCCTTCCTGGGGTTCTGTTACTCCAGACAATTTTCCCAATAAAAGGAAAGGTTATTTACAATTCCTAGCCCTGGATTATAAACGTAGTCAGCTGGACTGCACTGCAATGTCAGTGCAGTTCCACAGGACACAGGTCTGTGTAAAGCGAGTGTGTCTTGGCCAGGTGAAAAGGAATTTAGTCATCAAAGCATCTGAAGGGTCGGTTCTGCAGCTCATTTTACACTCTTAGGTGGTCCTGCAGTGTGTGCTCTGTGGACATCTTCACAGCAGGTTTCCGACACAGACCATTTAGACTGGGAGCCAGACAACATTTTTTTCTCCATTAAATTATATGAAATCAGTGGTATTCTGGTAAATTGCCCCATTGTGCATTAAATAATCTTATTTAGACATCTATACTAAATACTTTTTATATAGATTATGTTAACATTTTACTGAAAAATTCTTTGAATAATTCAATATGAAATACTTTTTCTGAGATTAGCTACAACAGTGGTATCTTTAAGCAAATACTCTTTAATTCAAATTTCAGTATATGGCATTTTTTTCTTCTGACATATCAAACTTTGAAATAATTTACCTAATACATGCTGACAACTACCAGTTTATGAGCTCTCCGACACCCTGAAAGAATATTTTAGAGAGGAAGTCACTGCGTTTTTCTGCACATAGCAGTACTGAATATGCGGCTGTTGGAGCCTTTGAAGGACTGTACTATCTATGTCAAAGTGCAACTTAGCATAAAGGCTGCTCATTCACATACCTGAGAACTCAACAATTCCACACCGAAGGCACATACCCCAGCCTACAGCAGTGATTCTCAAAATAAGGTTTTTGGACAAGTATCACCATCATCTCATGGGAATATATTAGACATTAAAATTCTTGGGGACCCACCCTAAATCTACTAAATCAGAAATCCAATATGTGTTTTAACAAGTCCTCAAGGGACTCTGATGTCTGAAAAATGGATAAAATATAGTGCGAACACAATCAAGTACTTTGTAATACAGAAGATGAATGAAAATATTCCAGTTACACTTACAAGATAATAAAACTAAAACAACACAGATTGGACCAATAACATAGGTCTATGGTATATTTTATAGAAGGAAAACAAGGAAGATTGCTTGGTATATTATTTAAGAAGAAAAAACCTTGTATGACAAAGCAATAAAAGTATTTTTGAAACAAGGAAATGATGTACCTTCTACTCTACACAGTTTACCTAAGAGGAAGCGGGGGATAAGTGAGGAAGTTATTTCTAGGAACTACAACTATACTGGCAACAATTTATCTCTTAAGTGGTGATGTCACAGGCTTTCCGAGGCCATTTTTATTACTACGTAATTCTGTTTATATCAAGTACTGCATAGTACATTTCAAGTCTAGAAAATACAAAATTTTTATTAGGGGCATTTTAGCTCCTAATAATTACAAACATTACTTTAAATGAAAAATGAGATTTAATCTAAATGTTAATTATTAACTTGTGATACTATCACTCAGTTTCAAGGAAATGATGTAATCACAGTATGAAATTTTCAAAACAAATTTTAAAAATCATTTAAAAAATTTAAAGCCATGAGGAAGTATGAAATTAACCAGATAATGGGGGTAAAAGCACAATAAAAGGACTAGAGGAAAATAAAGTGACATGTTATTGAAATTATTATACAGAACTTTATATCTTTTTATACATGTAATATTTTTCTTCTTTGTGCAGTAAAGTCATTATGGATTTTAAAGTGTTGATGAAATAATAAGTAACTATTTTTGTTTTTGTTTTGAGGCATCATTTCTCTGTAGGTTTGGGGCCTGTCCTGGAACTAGCTCTTGTAGACCAGGCTGGCCTTGAACTCACAGAGATCTGACTGCCTCTGCCTCCCAAGTGCTGGGATTAAAGGTGTGTGCCACTATCACCTGGCAGTAACCCTTAAATTATTAAAGAAAACTGCCAAATTTTCTGTCCAAAATGGAGAGAAAATTGGCATTTTATTTGGTTGTAATTTATAAGCTATAAAATTCAAAGTTTTGTATTTTCTGCCATAAAATTATAGGTCTGCATAGTTACCACTCCTCATTAAACAATTTCATCTACTTATAAGGGGAAAATCATCACAGAAAACCATGTTTCAATTACAATTTAACCAAGAAAGGAAAACAAGTTAGAACAAAACAAAAAGAACAAGAATTTAAAATTATCTATCAATTATTGACTAGTTTTTTTGTTTGTTTGTTTGTTTGTTTTTTCCGAGACAGGGTTTCTCTGTGGTTTTGGAGCCTGTCCTGGAACTAGCTCTTGTAGACCAGGCTGGTCTCAAACTCACAAAGATCCGCCTGCATCTGCCTCCCAAGTGGTGGGATTAAAGGCGTGCGCCGCCACCACCCGGCTATTGACTAGTTTTTAACAACACAGAAGAAAGACACAAATTCTGCTATGTTTCCTGCCACAGTGAGAAATTATCACAAAGAGCAAGGGTTAGGCAGCAAAGGCTTGTTACATACCTCCTTCTCCAGTATTCTAGCAATCTCACCAAGGGTCCGATCCAAAGCTGAAGCCTTATTGTTTGCCCAGGAGCCGCTGTCTTGTACTTGAAGTTGTTTTACAAGATCTTTGGCTAATCTTTGAAGCCTTGAATACAAAGTAAAAAACTGCATTAATTATGTATGTATGTATGAATGTATATATGAATATTTTTAGATCATAAACCTATTTTTCTGAACACATGGAATACAAATTACTTTCAATAGTCTACCTGAAACTTCTCTAGAGAGCAGCCAGGAGAGGCAAGGAGACAAAATTGTAGCTCTTCATCTTTAAGATCACCCATTTACTCTTCATCTAATAAAATGACTAGCAGATGACATCATCCTTGGCTGCAGTAATTGAAACCATTCTTTTTGTGTGATCCTCAGATTAGAAAAGAACTGGGAGCGGAAGAAAGTGACAGGGTGATGATCTGGAACATGAGTAAAGAACCCAAGAAGGCTTCACATTCTGATCCAAATCCTCCTGTTTGGCTCAAAAGTGCTGCAAATTCCCACAATACTGATCTTCCCCTGGTTCACTTTAGAGGCGGTTTGGTATTACCAGAACAAGAGTATTCATTTGCTTTGTGTCTAGGAGTGCCATACATTTTCTAGATTGCAAGATTCCTTAGAGAGGGAGCTGAGACTAACATCTCATGATAGCCCTCCCTTTGCTTTGCTTCTCAGCCCATCCTTCTTTCCTGCTTATTTGCCTGAGCAGTCGATGATCGCCAGATTGTCTCCTGTTGTAGGAGGGTCGCTTATTCTTCCTGGCCGCCCAGCTAGCTTAAACCCAAAATAATCACACAGAAACCATATTATATAAATCATTGCTTGGCCCATTAGCTCTAGCTTCTTATTGGCTAACTCTTACATATTAATTTAATCCATCTCCATTAATCTGTGTATCGCCACGTGACAGTGGCTTACCAGCAAAGTTTCGGCAAGTCTGACTCTGGTGGAGGATCCATGGCAACTCTCTGACTCCGCCCTCTTCCAGCATTCACTCCAGTTTTCCCTGCCTACCTAAGTTCTGCCCTATCAACAGGCCAAGGATGTTTCTTTATTCATTAACCAATAAAAGCAACACATGGACAGAAGAACCTCCCACACCAGTCTCTCAGATATAAAGTCTATTTTCCTTCTCTTCTCTGACTTCAAACATTTCAAGTATGGTAGGTTCCACACGACATAACTATAAACAGATTCTTAAAAATTTATTAGACATTCCCTCTGCTGTTTCATTTGTTACTGACATTAGACAAGCCCCAGCAATGGTAATAATGTTTATTAAGCTTCTACTATAGTCTAGTCAATGTTCTCAATTCCTTTAATACATTAATTTATTTAACTGACTCAATAAAAACACCAATGAGCCTTTTCCACTCATCACTCTTGATGCCAAAGATTCACACTCTCACTGAATTTCTCAGTCTGCTAATCCCCCAGCCTCCACATACTTGGTTCACACCATTCTACTCTTTTCAGAATGTAAGCCTTTCTTTTTCTCTCATTTGCTTTTATGAGTTTATATTTCATAAAAAGAACAGAGGCTAGTAGAAAAAAAATAAGCCTCATTATCTCTAGTCACCCATCTCTTCTTGTTTCCCCTATTTTACCCTAGGAAGCTCCCCTCTTCATCAGTAGAGCTGAACCCTCTACACAAACTGCAATGCATGAGGTCCTTCTGGATCTCAATTCCTTTTCTTCCTGTCTTAGTGTCTTTGAAAAGGCTCTTCATTTCCTTCTGAAATGCCTTCTCCACTCTTCTCTATCTTTAGCACAGAAGTCACTTTCTATACTATGGATATTTCTTTAATGTACTTATCTCAAGCAAATTAAGTTCTTAACTAGCTGTTTAACATGTGCTTCTCCCATGAAGAGCTTTCTACAATGACATATATGTTTTTTATTTGTATAACAAAATTGGTAATTGTTAGCTTCAAGTGGTTATTAAGCACATGGAGAATCCTAAGCACTGAACCCTAAGGTGTATAGAATTTTAATAGTTTAGTGGTATTGTGTGTGTGACTAGAAGCTACTGAATTAGGCAGTACAGAAGCAGATGTAATTTACATTATATTGTTCAGTTGTTGTGTGTCATCTGAGTTATCAGAGAAGCTTGTTCTAAAAGTGGGGTAGTTCCCCCCTGCAACTTCAGAAACAATTATATTTATGCCAAGTATTTTCCTAAAGCCTGGTCTGGGTCAGGTTGGCCTATCTCTGCACCAGAGAGGGAAAGACAACAAGTATTTAAAACCTCATGTATTCAAGAACAGCTAGAGAGAAAGCCATTTCCAAAGGTGTGACTATTATTTATCCTGATATAAAAATGCATACAGTGGGAACATGAAGGCAGATGTTAAGCCACAGGAAACTCAGGAACTCTAGGTGACTACTCAGTTTTTTTTTCCTGGATGTTGTGAGCACCAGATTTGATGGCACTGTCTGTCTGCTGCTATTTGCCCTTTTACTTGAAAATCTCAGCTATGGGACCACCCTGCTCTGTCCTGGGACTCTCTTAAGAGGAACTCCAGTGGCTGCCTTAAGGCCAATCATCTGGCAAAATGTACTACTGGGACTCAAACATTTGATCTCCAACTGCCATGTGACATTAGTCAACTTAAATAGGGAAGCCTGGTTCACATATGAGTAATTTCATAGAATACAATTTTACTTTATTCATGTAATTTTTTTAAAAAAATGTCAAAGCATACAATAGCAACTACAGCTCAAAAGGCAGCAATAGACTAAAGTTTAAGTTTCATCTATCTATATGAAGTCTACTTCAGTAAGTCAAAAAAAGACTATAAACTCTAAAAACCAAAGTATGCATGCCTGAAATCTGGAGCCAGCACTGTCATACTATATATTACCCCTAGGGGTGTTATTTAACTTTTCTATAATATGGTTTCTTTATCTTAAAAGCTAGATCTCTCTCTCCCCCCACTCCCCTGCCTTCTCCTTACTCCCTCACTCTGCCTCTTCCCCAGACTCTTTTAATAAGAGATTGTACGAGTACCATTCCTATTACAGACAATGAATTGTCTTAATCAGCTACCATTACTGAACCTTAACAAACAGTATAAATCCAACAAAAGGGAAAGAGGAATACAAAATCTAAAACAATACCAGCATCCTTTCCCTTCATTTCAAGTATGAAAGAGACTCCCATCTGACACTACCTACTGGTTCTACCATGTAGAAAAGCACCAGCAGCAAACTTCACAGTGCGATGGATAAGTAGCTACTTTGACTTTTGGTTGAATAAAGTCTGCACAGTATGTAACTGAATATCCAGGCATAATAACAGAAGCTGGCAGTATTCTTACTGAGAATGCTTCCATTCTACTGGAAACCAGAAGTACTTAGGGAAGTTCAAGGACCATTTTAATTCACAGAATGAAAGAAGCTTATATTTCACTGAGTTAAATCAATCTGTGGTTCATATGAACCCACCTTCAAGGAAGAATGCCAAATCAAGGGGGTACTTTAGTAACATGAGCTAAACCCAAGTGTCATTCCCTGCCACCACTCAAGCACCACAGACAATATAGCCCCTTTCAAGAAAAACGAAACATCAAATTTTGATGGTTAGTATCAATAATTATAGAGCATTGCAGGAGTCAAGCTGGAATCTGTATCTTTCCTAAAGTCTAAGGACAAAAGCAGCTTAGAGAATGCAGCTTTAACCACAGAAATTGTTATTGGGGTTACTTTCAGTAAGTTTTTTTTTCTAGTAAAAAGCAAAAGTGGAGAAAGTAATTCCTTGTCTATTATGTGAGGAGTATCTGTCATGTAAATAGTTTTATTCTTATAATATGAACAAATTCTAACAACTTTATGTTCAAATTTGTCACTGGCTGATGTAAATACAGAACAATCTCTATGGAATCATATCATTTTGTATACTTAAATGTACATGTAATATATAAGTACATATTATACAATATACATTGAATTTATACCACTTGGAGTAATAACACCCACACCCCCCGCCAACCAGAGACTATCTAAAAAGCTTCAGTGACAGGTATGGGAAATCTCTTTTTGAATTGTTGGTCAGAAGAGGATAAGAGACTCTCCCAAGACAATGCAGGTTGTTGCTATTGCCATTTGGCGCTTTCCAGAAAAAGAAAGTTAAGACCCTATTGCTGAAGAGACCATAAATTTTGGATACTATGAATGATCAATCTGGTTATGATCTTGGAGCCTTTTCCCTAAGATTAGTTCTCATAGTATCAGAAGGAGCCATAGACGCTGCGAAGAGAGAAAAGCAGTCAGCACACCTATCCCTATTAACAACTAGGAACCACAATGACCAGAAGGTCAAGGGAGTCCAAAAAGTGAAATAGTAGCACTTACGTCCTGGAGATAACCAACTGTCACTTAACTAGATTTAAGATCTGCTCAATAGGAGGGAATTCATACCTGGCACAGTAAATTTACCCAACTACCCATTGCTGGTGAGGTTGGAACCTAAAGGAGACTCTACTATTGCCACTTTCCTAAACTATTAATGTAGCTCTCATTTTGCTGCTGGTGCCTTGTCATGAAAAAAACTACACCATGTTCTTTTTTAAAGAACAGTGCAAACCACACACTTAGATGGGTAGATGTACCTAATATTATCAACTATTCTACAACTAGGTATCTCCTTAATGGGACGAGCTAGGGAATGTATGCATACCATTTATGTATATACATCTATGCTTATCCATATATATTAGAAAACACACATTTTTCCGATCTAATTCATTACTACAGAATTTTGCTATTCTTCCTTGCCTATATTAACTGCTCCCTTTAGTAACTAGCAAATTGTCTTCTGCCACCCTTAATATATTTATATATTTAGTCACATGTTGTCTATGTTACTGTATATTTGCCATTGTCCACACTTGAGCTTTAATAAAAGCCCATTGGGGGATCTTTGATGCCCCTCACATATTTGAGTTTTGACACTGCTTCCCACCCCAACTCCCCATTCCTCAAGAGGACTTTCCAAAGAGAAGCCCCACTCATTCTTATTATATTCGCCTTAGCAGGCCTCATTGCCCTATTCCATATCAAAGTCTCCATTCCATATTACTCAAGTGCTGATACCCGTGAGGTGGCTGCTTAAATAATGGATAAAGTACTGTCTTTCTTTTAAAAGAAGGACAATAAACAAGAGCGTGAGAGAAAAGTATCATTTTTACTTATAAGTAAGACTAATTCTAAAGAAAATTATTTTACTTGTACTATTTAGTTACCAAATTCACATAGGAAAGGCAGGAAGAATGTCTGATTCTTTTCCTTTATTAATTTTATTATCTTCAAAAATAATCAACTTTGTAGGATGTTATAAACTTATGACTTTCACTTGTTTGCTATGTTTCAATCAATCAGTACAATCATCCTTTGCGAAATTCTAACTGCCCCATCTTTGGTAAGAAGACTCTTCAAGCTGATGCCCGGGTTCTTTAGTAGTAAGTACAACAGCAGTCTTTAACACCATCTTTGCATGTGTGGCAATGTATTCAGATGTGAAATCTCCCAATTCAACTTACCCTTTTGTCTTTTTATGAGAAATGATCTTTCAGGCCCTAAATCAGTGAGTACTAATGAGCAAAACTGCCATTCAGTCACTGTTTCTAAGTCTCTTTAACAGACAAAATCTAGGAAGTCTCTCTCTCTCTCTCTCTCTCTCTCTCTCTCTCTCTCTGATATGTATAAAAATGTGAGCACACATACAAAAATGAATAACATTTAAAGTTTTAAAAAGTTAAAACACCTTGTAAATTCATATGGGTTCATGATTTTTAGCCTATCAACCTCCTTTATTCAAGACTGAGACCTCCATTTCTCTGGGTAACACTAAGTTAAAGAGTTCTAGTCTCTAAGATGAAAACTGTGTCTGGTACTTTTACCTTGGCCAAGATCCCATGGTCCACGATGTCATAAACCCAAGGAGAGAAGTCATTGTTATTATTATGCTAAATGGACATCATATTAAACTGCCTAAGTATTTATCTTTGTACCCATAAATTAGTGCACCAATTAACACTTGTCAGAGAAGTTCCTTTTATAATAGATAACAACCAAAACAGAAACCCATAAGTATTTGTCATCATGAAGAGACTAAGAGACTATAGGGTAATGAACTCTAAATGGGACAACTAGGTCACAACTCCTCACACCAGTATCTTCTTCACAGGGCAACCAGCAGAAGTGACAGCAGCATACTTAAAAAAATAAAAAATAAAAAGCAAAGCCTTCAATCTCCATAACAAAACTAAGGAAACAAAATTCTTTTCCCAACCCAAAGCTCAGGGAAAATCCAGAAAGGTCAGGTAGAAGGATTTTAAGAGCCAGAGAGAGTACATGACAACAGCAAACATATTTTCCAGGCACAATAGGGTTATTGCACACAAGAACTCACAGCAGTTCACAGTTCTAAAGGGTTAGTACATGCCCATCATGGCAGGCAGGCAGGTAGACAGACAGGGCAATGAAATATTAACTGAAAATGCACGTGTGATCCACACACATGGGACAGGAGAGTGAACTAATCAAATGGTAGAGGCTTTTGAAACCTCAGAGCCCAGTCTAGTGACACGCCTTCTTCAACAAGGCCACACCTCCTAATCCTTCTCAAATACTTCCACCACCTGGGGACCAAGTATTTAAATATTTGAGTTTATTGTGGTCATTCTCATTCAAACTACCACAGAGGGGGTGATGAATTTCTATTCCTAATTGAAGAGACATTGGTAACTGATGATTGCTGGGAGAGGGAGTCAGTTTCCTTAAGGGATGTGGCCCCATGTTCCAGTAGATGGCCCTACACCCATGGACACATGGCAGTACTGAGAGGACTCAGTTGAAAACAATAAGCACATACATTTATAAAGTTGAGAAGGACAAGTGGTGAGAGGCAACAGTGACAGAAATGGAAGGGTGAGGTATGGATTTGATCAAAATACAGCATGCATGTATGAAATTCTCAAACGAGAAAATGATGAAAACTGATTCAAAGAACCTCCCATTATATTAATCCAGTTCAAAATAGGTAAAGGAATGAAGACAACTGTAGATCACTGTTTATAAATAAGGACTACTGGGAAGAACAAGGATTTGCGCCTGCAACATCTTTACCTCATACACAGATACACTAGACTAAGAGGAGCAATACTACTAAAACTGTTACAGGTACAAAAAATAAACTTTGGAATACATATTTCCTCATTATCTAACCTTTTAACATCAAAAATTTAGATGAACTATAGCCATTTTATACATATTATTTTCCTTCAGGGAATTGGTTAATTTTAATTCTAAAGAAAATTCAAATTTAGTACTCATTTTTAGATCTTATTTAATGTGTTATTCTGATTGCCTGAAGTTTATTCACTTTCAGTTTTATTACAAATATTTATTTTTGTAAAAGACAAAATTTTAGTTTACAGAAATATTGAGCAAAAAGTATTCTAGTAGTTGTTAAGAAAAGAAAATGTGGGCAGTTGTCTACAGGTCTTTAAGATAAACAATCATGTAAAAGCAATAATTAAAAGAATTTTGTTCCTTTAATTTTGATATGAATATTGAAAATATTTTAAAGTCAGCTGCTGCCATTCCCGCTGGTTGCCATGTGGGGAATGGACTGCTATGAAGAGCACAGAGGCTTTGCTACTAAGGGGCTACCAGAGCAATTCAGCTGAGGAACGAAAACAGCTTAAGCTACAGGCCATCTTCAAAAGCCTTGGGTTCCAAGTCCATGCAGAAAAGAAAGATTGGCAACGGTAAAAGGCTTTTGAATGCAAAGACTGAAAATTAATTCAAAATTAGATGGATAATAAATATGAGATGTGCTTATCCACTTAGAAAGATGTAACTTCACTGCAGCCTTGGTTCTGAGCAAACAATATATACACTTTGCATTGCACATGCTGTCATACCCCATAAAACCAACTAGAATATTACATTAAAAACATTGGCACAGATTAAAGACTAGTCTAGATTATGAAATGCAGTGTTTTTACACATATAGTTGAATGCTCTCATATAATGCTTTAATTATGAAAAATATGCAATTTGCAAATGTCATTCCTCACCATTAAAGTATCAAGTTAAAGCATATTTGCAGTTTATTGAGCTACAATGTTTGGTTTTCAATACTGCTGTTTGAGTTGTTAAATTGAGTTTCACAAAAAAAAATGTAAAATGAGTTTTATACTTAGATTAGGACAAAATTTCCAACATTTTGTGAAAAGACCTGACATATACTCTTGCCATTTTATGACACTTATTTAACTAAAGTGGTAGTCTCAGGATTAAGAATTAAAAAAGAAAACATCAGTCTACTCTGGAAATAGTTAAAGGTGCTCTATGCCCTTAAGCATCAAATATTCAGCTATGGTTTAATTCTTTATGTAAAAAGAAACTCTATTTCATTGATTAAAACGCTTTCAGCTTTAAACATGATAAAATAATATGTATATCAAAGAATTGTTTTAAATTAAAGTTCTTTATGATTTATCATATGTAAGCATTTGATATAAAAATTCCTCTAGTGAAAGAAGTCATGTGTAAAAAAGCTTAAGACATCTTTAGCAGGAGTAGATATCATGGAAGTAGTGAACAGTGGTTAGATTTTGAAGGGAAAGGCAATCTGATAATGAATTTTAAAAAGACTGTGATGCCCTTCAATGGAAGAATGGATGAAGAAAGTGTGGAATATATACACATTAGAGTACTACTCTGCGGTAAAAAACAGTGACTTCTCGAATTTTGCATGCAAATGGATGGAAATAGAAAATACGATCCTGAGTGAGGTAACCCAGACCCAAAAAGAAGATCATGGGATGTACTCACTCATAATTGGTTTCTAGCCATGGACAGGGGCCACTGAGTCTATAATTTGTGATCCTAAAGAAGCTAAACAAGAGGGTAAACCCAAGGAAAAACATATAGATATCCTCCCAGCTATGGGAAATAGACAAGATTGATGGGCAAAAATTGGAATCTTGGGGTTGGGTGGGATGGGGATGAGGGGTGATGGGGAGAGAAAAGTGTGAAGGAGAGGATGAGGGGAACTGGGGGAATCGGGGTGATTGGGGATAAAGGAAGGTTGGATAGGGGAGCACGGAAACTCATACCTTAGTTAAGGGAGCCACCTAAGGGTTGGCAAGAGACTTGAACTTGGAATGGCTACCAGATGCCCAGGGCAATGTCCCCAGTTAGTTCATTGGGGCACCTGAGGATAGGGAACCTGAAATGAACCTATCCTATAATCATACTGATGAATATCTTGCATATCGCCATAGAACCTTCATCTAGCGATGGATGGAGATAAAGACAGAGACCCACACTGGAGCACCGGACTGAACTCCCAAGGTTATAATGAGGAGCAGAAGGAGAGAGAACATGAACAAGGAAGTCAGGACCATGAGGGGTGCACCCAACCACTGAGACAGTGGGGCCGATCTATTGGGAGCTCACCAAGGCCAGCTGGACTGCTACTGAAAAAAACATGGGATAAAACCGGACTCTCGGAATGTGGCGGACAATGAGAGCTGACGAGAGGCCAAGGAGAATGGCACGGGAACTTTCATCTGGCGATGGATCAAGAGAGAGACAGAGACCCAATTTGGAGCAACGGTCTGAGCTCTTAAGGTCCAAATGAGGAGCAGAAGGAGGGAGAACATGAGCAAAGAAATCAGGACCACGAGGCGTGCACCCACCCACTGTGACAGTGGAACTGATCTATTGGGAGCTCTCCAAGGCCAGCTGGACTGGGACTGAATAAGCATGGGTTGAAACTGGACTCTTTGAACATGGCGGCCAATGAAGGCTGATGAGAAGCCAAGGACAATGGCACGAGGTTTCGATCCTAATACATGAACTGGCTTTGTGGGAGCTTAGCCTGTTTGGATGCTCACCTTCCTGGACCTAGATAGAAGTGGGAGGACCTTGGTCTTCCTGTAGGGCAGGGAATTTGGACTGCTCTTCAGTATCGAGAGGGAGGGGGAATGGACTGGGGGGAGGAGAAGAGGAGTGGGGATGGGGGAGGGGAGCGGAGGGAGGGGGCAATATGTGGGAGGAGGGGGAGGGAAATGGGAAATGGGGAGCAGTTGGAAATTTTAATTAAAAAAGAATTAAAAAAATGAGAAAAAAAAAGACTGAAAAATAGGGTTTTAGCTTCCATTTTCAAGACATATTTGTCATTGCCTAAAATGAGCAAGATTATGAGGAATAATACTAAAAGTTTCACTTCATACATGTTTATGTAAAGGGTTCAGGTATACAGACATCAAAGTCAAATGCTAACTAAGCTGGAAACATGGAGTTTGGGAGATCAGTCTGGATTAAAGAAATAAATTTAAAATTCATCACTGCTTATATAATGCAAAACCATAAAACTAAAAGATATTACTGATGTGGGAAGTCCTTCTATATATGTGTTGCTTTTATTGGTTATTGAATAAAGCTGTTATGGCCAATGGTTTAGCAAAATAGAGCAAGGTGGGAATTCTAAGCAGATAAAAGAGAAAAGAAGGCAGAGCTGGAGAAAAGCCATGTAGCTGCCAGAGGAGAAAGACATATGTGCACTGTTATGGGTAAACCACAAGCCTCATGGTAAAATATAAAATAATAGAAATGGGTTAATTTAAGATATAAGAGTTAACCAGGAATAGGCATAAGCTAATAGACCAAGCAGTGTTTTAATTAATAAAGTTTCTGTGTGATTATTTCAGGTCTGGACGGCTGGGGAACAAACAAGCAGTCTCTGCCTACATAATGGCACCTGAACGTTCTGTAAAATGCATACACATAAGCCTAATAAAGCATTTAAAAAAAGGAGGGATTCTAGACCCACAAAAATTGGAGCCAAGGGCAACTTTTTTTATTTTTTATTATTAGATAGGCTCTGTTTGCTGTCAACAAGCAGAGATGCGGCTCCTCTAAGAGAAAGCTTCCTGACTCAGTGGTACCAGCAAAAATTGTGCCTCAAAATCTGATGAACTGATAAAAAAGAATGCAAAGACAAATATGTCAAATAAACTAAATAGTTGGAGGATGTATAAAACTTATATAATTTTCCAAGGTGTTTAGAACTTTTGAAATTTTTCACAATGTTAATATTAAAGAACATACAGAAAGTATCTGCCTGTATGACTATATTAGAAACTACTTTGTAATCAGTAAGCAGTAATATACTTTTCAAACAAGGATAGTTATAATGTTGGTTGCATACAAGAAAGGAAAATCCAAACTTTAAAGTTGGCAATCAATTAATGATATACAAATTATAATTAACTAAAACTATTAGTAAAAACTTTATACTTATTAACTATTTTAAATTATTTTTTAAGTAACTTGAATTAAAACAAAAATTAAAATTCATAGATATTATTTAAGAAAATACCAAAAAATTTAGAAGCACATGAAAAAAATTAGCTTTTTTTCTTTTTTTTGACATAGGGTCTTATTGTATCTGTGGCTGGTCTAGAACTCACTATGTAGATCAGGTATTTCATGAGATCTGCCTACCTCTGCCTCCAGAGTGCTCAGATTAAAGGTATGTGCCACCATACCTAGCTTCTAACACATGCAAAAGTAACTTTTGGAAAAGATCAACAATGAAAATCTCTGAACTAAGCATTATGATGCATGCCCATATCTCAGCATTCAGAAACAAGAGAATCATTGTTAAGTTCACTGCAGTATGGTTCATGAGGTGAGCTCCAGTTCAGGTAAGGCTACCTAAACAAAGAAATAATACAAAAAGTCCTACTAAACCTAGGATCAACTCCGAAGCACTGCCTGTGGCCTCCACTCAGTCCAACATGGCAGAGGCATGCATGTTCATTGCCTTTGAGAGCCAAATTCTCTGTGGACCAGATCCAGGGTTGGGTCACAGCAGGTCTGTGTTGCCAGTAAGCAAGTTGTAGCACTCTGTTCACAAATCCCATTTAAATGCTCTGTAGCCAGACCTCTTGAAAGAGTCAGAGTTTTTCGTGCAACTAGCCAAAACCAGGAAACCTTCTAAAAAGGAGCCAAGCAGTTGTTGCTGCCACTACTGAGTCAGAAAGCCTTCTCTTAAAAGAATTGTGTCTCTGCTTGTTTCTAGCAAACAGAGCCCACCGGATAAAATGCTGCTACCAAGAAGTCATGCTTAACTCTGTTCTTTTGTGTCTAGAATTCCTTTCCAAGCTTTCTCAGGTTTTATATGGATGTAGTCAGTCCCACACTGGTGCGCCAATTTGTAGTCAGAGGCTGCTTGTTTGTTCCTTGCTGCCCAGATTTGAAATAACCACACACAGAAACTATATTATTTAAATCACTGTTTGGTCAATCACTTAAGTGTATTGCTAGCTAGCTCTTATATCTTAAATTAACCTATTTCTATTATTTTATATTTTACCATGAGGATGATGGCCTACCAGCAAGGTTCCAACTGGCAGCTCGAGTCTTTCTCCTCTGGTGGCTACATGGCTTCTCTCTGACTTTGCCTACTCTGTCTCTCTATCTCTTTCAGTCTGGCTTTATTCTGTATCCTTTCCCTTCCATATTTTTACACACTAGATTCCACAAAAGAAACATTTAAAACAAAGAGCTTTAGTTTCATTAACTTTACTACCAGCACCACTGTTTAATCCTTCATGGCTGAATAAAACTCACCATTGTTTATAACATAGTTTTTTTTTTTTATATCAGAGTTTTAAAGATGTCAGCTGAGTTGATGCTAAGTGATGCCACAGCATGGCTATGATGAACTGCACCATGACAATGATGAGGATAGAGCAATCCTCCAAACAACTTGACTGGTATAGGTAATCATGTCAAATGTCTATCTTAGTTCTCTGAGAAGCCTTCATAATGAGTTTCAAATTGGCTAGACTCATTTACTTCCCATATATATTGAATAAGTGTTTCTTTTTTCCTACATATTATTTTTTTTATTTTTACTTTTTTGGTGACAGCCATTCCAACAAGGAGAGAATCTCAGTATAATTTTGCCAATACAAAATAGATGAAGATACTGTAAAGTATCATATATATATTGGTTAGGTGTACTTTTCTATGTTGAAAAGCATCTGCTCAGGTCTACTGTCCATTTTTGTTGATTGGATTATTTGGTCTTCTAGAAATAAATCCTATCAAATACAAAGTTGGTAACGAATTTCTTATATTTTGTAGGCTATCTTTATTGTTTCCTTTGCAGAAGTTTTCCTTTTAATTTCAAGAAATCTCATTTGTTAATTCTTGATCTTATTCTCTGAGATAGTAAAATTCTATTTGGACAATCATTGCCTCTCCTATTATCTAGAAGGGATTCCCAATGTTTTCTTATAGCAATTTCAAATTTCTGTCATTGTGTTAAAGTAGGATTTTGAATTTTGGTTTACTCCACACATTTTTAATTGATTTTTGTACTGGGGTAGGAGGGGTAGGAATCTAGGATTAGTCTTCACATCTCAATAGCCTGTTTTCCTAGCACTCTGAGCTAGATAGACTTCCTTGCCTATGTCTTTTTTGGGTATCTTAGAGAAGAATGAATAGTTCTTTAGGCTTACTTCAGGATCAACAATGCTATTCAATAGTCTATATGTGTGCTTTTATTCCTGGACCATGGTGGTTTTGTTAATATAGTATGAAAGCAGGTGTTGTGATACATCCAACAGGGTTTATAGTTCAGGATTTATATCGCTATTCAAGGTCTTTGTTGTTTCCATATGAAATTTAGAATGTTGTTCTACTTCTGTGGTATTTTAACTGAGATTGCATTAGATTTGTATACTGATTCAATAACATGGCAATTTTAACAACAGTATGTCAAACCATGAACAAGAGAGGTGTCTGCATATTCCAGTGTCTTCTTCAGTCTCATTTTTCAGTGCCTGATAGGTTCCTCTATGGAGGTCTTTAATGTCTGGTTAAGTTTATGACTAGGTGTTTAATATTTTAAAGATTACTGTGAGTTAGTTATTGGTATATAGAAAAGTTACCAATCTGTAAGCTCATTTTGTGTCCTTCAAGTGTTTAGAACATCTAAGAATTTTCTGGTACTATTTTTAGGGGCTTTCAATGATAGGATTGTATCACTTGCAAACAGGGGAATTTGGTTTCTTTTTTGTATCCCTCTTATTTATTTTTCATACCTTTTTATTAACAGCTAAGAATTCCTCCTGATCTTCTCCTCCTGCCCCCTACATCTTCAAAAAGAAAAGTGATAGTGGATGCTGACTTAAGAGAAAATGTTTTCTTTTCACCATGAGTACAACTTCAGCTACAGGTCCGCCACACAGAGCATTTAATGTATTGAGGTATTATCCTACTCCTTGTTTCTTGAGGGCCTTTATCAAGACAGAAAGTTGGATTTTGTGAAAAGCTTTTTCTCCATCTTTTAACATGATAACTGACTATTGTCCATTATTATGCTTATATATTATGTTTATCATGCCACATATGTTGAACCATCCTTAAATTACTGTAAGGAATTCAAGTTGATCTGGTAATGGGACAATGGTCTGTATTCTGTCAATTATATTTTGAATAAATGCTGATTGGCCAGTAGCCAGGCAGGAAGTATAGGCAGGACAACCAGTCAGGAAGTAGAGGTGGGTCAATGAGAACAGGAGAATTCTGGAAAGAAGAAAGCTTTGTCTGCACTCCTGACCCAGCTACAGAGCAAGCAAGATGTAACTGCTTCACCAAAAAAGGTACCAAGCCATGTGGCTAACATGGACAAGAATAATGGCTTAATATAAGTTATAAGAGTTAAAAGAAGCTAAGGGGCCAATCAGTTTATAGTTAATGTAGAACTCTGTGTGATTTCTTTGGGACTTAATGACTATGGGAACTGGGCAGGATAGAGAAAACTCAGTCAACACTGATCATGATCTATGATTTTTAATGTGTTAATAAACTTGGTTTATAAGTACTTTTTGGAAGATTTTTACATCTGTGCATATTAATTAAATTTGTTGATGTTTTAAATCTGAGTTATTGTATCTTTATCCAAGTCTGGAATTGCTCCTATTTTATTTCATGGAATAGTGCTAGTTCATCTTTGAAGATCCTGTAAAACTCTGCAGCTAACCTATATAGTCCTCAGTTTTTCTCTGTTTGGAAAATTATGTTATTATAATTTCAATTATTTTGCTACACAGACTTCGGGACATCTGTGTTTTGAACAGGAAATCAGCTTGGTAATGAGGTGAATGCTGATTTCTTGGTACTGCTCACTCTTATCTTTGTCTCTTCTGTCATTATACAGCCTGAAGATCTCTCTTTTCTCATTCTGCTCACTAAATTTTCTGGTTTCAATTTGGTTTAGATTATTAGTTCATAGCTGAAATTACAATATACATTTTTGAGGCTCTTGGTTTGTTTCTTTTGTCTCGGTATCTACTCCCTACAGCTTGGATAGCTGCAAGTACTGAATAATCTTTCTCTCCCTCAGTTTCTCTTTCTGAAATTTTCTGTTTTTAAAATATACTTGTGACTGTTTGCTACTGAAATAGGAGTGACTACATTATCACCCACAGCCTGAACAGCTTGCCAGCTGTTTTCACCCTATTCTACAGAGTGACTAACATTAGTGATTGGCACTCCACTGGTACACTATATTCCTCCATCTGAATCACCAATACATATCTGATTCCCAGGGTGTAGTATTCTCCTGTCGATCTCCAGGCATCAGATCAACAAGAGGAAACAGTGGGTGCAGCAGAGGTACTTGGACCTACTACACAAAGGATATGGACCTGGAGACAAATTACAATTTCATCTTTAAAAAGCACCAGCTGATGGATTCTCTCCTCCCTCCAATGAGAATCTATTTCAGTTTTCACTGAAAACTACTTCTTCCAATTCCAAGAATTTACTTTCTTCTGTTTAAGCTCACTCTTCTTCTTTATAGTGTCTGAAGGTAGGAGTACAGAGAACTCAGTTTAGACTTTCTTTCCCCATGTTCATCTGGTACTATTAGTTCCCTCCTAGCCCTTTCACTGCACCCCACAGATACGGTTGCATTATTTAAGTTTCCATTTATTTCAAAAGAATTAAAAATTTCTTCTTAGACATCACAGCTGAGCCATTTGTTATTTAATCTCCCTATTTTTATCTGCAAGCATTTGTGAATTTTTCAATTACCTTTAGGATGCCTATTTTTGGGGGACACTTTCATTATACTGGGAGCAGACACTGCATCATTTCTGCTCTTTTTAACTTGTGTTTCTAATCATATTCTAATAAAATCATTTTCAAGAATCTGTTTGAAGCCATTTGTAAATTTGTTTTATTAACAAAACTAAGAACCCTAAAGGGAATCCCAATTTCCTCAGCAACAGTATGATTGTTCAGAAACAATTCTTTTAAAGGCAGAAACCAGGGAGAAACAAATAAAATATGGGATAAAATACTTACTTTGCTTTATAAGGTGAATCGGAGCCAGAATTTTTGGTTTCCACTAAACTCTCATATTCTTTAGCCCTAAAGAGAAAAGGCGATTTACCATTATTAGTTATTTCATAGCCAATTATATAATAATTCTTTTGTTCCTTTTTCAGTGCAGTATCATGCTGTTAATGTGACAAATTGGTTCGTTTTTAAAATCCCTTCCTCAAATGACATCAATGCTATCCTGAGAGAATGAAAACACACATTCCCCAGAAGATACAGATCTGATTCAATAAGAACACTTCTGAATAAATAATCATGGTGATTTAATCTGAAAGACTATATGATTACAAAAGAAGAGTTGAGGTGGCTAACTTTCTATGTACCATAAGAAATACATAGTCTATTGTGAAGGGTGATGTTTCTCTGCTTGCTTACTTTCTTAGCCCATTTATCATATGTATAAAGGAGAGCTACTGAATTTTTTTTTAGATAGTCTTGTATCCTATCACATTACTAAAGGTGCTTACGAGTTGTAGAAATTCCCTAGTAGAATAACTGGGGTCACTTATGTATACTATTATATCATCAACAAATAGTGAGAGTTTGACTTCTTCTTTTCCAATTTGTATCCCCTTGATCTCCTTTTGTTTTCTTATTGCTCTAGCTAGAACTTCAAGCATTATATTGAATAGATTTGGAAAGAGTGAACAGCCTTGTCTTGTTCCTGATTTCAGTGGGATCACTTTGAGTTTCTCTCCATTTAGTTTGATGTTGGCTGTTGGCTTGCTGTATATATCTCAGGGATAACTCTAACCAAACAAGTGAAAGACCTGTATGAAAAGAATGTTAAATCTTTGAAAAAAGAAATTGAAGAAGACACCAGAAAACGGAAAGATCTCCCATTTTCTTGGGTAGGTAAAATTAACACAGTAAAAATGGAAATCTTACTGAAAGCAATCTACAGATTGAATGCAATGCCCATCAAAATCACAGCAAAAATTTCCACAGACCTTGAAAGAACAGTACTCAACTTCATATGGAAAAGCAAAAAACCTATGATAGCCAAAACAATCCTGTACAATAAAGAAATTTCCAGAGGCATAATTTCCTGACTTCAAACTCTATTATAGAGCTACAGCAAGGAAAACACCCTGGTATTGGCATAAAAACAGACAGGAGGACCAATGTAACTGAATCGAAGACCCAGATATCAATCCACACACCTACAAACATCTAACTTTTGACAAAGAAACCAAAAATATAAAATGAAAAAAGAAAGCATATTCAATAAATGGTGCTGCATAACTGGGTATCAACATGTAGAAGTGTTGTAGGGAGGCTGCTTGTTCATTTCCCAGTTGCCCAGACTCCCAAAATAACCACAAAGAAACTGTATTAATTAAATCACTGCTTGGTCCATTAGCTCTAGCTTCTTGTTGGCTAACTCTTACATGCTAATTTAACCCATTTCTGATGTGGGACAATTCTGTGTTCTGTCAATTATGTCTTAAATAAATGCTGATTGGACAGTAGTCAGGCAGGAAGTATAGGCAGGACAACCAGACAGAAGTAGAGGCAGGGCAATGAAAACAGGAGAATTCTGTGAAGGAGGAAGCTCTCTATGGAGTTGTGAGCCTGCCATAGAAGAAGCAAGATGTGAATGCCTTGCTGAAAAAAGGTACCAAGCCATGTGGCTAACAGATATAAGTTATGAGTTAGTAAGAAGCCTGAGCTAATAGGCCAATCAGTTTATAATTAATGTAGACCTCTGTGTGATTTCTTTGGGACTTAACGACTGTGGGAACTGGGCAGGACAGAAACCCTCAACAACAAATGGCACCCACGTGGACAAATGCATCCACATAAATTACTTGGGAAATAATTCTAGATGAAAAGAATAGATTTAAGCATGGCTTACTGATAACAGCATTTTCTCAGGTGGCCTCTGCTTGCTAGAGGCAAGTGCTCACATTTAAGAGAGGCTTCCTGACTCAGCTTTAGCTGTAAAACCTTGCAGCTCTTTTAAGAGGTCTTGCCAAGAAACACTTACACAGTGTTGATGAAAAGCTGCCCGCATGCTTTTTGGTTTTCAGCAGTACCAAAATAAATAGATAGATAGATAGATAGATAGATAGATAGATAGATAGATAGATAGATAGATAGATAGATAGATAAAACAAAATGAATGAATGCCATGCCATTTTAAAATGGCGGCTTTCTGCACTGTCCTGCCAGCAGAAACTCTGAATCTTTCACGCAGGAGTTCCTGTTACAGAGTATTTGAGTGTGGTTTGTGATCAGACTGATGCTGTTTGCTTACTGGCAGGGACCTTGAAACGCCATAGAGTTGTAGCAATAAACATGGCTACAGCTGGTACCTCCACCACAAGGCTAGAATCTTAGAAAGCTAAGGAATGGGCTGGATCCAGCCGTCAAAGCCATAGCTTTAATCCTACCCATCCTAAGCAATCTTAGCAAATTAAAAACTCACGTGGTCAGAAAAAGATATACAATAAAGAGAGATTCAAAGATGAAGAAAACCTCTAAATGTTTTATAGTGTGTTAAAAATATATGCAAGCTTGGGAGAGTAAAGAAAAAGGTTGAAGTCCTTAAAATAAAAAGAAGAAAGAGAGGTAGTTTGGTATATTGTAATACACCTTTAATCCCAGCACTTGGGAAGCAGAGGCAGGTGGATCTCTGTGAGTTCAAAGACAGCCTGGTCTAAAGAGGGAGTTCCAGGACAGCCAAAGATATACAGAGAACCTGTCTCAAAAAGTAAAAGCAAAAATAAAAGAAATAAAGGTTAAAATAAAGCCACGTAAAGATGAAAAATACACAGAGAATCTTGATACTGTATGTTATTATGCTCTCTTTGAATTGTTTGAATGCTGAGGAAGGAGCAACAGCTGCTAAAAGATATTTGCTTATAAATGTTCAAAATTGAAGTCAAAAAGTACGTTACTTTGGAGAAGAGATTTTGCTTTTGTTTCCATGGGAAATGAGAGGCTGTGGATTCATTCTGAGTTAAGAAAAATCAGGTTTGATCAAGGAAGGTCACCTGAGAAATCTCCGGTAGGAACAGACGGCCCAGATGTCAGAATTCTACATCCAGAACAGATTCAAGACTGCTGCCTGAGATGATCAAGACTCAAAGGATACTCCAGTCAGGACTTGATCATAATTCTAAATTTTCTTTAGGTCCCCAAAAGATTATCAGCACCCCCAACCAGCAGGAAGTAGCCTGGAAAACTATACCCACATTCCCAAAAAATGGACTATGGATTTTTTCCTTTGTTTAAAAAAAAAAGAGAGAGAGAGAGAGAGAGACGTGGTGTGGGACAATTCTGTATTCTATCAATTATGTTTTAAATAAATACTGATTGGCCAGTAGCCAGGGCAGGAAGTATAGGTGAGACAGCCAGACAGGAAGTAGAGGCAAGCAATGAGAACAGGAGAATTCTGGGAAGGAGGAAGCTCTCTCTGGAGTTGTGAGCCCACCACAGAAGAAGCAAGATGTGACTGCCTTGCTGAAAAAGGGTACTTTGCCATATGGCTAACATATACTAGAATAATGGGCTAATATAAGTTATAAGAGTTAATAAGAAGCCTGAGCTAATGGGCCAATCAGTTTATGATTAATGTAGACCTCTGTGTGATTTCTTTGGGACTTAACAACTGCGGGAATCAGGCTATATTATGCCTTGCCATTGGCCAAAGTAGTTTTTATTATCAACCAATGAGAGTAACATATAGTCATAGCATACCAAACGGTTATCCCACAGCACTTGTACAACTCTTAAGCATGTTGTCATAGTCTCTGTAAATTCATATGTTTATGATCCCTGTTGTGTCTAAAAGATACTGCTTCCTTGGAGTTGTCAAGCACCTCTGACTCTTATCTTCCTGCCTCTTCTTCCACATAGACCCCTTAGCCATTTTAGTCTGAAGGACTCCCTGGAGAGTTTCCCAAAGGTAAGCAAACTCAATTTTTATATGTAAGATAGTATTTCTCTTTCATTTATGAAAGTCAGTTTAGCAGACAGAATTCTTGACTACAGATAAAAAGAAAACAAAAGAATACAAAATTATCATATACTTTTATGATCTTTATATCCACTCCTCCTTGTTCAACCCTGTTAATATGTTGAAATGAGATAACAGCAATAAACGTATCTTTCTTTAGTATTGAAAAGTGTCAACAGTTTGGATCATGAATGTCCCACAGAGGTATAGGCACATGCACCGGCCTAAGCACTCTTGGGAATTAGTGGAGTTTATAGGACATGCTGTCTAGTGGAAGGCACTTAGGTCATTAGGGATGTGTTATAGAGGGGGATATTGGAACACTAGCATCTTCTCTTCCTCTCTTCCTAACTTCTGGCCACCAAGAGATCACTAGGCTTCTGTATATAATATATTACACTTCTACAGTCCTAAAATAACAGGGCCAATGTGTGAAACAAACTAAAATCTTTGAAACTAGAATTAAGTTCAGGTATTTGTTACACTGACAGAAAACAAAATAATATGGAAGAGAATGCCCCCAGTAATTCATCACTATGTATTATATGCCCTCTAAGATTTTGGTCAGTAACTCTACTGATTTTTGAAAATTTTATTCTATCTTGCCAAGAATTTTCTTTTAGTTTTGTGGTACATTATACTAAATTTTATACCTTGCTCTATCTTTTAATTGAAAGGGAAAAAGTCATTGTTTTGATGTAAAGTTCTTTAAATACACTGGCAATATGGCCTGATAGCATTTTCTTTTAGATATGACATCAATGCTCACAAAATACATCAGTGATTAGTTATAGAGTCTTTGCCTGGCTATTGGTGTGAGAGTAATATTAGTTAAAATTGGTTAAAAAGTGCTCTTCATTCTTTTTTTTTTTGAAAAAGTTTGGGATGGGTTTTGAATGGTTGCGTCCTCCTCTGTCTTTTGTTAAGTTTGATGATAAGGCATTAGGGAATATCTTTGAGTTCATCTTTTGTAGAGTGTATTAAGCTTCTTGAATGTTATACTCACATCTACCATAAAGTGTGTGATAGTTACGACAATTACTTCTTCAAATATTTTATGCCTGATTTTCAGTTTCTTTTCTTGCTAAACTTGCAGAATGTATATATTTGCTACATGGCCACGTTTGCTTTGCAAAATGCTAGATTTTCTTCATTCTTATTTCTTAGTCAACAAATTCTGTACTTTTTATTATGTTGTTTGCAACTTCAGTCTGCTCACTCCTAATTCTGAATTTCTTCAGTGAGGTAGGTTTTTTTGTTTATTTGTTTTGTTTCTTTTCCTCATTCTATAGGCTGCTGTTTTGTCTTGTTAGTCACGTCCTTTGCTTTTTGTTTTCTTATCTTGGCTTGTTTTTGTCAGCTTATTCCCTTCTGACTTTCTAAGTCTCTA
This sequence comes from Chionomys nivalis, assembly GCF_950005125.1. NCBI lineage: Eukaryota > Metazoa > Chordata > Mammalia > Rodentia > Cricetidae > Chionomys > Chionomys nivalis. Next base: position 54,599,447 of record NC_080089.1, read on the forward strand.
CCCATATTTTCATTCTATTCAGTCACGACACTCATGACCTCACATTATCTTTTAATTCTTCAAACTTTTAAGACAGTTGTTTTTATTTTTTTCCCCTAATATTAGACAAATCATCATATGTTTGACAGGAATTCCTTTTATGGGTGGAATTTCCATTTGATTTTTTTTTGTTTCTTTGTATACCCTGTGCTTTGTTGTTGAAAACTAGATGTTTGAATCTAATAGTATGAAAATTTAGTAAGTCAGATTTTATACATGCATAAGATTTATTGTTTTGACAGTATTTGTTTTAGGTATGTTTTTGTACAGTCTCTGTAGCATGATTGGTGTGACTTAAGATCTTTTGAAGTCTTGCTTGAACCTGAGCATTTCCTTGACAAGTGCAGTCACTTTCTGATTATATATGTATTACTTATACATTATATATTTATATATTTCATATATATATATATATATACACACACACACACACAAATATATGTATACTGATATATTTTGGAGGACCAAGTCTTTCATGTCTAGCTCTCTAGAAGGACAAAGTGTATGGAGAAAGAAAGTGCTTGAGGCTACTTGTAAATCCATGATTATACACTTTAGGCAGAGTAGAAAAGGCTTTCAACAGATGGCAGGCAATGTGCTGTAGTGACTGCACCCTTTGTTCCTACCTGTTTGATCACTCAGTAATCAGAAGAGAGGACTTTATTGGAGAAAGTTATTTTTGCTCACCCTGGAATCCTCAAACTATTTACAAACTACTAGAATGTGTATATGGCTGCCTACTATTGATTAAGAGTTAATCTTGGTTAAGTGCTAGTGTATTAAGTTCGAATTGAGAGAAATTAACCCACTTCATTCTCTAAATCTTTCTCCTGGAAGTTGAAGATGTTAATAAATTCCAGAGTCTCAAAATAGCTAAATCACAGAGACTATGTATGGCAACAATCACGATAGCAAGTAGAGACAGAGTCCCACCTTCTCACCTCTTGTTTTTCTTTTCAGCAATTTTTAGAATTTCCATTTTTCTACTTAATTATCCATCTGTCTTGTATTATGTCTGTTTTTTTCCATTAAGAATTCAGTTACTAGATGTGGTTATTTTAATTTCCCAGTATGATATTATCATTTCAAGCCTCTACTATTCTCAGCCTGATTCTAATGCTTTCTCTCTCCAGTGTCTTTGTCCTTTCCTTTGCCTATTTTTTCTAAATTGTCACACAAGATGAATTACATTAAAAAAAAAAACCCTATTATTAGTCAGGCTTTAATGATTTAGTAGCAAAATGCGGACATAGAGGAAGCCTTCTTCAGTCCTATCATTACATCTCGGGTTACTGATGAGCCCATGCCTGTGAACTGCAAACACACGGTGTCTCCGAGCTTTTCCACCCTTGCTTAGGAGGAACATGACTAATATACTGGGTGGAGCTGAGCACTTCTCTTCTGCCACATGCAAAGCTGCATGGAGCTATATTGGATACTTTTACTCTTTTTCCAACGGATTCCTCCAGCCAGTTAAACTTGAGTGTTTTCCTTATTTTCGTATCAGTCAGTGTGATAAAACCGCAGCAAGGTTAGGCCCTAATTACATACAATCTCCTCACAGCAGAACTTAACAACAGAGGGCTGTGTCACATTTTTAAAAGGAATTCCATTTCCTTCTTTTTGCTAGAAGCAGAAGGGTAATTTTCTCTAATATTCACTGTGAGAAAACAGTCACATTGTAAAAGGTAACCTCAAAAGCAGTATAAATGCCACCACAATGGGGTTCTGCTCAGAATTTCTAACTCTATGGCTTTCTACATGCAATCTTCATAAATTATATTTCCCACAGAATCTTTTGTTCATGAATTTCTGCTGTCATTGTTGCAACCATCTATGTCTGTCTCTCTGCCTAATTAGAGGATAGAGGTCTGTCATGATGTGTTATAGATATGAGTTACTGAATTTGTTCAACTTTTGACTTGTAGGGATGGAATGACAACCTCTTATGCGGCAGAATAAAACCCTGAATTTTATTGTTTTCTTTTTTGATTTTTAATTAAAAACCTATCTTTTTCCATTTTACATATCAATCCCAGCTCCCATTCTCTCCTCTCTTCCCATTCCCTCTACTTTCCTCCCCATCCCACCCCACCCCTCCCCACCCCACCCTATCCACTCCTCAGAGAGGGTAAAGCACATTGCTTTGAGGAAGGACCAAGGCCTATTATATCTAGGCTAAGAAAGGTATCCCTCCAAAGAGAATGGGTTCCAAAAAGTCAGTACAAGCAGTATAAATCCCAGATACTTTTAGTAGCTTTGTGCTAAAATTCAACAAGTTTGGTGAAATAGATTATCAAACTGAAAAGTACAAATCACCAAAACTTTACTTCATTGGTAAAATTATGTATGCACAATTAAGATAAAAAATTCAGTCTTATAAAACACTATAGAAACATACACACACTTTAGATTTTAAAAATTCAACCCTATGCAAACACAGAAAATAAGAAGAACTCATTGACTGTGGTTAGTACTGTCTTGATAGTAAAAATATACCAGAAAACTGTAAGATATATGAACATAAACAAAATGAGTCCACTTCAAACTACAAGAAAATGGATCTGAACAATATATACAAAAGAAGTTGCATTATAATGGTTTAGACTAGTAATAAAAGAACAAATTGTACACTTAAAATGGGTGAATTGTATAAAATGTGAATTATATCTAAATAAAACTGCTATGAACAATACATGATTATACAGTTATTAAGAAGCTTATATATAATACAAAGTACCACAGTGACATAATTATAAAAGAATGCATCCAGAGACTCAAAGAAGTTGGTAAAGTAAAAAGGGACCAAGGGGGTAGGGAGAGAGCTCTTTGTGGGGAATGGCAGGTGCTCTGAAGGGGTAACTGGGAAAAGTGAAGAGGTTTGAACTGCAAAGTGGTGAAGGCATTATAGGGGTATGAAAATGATTAATAACACCAAGGATATTTGAAAACTCATAAGGAAATCATACTGTTGTATGTTTACCTAAGATTGCATATAATGCATATGTACATGTACATACACAAACAAAGTTTGAAGAAGTCACTCCACCTGGGGTGATAATACTTTATCCAAAATCCTTGAAATATGAAAGAAAACTCCTAGCACCACTCAGCAGAAACATCTTCTACGGCTGCTGGTCAGGAGAGCTAAAGACAATATAGATTATTGCCTTTGCCCTCGGTCACCTCCCAGAATTTGAAGGTAAAACCCTCTTGTTGAAGAAACAGGACTTGATGGGAACTGAGCTAGAACTGATCGAGAAGCCTCATCCTTGAGGACTAGCTCGCACCTACCAGAAGGTGCTATGCAAGTGCCAAGGGAGAAGGGGAATCAGTAGTCCTATCCATCAATAAAGCCTAAGAGACAACAATAGCAAGGACTGGACCTACATGTTATTTATAATGGTAACAGTGGAACTTTTATCCTAGAGGTAACCAACATATGTCTAATTGGACTTAAGACATACTCTACAGGATGAAATACATGCCTGGTACTGTAAACCTAGCCTACTACATGTGACTAGAGAGGATACAGGCCACAATAGGAGAATCTATTACTGCCAGTTTCCTAGCCCAATACAAGCTCTGTTTTCTAAATAACTACTCTTATACTCACAGGTAAGTGTAGCTCTCACTCCTCAAAGATGCTTTTTGCAAGAAATGAAAACTATTAACAGATACATAGCTTCTCAAAATACAGAGAATAATGATTGTGGGATGTCTCATCCCCACTGATATGATTACAATACAACCCCTAAAACTAAGGCTCAGAAAAAGTTACAGAAGAGGAAGCAGAAAAATTTTGAGAGTCAGAGGCCCAAGTCACCTCTTGTTGATAGACTGTGCTACCTATATATGACAGACAAAATACTATCATGAACTGTTAACAATATGGTTACGTGATGAAGACTAATATGGCAATGGCTGACATGCCAATGCAGATGGGAAATTCTAGGTCCCACCCCTAGATGTAGAGATGCAAGTGTTCAATGGCAGTTGAAATGGGGAGAATCAGTTGCCTCCAGGGATGGGCTCTGACATATGTTGTCCAATCCCACATGGTTAGCCCTGAACACAAGCATACAGACACAAGGCTAAATGGGCTCAGTACGTTATAGATATTGTGTGCATGTGTTCATGTGAGTGTGTGTGTGTGTGTGTATACTAGTGTTCTTTTGTTGTGGAAAGTAACCAAGGCTACTTATAAAGCAAGCATTTAACTGGGGACTTTGTTACAGTTTCATAGGGTTAGTCTATGATCACCATGACAGGAAGCATGGCAGCAGGCTTGGGAGAAGTTGGAAGGGGAGAGTGATATAAGCAGGGAGGGGTACAAGTGATATAAACTGACACTTTACTCAATAACTTTCTATAAAGCTATGACAATCAAGATAATTTAAAGATAGACAAATATACAAATGGAACAGAATAGAACTGAAAATCCAGCTCTACAATTAAAGGGTTGATTAATAATTTTATGAAATTATCAAAACAGAAAACCAGAGATCAGAGAATAGCACAGGAAGTCTAGAATAGACTCATCCAGAAAGACATGTCAGCCTTAAAAAATCAACAAGATACTAAAATAAAATAATGAAGAAAAATATTTTCAAAGCATAGTGCTAGGATAACTATCTATGTGAAAAAAATATACCAGAATCTGCATTTTCTATCACTACCATTAGCTATCTGAGATGAGTCATAAACCTAGATGAAAAATCTAAAATTAATAAGGCTCATACTAAAAAAAAAAAAAAAAACCATGGTGCTTTCTTAGAAGCTTTTCTCAGAAAATACTTCTTAGACATATTTAGAAGCATTAGCTATAAAGGAAAAAAGTTGATGAAATAGGCATTATTAAAATTAAAATCTTTCAGTCAGGGTATAGTGGTACGCATTTGAAAACCCAGAACTTAAGTGATAGAGGTAGAAAAATCAGGAGTTCAGAAGTTCAAGGCCAGATGGATTTGCTTGTTGAAAGTTAGCACATATAGGATTCTGAGGAAACAGTTCAGTAGGTAAAGTGTTTCTCATGCAGTCATGAGGCCCTCAACTTGATCCTCACAAGCTATATATAAAAGTCAGGCATGATGGTGCATATTTGTATTCTCAGAGCTGGGTAAGAAAAGATCAAAAGATCCCCAAGAACAGTTAGCCAGCCATCTTGTCTAAGTGGTTAGTTCCAAGACACTCAGAGACTTTATCTAAAAATCAAAGTGGAGAGTGCCTGAAGAACAGCACATGAAGTTATCTCTGGCTGGCACACACAAAAGGCGGGCATGTCTGCATACATATCCACATGCACACAGATACTAAAAAGTATCAAATAAAAATATATATATACACATATGTTACATATTAAGAGAAAAAAATTGGGGGGGGGTGGTTCTGAGACAAGGTTTCTCTATATAACAGTCCCGGCTGTCCTGGAACTCACTCTGTAGATCAGGTTGAACTCGAACTCACTGAGATCTGTTTGCCTCTGCCTCCTGAGTGCTGGGATTAAAGGTGTGTACCACCAATACCCAGTGAGGAAAAAAAATCTTGAATTCATGTATCTGCCAAAGAATGTATAGCCAGAATGTATAAACACAACTAAAAAATAAAATGATAGGTCACTATTCAAAATGGGGAGAAATATGAAACACATGCTTCATAAAGAAAGCTACTAATAGGTTAAAAAGCAAATAAAAAGATCCTTAATAACAATAAATAGTCACAGTGAACTGCTATTAGAAGATCAGTAGGACACATATCCATTAGAATTAGGCTACAAACATAAAACTGCACCAGTTAATGTTGAAAAATTGTGGGACAATTGGAACCTCCATAGATTGGTGTTGCAAGAATAAATCAGAACAACCACTATTCAGGACTTTGGCAATTACATTTCTGGTTATTTACCCAAAAGAAATGAAGATATTAGGTTTGACCAAAGAGTAAGTTGGCATGAATTTTATTAAAAATGTCTAAACTACAAACTCAATTATGCCTATTGAAAGAGAACTGGACAAATGTTATGATACTATCCTATAATCCATATGCTCAATAGTGAAAGGGAAGCAAATTGTATTGATCCAAAATACAGATATATCTGGAAAAAAATTATTCAGCAAGAGACAGCAGCAAAAGAGCATGATTTTGAATATAAGAATTTATAGAGCAACAACAAGGTAGTTCATAATTACAGAAAGCCTGTAAGTTATCAGAAGCCACAGAAGTATACAGAAGGTGATAACTAGTGTTCAACAGGCTAACCTGTCAGATGAGTGATTCTCTGATGGGGAGCCCCACTTGGAAAAGCCATGGGCTCACTGGCTGTTGATAATTGTTTGTCTCTGTCTATAATTTCTCTCACAAGTCACTTCATTTCTTCCCTAAAATAGTTTTGAGTGTTTTCCCACTGCTTGTGTGTTTAACTTGTGAAACTATCACATCTACTGAGCACACAGATATCTGTGGATGGTCAGGAAGATGACTTCTCATTAATCTGTATGATTCTGATATGTAGAAATATACTAAGATATGTTTTATAACTAGATCTATTGTCCCATGAGGACTGTGAGGCACTTAAAAGCCTGTTTTGTTCCTTTTTCTCAGACTAACTGCACACAATTAGCTCACTTTCACCTCAGAGCAAGTTCAAACTAGACTAAATGGTTTTGTAAATACATCATAAGTTTAAAACTTTACAGCTATGCACAAGTTCAAGGGCTGCAGGTATCTAACCAAGGTTATTAACATAAAGAAGCCTAAAAATTCATGCCAAGTCTAGCTAACAAAAGAACTATGTCTCATAGCCTATCTCTCTGGGTACCATGTCCCTGATCTCCAGAAACCTTGAAACTTTGCATTGCCATGGTAAAGGGCTCTGCCCTTATCACTGATCCAAAGGAATGTGCTTTTCACCAATGAGATGGAACTCTTGTAATTTTTTTATTATTTCTTCAAGCATTCTGTAAAAAATGTATTTAAGCTAGGTGAACAGAGAAGTAGAAAGAATTGAAACAGAGAATTAGAAAAAGATTTAGAACTACAGAACTGGAACTAAAGAATTAGAGCTAAGAAATTATAGGCAATTAGAATAAAAGAATTACACTGTTGAAGTATTTATTGCCTGTATATATTGTATATAGTCATTTTACTTATTGTATATAGTTTTCTTATTTTAGTTTTAGCCTTTGTCTTTATTTCAGACAAAAAGGGAAAATATAGTGGCATTTCAATTGTATTTTAATAAATAAAGCTTGATTTATTAATTTTTAAATTTTATTTTAATACATAAAGAACTGGAGCTAACAGAGAAACCCTGTCTCAAAAAAACAAAAAAAAATTGGAGCTAAGAAATTATAGATAATTAGGACAAGAGAGGCAGAAGAATAAAGAACATGACTCAAAAAGCACATGTGAATTTATTCCATAGCCCCGCGGATAAGAAATTTTCTAAGTTTCTTTTGCTGTGCTGTGGTTTCTGACCTAAACTCTGGGAGGTAGTTTTACGACCTGAACTCACAAGCTACCAAACATAAGTGATTGCCAAAGGCCAAAGTAGTAGAAAAATGAGTACAAGGACATACAAAAGAGTATGGTAGGGCCCACCTAAAATCCCAGCGCTCAGGAAAGAAGAGGCAGGAGGACTGCTGAATGTTCAGGGTCAGACAGAGCCACACAGAGAGATACTGTCTTAAGATGATGGTGATGAGGATGATGATGATGATGAAGCAGCTGTGGACAACTCAGGGTTATATTGGCTTGTCATGTGTAAGACTTTGGTTTCAATATCCACTGAGAAAGGGAAGGAAAGGAATAGGAGTGGGAAGAAAAAAGAGAAGAAAAGAAAAGGGAAAGGAAATGGGAGAGAAAGGAAGGTAGGGGAAGAAAATGGGGAAGGGGAATGAAAGGATAGGAAGAGAAAGAAGATAGAGGAGGAGGAAGTAGAAGAGAAAAAAGAAGGGAAATAGGGGAGTAGGGGAAAGAAGGGAAACGCAGGGGAAAAAAATCAAAAGGAGATAGAGTGGAAAAGAGGTCAGGAGAAAGGAAAAGGGGATGGAAACAAAGAGGAAGAAAGGGGACAAAGAAACTTCAGGGCAATGTAGGTGGTCTATATTTAAAAAAGATTTACTTTTATTTCATATATGAGTATCTGCCTACATGTATGTATGTGCACCATGTGTATGCCTGGTGTTCTAGAATGCAAGAAGAGGGTATCAGATATCCTGGAACTGGAGCTATAGGTGACTGTGAGCCACTATGTGGGTACTATGAATGAACCTGGGTCGCCTGAGTCAACTTTCCAGACCCAGTGTCTTCCTTCCCTCCCCATGATGAGATTGGGTCTGGCTTGAGCTCCTGCACAGTTTAAAGCATGTGAGTTTATTTGAAGTAAGAATGAACATGTAGTTTGTGTCAAGTGAGCTCTCACCTGGACAATGACAAGAGAATGCTCATTCCTTGCAGAGGGAAGACAATGAGGTCTGATGTTAGAGGGATATCAGATAGCACTTTGTTTAAGGCACATTAAATTTCACTTAAAGGTGTAAACTTGGTAATCAGCAAGTATAGGGCATATACAACCAGGACATAGTGGTGAGTGTACACAGACAAGAGAAGGGAACCAAACAACAAGTATCCATGAGACGGGAGTCAAAAGTTCTCATCAGAAACTTCAAATCAAGGCAGTAACACCCTGAAGTAAACTACGAAACAACTCTCAGGATACACACAGTAACTGCAAATACTAACTTCAAGAAAGTCTTTTCTGGTCATTGCATAAATGACCCATAAAAACTCATTTTAAGATTATACACAAGAGTCCAGTGGTGGTGGTGCATGCCTTTAATTTCAGGCCTCAGCAGAGGTAGGCAGATCTCTGTGAGTTCAAGGCCAGTCTGTTCTACAGAGCTAGTGCCAGGACAGGTTCCAAAGTTACACAGAGAAACCTTTCTCACAAAACCAAAACAAACAAACAAACAAAAGATTATACACAAGAAATTCACAAACAAGATTATACCCAAGGAATGGCACTTTCTTCTTTGTGAAGTCGAATCAGAAAAACCATTACTTGGTTTCTAACTATCCACTTTCAAAGAAACAAATCACTCTGAAGTTATGTCTGATTCTGTGAGATGAAACAGAATTCTTGATAGATCCCAATCTGGACATGGGAACTACAGACAAGTGCATCACTTGGTGTTATTCTAGTTCCAAATTTTTCTAAATAATTCCACAGGTTAAGAGTTGCCAACTTTTGGGTCACTCATGATAAAAGGTAAGGTTCAGAATGTTTTCTCTCAAATCCTACAGGTAGCAAATAAGAAAGAACTGTATTTGTGTCCTCAAACAAGACCCATCAGTCACCATGTGACAGTTAAAGCTTGTGAGGTAATGTACTACACAGCTGTCTGGTCTCAGATGTCACTTTGGAGGTTGATGATAAACTACAGGTCTGATAACTCGCTTTCCATTTTAAGATATTTTTTGAACTTTTTCCTCTTGTGACAGGCAACCAAATTAATTAAACCCTGTCATGGAGCTTTGACACCACAGCCAGCTGACTTCTATTTGTTGATTGCTATTGATTTTCTTTGATACTTCATTTAAAAATCAATAGTTGGAAAGAAAAATAGGCTTAGTTTACAAATATTTAAATATACTATTGTATGCAGGAAGAGACACAAGTTTGGCATGGCCTTGGCATCTAATTATAAGAAGAGCCCTTTAGCAGGTGAAAGTGAGGGCTTTGGATCAATACTCTGCTTTCTTTCTCAATCAAAGAAAGTGGCTATAAATTAGGTTCATCAGTGTTATTTCCAAAGCTTTTTGAAACAAAGAAGTTTAAATGTTTTTTATTCCATTAAACTAAATGACCCATCCCTTAGAGCTTTTGTTTTGTATTTAAGGACATTTATGCTACCTGGAGTTCATCCGCGCCTTTATCTTTTTAGCTTTTTTCTTATTCTTTTGCCGTTCTTCTCCATCTTTCACAGGCTCTGATGGAGCTGCACTTTCAATCACAATGTCAACAACATATTTCTTCAAAGACAGATGTTCCTGCAAAATAATAAACACAATGATGACAGTGATGATATTTTAAAACAATACCAGATCACCAGAGAGTAGTACACAGGTTGAAAAAGAAACTAAAAGTAACTCCAAACAATAATGGCTTTCACAGTTGCTTTGAAAAACACTGAAGAATCTGTTTACTTGAGATTTTCAATGACTCATCAAACGTTTGGTGAACATAAAATGTACTATACACTAAGGATACATGGACACACAGGTACAAAGGGGAAGTTAAAATACACACACACACACACACACACAATTATAGCACCATACAAGTTAGTTATTTAATGCGCTGTAGGAGCCGAGGGGAAGACAAGCCAGCACTCACTGAGGGTGAAGAGGGAAGACGGCAAGCAGGTAGCACAGCGTTTGCTGTACTTTAAATGGTGAATAGGGTCTGAGCAGATGCTGGATTTGTATGTGTCCATCTGGACAAGAGTAGAAAAAGGGGAGGAAGAGGAAGGTCATCTCAGAGAACACAAGCCAGAGGGAGAGTGGAAATATAGCACTAGAGACAGTTGTGGTTGGGCTGGAACACAGCATTTGATTTGCTTCCCTTCTCATCATCTTAGATGTTATGCCTTCTCATTGGAATTACCCCATTTCAGGTACTAAACTCCTCTCCCTCTCTCTTCATTCACACCTACACAGCAAATCCCAACTCTACATCTAGCTCTCCACCTATTCTGTGTCTGTAGCTACAGAAGATTAATGTATCTATAGGAGAAACTGCCAAATTCTATACTGTTTTAGGACACTGTACCTCAAGTACAAATGCCAGGCAGTTAAGCACACATACATTATTAGCTTATTCACACGCTCATCTTCCTAGAAAGTGTTTTCAGAACAACACTTCAGATCTCAAATATATGTTATCCTCTTCCTTCTTTCCCTGCTTATGTCTCAGTTGCAACCCATGTTTCTTTAACTAAGAAAAGTAGCATTATTTAGAAGTTGCATATACTCCCATGACCAATTTACCAACCACTCTATGTGCCTATACATTTTATCTTTTTCACACTATTCTATAAGCACACTCATGCTCCAGTAAGGATTAAGACTCCCAAATGTACACAAAATATTATTCCTTCTCTCCCTTTTATATCTCTATTTCTCTGATTCTTCACACTTTTCTTTCTACTTAAGTCACTTAAATACTTTCCATTTAACTCATCCAAGAGATCTTTTGTCTTGTTCCCCTAGGCTACTACCTTAGGACAGCAGAATGTGTTGGAAGTGTACTAACCTCTCTGCCTTTATCTCTTTAACTCTGTTTCTCTTGAACTCACGAGTCTAGCAAATGCTTTACCAACCCTAACTAAACTGCAAACTGTCCTTGTTAGGGAACCAACATCAAGGCCCACTCTCCGTATCTTTCTTCTAGCCTTTGCCCTATAGATCACTTCCTTCTCCCCAAGACTCTTTCATCACAAGACTTCTTGACATTACATAATAATCAAAGAAAAGGAAGCCATCAATTTGAGAGGGAGACACTGTGCAAACATGGGAAGAGCTGGAGGGAGTGCAACATAGAAGGGAAGATGGGAAGGGAAAAAATCATGTACATTTAAAAGAAAAGATCTTTAAATATCTTTTCCACAGTCTGAGGAGGAGGAAAGTATATTTGTACCCTTTTTGTAAAATCAAATGCCATAATTTTAAATACATGTTTACTATAAATGTATTTAAAACCTTGGGGGACAAGACTAGACAGAAAGCTCGGTGGTCAAAGTGCTTGCTGTGCAAACATAAGGACCTGAGCTAGCAGCCCAGCATCAATGTAAAAGCCAGGTACAGGTGTGGCAACAAGTGGCTGTAGCTCCAGCACTGAGGATACAGACAGGCAGATCAGAGCCCCCTTCAATTAGTCCAGGTGAAAACAATGAATTCTGGTTTCATTGAGAGACTGTCAAAAAACAAATAAAAAACCAACAAGGTGTAGAGCAATAGAGAACAGTAACTGAAGTTGACCTCTGACCTCCACATGCACACAGGTGACTGCACTCACACCTATGTGCACACACACCACACAATACTTGTTTATTTTTATCACACAAGGGTAGAATGTACGTTCCATGCCACAGTTCACAAAGTTCTGACATCACTCGCACCACAGCTGCCACACTTGTTTCCAGTAAAACCACAATCGGGTTTCCTCTTCCCCAAACTCCTCGGAAACATTACTGTCTCACAACTCCGCATGCTGTTCCTTAGCCAATAGTAGTCTTTCACCAGGATGTGCATGTTCTCAACTAAAATAATCTTAGCCAGGCAGTGGTGGCGCATGCCTTTAATCTCAGCATTCAGGAGGCAGAGGCAGGTGGATCTCTGTGAGTTCAGGCCAGCTTGATATACATAGTGAGTTCCAGGACAGCCAGGGGGCTGTTATACAGAGAAACCTTGTCTCAAAAAACCAACCCCCCCAAAAAAAACCTGTACCACTTTAGCAATAGCCTCTACTGTTTGCTATCTCCTTACTCTATTTTCTTCTAGAGCTTCCATAACAGCACATATTTATTTATAGTCCCCAAGAAGACAAACTTTCTCTTTAAAATTGTGCCTGGCATATGGCACACACTTTTAATGTGTTAAATGAGCAAATGAAAACAACACTGTCGGAAAGGTTATTACACAATACCGGTTTAGCAAAGTGTTTCACACAAAAAACCATTTATTTAGTCCTTAGAACTAAAGTTAGAGCACAAGTAGAAGGGATATAATTTTATTTTCTCCATGTCGAGTAATAGAACAGTCTTAAAGTGTCCAGAGCAAGACAGTTAAAACTTTGATGGAGGAACAGGGACCAAAACCAGACATTGGCTGTAGAGCCTATACTGTTGGTTTTCTGTGTTAGAGCTTTGGGAATGAGTTTCAACTGTGGAAACATGCTCATATTCTTCTTCTCATAGCATCAGAAGAAAAGGCGGGGGAGAAAAAATGAGGAAAAAGGAAGACTCACAGACCTTCCACCCAAAAGGCGATTTTTCACAAGTACAAGGAGTGATTTGATGACGTTGCCTGTCTCAGAGAAGACCTTTATACTTTGGCACTAATGAAAAGCAATGACCTAGGTGGGAAATATACATGTAGATACATAAGTGTACTTTTGAAAAGTCAATCCATTTCTAGAACTAACTACAGAGACTACAGTGGCCTTAAATATATTCATGGTCTTCCTGGTGTTGTGCTTTCAGGCATGTGCCACTAAACCTAGCTCCTGCTTCAAACTTTTTCTTGTTTAATTTTTCTGGTTAAATTTTTGGTAGTGTTACCAAAAAGTGGACATTTTTTAAAGACTTATTTATTTATTATGCATACAGAGTCTCGACTGCATGTTTGCATGCAGGCTAGAAACAGGCATCAGATCTTATTACAGATGGTTGTGAGCCACTATGTGGGTGCTGGGAATTGAACTCAGGACCTCTGGAAGAGTAGTCAGTTCTTTTAATCTCTGAGCCATCTCTCCAGACATCTTTATCTTAAAGGGTTACTGATGGAAAAGTCTCAGATGGGCTGAAAAACTGCAAACAGGAAAGTGGACTTGACAGATAACTTCCGTGCACAGTGAGGACCCAAGAGGTTTCAGGGAAGACCAATACACCAACCTCCATTCGATCCACCACTTGGAGGCTGCAGGGCACGCTGCAGACGGAATTGTCTATCCTCCAAGCCCCCAGTGCCATTTGCTGAGTCTCTACTTCCTTTGAGATTGTGACTGAAGGAACAATTCTGCCTCTGGAGAGGCCAGCTTCGCTTTCTTTCATTTCCACACCACCTTCACCAGCCCCACCTAACAATCTTGACTTTAAAGAAGAAGCTTGCAACCTTCCACCAGTTTCGCTTTGATTGTTATTATTGTTGTTGTTTGCTTATTGTGGTTTTCCAAGGATTTTTTTTTACTTAATTTTCTTCATACAATATTTTGATCATGTTTTCCTCTCTCCAACCCCTCCCAGATCCTCCCCACCTCTCTTTCAAAAAACAAAACAAAACAAAAAACCAACAGCAAAAACTCCACAAAAACAAAACTCAAAACAAACAAAAAACTAATAAAACAAAAAAAAAATGATAAGACAAAACAAAGAGTACAGACAAACAGACACACATCACTGAGGTCATTTTGTGTTAGCCACCTACTGGGCCTGGGGCCTGCCCTGGAGTGGTTGCTACACCCCATGACACTCCACTGGAGAAAACCACTGTCCCCTTGTTAACAGGTATCAGTTACAAATGGCTTCTTGGGTAGGGGTAGGTTTCCCTGTGTACTCCTCCCCTCAGTGCTTAAAAGACTTAAAAGTTAAAGTTAACCTGTAAGCCCCACCTGCCCAAGGAATTTGCAACTTTCTCAAATGCTGGGAGTTGTAGTTCTTGGAAAATAACAGTCAAGCCACAAGGAAAATATGGGTGGCCATATGGGTTTGTTCTTAAAAAGCCCTACAACACATGTCTTGGGATCACTCAGCTGGGAATCCCAGGGAGTGGTCCTGACAAAAGACCATCCTGGTCAGTAATTAATTAAAGCTTGCTTCAATGAACTGTGGAACTGGTTCTTCTCTGGTGAATCCCAGGATTAACACTGGGACACAGTTTAGCTTGAATTTGTTATTGTGCCAGGAGAACACAGAAATATAGTGAATCCTAATGACACACTACTATACCATAGATCAGTGTCTCTCTCAACCCATATCAGAGAAGCTTCTTCTTGCAATAGATGGAAGTTAAGACAGAGGTTCATAACTGGAAATGTGCAGAGAGTGAGAGACTCTGGAGAACTCAGCCTTAAATGGGATGTCTTCATCAAAGCCCTCCCACTCAGTGGCCAGGAATCTGTGTGGAAGGGGTGGTAGGAAGACGGTAGAGCCAGAGGGAAATGTGGAAACACTGGTTTCCAGACACAACAGAACTGTTGTACATATGAATTTGCAGAGGCTGTGGCTGTATGAAAGACCTGCACAAGACAACCTATTGTCAATACTCTACATCCCTTCTCCCTATACTGCTTATACAGGTTACACTCTATATGCCATTTCTATTCCTACACTACAGAACGAGAGTGCCGCAAATGACATTTTATAAAAGGCCCAATTATATTATTTTCAGGTGCATATATGCCATTTATATCTCTATTAGAGATCCTTAAGGGTCCTATACCCAATGAAAGACATTCTTTTTTTTTTTATTGAAAAAAAAATTTTCTGCCTCCTCCCGGCCTCCCATTTCCCTCCCCCTCCTCCCGCCCCTCTCCCCCTCCCCCCACTCCTCTTCTCCTCCCTCTCCAGTCCCAGGAGCAGTCAGGGTTCCCTGCCCTGTGGAAAGTCCAAGGTCCTCCCCTCTCCATCCAGATCTAGGAAGTTGAACATCCAAACTGTCTAGGCTCCCACAAAGCCAGAACCTGAAGTAGGATCAACACCCCGTGCCATTGTCCTTGGCCTCTTGTCAGCTCTCATTGTCCGCCATGTTCAGAGAGGAGCAGAAGGAGGGAGAGCATTTACAACGAAGTCAGGACCACGAGGGGTGCACCCACCCACTGAGACAGTCGGACCGATCTATGGGGAGCTCACCAAGGCCAGCTGGACTGTGACTGAAAAAACAATGAAAGACATTCTACAAAAAGAATTAGACACTAACTAGAACTGTTGCAAGATATTTGACTATATTATGTAAAGGTATGTCACTCTGATTGGTTTAATAAGATGAATGGCCAATAGCTAGGCAGGATTTGGGGGGCAGAAAGCATGCTGGAAAGAAGGGTGGAGATGCTATGAGATGCCAAGAGACACAGAAGAAGCAGGAAAGCAGGATAGGTTAGAAAGTAAGTACACAGCCTTCATTGTCCGCCATGTTCAGTTGTGAGAAGCCAAGGACAATGGCACTAGGTTTCGATCCTAATACATGAACTGGCTTTGTGGGAGCTTAGCCTGTTTGGATGCTCACCTTCCTGGGCCTGGATGGAAGTGGGAGGACCTTGGTCTTCCTGTAGGGCAGGGAATTTGGACTGCTCTTCAGTATCGAGAGGGAGGGGGAATGGACTGGGGGGAGGAGAAGAGGAGTGGGGATGGGGGAGGGGAGTGGAGGGAGGGGGCAATGTGTGGGAGGAGGGGAGGGAAATGGGAAACAGGGAGCAGTTGGAAATTTTAATTAAAAAAGAATAAAAAAAAAAAAAAAAAACAAGGCAAAGCTATCAGCCACCTTTCATAATTAACAATAAGCCTCCATGCCATGATTTGGGAGTTGGCTGGCAAGACAAATAAAGTCTAAACCACACAGAACTACAAAGAACCTTACTTTTTTAGTCAGGTATGGTGATGCACACCTGTAATAGTAGCACTTGGAAGGTTGAGGTTGGAGCGTTGTCATGAATTTGAAGCCACCTTGGGTTATACTGTGAATATACTGGGATAGAGTAAACCCTCAAAGAATCATACTTTTAAAACATACAATACATTTACATGTGTATTATATATACAATGCATACACACCAACCAACTCATTTAAAATCTCAAAATTAAGAATAAAAATGTTTTTATTTGATTGACTAAAATTTTTACTTAATACAAAATCAATACATGTTAAGCATAGAAAAATTAGTAAGATTAAAAAGGAAACATCCTATGACTCTTAGGAACCCCAAATAACTATTCTCCTTTCCCTCTCTAGCCTTCCTCCCCCACTTCCTCTGCCCCCCTCATTAGGATTCAGGCATTATGCTCCCTCCTGTCATCTACAGGATGAACCCAGGCAGTACCCTAACCACCCCAGGGTCCTATGGCTGCTATGTCACTATGCAAGTACAAAGGTCCTTTAAGAGACAAGCTCCACCCACTCCTAGTCTCTTTCTTGGTGCTCTTCTGAAGGGGCAGGCAGGACTTTCCAGTTTCTTCTCTTTTTCTCTCTCTGTGTCTTTCTTTCTCTTTCTTTTCTCTTCCCCTTTCTCCCATCCCTTTCCCCATGCCCTTCCCTTCTTCCAATAGAACTTTCCAATTAGGTTCTATCTGCCTGGCCATGTTTGTCCCTCACCCATTGTGGGCTAGCCAGTCAGGGTCCCACTTGAGTCCTTTTCATAGTGTGTGTGTGTGTAACAAAATTGGATGTACCTTAACACTTTATGAGTTGTTTTTCATTAGATATTCAAAATATATACTCTTCCCACTAATTTTTCTACAACCAAAGTTAGTGAGTGCAGGTGTTGTATTTCACAGCTACATACAATCTTGCTGATGTCTAATTGTTAATCATGTGGGGAGCTTAATACTTTTGATATAAAAGGTAGCAGTACAACCAATACTCATGTATTTATGTTTGGCTTTTTGTAAGAGCAAGATCATCTTTTCTCTCTCCTTACCCAAGATAACCATTTGATTTTAAAAAGAATGCACTATTGGGTACAATAAACAGTTGTTTTACAACAAACCAGGAAGGAACTATACAGTAAGTGAGTATTGACAGGGGCATGTGATGTGGGATGTCCTTCTCTGTATGTGTTGCTTTATTGGTTGATGAGTAAAGCTGCTTTGACTTACGGCAAAGGTTGAAGTGGGAAATCCAAACAGAGATATAGAGAGAACAGGCTGAGTCAGGAAGACACCATGGAGCTGCCCAGTAAGCCACAGTCTTGTGCCCATACACAGATTAATAGAATTAGGTTAATTTAAGAGGCAAGAGCTAGCTAGAAAGACACCTGAGTTAGCAGGCCAAGCAGTATTGTAATTAAAATAGTTTCTGTGTAATTATTCAGGTCTGAGCAGTTGGGAAATGAGCGAGCAGTCTCTGCCTATAAAATGACTCACCAACGTGGGGCAAATACATCCACATAAAAACTGAGAGAGCCTGAGAAGAAATTCTGGACACAAATGAACAGAATTAGGCACAGCTTCTTGGTAGCCACATTTTTTCAGATAGATTCTGTTTGCTGGTGTCAAGAAAAGGCACAGCTCCTTTAAGAGAAATCTTCCTGACTCAATGTTAGCGGCAAAAATTACTCGGCTTCTTTAAGATCTGACTTCTTGGCTTGTGCTAGCAGAATGAACTATGGCTCTTTTGGGAGGTCCTGCATTTAAATGGGGTCTGTGAACAGTGTGTTACCAATTGCTTAATGGTGACATAGACCCGCTGTGCCCCTGGAGCTGGGGTGGTGCACATGACTCGCAGAGGCAGTGAACATGCCTCCACCATGTTGGACTGGGTGGAACAAACAGGCAGGGGCAGGGAGTTGGTCCTAGACATGCTCACTTAGCATTAAAAAAAAAAGCGCTCCTCGTCAAAATATGTCTACATATACAAAATAATTTGAATAGATCACAGTATTGGATAAATGTACATAGGCTTGGGAGAGAGAAGAAAAAGAGTACAGACAGTTATAAAAAATGGGTTTAAAAAATAAAACAAAGTCTTTAAAGAGAGTAAAACTAATATAAAAGAGTACAGACACACACAGATTAAAGGAGTAAAAGTAATAATTAAAAAAAGACCAGGTAAAGATGGAAAATGCACAGTGAGTCTAGATTATGCATATTATTGTGTTTTCTTTAAACTGTTTTACTGTAAATCAATCTAAGTACAGAGAGACATTTCATTGTACAGACTGCTAAGCTAACCAATCATATATATTTTAAAGTTATCTTGACTTCAAAATTTAAGTCTAAGGATATATTTCTTTGGAAAAGAGGTTCTGCTTTTGTTTCCACAAAAGATGAGAATCTATGGATTCCTTTCAGGCTAATGTGGTTTGATTAAACAAGATCCCCTGAAAGTTTTCCATGAATCCTAAAAATATTTCACCCCACAAAAAGCAGGAAGCAGTTTGGAGAAAACTACACCCAAATTCCCAAAATGGCTATTTATAAATGTTTGTTTTCATTTTAAAAGGGTTAGTCTTAAATGTTTAATGGTCATAGTCAATTTCCAAACAAATAATAAATAAGGTGTATATATGATATAGAAATGAGTATTTTACATGGGTATGGATTTTGGTTTATTGATACAAATTTAAGATCAATTTTGTTATATGTATATTTCTACTCTTATTTAAAGTATTAATGTTTATATAATTCATTTTAAAATGTAATGTATAATTAAAATTGCAGATTAATAGGTAATAATCTATAATGATAACAAGGCTTGTAGTCATGTTAGTTAGGTTTTCTAGTTGTACAGAGATAGATTTCAGATGGATAGATAGTTTTCAAATCTTTCAAAGACCTATAGAATATGGCATTTAAAATGTTTTAAAAACTTACACTTTTCTCGAAAGTTAGACATGTATGCAGATTCTGGCAGCACCAATTACTTCAGAGAGCTTGATCAGCATTGAAAAAACTCATTATGGAACTTGCCTACAAAATGACATGGCTAGCCATTTGGGCAAGAAACAGCTCTTGCCTGTACTGCTTGACAGTATGCTGTATGAACTGGGCATACTGGGCATGCAGGACCTACAGAAAAATGACTGCTGAACTAGTCAAAAAAAAAAAAAAAAAAAGCAAGATGGTCCTTCGGAGTTTCTCCTTCATAAGAAAAACTGCCAGACATTTTACAGGACACAAAAGAAAACAACTGATAAACTCTGTCAGTACAAGGCAGAACAGATCTTCAAATTTCCTGCTTCACCAAAAAGTCTGGCAGATATTATGGACCTGTGGGCTGAAGATCAGTGCCCCAACATTACAGAAAAACTTTGGGTGACTGTCCAGGTAACAAGATGTCTCTGACAATTCTAGAACTTTGGAAGTTGCTTAAAATGCACTTCCTGTTTACTTAGGTAATATTATATCCTCCTGGGGTTTTTGAATAGTTAAAAACAGATAGTTATAGCTTTCCTTAGTTATTTTATAGGATAAAGATAAGATAGATGATATTTCCTTAGTTTGCCAAATGAAAAATGGACTAAATATTGTAACTATAATTCTTTCCTGATAATTGTTTTGTTATATTTAATTTTACTATGTTAACATTAAAACCTTCCTTTTTATTTAGACAGAAAAGGGGAGATGATGTGGAATGCCATTCTGTATATGTGTTGCTTTTATTGGATAATGAATAAATCTGTTTCAGCCAATGGCTTGGTAGAGTACAGCCAAATGGGAAATCCAAACAGAGATATAGAGAGAAAGTAGGCAGAGTCAGAGAGACACCATGTAGCTGCCAAAGGAGTAACATGCCAGCACCAGTAAGCCACAGTCTAGTGGCAATACACAGATTAATAGAAATGGATTAATTCAAGATGTAAGAGCTAGCTAGAAAAACATCTAAACTATTGGCCAAACAGTGTTGTATTAATATAGTCTTTGTTGATAATTTAGGTCTGAGCGGCTGGGAAATGAACAACCAGTTTGCTTTTACAGTCATGAACTTGAAAGAGTTTAAAAGACTTCAATCTCCAAGGACCAGCTCAGGAAAATCCCGGTAAATTTCTGAGGAAGTTTTGTCATTAAAATCCTTATCAAGCAGGAGTCTGGGAAAACACTGACAATAGGAGTAGAATTTCAGATTATCTGAATCACTTTATCCAAATAGAGAAATTCAATAAGAAAGCAAAACCCTCCAAAAAAATTTACACCAAAATGAAGTAACTAGGAATGCTAATGAGCCTCAAAGCAGGTGAAGACAAACTAACATCACATCCATAGGAGTCATGGTCACTGTCCAGTGAAGGCATCATCAAGTCACCTGAGAACAGGATCTGGGAAGGAGAAAGGTGATTAGCTCATCTCCAGGTGAGCTGCATTATGAAGGTCAATTTGAAGGACAGGCCATACATGCTATCAAAACTCAGCCACCATGGATTCATGCAAGGGATAGGCCTTACACTTCACTCAGACAACAATGGTAAGCGCCCAGGTGAGAGAAGACCAGATAGACAACAGGACTCTTGAGAAAGCCAGCCAGCTTCTTTTCCAACACACAGTAACAACTATGCTGAGTCACAACTCCTTCTAAATGGTTTTATAAAACTTACTTAATGCAAAACTAAAAACACAACATTAGCAATGTCAAGTGCCAAAGTTACCGGGACAAAGACTAAATACAACACAATCCTAAACAAACAAACAAAAATAGTCAAACTAGGAGCTCACACCTATAATTACAGCACTGGGGAGACTGAGGCTAGAGTAGTGCCTAGAGTTTGAGGTTGCCTATTAAACTGCGACTTCCAGGTCAGGCTGAGCTACAAAGTAAGGCCTTATCTCCAAAAATAAAAAATCTTAATGGATAATATCAAGACGTAACTTCTCAAATTTTCTGGCTCCAAAGGAAAAAAAAATATCATTTAGAGAAGAAAACAAATAAACAAATCAAGTATCTTCAGGCAAGAAAGATGACCATCGGCCTTTTAGGTAATGGCATTTTATGCCACAAAATAATGAAATGTGTTCATCACTCTCAAAGATAAAAAGCAAAACACCGATGAAAGGTAAAACTTATTCCATTATGCACTTTCTAAGTAATCTAGTCCCTGATTAACATAAACAGCCTACAAGAGAGCAAAGCCCCTATACTAAATCTGGCTGCACCTCTCTTCTTGCCAGTACGTGTGCCCTTAAAAGTAACAAGGCTGTCCTCTGCCCCCTCTTGTCACCCCCAAGAACAGCCTAGCAGTTTGATTTCCCAAATACACTTTTCTTCCTATCCATGGAATGGTCCAGTGTGATGGTTTCACTGCTCCATGGCTTACAAGTTGTGCCTGAAGGCAGCATTCTGCACTCCGTGAGATTAGGGTTTAAGTATGGTTTTCTCCTACTTACTGGTCATTCTTATTATGATGTAAGCTCCCTCCGTGCTGAAACCTAGAACAGAACTTTTTATTCTGATCCTTTTTAAAAATCACATTCTGACACCACTTCTCACACCCCATTGTTTCTTAATGGCTAAAATCAGGTAAATTGGGCTGGGTGTGGTGGTGCACACCTTTAATACTAGTATTAAGAACACAGACACAGGTGGATTTCTGCATAGCAAGTTCCAGGCCAGCCAAGGCACACAGTAAGAATTTGTTACAAAAAAATTAAAAATAAAAATAAAATTGAAAACACAACAATCTTACTTCCTCTTACATCAACTCATCGAGGCAGCTAGAGCTCTAACCAGTAAAGATAATAACAAACGACAATGGTGCTGTTTAGATACTGGCATTCCTGTCTCTGCTTCACACACAGACATTGTTCCACGGATGGACACTGCTAACAATCCACCATGGTAAACAAGTTCTACAACCCTGTCTACTTAACAGTTCATAAATGTTCAGTTTTTAATAGTTATTTTTAAAAATTTCACCTTAATAGAATTAGAATAAGAAAACAAAGGTCCAAATGACTATTTTAGTAAATACATAAGAACACAGAAGCAGACAATTAATTATACAATTATGGCATATCTATTACAAAATTGCTACACATCATTGGATCAGATTTTTAAAAAGTAACATTTCTAAGTTTTTATTACACAATCTTAAATAAAAGTTTCAGGGCTCAAATTTGTTTAACACACTGAACATATGTTTAGTTAAGATACGTATATTAGTACATAAATGATGAATATTACTAGATCAAAATGTTAACAGTAGGCATTACTGTTTTTCTACTTTGATCATTTTTTATGAATGCATATTAGTATATTCATAATGATTAAAATTACTTAAAGAAATGCAAAGAAAAGCAGACTCTTCAAAGAAAGTAAATTTACACTAAGTTACAGTTACTGCAGGATGGTTTACTTCAGGGAAGAATAAGCATTATTGAGTAAGAAACACCTTCTATAGTTACTCAGAATTCTAATTATTGTGGTATGGGCATGAGTAAGATACAGTCGCAATGTGAAGCAATGAGCACCAGATCTCATCCTGAAGTAGTTCTGGACCTTCTTCTTTCCTAACTGAATTTTCTAAGTGCAAATTTCAGCCTTATGGGAGTCCAGGCTGCAGAAATGATCCGTAACAGCATTTCACTGCTGACTCTAAGTAAGCACTAACAGGAGTCAGTCTTTCCTACTGCTGTCTATGATGAGCAGAAAGAAGCCAAGTGCACAGCTCCCCATCACATCTGCAACTCGGCACAGGACGTCTCCTGTACCCACTTACTCAGTAAACTGAAGAGGGGGCTGGAGAGATGGCTTAGAGGTTCAAAGCACTGACTGCTCTTCCAGAGGTGATGTGTTCAATTCCCAGCTACCACATGGTGGCTCACAACCATTTATAATGAGATCTGGTGCCCTCTTCTGACATGCAGACATGCATTTGACAGAACACTGCATACATAATAAATAAGTTTAAAGAAAATAAGGTATACTAAAGAGAACAAATGATAAATTTGAAATTTTCTTCCTAATATTTTAAATGTCAATGTAATAAATGCAAAAGGTAACTATACACACACACATTAAGTCTAGTTTTTAAGTCACAACTCAAGTCTTACTAAATATTGCTATGACATGAAGTACAAATGATGTACATAAAGACACTAATACCTATACAGACATCTTGTCAAAGATTTTATCTTATTAATCTTTTAATTACCTTTTCCTGCATATAAGACTCCAGATTCTCTACCATACTTTACTATATTAAATGAAATGACTGATCCTAAATTTGGATTATGATATCTTGTCAGACTCCTCCTAATGGCTCCAAGTTTCTTATTTTACCAAAAGAAAAAAAACCCCAAAACCAGACAAAACTGAGCTATATAGGCAAAAGTCATGATCTACGAGAAATAATGTTCTAAAACAGAATAAGTACAAAAATATAAATGATAAAACACAAAATTTCAAATTGTCAATAGTATGGCTTTTCAAATAAACACATTTCATAAAATATGGCACTAAGTAAATGATCAACTTCACATCATTAACATCTTATAATGCCAAACTGAATTTTTAAGAATGCTAATGGTTACAGATCCTTTAAAATGATTTAAATGTCTGCTTTGAAAAAAAAAAATCACCATTTCTTAGCCAGGCATAGAGGCACACAACCTTTAATTCCACCACTCAGGAGGCAGAGGCAGGTGGGTCTCTGTGAGTTCAAGACCAACCTGATCTACATAATAAGTTCCTGGACAGCCAGGGCTACATAGTGAGAAACTGTTTGCCAAAAAACATAAAGTCTTCTTCTAAACATGAAATAAATCTAAAGTCATGTTTCAGTTAGGTTCTTCAGATCCAAGGCTCATGTTTAAAATGAGGGTGATGCTGGATCGGAATCTGCACAGGCAGAAAATTATGGTTATGTTTTACCTTAAAAATTGTTTTCTCTCAACTTCATCCTGTAACTTCCGAATGTAGTTTGAAATCTAAAATTCAATATTACTTTATTCAACAATAAAATGTTTTTATTACATTATTAAAATTATTATGTATTCCACTCTTAGTTTGCCAAAAAAAAATCAAATTTTTAAGGTACTTTTACAACACTCTCCCGCTGACTTCTATCAAAAGCAAGAAATGGAAGACAAAAGAATTTAAACCTGCATTTATTGTGTTCTCAGGAAGACAAGGCCAAACAACTTGAAATATCAGAGGTAAAAAGATAAGAGAAGGAGAAAAGACGGTGTGCAAAATGTGAAGAAGAGGAAGAGGAGAAAGAAAGTCAGGAGGAAAACAGAAAGAAAGGGCAGATAAAATAACATCCATTTAAAACATGGCATTTTTAGATAAGTCAGCATTTCAAATTGTGCTCCCAGAAACAAGACACAGAAAATAATACATATGTAAGCTTTAGCTCAAATCACTAACATTTAACTCAACACCTACTATGTGTCAACAACTTGGGCTAGCTGTTTCTGTTAAGGAGGAACCATTCTCTGGATATCAGAATTTTTGGCTAGAATTTAAAAAGATCTATAACAAACTCTTCTTTTGATTGACATCATTTCTCATAATCTGATCTTATCTGCAAGAAACAGTTTGGACAAACTCTTTAAAGTTGAATCATAACTACTGACAGCTTTTTGTTAGCTGTACAAATAAACTACTTCTGGGGACTAACCTAAGACTATGAAAAATGAAGGCAGCACACGGAGAAGTTAGCTCACACTAAAACAGGGGTGTTGATAATGTTGAGAGATTTAAGAAACTGTAATATATATCATAGGTGGGTTCATATGACACCATTGCCATTGTTCCCTGGTGAGGCCCTAATGCAGTGTACAAGAAAATTCTTAAAAATATGTCAAGAAATAAAAAGGTTTAAGAGTTCCATTATATTTATGGTTTATAAATTTGTCAAACAGTAAATTTGAAAAAGCCTGAAATGCAGTATCCTCTGTCAAAATGGTGCCCTTAATGACAGAATTCTTTGAAAAATGAAATTAAATATATAAGGCACTGACAAGTTTAAACTAGAGGGGGCATTTTAATTATACAAAAGGCTCAACTCTGGTAAGGTCCCCTACTCCAGATTACACTACAGTAGGGGTTTTATCAATTACAATCTATGTATTATATTGTTTGAAGTGACAGATGAGAAAAATGAAGCTAATGAAATACAGTGAAACAGACACCAAGCAAAAGAGAAAAAGCCATCCCCTGATAAGGATTCTAGTCTGCCATCTGTCCCCCTGCCACTCAGTGACAATTACAAATTCTCCTTCAGTTTTCGAGTAGGTGAAGGTGATGAATGAGGCAAGGGCTTTCCTGTGCAGATCCTGACATTCTTTCTGATCTAATCTGAGGTTTAACAGATGACTCAAAGAAAGGCTCAGAGTTCAACAACCTCATTACTAGATTATGCTGTGGAGACTGGAAGGTCTAAGCTCAGTTCTGCAGTGAGAAATAGTTGAACTGTAACAATTCAAGTTTTACAAAGAAGCAAAAGGGGTTTTCTCACAATGCTCATCTTTAGGAATTTGGATTGTTAGCACCACCCTCAGAAATCGTTACAATAACAGAGTAGCAATGATGTTACATATTACAAAAGCATCACCCTTGAGATTCAAATCAAAGAGGGAGGCAATGATCAGAGGCAGTACTGCTCCATCTCTAGTGGTATGCAGTCATAAGGACAAGGCTGTGGGAAGCCATCAACTTCTTAGCAGCAGCAGCAGCAACAATATTCTCAAAAATAGGATACAAAGGTAAAAAGAAAATTAGGGAATTGTTATATCAATATGAGGCAAGGGAGATTTTTCACAGCAAAAAAAAATGACCAAGGATAAAGGGGTAATTTTACACTATTAAAGGAGTCAATCAAGACAATGTAACAGTTTTGGTATTTCTGTCAAAAAACTGATAAGCCTACAATTAGAACCAGAAACTTCAAAATCCCTCTCTAAAAACTGGGAAAACAGAAACAGAAATCAATAGATGTGCAGATGAGGAACCAGATGAGCTGTCTTGACCATGATGATGGGTTCAAGAGAATGTGCATATGTCAAGTTATCAAACTATAATTAAGAGCACAATAAAAATAACGTCATAAATTGAGCTCTTTAAAAAAATTCCAAAACATCCTTCTATCTCTTTAACTGAAAGTTTTTGTTAATTTTGTATAATAATATACACACTGTAATGAAGCAAGGTATTGTAAAGAACACTACAATAATATAAAGTACCGAATACTTTATAAGAACAAACCATGGGAAAAAGTTATTTGAGAGATTCATCTAAAAATCCCGCAGGGCAGGGAATTTGGACTGCTCTTCAGTATTGAGAGGGAGGGGGAATGGAGAGGGGGGAGAAGAGGAGTGGGGATAGGGGGAGGGGAGTGGAGGGAGGGGCAATATTTGGGAGGAGGGGGAGGGAAATGGGAAACGGGGAGCAGGTGGAAATTTTAATTAAAAAATAATAAAAATAAAAAATAAATAAATAAAATATTTGCACAGATACAACGGAAAAAAATCAAATTAAGAACAAAAATAAAAAAGTCTTAGGACTAAGGGTGGGCTACATCTACAAATTAAGTAGAGAATGCAGGAATAATTAGTAGCTGTAAGAAATTAATTTTAAAGGTATAAAATAATTCCTTGGAACCATCACAGGAAAGTCAAAGTGAAAGAAAATGTTTTCGTAGTTTTGATCATTAAACTAATAAGTTGTTTAAAAACAAATCTTACAGGCAATCACACCTATTCTGATCTCTGTGAGCACCAGGCTTGTATGTGTTACATATACTTATATGTTGGGAAAAATATATATATTTTTTGTTTTCAACAAAATCTTCAACACATAAAGATAATCATTAAATTTATTTTTCAAATTAAAACTAGGAGCCAAATGCTATCCTATCATTCAGAGGCCTAAGGAAGGGAAAACTGAATTTAAGACCAGTCTAGGTAATGTAGTGATACTCTGTCTCAAAAAAATAAATAAAATTAAATATTAGATAGATGGATGAATGATGGATGATGGATGGACAGATGAATGGACAGACAGGAGGACACACACACACACTTTGGTCAAAAATTCACTTGGGGATAATATATCCACAAGAATCTGAAACAGGAACTTTAGAAAACTAAAGCTCTGGTGGAAATCGTGCTCACAGCCTTTGATTTTCTGACATGAAAGATGTACCTTTTTGTTGAAAACATAATTAAAATTCACTGACTCTGACGGCATACACAGAACTATTGCAGAAGTAGCTTTCCACATATGTATTAGTTTAACTGCACTATTGGATGTATCTAGGAGTCATAAAAAATTATGTATCTAGGAGTCTTATAAAAAATTAAATGGCTTAATTTTTTAACTGCATTTGTTACCTACTTAAAGTTTTATTTTATGAGCCTTGGTCAAGCATTGACTGTGCAAGTACAAGGACCATCCTCTAACACATTTAACAGTCAGGTGCAGTGGGGTCGGCTGTGCTGAAGAGGGACAGGTAGGTAGATCCCTGGAGCTCACAGGTGGGTCAGCCTACCTGAGTACCAGAGCAGCGAGGGATTCTGTCCCCACCGGGGAAGATGCCTGATAAAAAGACACTGGAGGCTGTCTTCCTTCCTTCACATGCACACATATGGACCTAACTACAAACACATGAACCTGCACTCAAGTACACACATACAACACACACACACACACTCTGAAATAAACTAACGTGTAAAAGAAAAGACATGAAAGGAAAGTCTCTGTAAACTTGGGGCTCTTTAGGTTTCTAACCCTGAATCTTTAGTAATATCTCTAAAAGTAAATTATTTTTAAAATTTCAGATTTGGTTTATTTTTTATGACTGTTTTATGCATACCAAGTGTGTGCCTGATGCCTGCAGAGATCAGAGGAGGGTACCGAATCCCCTGTGACTGGAGTTACAAGTAGATGCTGGGAATTGAGCTCAGATCCTCTGTAAGAGCAATAAAGGCTCTTACTGAACTGATCCATCTCTTCAGCTCCCAAAACTAAACTTTTAATTAAAGAAAAAAATAATCAGCATTAAAGGTAACTATGATCATTAGTATTATTAATAAAATTAGTGGCTAGAGAGATGGCTCAGTAGGTAAAGGTGCTTGGCTACTAAGCCTAAAACCAGAGTACAATCCCCAGAATCCACATGTTAAAAGGAAAGAAAACTCCTACAAGTTGTCCATTGATCTACACACACACACACAAACACACACACACACACACACACACAAACATACACATACATGTACATACATGCACACAATAATTAAAATAATTTCTCAAATCGACTTAAACTCATCATCCTTATTGAAGCACAAAATGAAAAAAATGGAAGAATTTAACAACTTAGAGCAACAGTTCTCAACCTGTGGTCTGTGGTTCCTTTTGGGGTCAAATGACCCTTTCATGGGAGTCACTTAAGGCCGCTAGAAAACACAGGTATTTGCATGACAATTCATAACTGTAGCAAAATTACAGTTAAAAAGTAGCAGTGAAAATGTATGATTGGGATCACCAAAGCATGAAGAACTGGATCAAAGCATTGCAGCATTAGGAAGGTTGAGAACTACTGACTCAGAGTTTATTCATTTGCTTTGCTGTTGTGTTGACAGCTACACAATGTTCTTCCTAACACTTTCATAGAGAGTAAAGGTTTCTGCTCCTCCAAAGGAAGGGTAAGGAAATGAGTGCGTCATTATGGAGCCGGTTCCCAGATGGACCGAGTGTCAGTGTCACACACAGCCTAAGCTCAACAATGAGCTCAGCTTATATCTCACAAGATGCAGTGACTATTTTATCCTCTGTTGTTATGAAATGTCCCATTTTCCCTATCCATCACTTAGTTAACATAATTTCTGAGAATAAAATATAAATTTAGCATTTGAAAAAAATCATCTTTGATTCCAAGCATCCAATGCACACTAGTGAATTTAAGAACCTTCATGAAGAGCCTGCTCATAGTTTTCATAAAACAAAATTTACTATCATTTTCCTTCATACGTGAGAATGCAGTATAAAAAAACAGAATTTGTCTAAGTCACATTTTTGGAATGCAAAGGATTGTCACAAAGAAAGAATATACAAATTCACAATGAAGAAAGACAACCACCCACCATTTTTGAACTTCATCTCCTTACAAAAATGAATACATATTACACCAAAAATTGGGTACTTCATTAAATTGTGAGATGGGACAGTGAAGAGACCAAGCATTAAAATTAATGCTGTTTCTCTAACAATACATGTAAAAAATTTCACTTTAGAATATATTTATAACTCGCATTCATTTTATATTAAAAACAGAATTATAAAATCACCAAAATATCAAATATACATCAGTTCTTTTGTGAGAAGCCTTTTAAAATGCTAGAAAAATTCTTCAGTTAAATTAGATAAAAACATAGAACAATAAAGCTTTCTTACTCAGCAGCTACCTATTATGTTTAACAGTCTTAAAATAAAATGTGTCAAAGGTCAAGAGTAAGTTATCTGAGATGTCAAGTACACTGGGTCAAAGGGATAGTTTTATTAGGTCAGAAGTGACATAAATAAAATCTTATATGCCAAAGAAGAAGGGTAATAGACATGGTGTATAAAATATAAAGACATCATAGGCGACAAGTAATAAGTTTAAGTAGAACAAGTGTGTTTACTATAGATACCTTCACTGATTAAAAAGGAAACTTCCATGTGAGTAAAACAGCCTCTCTATAACACAGCTCATATGCTATATTACCAATGTTGTTTTTAGGGGAAAGGAGCTTTCATTAGAACAGTTACATGGATTAACTAAGAAGTCAAAAAGTTTCATTATTTGCAACTGACAGAGTACACAAAATAAGCACATCAATCAAACCTCAATCTACAAAGACTAAATAAAGACCACTAAAATAACTAGAAAATTTACATTGCTACACATTGTTTTATCAGTCTACTATTCTTTCCTTTTCATCTCTTCTCATAAATGAAGATATATATCTTTATATGTATATATATATATATATAATATATGTATGTATATATATATAATAAACTGAGTTTATATATCTGAGATATATGTATGTATGTGTGTGTATATATATATACACACACTGCAGAATTTTTTCCATTCTTAAAACTGGGAATTTGTGGATGCCAGCAAGCACTCTCACCAAGCTGCACCCATTATCCCAGAAAACTTTTTAACTTTTACCTTTAATTTACTTTGAAATGAATAATATATTCAGCTTTATTAAGGAAATCTACTAGCAAATGTTTTTAACAAATAAATACATTTTTAATCTTTTTATTTTTTATGTTTTTAGTAACAGAAAGTAGTACCCATCATTTAGGGCAGTATTTTCATTTAAAACAAACAGTCTTGAAAGAAGGATAGAGGTCACTGGTTTGTTTCATTTTATTTGATTTTGTTTTTCTGTTATTTGATACAGAGTCTCAGTCCCAGCTGGCCTTGAAGCCTAGATCCTCCTGCCTCTGTCTTCCTACGGCTGGGATGTAGGCATGGGTCACCACAGCCCACAGGTGGCTACAATTAAAATAAAATTCAAACAAAAAATAGGAATATTGTAAAAGATTTAAGTAGAAAAATCCATACCACCTTCTCTAAAAGTACTCATACAATCTGAGTAAAAATTCAAAATTAAAGGCTGGGTGATGGTGACAAACACCTTTAATTCTAGCATTTGGGAGGCAGAGGCAGGCAGATCAATGTGAGTTCAAGGCCAACCTACTCTACAGAGCAAGTTCCAGGACAGACTCCAAAGCTACACAAAGAAACACTGTCACAAAGATTCAAAAATGATAAATTATTTGAGGCAAACTAAATAGATAACTAGTTCTATATTCCACTTCAACTGTATTACAATTACATAGAATTTACAAAGAAATTTAGAGGTATATTCAAATACTATCTTTAAAGATATGTATACTTTTCCACTTGAATTAAATTCAACTCAGTAAATGTTTACTAGAAATCTAAACTAAGTATCAAATATAAACTCATAGAAATTCAACACTGGAGACTTAATTCCAGCCACAACAAACTGGCTACTACTAGATTTATCTTCCAACTCCAAAGTCTACACAAAACGCAAAAGGCAAGCAAGTAAAGGTAGTAAGGAGCAGTTAGACAGCCAGTACTTGTGGCCAGAACCTCAAATGACAAGGACAAGCAGCCCCAGAAGTATGCTTCCACTGCCACTGGTTCTTCCTTATGGGCTTATGTCAATTGTTGGCTTGGGAGTATGGACTACAAATGAGAATTAATGAGCTGGAGACAGCCAGAGTTTAGAGCTGTAAAAGGAGGAAATGGCAGAGAAAGGAGCCTGGCCACTTTTGTGCAATTTCTCTTTAACCATCACTTATATCCAGAAAATCAGGAGTAAAACGTCATTTTATTCCTTCCACATATTTACATAGAACTTTACTAAGAAACCAGTCACCAAATTATTCACTTCCTCAGAGTATTCAGCTGAGAGGACTGCTTTCAACCCAGAGCACGCCTTTTCTGCTCAAACTCCCTCACCTCATCTCCTAGAGTAGCCAAAGTCTACACAAAGGCTTTCAGATACTTGCTACTGAGAAGTAATACAATTCCCCAGGTGTATTTCCCTTTCTTTTGACAACTCAATAAATAAAATTTTATTCTATGCCAATTGCATTACTGATGGT
The DNA here is from genome assembly GCF_950005125.1 of Chionomys nivalis. NCBI lineage: Eukaryota > Metazoa > Chordata > Mammalia > Rodentia > Cricetidae > Chionomys > Chionomys nivalis. Next base: position 54,631,553 of record NC_080089.1, read on the forward strand.
CTTTGCCTGTAGGGTATTAATAAAAATCTAATTGTAACATGGAGGGTTCGGCCTGCTTGTTGTTTGTGTTTTTGTCCTGCCCTGTACCCCACAACTGTTTAGTCCCAAAGAAAATCACACATAGGTCTCCATAAATTATAAGCTGATTGGCCCATTAGCTCTAGCCTCTCCCTGGCTAACTCTCACATTTTGATTAACCCATTTTTCTGATCTATGTTAGCCATGTGACTCATTACCTTTTTTCAGTGGGGCAGATCACATCCTGCTGCTTCAGTGGTCTGCTTCCTCCTTTCCAGAATTTTCCTGTTGCGGGAGGTCCTTCCGCTCCTCCTGCCAATAGCCGCTGAGATACCAGCCCATCGGGGCGTGGTCTCTCTCCCTTTAAAAAAGCGGCCACTTCCCTCCTCGCGCTCTCTTACTTCCTGCTCCACTTACAGCGACTAGACTCCCTTCCTGATTGCGCAGAGAGCTGTTGTCTGAGACGGTAATCTGTAAGTTTTTTCCTCTTTAAATAAATAACCATTATATTAATCATAATTCCAAACTAGAGTTGGATTGTTTGTGACTTACGCCTTCGCCTTCATTTTCCTGTTCTCATTACATCATTTTTATTTCCTGTCTGTTTTTTTTCCGCCTATATTTTTTGCCTGGCCAATCAGCGTTTATTTAAAACATGATTGACAGATTACAGACAATTCTCCTGCACCATCTAATAAATATGATTGCTGCAGTGTCACAGAAAAAATAAGGTCCAGTCTCACAAAAAGATGAAGACATAGGAAAGTACATATCATGCAGTATCATCTATATGAAGTTCCAGAATAGGCAGGAGAAATTGATGCTATCAGTACACTAGTCATAGTATAGGGAAATTAATAGTGAATGGGCAAAAGGGAATCCTCTGGGTGGCAGAAGGAGCTTTTTGATGCTGTGGCTAACTCCTTGATTGGCCTCATTCATGACAAGAATGGTCTTTGTTTTTTAGACAGTGTGGCTAGAAATGGAAAAGGTCACATAATAACAGGTTCTCCAGATAATGGAGGACTGCTTCCTCATTATGTGAACATATTTTTAATATCACTGGGTTATTTCAAGCAAAATGTTACATTTTTAAACCTAGTGATAGGAATAGTATGGACATAGAGTGTGAAATTGATGCTTTATTGGAACATAAGAAAATAGAAGCCATGCACATTCCAAAGAACCCCTCTAGCAAGTGGTAAGTACATCCAGAGTTTGCAGATAAGATAAATATACAAGAATTCTGCAAAGCAGAAGTTAACAAAGACAGTGTCTATGCCATATTTGTCTCTCATATTGAAATCTATAAAAATTCTACAAATGATCGACAGAAGATGACTTAGGATTTTATTGTTGTGAAGAGAAACCATGACCACGTCAACTCTTATAAAGAAAAATGTTTAACTGGGGCTAGCTTACAGTTTCAGAAGTATAGACCATTATCACCATGGCAGAATATGGCGGCATGCAAGCAGATATAGTGCTGAAGAAGGAGCTAAGAGTTCCGCATCTTGATCCCCAGGCAGCAGAAGCAGACCACATCACTAGGCCTACCTTGGGCACATAGGAGACCTCAAAGCCCACCTCCACAGTGACACACTTCCTCCAACAAGGAAACATCTACTCTTACAAGGCCACACCTTACAGTGCCTAACAGGACAAGAATTCAAACACATGAGTCTATGGGGCCAGAACTATTCAAACCATCACTGTCCACTCCCTGACCCCCACAGACTTATGGTGATAACATAATGCAGAAACACATTCAGTCCAACTTTAGAAGTTCCCATAGTCTTTCACAGTTTCAACAATCTTTAAAAGTTCAAAGTCTCTTCTAAGGTTCATGTAATCTATTAACAGTAACCCCCTATAAAATCAAAATAAAAAAAAAAAACAGATCACATACTTCCAAAGTGTGATGGCACAGAATATACATTAAAATTCCAAAAGTGAGAATAGTGAGGAAAATACTGCACAAAGCAAGACCAGCTGGGCAAACTCCAAACTCTGCATCTCCATGTCTGATATCAAAACGGTCTTCAGACTCCAAACCCTTTGAGCTTTGTTGACTGCAACACATTTCTTTCTCTTAGGCTAGTTCCACTTTCCGTTAGCAGCTTTCCTCAGCAGCTATCCCATGGGTCTATATCTCTAACATTTTGGGGTCTCCAAGGAAAACCAGGTTTCACCTTCACAGCTTCACTTAATCGCTCCTCTGGGCCTCCTGAGGGACACCCCAGACGTATGCCTGACCTCAGCAGTTTTCCTTAGTCACAGAGGCTGATTCCACAACCCCTTTCTTCCATCCTTGACTCTAAAGCTAGAAACACGTAGCCAAAACTGCCAACTTCTGCTGCTTGCTGGGGCTGGTACAAAGCCCATTTCTTCAATTACATTTTTAAGAGCTCTCTGTTTTCACTGGGTTTCCTTCGCTGTGTATGCTTAGCTGTCCAAGAATTTGCTCTGTAGACCAGGCTGGCCTTGAACTCAGAGATCTGCCTGCCTCTATCTCCAGAATGCTGGGATTAAAGGACTGTACCACTGACTCCTGGACCTAAACTTTTCTTTAATTCCTTTCCACAAGATGGAAGCTAAGCTGGGTGGGATCTTCCCCTGAAGTCACCACTCCCTTTATTCCATTTAACATCTGACTTTTTTTTAATCTTTTTATCTCCTTGAACACAGGACTTAGGTCCATTTCACTTCTTGGTACCGCTTTTCTCCTCAAATTGTACATATTGTAACTTGCCTTGCTCAGCTTGCTCCTTTCCATTATAGATCTTTAAAAGAGTGATCACCAATAACCACAGGACAGAGTCTATACTAGGCTGTTTTGAGATTTTCTATACCAAGGGAATTAATCCAAATCTCTTCACTTTAGCCTCAGGCAGACTCTTCAGACAAGAGCAAAAGGAAGTCATGTTATTCACCAAAATATCACAGTAACAACATACTGAAATTCTTCTCCTCTGAAACCTCTTGAGCCAGGTCCTACATTTCAAATCACCCCCATCACCATGGTCTTCAATGTTTCTACTAGCATGGCCCATTGAGCGATGCTTGAAGCAAACACTACTTTCCAAACCCAGAGTACCAAAGTCCAAATTCCTCCAAGCAAAAATATGGTCAGGCCTACAATAGCAATACCTCAATCCCTGATACCAACTTCTATCTTAAGATTTCTATTGCTGTGGAGAGACACAATGATCACCTGAACTCTTATAAAGGAAAACATTTAGTTGGAGCTAGCTTACAATTTCAGAGCTTCACTCCATTACCAATATGGTGGGATATGGTGGTGTGCAAGCAGGCATAGTGCTGGAGAAGGAGCTGAGAGTTCTACATCTTGGTCTATGGGCAACAGAAAGTAAACTGTGAGCCATACTGGGTATATCTTGAGTATATAAGACATCAAAGTCCACCTCCACAGAGACACACTTCTTCCAACAAGGTCAAATATACTTCAACAAGGCCACACCTAATAGTGCCACTCCCTATAGATCAAGAATTCAAACACAGGAATCTACTAGAGCCAAATACCTATTCAATCACCATAGAAGAGGTACAGTTTGATCCTAAGAAGCCCAAGTTGAATGGCTATAGTACACCTGTGAAGAACATGGAGTCTTTACTCCAACAACCTAAAATGCTCCTAGAAGGTAAGAACCACAGTACATATGTTAAAGGATATATTGCAGGAGGCTTTTTTGGACCACCAGCCCCCAAATCATGACACAAAGACTTATTATTAATTATAAGAGCTTGGTCTTTGATAGGCTTGTTTCTAATTAGATCTAATAAATTAACCTATTTTTTATTACATGTTATCACGTGATTCATGGTTTTTACCTCTCCTCCTGCATGTCCTGTTTCTTTTGTGTCAGTTGGTGACTCTGCCTTTTTTTTTCCCCAAGACCTCTGTCTCCAGAAATTCCGCCTAACCTCTTCCTGCCTAGCTAATAGTCATTCAGCTCCTTATTAAACCAATTACAGTGACATATTTTCACATAGTATAGAGGAATATTCCACAACAATGTACAGAAGGAGGCACCTGAAAATCAGAAAAAAAAGAGACATGTTGCTAACACCCATTTGAATAGAATCCACTATTTCCCATATCATATTTAGCATTAAACTAATCCAAGTTCCTCTGGATGCCAAAAGAGACAATAAGTTACAGGAAAAGGAGCAAATTACTATATAATAAAATATAAATAACAAATTATTGTCTCTCTTGGATCTTGCTGTATGTGAAAGAACCAAGCAGACTAAAGCAGATGGGAAGAGAGTACATGAAGCTGGTAACACTAGTCAGTGGCAACACTAAGAACATCATATAAGTCCTGAGAGAGAACAAACTGTATAGGACTGTCTTAGTTAAGGTTTTTATTACTGTGAAGAGACACCATGACCACAGCAACTCTTACAAAAGAAACATTTAATTAGGGGGACTCACTTACATTTTCAGAGATTTATTCCATTATCATGGGACAGAGGGCATAGGGACATACAGGTCGACATGTGGCTGAAAGAATAGCTGAAAGTCCTAAATCTTGCAGGCAACAGGAAGTTTACTGACTTACTGGGTGGTATTCTGTGCATATTAAACCTCAAAGCCCTCTACCATAGTGACACACTTCCTCCAACAAAGTCATAGCCACTCCAACAAGGCCATATCTACCAATAGTGGCATTCCCTATGAGATTATTGGGGTCAATAATATTCAAAATACCACAAAGACTAACAAGATGGCTCCACATCAACATTCAAAGTTACACTTCTGTATTAGTTAGGGTTCCTATTTCTGTGAAGAGGCACTGTAGAAATTAGCTCGATTCGTGAAATAACCAGGCTAGTTAAAGGATAAAACAATTATATTTTTATTTATTATAAGGGGATAACTCATGAAATAGGAACAAGAAGTTCAAGCTCAGCTGTGCCCCGTGGAAATCACACAGAAAGAGCACACCTGGTCCGTGTGCCTGTTTTTCTCTCCCAGTCCCAGAAAGCCATGCCTTAACTTGGATCCACCTCTTAAAGATAATAGGCTACCAAGGTTTCCCCATCAAGACAACATGACCACAAAACTCTTATAATGGGGTGGCTTACAGTTTCAGAGGTCTACTCCATTATCATCATTGTGGGACACGGTGGTATACAAGGAGACATGATGCTGGAGAATGACCCAAGAATTCTACGTCTTGGCCCGAAGACAATAGGATGTGAACTGTCTCACTCGCTGTAGCTTAAGCAAAGGAGACTTCAAAGCTCACCCCCACAGTGACACACTTCCTCTAACAAGGCCATACTTTCTAATCATGCTACTGCTTTTGTGCACCATTTTTTTCCAAACCACCATACCATCTGTTAAAGAAGTATTTCAGTGGGGAAGAGAAGATACAGCTAACTGTGTGAATACAAATGCTGAAGACTATGAAGAAGTCTTCCAAGTCATGAGATTTGCTGAAGCAATCCAAGAGGTGAAGTAGTGAAACCAGTAGTGATATGTGGATTGACACAAGAAGGTGAAGGAGAAATCTGGCTAGGCAGGATGACTAGATGAGCCACTGGTGACAGAAATGATTCTAAAGAGCTTCTCATCATTGCCCCGTGCAAACTTTGGCTATCAATAAGAGATCCTTCCTAAAGTAATTGAAGTTTTGAAGAAACAACATTACCTATGACAAGTGATAACTGAGGAGTTTAGCAAACAATATATTACTTTCAAAACTTTTTAAAAAGAAAGTGACAATGATATTTTAAATAAAAAAAAATTACAGGTTGATCTCAGGACTGAAATAAAAAAAAATTACAGGTTGATCTCAGGACTGAAATCAGAAATAGAATAACTGGAGAAGAAAAAATTTTGAAGTGTAAGACTGAGATTTTGGAGAAAACTACAGTCCACGAAGATGATAAATACAACCTACAGCAGGAGCTTAAAATCCAGAGTCAGAAGCTTTAGCTTTGTCTGACAAGCACAAAGGCCAGGTTGTAAGGCATGTGACAGATGAAATGGCAGAAGGAATGTGAGAATCAGGTAGCAGTTACTCAGAGATGCAGAATAAACTGTGGCTCAAAGACAAAGAGCTCAAATAGTTGAAGGTCACTGGGACTAAACCCAAACCTGAGAAGCCAGAGACGCTCCTGAGAGTCACACATGCCTAATACACCAAGCACTGTCTGACACAGAAAGCCCCATTCTTTAGGGATCAGATGAGTAGATTATAAGTCTACTTCCCTCTAATGTGCAAAATGAGACAGTTATGCAATCACATGTCCCTTACACTACTACAGTGTCTGTTGAAAATGAAAAGGTGCTAGCTAAGAGTGAGAAGTACATGCTGACCCACCAGGAAGGAGCTTCCAATAGGGAAATTCAGATTAAAGTAAGGGTGATGTTAACGAAGTGATGAACAATCTGTTCAGTTTACTGATGTTGAAACTTTAAAATAAGAATCATCAACTGGCATTCAAAAATAAAGTTCCTCCACAGTAGCACCTCCCAACCAGAGGGTACAGACTTTGAATAGACTGATGTAGAAACTAAGTGTTCCCTGATGGAGATGAGAGCAGGACCTCAACTGGGACCCCAGTATCAGTATCACTCACAACTCAAGTGGAAAAGGCCTTGAACTGACAGTCCTGGTATCAAAACGTTTTTGTTTGTGTTGGTGACTTCTCTAAATCAGTGCCATAGCAGTATTGGGGTCATCTTACAGAAGAGAGTATGTAGATACACTGAATTTTTTGTGACTTTTCCAACTGCTCAAATATTTTCTAGGATTTTTTAAACAAAACAAATTCTGCTATTGATAAGATAAAAAATGAACTTTAAACATATCTAGCAATTAAGACTTTCAAAATAAAGATGATGATTGGCCAACAGTAAAACCATTTTAGGAACTGTTTAGAATTCTGTATGTATATTCACTTCCTAACCTTCAGATATGCCAAAGGAATTGAAATAATAAGCACAAGACATGCACACATGCACACACACACACACACACACACACACACCCAGTAAGACAGCTCAGTGAGTGCAAGTGTTCACTATATAACCCTGATGGCAAACCTGAATTCACTCCCCAGAGCCCATATAATAGAAGAGTTAGCTGTCTTTGGTTACTCCTACGTCAAAATGGGAGGTGAGAAGCTTGAGCATGCAGGGCAGTGGCAAATATTAACTAGAGACTCTGCTTCAAAAACAAGGTGGAAGGAAAGAGCCAACCCCCAAAGTCATCTCCCGATCTCCTCTCACCACACTCACAAAATAACTGAATAAAAATAAATCTTAAATATAAGATATCTACTAATAGGTGTTGTCCTCAAAGAAACCACAATAATCTTTCCTGGGCATCTTAACAGATGTTTATCAAGTATGAATTCTATATCTTTAGTAAACTTTAGACATTCTGTATAATAAAGAAAACAAATTCATAGATATTCTAGTTCAAGAACAACTGAATAAAAAATTATAAACATTCATAAAAATATATAATTTTAGCATACAATAACTATAGGTAAGAAAATAAAACATTTCTAAAACTATGTAAATGATTTACTAATCCAGTATCAACCACTTACATGAACTAGACATTGATCTATGTTTTCTAAAACATTTGATAAAACATGAATGAATTCCTGTCTCAAATTAATAACAAAATATTATAACATCTTTTTTAAAGATGTGTGTATGTGTGTGTGTGTGTGTGCGCGCGCGAGCCTGCCTGCCTGTACCTACCATATACAAAGTGCATGTAGTTGCCCACAAAGACCAATTGAAGGCATCAAATTTGCCAGAACTGGAGTTACTGGCAGTCATGAACCACTCAATACGGTGCTCAAAAACAAATTCTGGTTCTCTATAAACTCTGGTGCTCTTACCTGCAGAGTCACCTCTGGAGCACCTGAGTATAACTTCTTTTTTTGTTTGTTTGTTTGTTTTGTTTTTTTGTTACAAAGGCGTATTGTTTATTCTTATCAGCATCACTGACTCTCAGGGTTCACATTTCCCAACACCGCTCCTCTCCGTACAGTAGTTAATGTGCAATCTCACTTGTGGGCCTGGGAAGGGTAGGGGCTTGGTTCTGGGTGGGAAGGGCACTGGCACTTCACATGGGCCAGTGGGTGATGACTGTCCCCATGAGAGGCGTGGATGGGTGGGAGGGTAGCCACTGGATTTGCCCCTAGTTGTCTTTCCTACTAGGTGGGTTACTTTTTCACTCTCCTGGGTGCTTGGGGTGGGAGCATGCAGCTCTCAGGAGGACAGAGCAAGCAGCTGACCGTCAGTGGAGGGGCGCAGGGGTGGCTCCTGAGGTAGTAAGGTACAACCCTGTCTTTGGCTCTCCTAGTGATTAGTTTTCTCCCCTGTACCCCTACTTTATACCTCCCCCACCCTAAGCCCGGGAGTCAGGGCCACCTCCTGAGGTGCTTGGAACCAACGGGCTCTGCTGCCCACTCTACACGACCTCTCAGTCCCATGGAGCTGCCCCTTTACTAAGCCTGGGCAGGGAGCACAGCCTGCCCTCACCATGGCCAGGCTCAGCTTCTTGCCAAGTTTCCAGGAGATTGTGCTTTGGGATCTTCGCTGGGGGAGGTGGGACAACAGGCCGGACAAGGGTAGAGGGAAGGGGTATGACTAAGGTACTTGTGCTTCAGCTAGGGGTGTCAACTCCCCTCCACTTGGTCACCCAGGGCTAAGGTACTGGGGGCTAAATCAGACCCAACATCCCACCCTCACTGTAACTCTTTCAGATGTTAAGAGGGACCCTGGCAGATTAGAGGGTGCTGCTGGCCTGGAGGCAGGTCTCCAGATCTGACTCAAAAGGCTCCATCCCACCTTCTCCAATCCTGCAACTCCTTGCCTCTGAAGAGGCAGCTAGAATGCAGAGTTGGGGAGAGGGAAGGAGGTCAGGGCTAGAAGAGAGCCAGTGAGATGGTGAAATGACATTAATGAGGGAGTGACAGAAACCCTGCGCTCACACATTAAACTCAGAAACCCAAGAGCTCGCTCCTGGAGAGTTGAGAGTGGAGGAGCGGCCAGGGAAAGCTCCACAGACCACCAACAATGGATGTGGACCCTGCCCGCCTCAGCCCCCAGGAGTGGGCTCAGCCAGCTGGGACCTGTGAGCACCCTTAAACTGTAGTCCTAGGGGAGAGGAAGCTGGTTGGATCCACAGGAGTCCTGGGGCACTGGGAATGGTTCCCTGTGGAAACATGCACCCACATTACACACACACACACACACACACATATTCAGTTTTCCCTACATCCTGCCTTCCACAGCCCAGGGACCCAGGGGACCTCAGACACATTCCCACTGATTTGAAAAATAAAAGGAAATCTTATACTTCATTATTTCATTCGCTAAAAAAAAAATGTTTCAAAAAGTTATGTACAGGGGGTGGGGGCCGGGAGCTCTGCCCAGGAATGGATGGGAGAAGGGCTTCTTAAAAATCTTTTAAAATAGATTCTACTTATTTAGGCTGTGTGTGTACATACTCAGTTGTTTACGTGCCATGGCATGTAGGTGGGGATTATTACATGACAATTTGAAGGAATCAATTCTCTTCTTCCACTATGTGAGTTTCAGGGATCAAACTGAGGCTGACAGCTTTGGCTGCATGTGCCTTTTTCCTCTGCGCTAGCTATCTCACAAGTGCAAAATACTGTAACTCTGAAACAAAAATTATGTAAGTGATAACAAAAATTGTTTGTATATGTATACTAAAATAACAACATATATGCCTATTATATTAATTGAGCTATTAAGTGCTAAGTATGGGTCTAAATTGTTATATGAATACAAATCAATATGGAACTCATAATAAAAGAGCACACCTAGATAGTCAATTAGTACTTGTAAAAAACAGAAAGTAAAGCTTACCACTTCTTCATCTGAAAGTTCACGCCCCTGGATACTGCTATTCTCTCTCACAGCTTGCTGATGTTTTTTCCCTTTGATGTGGCTAAAGAGATAAACTTCTGAAGCGATCTAAAAACACAAAATCAAAGCCATACCAATCAACATACCACTGTATACAATAATAAGAACTAAACATTCAATCCAGTATTTTTATAAAAGTTCAGATCATTCTAGAATATATAATACATACATATATATGTATATATATATGTATATATATATGTGTGTGTGTGTGTGTGTGTGTGTGTATATATATATAGCTTAAAATATTTCCCCTAGAATGCAATTCTGAGACTAAGTTTAAAGACTCAAGTCTCAGTTCTCAAAAAGTTGGTTTTGATTTCTGGTCCCAATACATTAAAATATTGACTTAATCTATGATTAAGCAGGTAAACAACCATTTTAGTAACAACTGCATACACCAGCACTTTATACTGCCATTCCTAAATGCTATTATTTGTAATTCTTACTTTTCATTTAAAATCCTCAAAGAAGTCAATAGCACTTAATAGATGTCTTAGCACAAGATTTAAAAGGCAGGAAGCCTTTTAATAAATTTTAGCAATAAATTATATCAAAAGACTATTAACAGTGACAACCACCTACCAGGACATTGCAGAGAGAACACTGCTTCTTTCTTTCATAAGGGGTCAGTTTAGGGGCATAATCAGTACTTGCATGGCGCCCACTGCTTAACTCAGCAGCCTTTTCTTTCCTTTGTTCAATCTGTTCCATGTGCCTTCGAATGCTTTCATCATGCTGTAGACAGGGTCAAAGTGTGAGAAAACTTAAAAAGTATTCAAGTTATACTAAGATCTTGGAAAAAGAATTTCCATTAAAACTTCTAAAATAATCCAAAAGTACCTGGTTTCAGTATTAACTTTCACACTGAACAACAAAGTTCACCGTCTTTTAACATATCACTCTTGCACAATAATGCTCCTAAAGTGTGTCCACAGGATGGTAGTGCATGTTTTGTGGGAACAGTTTCATAAACAAATTTGTAAAAGAATAAGTTAAATATTTCTAACATAGAACTTCATACATCTTCTAGCACATCACTGTGCTCAGAGACTCAACATTACTGGTTACTTGGAGGTAGAATTTGGTAAGCGTCTACCCACTACCCATTTGCCTCCCTATCAAACACTATGATAAGTGCTGACCCACAGGAACACTCATGCTTAGACACACAGCAGGAAAGTGACAAAATCATACTACAGTATATAATTGCCCTATAACTACTTTTTCACTTCCAATCACAATCCCAAGAAAATCTTTTTTGTGTTAACACTATTTTGTATAGCCAGAATGTATCTTACTCAACTGAATTTTCTATTTTCTTTTTTTTTTTTTTTTTTTTTTTTTTTTGGTTTTTCAAGACAGGGTTTCTCTGTGGTTTTGGAGCCTGTCCTGGAACTAGCTCTTGTAGACCAGGCTGGTCTCGAACTCACAGAGATCCGCCTGCCTCTGCCTCCCAAGTGCTGGGATTAAAGGCGTGCGCCACCACTGCCCGGCTTGAATTTTCTATTTTCAACTACTCTTTTCAAGATTCAGCTGAGTAATTATTCTTCCTAACATTTGATAGACCATAACCTTACCTCTACTATGCTGAAGTTATCTGCTAACATCTGAATTTTATACTAGATTAGGCATTTCCTAAAAATGGGACTCCAATCTTATCCATTTATTAATATTTGCTGCACTGAATTTAAATGAATGATAAATTCCTATCTTTCAGATTAAAAAGTTACTATCTCTACAAGGAGCCAACAAGTAAATCATTGATACAATATAAAGCACTTCTTTAGCAGAGACCACCTACATGTTATAATACTGGGAAATCTTTTTCTAGAAATTATTAGTATTTATAATCTTCCAAGTTAGAACTATGCAATTCAAAAGTATTGAAATCAAATGAATAATTGCTAGATAATTAAAATAATAAAGTACTATTAATAATTACTCTGGGACAATGGTCTTGTAGAGATTTGCCAATTGTATTTTAATAAAATGTTGATTGGTCAGTAGCCAGGCAGGAAGTAGAGGCAGGGTGACCAGGCAGGAAGAGCGGCGAGGCAATAAGAACAGGAGAATTCTGGGAAGAGGAAAGCTCAATCTGCAGTCATCACCCAGACACAGAGGAAGCAAGATAAAAACACCTCACTGATAAAGGTACCAAGCCATATGACTAACATAGACAAGAATAATGGGCTAATTTAAGATGTAAGAATTAATGAATAAGAAGCCTGAGCTAATAGGCCAACCAGTTTATGTTCATAATTAATGCAGACCTCTATGTATTTCTTTGGGACAAATGGCTGCAGGACCAGGTGGGACAGAAGCCTCCAGCAACAAATAATGACTTCAAGTTATTTATTAACTGATTAATAAGAGTAAATACTAAATATTTTTATTATTGTTCCACAATGATTCTATAATATCAAAATAAATTTATAACAAAATAAATTTGGTTGCCAAACAGCTGAGTTTGAGTCAGCTATGACTCATACATAAAAAATCTGTTATCTAAATATTATAAATACAAGTTAATTCAACTTTTATTCCACATTAATTCAACTTTTATTCCACAGAATTTTATAATGTGCTCCATTTAAGCTCTCAATTTTCAAATTAAAATAACATGCTGTCCTGACCTTGAGCTGAATTTTTTTCTGCAGCTCTTCCATAGCTTCTTGCTGAGCTGCTGTGAGTGCTGCCAACCGTTCTTCCCTGTCTCTGTAAGACACAGTCAAATCTGTAGGTTCACCTGCTTGGAGTAACACACCTCAATCTCATGAAACAAAAAAATACAATTTAGTTGCAAGGCTTATATTTTCTCAAATATTGCCTAATAAATACTTGAGAAGCAATAGTAGTTTGTTCATCCTGTTTGTTTTTAGTAATGAAGCAATACAGCTGATTAACTATGAAAATAAGTTTCTGACCCCAAGAATAGTTCTGGAACTATCATTAAATATAAAATATTGAAAACATAATTTATACCTATCTTCTTAAAAATATTATTAATATCACAAGGAAACAATAGAAAAGTTATAAACCAATAAGCAAAGTGAACAGAAGAGGTAACTATGATGTGCTCTGAATATCAACATTTCAACTGAAAAGCAAAACAAAGAATACTGGTATCTGAGCTTTCGGGGAGGAATTAGAAAGGAAGGTGTTTTGATGAGAAGCTCAGAAACACAACAACTGTAGCAGATCACCTGCTGCCGCCTCCACCTCCTCTCTGCCCCATCTCCAGTGAACCAAGCAGATCTCCTCCAGCCTGCCTCCCCACACATCCTGTGGTTCTAGCACCCCACTCCAGTAGGCTTCCTCTAGGAACTTGCCAGGCAAGTCTGACATGGAGGCAAATAGGCCAGCAGTTCTCAAGCTATGGAATGTAACCTCTTTGGTGGTCAAACATCCCATTCCCAAGGGTCACATATCAGATATTTAAATTATGAATCATAACTAGCAAAATTACAGTTATAAGTAGCAACAAAAATGATTTTATGGCCAAAGGTCACTACAACATGAAGGACTGTGTATTAAAGGGTCACAGCATTAGGAAGTAGTAAGTCATTAAAGCAGGTAGGTAGGCAAGCTTCAGATTTTCACCCCTCCCTCTCTTCTCCATAGCCAATCCCCCAGTTTCATCCCTATTTGTGGCCACTTCTCACTCTTTGTCCCCATTTCCAAGGGACTAATCAAATCCTAGTAGAACACCCTACTCTCTTCCCTCCTGTGGAACCCCTCACAGCCCACCCCTAGCCCATCCTCCTACCTAAGTGCCAGTTTCCAACACTTAGAAACACATTTTTTGCTGGAAGCCACAGTGGCTACATAAGTCAGGATCCCTGAAGAATTTCCTACTATACAACACACAGCCACCAAACTCTACTAACCAGAGAGGGCAACCAAACAAGGAACAAAACATCCACCCAACAAAGACAGATATCAGCACCTGGAATTACAATATTCAAAACCAAGATACCTAAATGCCAGCTTGAAAACAATCAATAACAGCTAGGACAAAATGTCTCCACCATAGTCCAGCAACCCTGCAAGGAGTAGGCCCTGAGATCTGCAACATAGCTGAAGCAGAAGACAAAAACTTTAAAATAGCCTTTATGAATATGACAGAGATCCTTAAAGACAATGAATAAATCTCTTTTTAAAAAATCTAGGAAAACACAACTAGTAGAAGGAAATAAAACAGTTCAAGACCTGAAACTGGAAATAGAGTCAGAAAAAAAAACTGTGAGAAATCTGGATAAGAAAAATTTAGAAAATCAAACAAGAACCTCACAGGTAAGCCCCTCAAACAGAATACAAGAGATGGAGAAAAAAATGTCAGGCATTAAAGAGATGCTTAGAAGAAATGGATACCACAACAAAAGAAAATGTTAAATATAAAATAAATCCTGACACAAAACATCTAGGACACTGTGAAAAGACCAAATCTAAAAGTAACAGTAATAGAGGAAAGAGAAGAAATTCAAGTCAAAAACACAGGAAATATTTTCAACAAAATAATAGAAGAAAATTTCCCTGACCTAAAGAAGGAGATGGCTCTCAAGGTATAAGAAGTATACAATATACCAAATAGACTAGATCAGAAAACAAAAACCCGCAGGCACAAATAATCAAAACATGGAGCATAAAGAACAAATAAAGAATAATAAAAGGTACAAAAGAAAAAGGCCAAGTAACATAAAGGCAGACCTATCTGAATAACACTTGATTTCTTGATGGAGACTCTAAAACCATAGGGGCCTGAACATATGTTCTACGGATGCTTAAGAGACCATACATGCCAGCCCAGACTACTATACCCAACATAACTTTTAATCACCATGGATGAAAAAAAAAAAGACATTCCATGATAAAGCCAAATTTAAGCAATATCTATTCTACAAATCCAACACTACAGAATGCACTAGAAAGAAAATTCCAACCTAATGAGGTTAATGACATCCAAGAAAACACAAAGAATAAATAATCCCAGACCAGCAAATAAAAAGGGAAATAATACATACACACCAACACCAATAAAATAACAGGAATCAACAAACCCTTCTCATTGATATCTCTCAACATCAGTGTTCTTAATTCCCAAGTTAAAAAAAAAGAGAGAGACTAACAGAATGGATGAAGAAACAGAAGGAACCAGCCTTCTGCTTAATCCAAGACAAGCATCTTAATATCAAGGATAGATATGACCTCAGGCTAAAGAAAAATAAAAAAATATTGCAAGAAAATGGAAAAAAGAAGCTGGTATAGCCATTTAATATCTAACAAAATAGACTTCAAACCAAAATGAATCAAAAAAAGATGGGGAAGAATGCTACATACTCAAAGGAAAAATCCACACATATTGACCCTCACATACTGATGAGACCTTTATTCCCCAACATCATACTTTTATTAATTGAGAATTTCATACGATGCACTCTAATCACACTTGCTTCCCACCCTTGCACCCCCCCAAAATACCATACCAAGTCCAATTTGTGTTGCCCACATACTCGTTGGAGCACAGTCAAACTCTTAGTGATAAGCTCCTTCCCCAATCCCTCACCAAAAGCCATCAACTGTGAAAAGCTATACTTCAGCATCTTTATCACATTTTTTTTTTTTTTTTTTGCATGTGAGGGGTTCAAAACAGGGTTTCTCGGTGTAGCCTTGACTGTCCTGGAACTTGCTCTGTAGACCAGGCTGACTCAAACTCACAAAGATCTGCCTGTCTCTGCTTCCCTAGTGCTGGGATAAATGGTATGCACCAACCACTGTGAAGACCCAAAAATGTGAACCTATTTTCACCTTGACCAAAGGTCAGAGAGTTGGAACTTACCTCTATTCCTTCAAGGTTATTTTCTGTTTTTACCTCAAACAAAGGTCCCACCTATATTCACCACCACCACCACCACCACCACCAGTTCTGAGAGTTCTACTCTCTCAAGGTAACTCTCTCAAGGTAACTGTCAACAAGCCCTGGTAATAATATCCAGACCTTGTATTTCAGGAATAGAGAAGTAGATATGTACAACTCCAAACAAAAGTCTAAGTATACAACTAAGTTCCTACTCCCTTAAGGAGATAACAATGGAATCCAAACAGGAGTGGTCTGCCTATAGAATGTTTTGGTATAGGGTGTGAGCTTGACTTGTTTTGTTCTAGCAACAGAATGTTTAACTATGAATGCAGCCCACAACCTTACATCATGTTAATGCGGTTTTTTATCTTATTCCTACCCCTTGAGTCAGGGATATTTTAAGCAACTGGAAATTAAACACAAGCAATTTCAGTATTCACTGGAACTCCCTCCTGGTACTATCTTATGTTTTCTGTTTTATTATTTTACTCATGTCTTCATACTCTTTACTAATTTTTCTGAGCCTTACACCGCTACCCTGGTAAATGGTATTTTTGTCAAGGTTGGTGCCCAACAAACTGCCTAACCCTTTATAACAGCTTTTAAGGACTCTCTTTAATAGCTTCTTGTCTGGACTGTTTCTTTGGGGGGACACGTTGTCACAGACACTGTCAATGTCTCTCATCCACAGTTATGAATGCAGTCATTAATACCACCACAAAAGAAGGGTCCTTGCCCATAACAGTCAGCAGCAGCATGGATCATGGACTTCCACATTATTTCTGGCAGCAGCTCAGGTCATGGACATCAATATGGTCGCAGGCAGCAGAAGGGATCAGGGTTATCAACATATCATCCAGCTGTAGGTGGCCACATCAGAGGAACAGCAGGTGGCAATTGAAGTTCAAGGTGTGGCCCACCAGGAGGCAAATCTCTGAGGGGTAAATCTCAGATAAGCAAGGCCCTAAGACCACAGACCCCAAAATGTGTTTTGCTTCTGCTGTGCCTTTACACATTTGCTGTTGCTATCTGTCTCTTGTATCAGGCCTGGAATAATGGGTGAAGAGATTCCCATTGCCTCTAATGTAGTGTGTTTATCTCATGGAAACTTCCCGTTCTACTGAGCATTTTTACCTGTGGATTACTATGAAGATAATTCCTTCTTAAGCTGTACTGTCTAATAGGTAATAATAATGTTAGTTTATTCGGAGTTTTGATGACTAAAAATAAAACAAGGAAGTGTCACACAGCTAGAATACATGAGATTCCATTAAGGAGCCATATAAACTATGACTCAGGTTAATGATTAAGAAAAACAAGCACGCCTTTAATCCCAGCACTTGGGAGGCAGAGGCAGGCGGATCTCTGTGAGTTCGAGACCAGCCTGGTCTACAAGAGCTAGTTCCAGGACAGGCTCCAAAACCACAGAGAAACCCTGTCTCGAAAAACCAAAAAAAAAAAAAAAAAAAGAAAAAAGAAAAAAAAAGAAAAACAATTGAGTCCTAGTTAGTCCAGCTACCTTATATTCTTTTAACCTTAATGTTGGCAGATGTGTTCACAGGTTTCAGAGTGCACTGTAGCTGAAACAAAGCCTTCTAATAATGTAAGGTTAGACTAAGATGTTTTTGTCAAATAGTTTTGAGGTGGAAAACCCACAAAGACAACCTAAAGTTTTAGAAAGGCACATAGCTGAATGAGGAACTTGTTGAGGTCAGGGAACAAGAACAAAGCAGTCCAATTACCATTAGCTGACTTGCCTTGCTTGCTAGGATTGGTTGATGACCAACGGTGATGATTAATTCCTTATACCCATTTCTGCCCTCAATCTCCTGATAGAAGAAACTATTGACAAGTGGCTATGTACCCTAAAGATTTAAAGTAGAGTTGATTGATTCTTTTTCATATATAAAAGTTTAGATTTGTGATTCCTTTAAGAGTCCTTAAAAGATTACCTTTCAAGATAAGCAATAAAGTGATTGGTCTTTTCTTTGTAACAGCCTGCCAGTAAAAGACATGACAAAAAAGAATATCTTCCCTACACGGTTAATCTATAATACGTTGTTTGAGTATGTATGTACACTGGTTCTTGGGATAATTTGTTTTTCACTTGTAATATGTGAAATGTGTAGTCACGTAAAAAAACAAGCTGATTTTTACTATTTGTTTTGTATCCATTGCAATCATTCACTTGAAAAACAGAATGTAACCACATTGTAATTTTTATATTGCCTCAAAGATTTTGCTGGGGTATATAAGGTGCAAGAAAAAGAATAAAAATAGAGTTAAAATGTGTTAGTAGGAAAATATCAAGACTGTGAGAATTAAAAGGGAAACATCAATATTGAGAGAATTAGGAGGAAAACATCAATATTGAGAGAATTAGGAGGAAAACATCAAGAGAGTTAGAAGGAGAAGGAAAACATCAAGAGAGACAGAAGTGACATTTCTGGATAAAGATAAGAAAAGAGAATACAGAATACAAAATCAGAATTTTTTTTTAAAAAAAGGAGAATAGAGAAAAGTATCTAAAGGAAACCATCAAAAGAATGTGTGAGTGACTTTTTCTTTAACTCCCTCAGATTAAAAAGTCTAGTATGTGTCTACTCTATGGCTTCCTTTTGAGTCCTGCAGCACCCGGGAGCTGTCTCCCCAGGCAATGGTATCCAGAGGCAGCACACACCATAGAAGGTTATCAACAAGACTTAATCCAGAAAAATAAAGCATTTTTAATCTCACAGCCCAGGCGCTCTTGCCAGCTACATGCTTCTTTGTCCACCAGAGCTGGGAAAATATAATACGCCACTCTCACCAACAGACAAGCCATCCAAACAAAATCTAAACAGGGAGAGGCTGGAACCAATGAACATTATAAGTCAAAGGGACCTAACATATTTACATAACGTTTCACCCAGACATCCTATCTGACCACCAGATTAAAGCTGCATATCAGCAACAGAAAGCTTACAAACGTGGAAACTGAACAACTCACTGCTGAATGAAAAATGGGTCAAGGTAGAAATTAAAAAAGAAATTAAAGACTTTCTAGACTTAAATGAAAATGAATAAACAACATACCCAAACTTATGGAACACAGTGAAGGTGGTTCTAAGAGGCAAGTTTATAACACTAAGTGATTACATTTTAAAAAATGGAGATCTTATAATGTAACTTAACAGAACAACTGAAAGCCCTAGACGAAAAAGAAAAAAAGTTATACCCAAAAGAAGTAGATGGAAAAAAGACAAGAAGAAAAGCATAAACCTAGAAAATGGGAAAATATTTTTACCAACTACATATCTGATGGAGGGCTAATATCCAAAATATGCAAAGAACTCAAAAAACTAGACATCGAAAAAACAACCCAATTAAAAAATGAGGCACAGTTCTAAACAGAAAATTCTCAAAAGAGGAAATTCAAATGGCTGGAAAAACAAATGTTCAAAATTCTTAGTCACCAGGGAAATGAAAATTAAAACTTCTTTGAGATTTCATCTTATACCTGTCAAAATGGCTAAGATTTAAAAAAAAGAAACAAAAACAAAAAACAGGTAACATGTTGTTCATCCTTAGGAGGATGTGAAGTAAGGGGAACACTCATCCATTGCTAGTGAAGTGAAAATTTGTATAGCATTACACTATGAAAATCAGTGTGACAGTGCCTCAGGAAGATGGGAATAAATCTACCTCAAGATCCAGCTATAACAATCCTGGGCATATACTCAAAAGGACACTTCATCCTACCACAGAGACACTTGCTCATAATGGCCAGAAATCATAAACAACCTTGAACTCTCTCAATATTTCTTTATGAATAGATAAAGAAAATATGGTACATTTACACAACAGAATATCACTCAGCCACTAAAAAATAAAATTTGCAGGTAAATGGATGGGACTAGAAAAAGAAATCATCCTGAGTGAGGTAACCCAGACCAAAAAAAAGATGAACATGGTATGTACTCACTTGTAAGTGATACTAGCCATAAACAAAGGTTATTGAGCCTATAATTCATGATCCCAAAGAAGCTAGATAACAAAGTGAACCTAAGAAAAACATACATATATCCACCTAGAAAATCAAAATAGACAAGATCACCTGACAAAATGGAAAGCATGGGGGTGGGGAGAGAAGAGAGGGTGGAAGGGGAACGGGGGGGGGGGGCGGGGAGGGGAGAAGGGGAGGGAGAAGAACTTGGAATGGAATGGTCAAGATGGAGGAAGGATAGAGATGAGTGCAAGGAAAAAGATATCTTGATTGAGGGAGCCATTATGGGGCTAGCAAGAAACCTAGCTCTAGAAAAATTCACAGGAATCCACATGGATGACCCCAGCTAGGACCCTAAGCAATAGAGGAGAAGGTGCCCGAACTGGTCTTGCCTTGTAGTCATATTGATGAATATCTTATTGTATTTTTTTTATTTTTTTATACTTTTTTTATTTATTTAATTATTAAAGATTTCTGCCTCTTCCCCGCCACCACCTCCCATTTCCCCCCCTCCTCCAATCAAGTCTTCCTCCCTCCTCAGCCCAAAGAGCAAGCAGGTTTCCCTGCCCTGTGGGAGGTCCAAGGACCACCCACCTCCATCCAGGTCTATTAAGGTGAGCATTCAAACTGCCTAGGCTCCCACAAAGCCATTATGTGCAATAGGATCAAAAACCCATTGCCATTGTTCTTCAGTTCTCAGTAGTCCTCATTGTCCGCTATGTTCAGTAAGTCCAGTTTTGTCCCATGCTTTTTCAGATCCCGGCCAGCTGGCCTTAGTGAGTTCCCGATAGAACATCCCCATTGCCTCAGTGTGTGGGTGCACCCCTCGCGGTCCTGAGTTCCTTACTCGTGCGCTCTCTCCTTCTGCTCCTCCTTTGGATCGTGAGACTTCAGTCCAGTGCTCCAATGTTGGTCTCTGTCTCTGTCTTCTTGCATCGCCTGATGAAGGTTAATATTCAGGAGGATGCTTATATGTTTTTCTTTGGGTTCACCTTCTTAATTAGCTTCTCTAGAATCACGAATTATAGTCTCAATGTCCTTTATTTATGGCTAGAAACCAAATATGAACGAGTACATCCCATGTTCCTCTTTTTGGGTCTGGCTTAACTCACTCAGGATAGTGTTTTCAATTTCCGTCCATTTGCCTGCAAAATTCAAGAAGTCATTGTTTTTTACTGCTGAGTAGTACTCTAATATGTATATATTCCATACTTCCTTCATCCATTCTTCCATTGAAGGGCATCTAGGTTGTTTCCAGGTTCTGGCTATTACAAACAATGCTGCTATGAACATAGTTGAGCATATACTTTTGTTGTATGATAGGGCATCTCTTGGGTATATTCCCAATAGTGGTATTGCTGGGTCGAGAGGTAGGTTGAACCCAACTTTCCTGAGAAACCGCCACACTGCTTTCCAAAGTGGTTGCACAAGTTTGCATTCCCACCAGCAATGGATGAGTGTGCCCTTTTCTCCACAACCTCTCCAGCAGAGGCTATCATTGGTGTTTTTGATTTTAATCATTCTGACAGGTGTAAGATGGTATCTTAATGTTGTCTTGATTTGCATTTCCCTGATTGCTAAGGAAGTTGAGCACGATCATAAGTGTCTTTTGGCCATTTGAACTTCTTCTATTGAGAATTCTCTGTTCAGCTCAGTGCCCCATTTTATAATTGGATTGATTAACCTTTTACGGTCTAATTTCTTGAGTTCTTTATATATTTTGGAGATCAGACCTTTGTCAGTTGTGGGGTTGGTGAAGATCTTCTCCCAGTCAGTGGGTTGCTCTTCTGTCTTAGTGACAGTGTCCTTTGCTTTACAGAAGCTTCTCAGTCTCAGGAGGTCCCATTTATTCAATGATGTCCTTAGTGTTTGTGCTGCTGGGGTTGTACGTAGGAAGTGTTCTCCCGTGCCCATGTGTTGTAGAGTACTTCCCACTTTCTCTTCTATCAGGTTCAGTGTGTTCGGACTGATATTGAGGTCTTTAATCCATTTGGACTTTAGTTTTGAGCATGGTGATAGACAAGAATCTATTTTCATTCTTGTACAGATTGACATCCAGTTTTGCCAGCACAATTTGTTGAAGATACTCTCTTTTTTCCATTGTATACTTTTAGCTCCTTTATCGAAAATCAGGTGTGTTCATAGGTGTGTGGGCTAAAGTCAGGGTCTTCTATTCGATTCCATTGGTCAACTTCTCTGTTTTTATGCCAATACCAAGCTGTTTTCAATACTGTAGCTCTGTAATAGAGTTTGAAGTCAGGGATGGTAATGCTTCCAGACAATCCTTTATTGTATAAGATTGTTTTGGCTATCCTGGGTTTTTTGTTTTTCCATATAAAGTTGATTATTGTCTTCTCCAGATCTGTGAAGAATTTTGATGGGATTTTGATGGGGATTGCGTTGACTCTATAGATTGCTTTTGGTAGAATTGCCATTTTTACTATGTTGATCCTCCCAATCCAAGAGCAAGGGAGATCCTTCCACTTTCTGGTGTCCTCTTCAATTTCTTTCTTCAAAGACTTAAAGTTCTTGTCAAATAGATCTTTCACTTCCTTGGTTAGAGTTACCCCAAGATATTTTATGCTATTTGTGGCTATCGTGATGCTTCTCTGATTTCCCTCTCTGCTTCCTTATCCTTAGTGTATAGGAAGGCAACTGATTTTTTGGAGTTGATTTTGTAACCTGCCACATTCCCTAAGGTGTTTATCAGCTGTAGGAGTTCTTTGGTAGAGTTTTTGGGGTCGCTTATGTATACTATCATATCTTGATGAATATCTTAAATGTTACCATAGAACCTTCATCCAGAAACAGAGACAGAAACCCGCATTGGAGCACAGGACTGAGCTCCCCAAGTCCAGTTGAAGAGTGGAAGGAGTGAGAATATGAGCAAAGAGGTCAAGACCATGATGGGGACACCCACTGAAACAGCTTACCTGAGCTAATCAGAGCTCACCAACCCCAGCAGACAGGAAGGAACCAGCATAGACCCACACTAGTCCCTCTGAATGTTGGTGATATTTATTGGGTTGAGGCAAACAGTAAGACCACTGGCAGTGGCACCAGGATTTACCCCTACTGCTTGTACTGGATTTTTGGGGACCCATTACCCATTCTCTTTGGATGGATATCTTGCTCAGCCTAAATATAGTAGGGAGGGCCTTGGACCTTCCCCAATGCAATGTGCCTTACCTAATCTGTGAAGTGGATGGCAGGGAACGGGGGGAGGGTAAGTGGAGTGAATAAGAGGAGAGGAGGGAGTGGGAACTTGGATTGGTATGTATAATGAAAAAAGATAGTTTGTTTTCTTTAAAAAAAAAAAAACCAAAACCATAACTCAGGCAACTTATAAAAGAAAGCATTTATCTTATGGGCTCACGATTCTAGAGGGTTAGAACCCATGAGCATCATGGCAGAGGAAATCAAGGAGACAGGCATGCAGGCATGGCACTAGAGCAGCAGTAGACAGCTTACATATTGAGACAACAAAAGGAGACAGAGAGAGCTAAATGAGAATGGTGTAGCCTTTTCCAATCTCAAAGCCCACCCCAGTAACACACCTCCTTCAATGTCACACCTCCTAATCCTTCCCAAATAATTCCACAAATTGTGACCAAGCATTCAAATACATGAGCCTGTGGGGCCATTCTCATTCAAACCACCACAAATTGTAGCATTAAACATACAAAATAAATGATGCCATATTGATACTAAAAGAATTTAACAGCCCACAGCGGATGGCAGCGGCAGAACCCCGGCCCGCGGCGGTCGGCAGCGGCAGAACCCCGGCACGCTGCGGACGGCAGTGGCGGACCCTCGGCCCGCGCATGGATGGAAGCGGTGGACCCCCGGCCTGCACAGTTAAATCAAGTAGGTTTTTTTGAGGCCTGGCCTGTAGAGGGGGAGGCCTTTTATTGGTGAGGTCCACGGGCGAACGAGGAGCCGCGTCCTATCCCTGAAGACCCTCCTGAGTGGGGAGAGTGTTCTGGGCCCGTGCCCGGACACAGGAAACGGAGCGGGAGCATTCTCAGACCCCCTTCACCCCCTGGTAAGCCTGCAAAGGCTGATACCCTCTGCGGGGGCTGCTCCTCCTCTGCTGCGACCTCTCTATTTCTGGCACATCCCAGCTTGTGCCCAGGGCCCTCTTCCACTCCCCTTCCCTTCTGCGGGACTGCAAGATCACCCAGTAAAGCCTGTTTGGGCACTGGGTCGGGAGCTCCGGGCAGAGGACAGCGGGAGTTTCTCTGTCTTGGTGGCTGGCCTACAAAGGGGTAGGCCTTTTGTGGACGAGGTCCTGGGCAAACGGGGAGCCTGGTCCTGGTCCTGAAGATCCTTCTGAGTGGTGAGAGCGATCTTGGCCCACGGCGGGAGCCAGGAAACTGAGCGAGGGCACTTTGTAAGCGGAGCCCTTGGCCAGCAGGGAAACCTGTTCTTGACTTAAAAGACCCATTAGATAGCATTGTTAGGAGAAGATGGGCAGGCGCCAAGGCAAGAATTCACCCAACAATATGAAAAACAACATGGAAACACCAGAACCCAATGATCTTACAACAGAAGGACTTGAACACATTAACAAAGAAGAAGTGGAAAAAATTGACTTTATGAAAGCAATAGAGTCCCTTAAACAACATGTAAAAAACACCCTTATAGAAATGGATGAGAAGTATAACAAAAAGTTTGATGAAATGAGTAAATACGTAAATGATGCCCTGGGAAACCAAGAAAAAACGATCAAACAGGTAAAGGAAACAGTTCAAGAATTGAAAACGGAAATTGAAGCAAGGAAGAAAACACAAAATGAGGACCAGTTGGATATGGAAAATCTAGGTCAACGAGCAGA
Organism: Chionomys nivalis; assembly: GCF_950005125.1. Classification (NCBI taxonomy): domain Eukaryota; kingdom Metazoa; phylum Chordata; class Mammalia; order Rodentia; family Cricetidae; genus Chionomys; species Chionomys nivalis. Next base: position 54,656,208 of record NC_080089.1, read on the forward strand.
GGCTACAGAAACAAGCATAATCAACAGACTACAAGAGATAGAAGAAAGAATCTCAGATTCCAAAGACAACATAGAGAAAATAAACGCACAAATCAAAGAAAACAGCAAAACCAACAAAGTTTTGTCACAAAACATTCAGGAAATATGGGACACAATAAAAAGACCAAACCTAAGAATAATAGGGATACAAGAAGGAGAAGAGTCACAACTCAAAGGTCCAGAAAATATTTTTAACAAAATTATAGAAGAAAACTTTCCCAACATAAAGAAAGATATTCCTTTGAATATTCAAGAAGCATACAGAACACCAAACAGACTGGATCAAAGAAAAACATCCCCTCGCCATATTATAATCAAAACACAAAATATACAGATTAAAGAAAGAATATTAAGAGCTGCAAAGGAAAAAGGGCAAGTTACTTATAAAGGTAAACCGATCAGACTTACACCTGACTTCTCTATGGAAACCATGAAAGCCAGAAGGTCCTGGATAGAGGTACTGCAGAAACTAAGAGACCATGGATGCAAACCCAAACTACTATACCCAGCCAAGCTATCGTTCACTATCAATGGAGAAAACAAGACATTCCAGGATAAGAACAAATTTAAACAATACGTAGCCACAAATCCAGCCCTACAGAAAGTAATAGAAGGAAAATCACAACACAAGGAATCCAACATAGCCAACACTGCCTACAATAACTCAGGCATCTAGCGACCCTTCACCAGCACGACTCAAAGAAGGGAGACACACAAACTCTACTACAAAAAAACAATAGAAATAACCAGAGTAATCAACCACTGGTCATTAATATCACTTAATACTAATGGTCTCAATTCACCTATAAAAAGACACAGACTAAAAGATTGGATACGAAAACAGGATCCAACATTCTGCTGTTTGCAAGAAACACATCTCAACCACAAAGACAGGCATCTACTCAGAGTAAAGGGATGGGAAAAGGTTTTTCAAGCAAATGGTCCTAAGAAAAAAGCAGGTGTGGCCATACTAATTTCTAACAAAACGGACTTCAAACTAAAATCAACCAGAAGAGATCGAGATGGACACTTTATACTCATAACAGGAACAATTCATCAGGATGAAGTCTCAATCCTGAATATCTACGCCCCTAATATAAAAGCACCCACTTATGTAAAAGAAATATCACTAAAACTCAAGGCAGAAATCAAACCACACACACTAGTAGTAGGAGACTTCAACACACCTCTCTCACCAATGGACAGGTCAATCAGACAGAAACCTAATAGGGACTTAAGAGAATTGTTGGAGGTAATGAAGCAAATGGACTTAACCGACATCTATAGAACACTCCACCCAAATAGGAAAGAATATACCTTCTTCTCTGCAGCTCATGGAACCTTCTCGAAAATTGACCACATACTGGGTAACAAAGGAAACCTCCACAGATACAAAAAAATATCAGTGTCCTCCTGTGTCTTATAAGATCACCACGGATTAAAGTTAGAAGGCAACAACAATGCTAACCCCAAAAAGCCGACAAACTCATGGAAACTGAACAGTCAACTACTGAACCACACCTGGGTCAAGGAAGAAATTAAGAAATTAAAGTCTTCCTTGAATTTAATGAAAATAAAGAGACAACATACTCAAACCTATGGGACACGATGAAAGCTGTGCTCAGAGGAAAGTTCATAGCACTAAGTGCCCACTTAAAGAAAATGGAGAAAGCATACATTGGGGACTTAACAGCACACCTGAAAACTCTAGAAAAAAAAGAAGCAGAAGCACCCAGGAGGAGTAGAAGACTGGAAATAATCAAACTGAGGGCAGAAATCAACAAAATAGAAACAGAAAACAGTCCAAAGAATCAATGAAACAAAAAGTTGGTTCTTAGAGAAAAATCAACAAAATCGACAAACCCCTTTCCAAACTAATTAAACGACAGAGAGAGAACACGCAAATAAATAAGATCAGAAATGAAGAGGAGGACATAACTACAGACACAGAGGAAATTCAGAGAATCATTAGATCTTACTACAAAAGCCTGTATGCCACAAAACTGGAAAATGCAAAAGAAATGGACACTTTTTTAGATAAGTACCATATACCAAAGCTAAACCAAGAACAGGTGAATGATCTAAATAGACCGGTTAGTCGCGAAGAATTAGAAATGGTTATCAAAAATCTCCCTTCCAAAAAAAGCCCAGGACCAGATGGTTTCAATGCAGAATTCTACCAGACCTTCCAAGAAGAGCTAATACCTATACTTCTTAATGTATTTCACAATATAGAAACAGAAGAGTCATTGCCAAATTCCTTTTATGAAGCTACAGTTACCCTGATACCAAAACCACACAAAGACCCAACCAAGAAAGAGAATTACAGGCCTATCTCACTCATGAACAGCGATGCAAAAATCCTCAATAAAATACTGGCAAACCGAATCCAAGAACACATCAGAAAAATTATCCATTATGATCAAGTAGGCTTCATCCCAGAGATGCAGGGCTGGTTCAACATACGCAAATCTATCAATGTAATCCACCATATAAATAAACTGAAAGAAAAAAACCATATGATCATTTCATTAGATGCTGAAAAAGCATTCGACAAAATTCAACACCCCTTTATGATGAAGGTCTTGGAGAGATTAGGGATAAAAGGATCATACCTAAATATAATAAAAGCTATTTACAGCAAGCCGACAGTCAACATTAAATTAAACGGAGAAAAACTCAAAGCCATCCCACTAAAATCAGGAACACGTCAAGGATGTCCACTCTCTCCATACCTCTTCAATATAGTGCTTGAAGTTTTAGCAATAGCGATAAGACAACATAAGGGGATCAAGGGGATTCGTATTGGAAAGGAAGAAGTTAAGCTTTCGTTATTTGCAGATGATATGATAGTATACATAAGCGACCCAAAAAAACTCTACCAAAGAACTCCTACAGCTGATAAACACCTTTGGGAATGTGGCAGGATACAAGATCAACTCCAAAAAATCAGTTGCCTTCCTATACACTAAGGATAAGGAAGCAGAGAGGGAAATCAGAGAAGCATCACCTTTCACGATAGACACAAATAGCATAAAATATCTTGGGGTAACTCTAACCAAGGAAGTGAAAGATCTATTTGACAAGAACTTTAAGTCTTTGAAGAAAGAAATCGATGAGGAGACCAGAAAATGGAAGGATCTCCCTTGCACTTGGATTGGGAGGATCAACATAGTAAAAATGGCAATTCTACCAAAAGCAATCTATAGAGTCAACGCAATCCCCATCAAAATCCCATCAAAATTCTTCACAGATCTGGAAAAGACAATAATCAACTTTATATGGAAAAACAAAATACCCAGGATAGCCAAAACAATCTTATACAATAAAGGATTGTCTGGAAGCATTACCATCCCTGACTTCAAACTCTATTACAGAGCTACATACAGTATTGAAAACAGCTTGGTATTGGCATAGAAACAGAGAAATCGACCAATGGAATCGAATAGAAGACCCTAGCTTTAACCCACAAACCTATGAATACCTGATTTTTGATAAAGGAACTAAAAGTATTCAATGGAAGAAAGAAAGCATCTTTAACAAATGGTGCTGGCAAAACTGGATGTCAGCCTGTAGAAGAATGAAAATAAATCCATATCTATCACCATGCTCAAAACTAAAGTCCAAATGGATTAAAGACCTCAATATCAGTCCGAACACACTGAACCTGATAGAAGAGAAAGTGGGAAGTACTCTACAACACATGGGCACGGGAGAACACTTCCTACGTACAACCCCAGCAGCACAGACATTAAGGGCATCATTGAATAAATGGGACCTCCTGAGACTGAGAAGCTTCTGTAAAGCAAAGGACACTGTCACTAAGACAAAAAGGCAACCCACTGACTGGGAGAAGATCTTCACCAACCCCGCAACAGACAAAGGTCTGATCTCCAAAATATATAGAGAACTCAAGAAAGTAGACCGTAAAGGGCTAATCAACCCAATTAAAAAATGGGGCACTGAGCTGAACAGAGAATTCTCAACAGAAGAAGTTCAAATGGCCAAAAGACACTTAAGGTCATGCTCAACTTCCTTAGCAATCAGGGAAATGCAAATCAAGACAACATTAAGATACCATCTTACACCTGTCAGAATGGCTAAAATAAAAAACACCAATGATAGCCTTTGCTGGAGAGGTTGTGGAGAAAGGGGTACACTCATCCATTGCTGGTGGGAATGCAAACTTGTGCAACCACTTTGGAAAACAGTGTGGCGGTTTCTCAGGAATTTCAGGATCCACCTACCCCTGGACCCAGCAATACCACTCTTGGGAATATACCCAAGAAATGCCCTATCATACAACAAAAGTATATGCTCAACTATGTTCATAGCAGCATTGTTTGTAATAGCCAGAACCTGGAAACAACCTAGATGCCCTTCAATGGAAGAATGGATGAAGGAAGTATGGAATATATACATATTAGAGTACTACTTAGCAGTAAAAAACAATGACTTCCTGAATTTTGCACGAAAATGGACAGAAATAGAAAACACTATCTTGAGTGAGGTGAGCCAGACCCAAAAAGAGGAACATGGGATGTACTCACTCATATTTGGTTTCTAGCCATGAATAGGGGACGTTGAGCCTATTATGCGTGGTCCTAGAGAAGCTAATTAAGAAGGTGAACCCAAAGAAAAACATTTAGGCGATGAAAGGAGACAGAGACAAAGACCCATATTGGAGCACCGGACTGAAATCTCAAGGTCCAAATCATGAGCAGGAGACAGAGCACGAACAAGGAACGCAGGACCGCGAGGGGTGCACCCACACACTGAGACAATGGGGATGTTCTATCAGGAACTCACCAAGGCCAGCTGGCCTGGGTCTGAAAAAGCATGGGATAAAACCGGACTTGCTGAACATAATGGACAATGAGGACTACTGAGAACTCAAGAACAATGGCAATGGGTTTTTGATCCTACTGCACGTACTGGCTTTGTGGGAGCCTAGGCAGTTTGGATGCTCACCTTACTAGACCTGGATGGAGGTGGGTGGTCCTTGGACTTCCCACAGGGCAGGGAACCCGGATTACTCTTAGGGATGATGAGGGAGGGGGACTTGATGGGGGAGGGGGAGGGAAATGGGAGGTGGTGGCGGGGAGAAGGCAGAAATCTTTAATAAATAAATAATAAAAAGAAACAAAAAAAAAAGAATTTAACAAACATGACACGGATGGATTTTTAAATTATATAGGGAAGAAACACTACCTCAGTTAGGTAATCAAAGGTAACAACATCAGGGCTGGAAGTGATTTCAGAGGATAACTGCGTCCCATAAGGCATCCTCAGCTCAGATTCCCCAGGGCCCACATAAAAAGTTGGGTTTTTAGCATGTGCCTATAAGCCTAGTGCTAAGCAGCTGGAGACCAGAGGATCCTTGGGTATTGTTGGCCAACAAGTTTAGCCAAACTAGTGACCTCCAGGTTTACTGACAGAACTTTTTTGTTGTTATTCTTGTTCAAAAATAAGATTAAAAATCAATTGAAGAAATTTCTGATGCTGATCTCTTGCCTCCAAATGTACACGTGCACATATGCACTTAAACCCATGTGAAATACAAATAAGGAATAAATCAAGATGATATCATAAGCTTTTGATATGTTAATAATACTCCACTTGTGTTATCCTCCTCATAAAACATCATAACCCCAATCTAACCATAAGAAAAATATCAGACATGTCCTAAGAAACATCCTATAAAAATCTCAAACACTGGGATGTAAAGACGGCTAGGCAGTTAAGAGCACTGGCTGTTCTAGAGGATCCAGGTCGAATTCCCAGAACCCACATGGCTGCTCACAACCATCTTAAACTCCAATTTCAGAGGATCTGAGGCTATCTCCTTGCCTCTGAGGGCAGTAGGCAGCACAGACACACATGTATGAAAAATATCCATATACATAAAATAAGATAATTTAAAATACTAAATACTAACTCCTTGAAACTGTGGAATCATCAAACCCAAAGAAAGTTTAAGAAACCATCAAACCTCAAAGAACCAAAGAGAACTAACAAATATTTGAAGAAATTATGGTAAATAATGGTCAAATGCTTCCAAAATTTATCTTTAAAAACACATTAATTGGCTGGGCGGCGGTGGCACACACCTTTCATTCCAGCACTTGGAGGCAACGGCAGTGATTTTGAGGCCAGCCTGGTTTACAAAGGAAGCTCCAGAACAGCCAGGACTGTCATAGAGAAACCCTGTCTTGAAAATCCAAAAAAGAAAAACAAAACCAAACAAAAACACATTAATACACAAACCATTAATATAAAGAGAAACAAATGGATCTCTAGAAAAAATATTTTCAAAATTTCAAAAGACAAAGAGAATGACTATTTTTGAGCATGAAGAAACAATTTACCACACTTAGGAAAAATAGCATGATTAAAGGCAGAGGTCTCATTAGAAACAAAGGAAAAGAACAAATCAAAATTTTGAAAGAAAAACTATTATTCAAATGAAATAAAATTAAAATATTCCCAGATGAATGAGTAACCAGAAGTTCACTGAACACAAAATCCTTTGCAAAAAAATGCTACAGTAAGTCTTATCAACTAAAAAAAAAAAACATCGCACCTGGATAAAAAGAAATGACACATATCAGAATGATTAATAAATGCTTAAAGAAACACAAAGGAATGCAAAAATGCTTTTGTGTTTAATTTTGTGGTTTCTTTAAAAAATATAGGACAGCATAAGAAATAACTGTAACTCTATATTCTTCTGTTCATAACACATACAGATGCAAGATGTGCAACAATAGGGCATGAGAGGAAGAACAAAGTTGCTGCATTTACCATAGCTAATTTTGTCATAAACTTAAGTATATTGTAATAAGCCAAAAAGACTTCTATACTTCAGCCAGTAAACAGTAAGACAAAAATTTAAAAAATGCACCTTTAAGACTCAATAAGGAACTGTGACAGAGGAACTGCCTCTATCAGATAGGTCTACAGTCATGTCTGAGGGGCATTTTGAGTATGGATTGAGGAGGAAGGGCCCATATCACCATGGGCAGTGTCAACCCAGGACTGGATGTAAGACCAGTTAGCTAGTAAGCAGCATTCCCACAGGGTTTCTGCTTCAGTGCTTGTCTTGGTTTCTACTGATGATGGACTATAACCTGCAAGTCAGATAAAGCCTTTCTTTCCCAGGTTGCTTTCTAGTGTTTTATCACAGTAACAGAAAGAAAACTGGAAAAGGAGTTACAAATCATTTACCAGAAAGTTTTAGTTTAACAAAGAACAAAGCAGTAAAACTGAGAAAGACTTGAGACACAGAGATGACAAATCCAAAACTGTGGCAAAAAAAAAAAAAACCAATCATATTAGGAACAAACATTTGAATCAGAAGGCAGAAATAAATAAGCATATTTCAGAAAATTAAAATACATGTTCAAGAAACGAAACCACAATAGATGCAAGTACAAGGACAGAAGACAAACTAAAAGGTAACTATGGTCGTATTTATAACAGAACAAAACTGGCTTTTGTACCAGTAAGATAGAGTGAGAAAAGAATGTATGCACTTGAGGATCAAAACACATGAAGATACCATTTTGCTACTCCACTTGAGACAGGGCAGACTGAACAGAAACCCAGTAAATAAAATACACAGAAGACTACAGGGCTCTATCCCCTACTCAGCTGATAAATAGAGAACACTCTACCCAATACCATCCCCATTCTGGTGTATATATAGTCCATATCTAAGACTATAAACAAGGTCTCAACAAATACAGAAGCACTGAAAATAGGCAAAGTATATTCCTCAAATGACAAAAAACTTCATTAGAAACCAGTAACAGAAAGCAATGTGGCAAACAAAGCTAAATATACACATCTAAAGAATGTCAAAGGGAAAAAAATGTCAAAGGGATCTAAATAACCTAGGAATAAAAAATAAATTCTTCAACAGACCCACCCTTTATGATGCAAATACCCTGAAAGACAATTTCTTTTCATTCATAAATCAACTCAAATTACCTTTTCTTGGGCAATTAAAAAACAAGAACTTCAAATAACTTTCTCAGGCAATACAAAGTTTAAAAAGTTCTTCATTTTGAATGTAATATAAAGTATCATGGGAATTTAGCACATTTTTAAACTTCTGGTATTTCTAGAACATATGTAAGAAATTGCTGATGTTAAGATCTAATTTTTCTCAGTGGCAAACTGTTCATCAAGACAAAAACCAAGATAGCAAATTAGGTACCTAGCTCTTTCTCGGGCTGCATCTTCACGGGCTTTTTCCTTCTCTTGCCTCTGTTGTTCAATTCGGGCTTCTTGCTCCTTTCTCTTCATCAACAATTCCTCTACACGGGCCTGCCGTTCTGCCTCTAGGGCTCTCTTGCGTTCCTGATGTTAAAAACTAAAGTTACTAGAATTATGTGAAATTAAAATAATCAAAGGCGATGTAACTTTAACACAAACATATATTCTAGATTATTCCTGGATTGTCACTATGTACATGGTTTCTAAGAATTTAAGAAAAAATTAAATAGCAATGACATGGTTTTCAGATGTTATTTATCAGTGTTACACATAATGATAACATGATCTGGTATGAATTAAATCCTAAGAACTACATAGAAATATATATACAAATTATACACACATATTATGGCACAGCTAGAAAACAGATTTAATCAAGTTTGAATATTCATGATCCATAAAAATATGCCAACTGTATTCCTACAAACTAACAAGTAATACTTTGAAAATACAATGAGGTAAAAAATGTTTTGCAATAGTGTGATAGCTAATCTTGGTAGTCAACTTGACTAAATCTGGATTAAATAAAACCCAACAAAGCAGCTGGTAAAACAGTATAGGAATTTTCTTGATTGAATTATTTGAAGTGAAAAACCTACCCCAAGCCCAGACCACCCTACATCTGGGCCAAACCTCCTGGAGGCAGCCCACATAAACGGACATGGAAGAAGAAAGATTCACTTTTTGTCTGCTTGTCCTCTCTCATGTCAAGTTCATCTATCCTGTTCCTGAGCCGTTCCTTCGCTGGTACTGGAACCTATTTCCTCAGGATTCCAATATGGACTGAAAATAGACAGCTATCTAGGACGTCCCTGAGACTCTAACGCCGATGTCTCATGGACTGAACAACTACTGGATCCTTGGCTTTTCTGTCAGAAGACAGCTATTGTTGCACTATCCAGACTGCGGCCTGTAAGCCACTCTAATACACAAACACACAGACACACACACACATACGCAAGCATACATACACACACATATGCACACGCACGCATACACATATAAAAATTTCATTCTGTTAGTTCTTTCCTTTGAGAAACCTAATACAAATAACATCAAGAAAATGTTTCTTAAAAATAAGTAATAAAGCCGGGCGGTGGTGGCGCACGCCTTTAATCCCAGCACTCGGGAGGCAGAGGCAGGTGGATCTCTGTGAGTTCGAGGCCAGCCTGGTCTACAAGAGCTAGTTCCAGGACAGGTTCCAAAACCACAGAGAAACCCTGTCTCGAAAACCCCCCCAAAAAAAATAAAAAAATAAATAAAATAAATAAAAAATAAGTAATAAATGTAATAAAAATCCATGATATGCATCAAAAACTATAAAATATTTCTAAAGTAAACTATATAAGGCACAGATGAATGAAAAGACATTTTCTATCCATAGTTTATGATATGGTTATCAATGACAAAGATATAGCTCAGGCAAAAGAACTTGTCTAGCACATGTGAGGGAGGCCCTGGACTCGACCACCAGTACTCAAGTCAAAAAAATGAAGTTTTTTTTTTTTTTTGTGAAAACCCAATAAAAAAATCACCTAAACAGAGAACCTTCCTTGACACCATCATCCCACAAGCAAAGCAATTATTCCCTCTCTCATGGCACTTTTATACCTGGTACATTTTTACACATTAAACTGGCATTTTTTGATTTGCCACAAGGTAAATAATAATTAATTATTAATTGTTAATAATATCAATAATTGTCCTTGTCCTGGTGAGTTGAGATTTGTTATGCACATCTGCTCCTTATTAGAAAAGAATATGTATTTTCATGACTTCAAACCAGCCCAAAAGCCTTATTTGTAGTACTCAAAGTGATCACAGCTGAAGGTATTTAGGATAGATAGTCTCCATTTATGTAAATACTGCAATTTTTTTTTCCTGTAGCAAAATTCTCCACAGATAAGATATTTTACCAAGAAGGAACTAAGATAGATTCTTCACAAGACAACTCATTCCCTATGATGCTTCCTCCATTATGGATATGAGAGCTGCAGAAATTCAACACTAATCAAGATTATCTGATGATACTGGTTAATAAATGATATGTTCCTCTGGTCCTAAGGACAAGGACTGCCCAAATCTTTATTAACTATTTCAATAATATTCTTTTTGGATCAGAAGAAGGAAATAATTACAAAACAACAGATGAGAGTGTCCCAGAGTAGCTCAGTGTACATCCAGCTGACCTTGGAGGACACTGATGGTCCTCTCCATTCACTGCAGTGCTGCAGTATGTCATGCACCCCTGAGAACGGAGACTAGGTTTTATCTCCAGCCCCTGACTCAGAGCCTGAGATATGAAAAGTGCTTAGTAAAGGTTTAGCAGAATCCTACCTGCACAGCCTCATCACGAGCTTGCTTTTCTTCTTGTCTTCTCTGACGTTCTTCCTGTAATTCATTAAGCCTCTGCTCATATTCCTTCAATTTTGATAAAACATCATGGCGTTTGTTCTGAGCTTCAAGGGTGTTTATGAAGGCAATCTCATTTACCTTCAATGAGAATGAAGAAAGAGTTAGAATCAAATTAATTCTTAAAAGAGAAAGAAAAGTATGTGTATGCTGCAGCTGTCCATGAACCATCTGGGGCTGGAGTCACAAGCACCTCAGCTACATGATGGGGTGCTGTGAACCAAATCCAGGTCCTCTGGAAGAGCAGTATACACTCTTAACTACTGATCCACCTCTCCAGCCCCTTGATTTAATTCTTATTAAAAAAAGAAATTTAGCAATGATTTTACATAATATTATTTAAATCAGCAGTAAGGCATGGGGAAAGTAACTGATAAGTTTTTCCTGCCAGTATTTATCTCAAAGTAAACTAATGCATCAAGACTGAGATATAACACATGGGAAGGGCATGTAAGGATTTTAACATTGTAATAAAGAATAAGAAACTCAAGCAAACAAACAACTCTGTATATCTGGTAGGAAACCTTAGTTCAAAGGAAGGAACTATTTCACACTTCAAGAGACGTATAGGGAAAGTGCGGGCTGTATTCCAGGTACTAGGAGAGGTTTGGTCATCAAGAGACATAACAACAACAACAACAAAATTACAGGTATATGAGACACTTGTCTGGAACTGCTTTCTTTACAACTCTGGAACCGGGCCAATAAAATGCTCTTCAGAACAGCGGCTGAATGTGTTTGAGATGGCATGTCTCAGGAAGATTGTAGGCATTACACAAAGAGATAGACTGCATGGCAATGACATTAAGAAACATTTCCATAGACAGAAAGAAGTAAACTACAGGATACGGCAAATTGAAGATCTGGGTATTAATCCACACACCTATGAACACCTGATTTTTGACAAAGAAGATAAAAATATACAATGGAAAAAGAAAACATTGTCAACAAATGGTGCTGGCATAACTGAATGTCAGATGTAGAAGAATGCAAATAGATCCATATCTATCTACATACACAAAACTCAAGTCCAAATGGATTAAAGACCTCAATATAAATCCCCACCACACTGAGCCTGATAGAAGAGAAAGTGGAAAGTAGCCTTCAATGCATAGGCACTGAGAGCAGCAATGAATAAATGGGACCTCATGAAACTGAGAAGCTTTTGTAAAGCAAAGGACATAGTCAATAAGACAATAAGGCAGCCTACTGAATGGGAAAAGATCTTCACCAATCCCACAAGAGACAGAGAACTGATCTCCAAAATATATAAAGAACTAAAGAAACTAGACATCAAAATTCAAAATAACCCAATTTTAAAAAAAATGGGATACAGAACTAAACAGAGATTTCTCAACAGAAGAATCTCAAATGGCCAAAAGACATTTAAGAAAATGCTCAACATCCAGCTATTACAAATAATGCTGCTATAAACATAGTTGAACAAATGCTTTTGTAGTATGATAGGGCATCTCTTCGGTATATTCCCAAGAGTGGTATTGCTGGATCCTGGGGTAGGTTGATCCTGAATTTCCTGAGAAACCGCCACACTGATTTCCAAAGTGGTTGCACAAGTTTGCATTCTCACCAGCAATGGATGAGTGGTCCCCTTACATCACATCCTCTCCAGCAAAGGCTATCATTGGTGTTTTTGATTTTAGCCATTCTGACAGGTGTAAGATGGTATCTCAAAGTTGTTTTGATTTGCATTTCCCTGATCGCTAAGGAGGTTGAGCAGGACCTTAAGTGTCTTTTGGCCATTTGAACTTCTTCTGTTAAGAATTCTCTGTTCAGTGCAATGCCCCATTTTTTTAATTGGGTTAATTAGGATTTAGCCATCAGAAAAATGTAAATCAAAATGGCTCTGTGATGCCATCTTACACCAGTTAGAATGGCTAAGATCAAAAACACCAATGATAGCTTATGCTGGAGGGGTGGTAGAGTAAGGGGAACACTCATCCATTAATGTGGGAATAATTGCTGTGGGAATACAAACTTGTACAACCATGCTGGAAATCACTATGGCAGTTTCTCAGAAAACTGGGAAATCAACCTACCTCAGGACCCAGCAATACCACTCTTGGGCGTATACTCAAAGGATATTCAATCATACTACAAGGACATTTTTTCAACTATGTTCATAGCAGCATTATTTATAATAGCAAGAACCTGGAAATAACCTAGATGCCCCTCATCCGAAGGATGGATAAAGAAAAGGTGGTACATTTACACAATGGAGTACTACTCAGTGGTTAAAAAAAAATGACATCTTGAAATTTGCATGCAAATGGATGGACCTAGAAAACACCAACCTGAGTGAGGTAACCCAGACCCAAAAATATGAACATGGTATGTACTCATTCATAAGTGAATACTAGTTGTAAAGCAAAGAATAACAAGCCTATAGTCCATGATCCTAAAAAAGCAAAGTAACAAGGTGAACCATAAGAAAAACATACATAGATCTACCTAGAAAGTCGAAATAGACAAGATCTCCTGACAAATCGAAAACATGGGGGTAGAGGAAAGGGGATGATGGAAGGGGAAGAGGAGAAGCGTAGGGGAGGAGAAAGGAGAACTTGGAATAGGGTAGTCGAGATGGAGGGACAGAGATGAGAGCAAGAAAAGAGATATTTTGATTGAAGGAACCATTATGGCTCTAGAGAAATTCCCAGGAATCCACATGGATGACCCCAGCTAAGACCCTAAGCAATAGTGAAGAGGGTACCTGAATTGGCCTTGCCTTCTAGTCAGGATTAATGAATATCTTAAATGTTACCATAGAACCTTCATCCAGCATATGATGCAAACAGAGACAGAGACCCACACTGGAGAACTGGACTGAGCTCCCCAAGTTCAGCTGAAGAGTGGAAGGAGTAAGAATATGAGCGAAGAGGTCAAGACTATGATGGGGACACCCACTGAAACAGTCTACCTGAGCTAATCAGAGCTCACCAACCCCAGCAGACAGGAAGGAACCAGCATAGGACCAAACTAGATCCTCTGAATGTGGGTAACAGTTGTAGGGCTTGGGCAGACTGAGGGGCCACTGGCAGTGGCACCAGGATTTATCCCTACTGCTTGTACTGGCTTTTTGGGGACCCATTCTCTTTGGATGGATATCTTGCTCAGCCTAGATATAGTAGGAAGGGCCTTGGACCTTCCTCAAAGCAATGTGCCTTACCTAATCGGAGGAGTGGATGAAGGGTGGGGTGGTATTTGGAAGGAATGGAAGGAGGGGAAGGAAGGCGTGGGAACTGGGATTGATATGTATAATGAAAAAAGATAGTTTGTTTTCTTTTTTAAAATAAGTTTTTTTTAAAAAAAAAGAACTAGTTTAGGAACATGTCATTTAAAGTATTTTTAAAACAGGAAACAATGTAGTATTTTAGAGACTAATTTACAAAATTTTAATATGAATTTGTACTGATATAAAAAACAGACTACATAAAATTAGGTCTGGTCATATTATTCTGATACTTCTATTTTTAAATTGGGTGTAAGAAGTAATGCATTTCGGGGCTGGAGAGATGGCTCAGTGGTTAAGAACATTGCCTGCTCTCCCAAAGGTCCTGAGTTCAATTCCCAGCAACCACATGGTGGCTCACAACCATCTGTAAAGAGGTCTGGCGCCCTCTTCTGGCCTTCAGGCATACACACAGACAGAATATTGTATACATAATAAATAAATAAATATTTTAAAAAAAAAAAAAGAAGTAATGCATTTCATCATATCCATGAGTACATGTTGTTCCAATTGGTCCTCTCCCCCCGATCTGTGCCCAGTCTTTCCAGCTGCCTGGTTGTCGCCTTCATCCACAGATGGTCTCCCCATCTACCTTCCTCCCTTAATATCTTCCTCATAGTCTCCTTCACAGTTTCATAAATTATTCATATACACAATTTTAAGTCAAGGTTCTATATATGAAAATTTAGTTTTTCTAAGACAAGCTTATTTTGCTTAGTTTAATGGTTTCCAGTTCTATTCATCTTCTATAAATGTCATGATTTCATCTTTCTTTACAATTGAATAAAATTCTATTGCAAATATGCACCAAATTTTATTTGCTCATTTACTAATGGACAATTACGCTGGGCCCATTTCCTAGCTTTTGTGAAAATGCAGCAATAAACAAGGATGTGCAGTTATGTCTCTATGTGGTAATGTCAGAGTATTTCAGTAACATACCCAGATGTGGTATAGCTAGATTATATGGCAGTTGTATTTTTAGCTTTTTTGGCTGCATCAATTTACCTTTCAACAATACCATCTAAGGATACATACTTCCCCACAACCTCACTTTAACCATCTCTTCTGTAACTTCTAGTTTCTGGAATCAAAGGCTACTCTTGATTTCACTGAGCTAGATCATCATATCCCCTGGTTGGTGTTGAAAAAGGTTTATTGGTTTTGCTTTCTCTAAGAACCATCTCTATCATTAATTCTAAGTATTATTCTTTTCATCTCCACTTCATTAATTTCTGCTCTGATCTTTTTAACTTCTTGGCATTTACTGCTTTTGGATTTGAACTGGTCTTGCTTTCATAAATAAAGGACATTGAGCATATAATTTGTGATCCTAGAGAAGCTAAATAAGAAAGTGAACGCAAAGAAAATCGTATAGTCATCCGCCTGGAGAGGGGAAGTAGACAAGATTGCAGGGCAAAAACTGGGAACTTGCGGGTGAGGTGGCAAGGGGCAAAGGGGAAATGGGATGAGAAACATGAGAAGGGGAGGATGGGAGGAGCTTGGGGGATTGGGATGGTTGGGATATAGGAAGGGTGGATACGGGAGCAGCGAAGTATATATCCTAACTAAGGGAGCCATCTTAGGGTTGGCAAGAGACTTGACTCTAGAGGGGTTCGCAGGTGTCCAGGGAGATGTCCCCAGCTGGTACCTTGGGCAACTGAGGAGAGGGAACCTGAAATGAATGACCCTATCCTATACTGATGAATGTCTTACATATCACCTTAGAACCTTCATCTGACAATGGATCGAGGTAGAGACAGAGACCCAATTTGGAGCAACGGTCTGAGCTCTTAAGGTCCAAATGAGGAGCAGAAGGAGGGAGAACATGAGCAAGGAAATCAGGACCACGAGGGATGCACCCACCCACTGTGACAGTGGAACTGATTTATTGGGAGCCCACCAAGGCCAGCTGGTCTGGGACTGAATAAGCATGGGTTGAAACTGGACTCTCTGAGCATGGCGGACAATGAAGGCTGATGAGAAGCCAAGGACAATGGTACTAGGTTTCGATCCTAATACATGAACTGGCTTTGTGGGAGCTTAGCCTGTTTAGACGCTCACCTTCCTGGACGTAGATAGAAGACCTTCGTCTTCCCGCAGGGCAGAGAATTTGAACTGCTCTTCAGTATCGAAAGGGAGGGGGAATGGGGTGGGGGGTGGAGAAGAGGAGTGGGGATAGGGGGAGGGGAGTGGGGGGATGGGGCAATATTTGGGAGGAGGGGAGGGAAATGGGAAACGGGGAGCAGGTGGAAATATTAATTAAAAAAAGAATAATAAAACAAGGACTTTTGGAGGTTTTTGTTAATGTGAACACGCCTAGCTATATACTTTCATCTTAGAACTGATTTTGATACATTTTAAAGATTCTAGAAAGCTACACTTTCATTTTTTTTAATTAAAGAAACTTTAATTTCCTCCATGACTTCTTCAGTGACTACTAATCAAGACTGTGCTATTCCATGTCCTTGTATCTACATAGTTCCTATAGGGGATTGTTTTATGGCTTTTGGTAAGGGTTGATTTGTTTTCTTTCCCTACTGATTTCTAGTTTGGTTGCACTATGATCTATGATAGTATGAAAAACTACTCAATCGTTTTGTATTCGGGAAGACTTGAATAGGATGACATATAAGAATATGATTTATTTTAGAGAGAGTTGCATGTCTCAGTATCTGTTGGATGGAATATTTTATAAACTGAAATGTTCAGTCCATTTGATCTGTGGTGAACTTTTAACTCTGAGGGTAGATCCTTATCGACAGATTAGCATGTGGTATTGGAATCACCTATCACTATCATTTTAGAAACTATTTGATTTTTTATGTTCATCGGTGCTTTTTTATGAAATTAAGTTCAACTTCATATGCACATAAAATTTTAATTGTTATAATTACATATAATCATATAACCACCTTTTTGATTAGTTATTCCATTTATTAATAGGTAATGAATGCTGTTACCCTTCTAACTTTTAGTCTGAAGTTTAACTTTATTATATAGCAGAACAACTACACTGTCTTGTTTCCAGCTACCATTCACTATGGGTGGCTTTACTGATGTAGAAAGTCCTTCTGTACATGTGTTGCTTTTATTGGTTAATGAATAAAGCTGTTTGAGCCAATGGCTTAGCAGAGTAAAGCCAGGCAGGAAAACCCTAACAGAGATATAGGGAGAGAGTAGGAGGAGTCAGAGAGGTGCCATGTAGCTGCCAGAGGAGAAGGATGCTGGAACCTTGCCAGTAGGCCATATTCTTGTGGTGATATGGGTTAATTAATAGAAATGGGTTAATTTAAGATGCAAGAGCTAGCCAAAAATATGCTTGAGCCTTCTATCAAACAATGTTCTAATTAATATAGTTTCTGTGTGATTATTTAGGTCTGGGCAACCAGGAAACAAGCAGCCTCTGCTTACACTTCACCTGTGACTCTGTTTTTTAATTTTCTGTAGATACTGTGTATAGGTTTATTTATTTTTCCCTTACAAAATTTTGATTTCATATAGTCAGCCTTCCCTTCCTCCCTAATATTTTTTTTCCTGTTTGATTAATAGTGGTATCTTCCACTGTGTTTTTAAATTTGACTTAGTTTTAATTTCTAACATTTCTAATTGTGTTTCTTTGAAAATCTCATTTTTTCCCCAAATTTTTATTTGCCTATTGCTGACTTTTCCATCCTATTCCTAATTTTTTTTCCTGTGCTGTTGACTTTCTTCCCAAGGTCCTGAATGAACTCCATCTCCATGTCTGCATGCTCTTTTGGGTCACTGGTCATTTTCATCAGCTTTTAAATGGTCACCTACTTCACCATCTCTGATATAACACGGAGTAATAATGGTGGAATGGGGGTGATGGCGGAAGATACAAAATAATCCCATACTAGTTCATAATTACGTATAATAAAGGATTATTTATGACAGATTACTGTCCTAGATCACAGTCCTCTGCACGAATGGGGAACAGGAACAGAGTCTAGCAGCCAGAGCAAGAACTGGAAGCAAGTGACATCTATATTTACAGTATAAGAGACCACACCCAAGTGGGCTCAGTCTAGGACTCAGTGGAGAGTGTGAGACTGAATAGTCACAGTTAGGATTCACCACAGGGACACTGGCTGAAACAATCACAGCTGCTGTGCCACTGAATGAAAAGAACAAGTGCAGAGAAATGAATTCATGAGAGAAGCAATATCCTGGTCATACTAGTTAAATTCTGTCAGCCATTTTGATTAACACAATTTACCAATTAATATAAGTGCCAAAATATCTTATCAAGTTCACAGTCATATTTCTTTTATTTCCTAAAAGTCTAAACAAGACAAGAATATTCCTTCTTTTTCATGAAGTTTTTGCAGATCCTAGTGACAAATGTGCAGGGATTGTTTTTTGATGTTGCTTAATTTTTTTCATAAATGTATCCAAAGACATAATCCAACTTAATACTTTTAATTTCTTCACCCTGCTATGTAATCTAAAGAGTAACCTTTCCATGAATTTCAACATTGTATAAAATTTTAAAGTCATATGTATAGTTGGTTCATTAACGTTAAATGTTTTAACACATGAGAACTAGTTATTGAATAATAAACAAGGTTCACTCTCTGGTATAAAAATAGGAGCTTACTTAAAATATAATTGCAAACTGAATGGTTACTTCACACGTCCTAGTATAATAATACAGCTTTATCTCTGACAGGTGGCATGAACATGAAACAAGAAAATAGTGTCCTATATTATTAATAGATGTGCTTTATTAAAATATTAAACAGAGGCCTACAAGATGGTTGCCTGGATAAAGACACTTGATGCCAAGACTGACAACCTGACTTTGAACCTCATCACCCATCTGTTGGAAGGAGAGAACTGAGCCCCGCAATGGTTCTCTGATCCCCACACCTGTAAGATAGCATAAATAGGCACACAAAATAAATACATGTAAAAAGAAAAGTTACACATAAACCTACTGTAAGACTGTCAACCCACTCTAGGTATTTACAAAAAAAATAACAATAAAAACAGAAAGCAAACATCACCTAAAAGCTTTATAATGAATCCTCTCAGCAGTTATCATTAGAATAGACTAGGAGAAAAAATGTCCATCAATAGGTAACTGGAAGAACAAACTATGGATTTTGCATACAATAATTATATTTCATGGCAAGAAAATAGAAAAGAAGACCAGCCCATACAACAATAAAAAAATCAACTCATGATGAAGAATGAAAGAGGAGAGAAGAAAGGATAGATTCTATGAGCCAGTCACACAGTTCTAGAAGGTTCAAACATATATGGTGATAGAAAGCAGAGCAGTAACTGCACATCTGCAGAGCTGAAGAAAAAAGCTGAATTCCACAGATGACTTATGAATGTTCACTATAATGATAGCTGCAGAGATATACACATGACAAAACTCATCTCATGTAGTATTTTACAGCTGTGCTGTTATTCTGTCTAGTATATCTCAATAGACCTGCTTATTATAAAGTATGAAACTGTACCTAGCAAATTTTAAATAAACCAGAAAATCTGTTATTTTAGAATTAAATGATACTTGGATAAATCCGTGATACTAATATACACTATAAAATACACTTGGTTGCATGATTATAGATTTAAATATACCACACCTTAGCTTCTTCCTCTTGAGCTTTCTTCACAATTGCCTGTAGCTGTACCTCTCGTTTAAATTCAGCATGAAGTAATTTCTCTTCCATCATCCTACGCCGTTGATCTAGTAATTCTTCCTTCCACTTTCGGACATCTTTCTCCTATGTATGACAAATTATCACATCATTAACTTCAAAATATACAGTAATTTAGCAGAAGACTAAGGATAAATGGAAAAATTCATGAGTATGACTAATGATTAAAAACCAACTACATAACCAGAATACAGCTTCCACAGTTCACTGGCCACTTAATAACTGTGCACTCCTGGCAACAGTGTAGCTAATAATGTCTCAATTGTCTTATCTATAAAAAGGAGAATAGTACTCAGCCCTAAAGAATACATTTATATCACCTCTTCTAAGGTTCAGGATATTACAAAAGATGAACAGTAAGAGCTGGGTGACAGGGAAAAAGGTCTGTAAAATACTAATTTCTGGGCACAACACAGCCATTACAATTATGGAACAATAGCCACTCCAGTTACCTGCATGGGGCCTACATAAAACTAGGTCTCTCAACAGTAGTCATGGGTGGGGAGATCATAAGACCCTGTCTCTTCATAGGAAACTATTTGCTATTAATGGTCGCCTGGAAGGAGAGTCATGCCATTAGTTGTGTGCCTGTTTACTGAGCCCACCAAGCTTCAGTGGATAGCTCTACACCCATGGTCACAAGGATGGCCCTGGTAAAACACAACAGGTCACCAAACAAAAAGATATGAGTGGGACTACTGAGATGAGGACAGACAGAGGCAGGAGGGAGACAGGAGAAGTGAGAACAGTAATCAGAAGGAATACATACAGGTATGGACTTATAAAGACTATGTAAGTTATTAATAAAATCATACTTCTGACAAAGGGGGTAAGGGAAAAAAACAGTACCTAACCGGGTTATTCTGAAGACGTAATTATATGAATTAGCCTCTTAAGATGGTGCATTAGATGTGACTGCATTTGCAGATTATCACTGCACTGAACCATGACACACTGAGAATGAACACTTCATATGATATTTAGTATTCATTATCAACCTGACTGGGTCTACAAGCACCTATGAGACAAACCTCTTGTGAGGAAGGCTAGGGTAACTCTAACAGGAAACCCCAACACAACTGTGGGCCACAGCAAGCCACGGTCTGGGATCCTGAACTGAGAAAAGGGAGAAGCAAGATGAATACTGACATTCATGTCTGCTTCCTGACTCCAGCTGCAGTGTGAGCTGCAGTGCCAGCCCCTGCCTCTATGACTCCATTGCCATGATGGACAGCATCTGCAAACTGTGAACCAAAATAAACCCTCTCATTCCTCAGTTGCTTCTGTCAGAATTCTGCCAGGGCAGTGAAAAAAAAATAAACTAATATATGGTGCATTTCTTTTCTTTAAAATGTTTAATATTTCTATAAAATAATCTATAATCACTAAAGAATACTTTTTTATTTTTAACATTTCAAATAAGAAACATAAAAGACATATTCAGTGCCTTAGGAAATCAGATTCAATAAGAAGGCAGATAGATCTGCATGAGAAGAAGAAAAGCAATGTACATGTCAGTTGGATTTTATCTAAAATCCATAATTACATGTTGAGTCACATAAACGACTATGCAAAAAAAAAATATTACTATACTAGGAACCACTCCTTGAAGTCTGAGCTCTGAAAACTGTTCCTCATGTGACACTAAAAACAGTCTTCTCATATACCCAGTTGCCACATCTGAAGAACACCTGTACTGAGTACCACACAGTTACTGTGGTCAGATGAAACCCTTTACCTAACAATGTTAAAATGATAACCTATTATAAAATTGAAAAATGGGATTTACTACTGAAATTAGAAAACAAACAGGAAAGATCAAATTAAACCAAAGAATCTCCACAATTATAAAAATTTTAGCAATCTCTGAATTATTCATATGAAGTTAGAAATCATCACAATAATGCAAAAATGCACTGTATAATTGCGGGTGAGGTGGCATGGGGCAAAGGGGAAATGGGATGAGAAACATGAGAAGGGGAGGATGGGAGGAGCTCGGGGTATTGGGATGGTTGGGATATTGGAAGGGTGGATACGGGAGCAGCGAAGTATATATCCTAACTAAGGGAGCCATCTTAGGGTTGGCAAGAGACTTGACTCTAGAGGGGTTTGCAGGTGTCCAGGGAGATGTCCCCAGCTGGTACCTTGGGCAACTGAGGAGAGGGAACCTGAAATGAATGACCCTATCCTATACTGATGAATGTCTTACATATCACCTTAGAACCTTCATCTGACAATGGATCGAGGTAGAGACAGAGACCCAATTTGGAGCAACGGTCTGAGCTCTTAAGGTCCAAATGAGGAGCAGAAGGAGGGAGAACATGAGCAAGGAAATCAGGACCACGAGGGATGCACCCACCCACTGTGACAGTGGAACCGATTTATTGTGAGCCCACCAAGGCCAGCTGGTCTGGGACTGAATAAGCATGGGTTGAAACTGGACTCTCTGAGCATGGCGGACAATGAAGGCTGATGAGAAGCCAAGGACAATGGCACTAGGTTTCGATCCTAATACATGAACTGGCTTTGTGGGAGCTTAGCCTGTTTAGACGCTCACCTTCCTGGACATAGATAGAAGACCTTCGTCTTCCCGCAGGGCAGAGAATTTGGACTGCTCTTCAGTATCGAGAGGGAGGGGGAATGGTGTGGGGGGTGGAGAAGAGGAGTGGGGATAGGGGGAGGGGAGTTGGGGGAGGGGGCAATATTTGGGAGGAGGGGAGGGAAATGGGAAACGGGGAGCAGGTGGAAATATTAATTAAAAAAGAATAAAAAATAAAATAAAAAATAAAAAAATAAAAAAAATTTATTCATATTTAAAAAGAAAACATGGCTATGTTAGAATATTTAATCTAAAAATGACATAATATTAACTCTGGAGAAATCCACAGTATTGACAGCTTTTCTTTTTTTTTTTTGTATCTCTTTTTTTTTTTTCTTTTATATTTTTTATTTATTTCTTTTTTAATTAAAATTTCCACCTGCTCCCCGTTTCCCATTTCCCTCCCCTCCTCCCAAATATTGCCCCCTCCCCCCACTTCCCTCCCCCTATCCCCACTCCTTTTCTCCTCCCCCAACTCCATTCCCCCTCCCTCTCGAAACTGAAGAGCAGTCCAAATTCCGTGCCCTGCGGGAAGACCAAGGTCCTTCTATCTACGTCCAGAAAGGTGAGCGTCCAAACAGGCTAAGCTCCCACAAAGCCAGTTCATGCATTAGGATCGAAACCTAGTGCCATTGTCCTTGGCTTCTCAACAGCCTTCATTGACCGCCATGCTCAGAGAGTCCGGAATCAACCCATGCTTATTCAGTCCCAGACCAGCTGGCCTTGGTGGGCTCCCAATAAATCGGTTCCACTGTCACAGTGGGTGGGTGCATCCCTCGTGGTCCTGATTCTTTGCTCATGTTCTCCCTCCTTCTGCTCCTCATTTGGACCTTAAGAGCTCAGACCGTTGCTCCAAATTGAGACTCTGTCTCTACCTCGATCCATCGCCAGATGAAGGTTCCGTCCCGATGAAACTTTTTTTTTTTTTTAGAGATGGTTCAGTGGTTAAGAGCATTGCCTGTTCTTCCAAAGGTCCTGAGTTCAATTCCCAGCAACCACATGGTTGCTCACAACCATCTGTAAAGAGGTCTGGCGCCCTCTTCTGGCCTTCAGGCATACACACAGACAGAATATTGTATACATAATAAGTAAATATTAAAAAAGAAAAAGAAAAAAAAAGAAGTAACTTTGACAGCTTTTCATATACAATCTACTCATTCTAAATGACAACTTTTTAAGATTAAAATTTTAAAAAAGGTCACATTGTCTTCTACCCCTAGAAAATTAATTACTGTATTTTGAAGGTTCTAAAGCTACCTATCTCATTTTTATAAGCATTCTTATTATTGTATTCATTATTCCTTATGAATGTACATAATCACTTAACCTATACATATTAACTCTCCAACTATTGAAAGGCATCTTTTGTCACATACTTGCGCATGTCATTTTGTCATGTAAGTGTGAGGGAGTTGGGCTGGAGAGATGGCTCAGAGGTTAAGAGCATTGTCTGCTCTTCCAAAGGTCCTGAGTTCAATTCCCAGCAACCACATGGTGGCTCACAACCATCTGTAATGGGGTCTGGTGCCCTCTTCTGGCCTGCAGGCATACACACAGACAGAATATTGTATACATAATAAATAAATAAATAAATAAATAAATAAATAAATAAATAAATATTTTTTTAAAAAAAAGTGTGAGGGAGTCAGTTTCTAAGATGCTCCCAATGGTTAAGGTCAACTGTTATTAAGTTCCTTGTATAATATCCTCCCCAAATGTGTCAAGACTGCGCTCCAAAGAACACAGCAAAATGATGTGAAGACAGTCCTGCTTCCATTTTATTACCTCTCATACTCTCGCTCTTGTCTTTCTCTCTTTATGCCTGATTACTTTGTATAGCAACCACCATTTCAGTGTGAAGACACCCAGACTGAAAAGAACACCTGGCAGGGAACTGGGCTTTCTAGATAACAGAATATAAATTCAGGACTAGGAACAGCATCAGTGAGTTTGGTGGGAGTTTTCCCTTACCCCAGGGGACTGAGAGTCATCACAAAACCAGAGCAAGGCCCACTAAGCAGTCTATTCCTAGTTTTCCATGAAAAACAATAAAAGTGATCCTGTGTTGGAACAAAATCTATCTATCCAATGTTATGTTTTTATATACCCCATTTAAACACCACATCACAGCAACAACTACATTTACTATTTTACAGATTACATAGGAAACAATCTTCGGGTACATATCCACAGAGTAGATCTATCTGCAGCTGTGTTGAGGAACCACCACTCTGACTTCACAGTAGCTGCAGTTTACAGTCCCACCAATAATGCATGCATGTTCTCTGTTTCTCACATTATCAACAGCACTAGTTGCCCTCACTTTTTTATTTAAAAAGTTTAATTTTGGTAATTTCATATAAAAGAATTTTATTTGTATCTTTTCCAGCCCACCCTCTTCCTTCTCCAATTCCTTCCATGTTCACATATCCTCTCAAATTCTTGACCTCTTGTTCTTTATTACTATTTTACACACACACACACCTTACATACAACTTGATGAACAGGAGAACTTCTGCTGTGAGAAAGTGTCTTGTATTTATGAAAGGGAAGTTGTCCACATTAAATCTCAACAATATGGTCACTAAACAAAACACCACCAGTTGGCATGACAACATGGATGGGAGAAATCTTAGAAGGCTGTACCCCAGCTGAGAGAAGAACTGATCTCCAGAGAGGAGGCTCCTAAGAAGTTATTCAATCTCAAATGATCAATCTTTTGTTTTCTTTATCTTATTCACTCTGACTGGGATATAATAAAACCTCAAAAGTAGTTCTAATTTCCAATTTTCAAATTGGGTATTATCCTACTGGATATTATTTTAAGTGGATAGTCCATCCAAATCTCTAATTGGCAAGGAAGAGTAAACACTTTTAAACATATTTCTTCACAAGAGAAAAGACATGCCTGCCGGCCAATAAGCCATGATTGTGAGGCTCTTAGGCCCCAGGGATGAACTTATTACTATTGTTCTGTTAAATGGAGATAGTATCAACTGCCATTTAAATTTAGACTACTCTACCCATAGATTAATGCAGCGCTCAGACTTCATCAGAGAACTTTATTCAGTTATTAATGCAGAAACTCACAATGGACAAAGGGCAGAATGTGAGTGTCAGTGGAGTGTTCAGTCACATATGGAACAGCCACATCACACACCGTCCTCAAGACTTCAGGAGTGGAAAGACTAAGAGCCAGAGGTAGAGGAGGACCTGAGCAAAGCAGTGTCTTCTGGACACGACAGCTCCGCTGCACTCATGCATTCACAGACTGTGGATGCCTGCATAAGACCTGCTGCACAAGATCAACACTCTAGCATGGAGTAAGGAGAGGGTCATGAGTCCCCATCCAACTGAGGAGCTATGAAGAACTGGTGGCTTCTAGGGGAGGAAGAATTAGGTTTTCTTAAAGGGGAGAAGAGGGTGATGGTAAAGATGATAAAGATGACGAGACAACAGAAAGTTGGGCAGTGTAAGAAAGTGGGGATAGCTCTGGGAAGATTAGGGAGACAAAGTTAGGGTGAATATTATCAAAATACATTATATGAAGTTCTCAAAGAATTGATATAAATATTTTTAAAAGAGATACACTTTCTAGACATCTACATTGGGTATATAGCCTCTGTAATTTTGGGGAGAGTCATTCTATATGTGTGAAGGGATACATCACTGAAGTTTAAGTTGCATTTCCCTGATCATTACAGAAGTTGAACATCTTTCTGAGTACTTTTTAGCCATCGAAATTTTACTTTTTAAGAAGAGTCAATTAGGCCCTTTGTCCAGTATGCACAAGTTATTATTGCTCTAAATACTCAGTTGTGCTGGCTCCCTAGTACTTTACATTTTAATACCAAATCTGATCACTCTCACAGTATTTTTGCTATTTGTAAGCTGTTATCATTTCAATGATTTTTTTCTTCTTTGCAGTGCAGAAGAGTTTTAACTAGTATAATTCTTTTTATCCAGTTTTACTTTTGTTGCCTATATCTTGGTGTTATACCAAAAAGAATTATTGCTAAGATAACAAATGTCTCCCTGTGCAGTCTTCAAATTCTGTAATTTCAGGTCTTCTTTGAAATATTTAATCCATTTTGCATTGATTTTTGTGTATGGTATGAGAACGAAGTATTATTTCATCCTTTTTTGGTCTTTAAGTATCCAGTTTCCCCAGAACCACTTACTGAAAACACTATGCTTTCTCCATTGTACATTTTTGGTGTTCTTATCAAAGAATCAGACTAGCCTGGAGAGATGGCTCAGTGGTTAAGAGCACTTGTTGCTCTTCCAGAGGACTAGGGTTCAATCCCAGAATCCACAAAGTGGCTAACAACCATCTGTAACTCTAGTCACAAGAAATATTATTCTTTCTCTAGTCTCTGAGGACAATAGGCATGAACATAGTGCAGAAACGTTCTTGCAAGCAAAACAGCAATACACGTACAATAAAAATAAATAGGACCTTGGACTTCCCACAGGGCAGGGAACCCTGACTGCTCTTTGGACTAGGAGGAGAAGGGGAGTGTGGGTGGGGAATGGGGGGAGGGGGAGGGAAAAGGGAGGCGGGGAGGAGGTAGAAATTTTTAATAAAAAAATGTAAAAAAAACTCTATAATGAACTTCCCCACAGTTAGTAAGTAAACAATAAGCAATTAAAAAATCAATTTTATTGAATAAATAAATAAATAGAACTAAAAAAAATTGAAAAAGTTTAGTGACCATGTTAGTCCTGGCTTACCTGCAGCTCCACTGACATCTATGCATACTTGTATACACGTGTAAAAGCATTTGATTAATATGTCTGTGAAGTAAGTTTGAAATCAGGAAATCTGATGTTTCTGGGTGGGTTTTTTTTCTTGGTCAAAATTAGTTTTGTTACTTGTGGTCTTTTATATTCCATTAGAATTTCAGAATTTTTTCCTTTTCTTTCTATCTTTGGGAAAAAAGAAATCCCAAAATAGAGGAATTTTATTAGGTATTCCACTGAATATGAAGTTTCTCATAGTAGTATGGCATTGCATCAGATATTTTGTTCTAATCAATGAAGATTAAGTATTTTTCCATTTACTTGTGACTTTTTTATTTTCTTTTATTTATTCCTTTTACAATTTTCACTATACATCTTTAGCTTGTTGTGCTTAGGTTAATTCTATTGTTTACATTGTGAGTGTCATTGCTTTCCCTTTTAGAGAGTTTACTTTAGCTGGGTATAGTAAGACACAAATGTAATCAGCAATCACAAGGCAGAGGATCATGAATCCTGGCTCTTCAATGTGCTTGAACAAATCTGTTGCTGAATTTTTCTAATAATATCTTAATTTGGTCACATTATTCTTTTTCTCCAAGGTTTTCTTTTTGTTGAACAAGAAAAATACACTCAGCAAACTATATTTTCTATATCTGTTTTATCAGTATCGACACTTACCTCCCAACAGACAAGAAATACCTGCTGTACTAGTCCAAAGACCACAATTAGCATAGTGAGCCCAATTCATTCAATATAACTCTGACTGCTCTTAGCTCAGCTGCCGTATGAAGGTTATACAAAACTTTCTAATCCCTGACTTACTTTGGTGAGTAAATAGTATCTATGCAATATCTGTGATTAAGGTTGTTATAAGACCTTAAAGATAATATAATATACTGCTCAGTTAAGTATTAGGTAAAACAGTAACTATCCTACTTAAATATAAAACAAATTATTTGGCCAGGCAATGGTGGCACATGCTTTAATCCCAACACTCGGAAGACAGAAACAGGCAGATCTCTGTGAGTTTCAGGCCAACCTGGTCTACAAGAGCTAGTTCCAGGACAGGTTTCAAAGCTTCAGAGAAACTCTGTCTCGAAAAACCAAAAATAAATAAATAAATAAATAAATAAATAAATAAATAAATAAATAAATAAATAAATAAATATAAAAGAAAAATTATGTTCTCTGATCTCAATCCCATTAACATACTAGTATGTTTTCCTTGAATAAGAAAAAAATCAGAGTCAGCTAATCATGAAATACGGGATCTCTTTGAAAGCTTGGTTGATGGCTGATGGCCTTACTTAATGAAAGCACAGTGACTTGAAGGTTCTTAACAAACACCTGTCCTTGAAGTGAAAAAAGGAAGAATATCAGGACACAGACAGGAACTCAGAAGCACAAGCTCAGCAAGCTGTGGGACATCTTGCATGAGGACTTACTGAATAACTTACACTCAGCTCCAAGTCTAGGTGATACAATCCTAGGAAGGGCTGGCCTATAATTCACATTTGGCCAAATCAAGCATGATATTTTGTTCTTTGGCTAATTATTACAGCCCTGAGATAATAATTTGCATTCGATGTGCAACTGCTATGCCAAACATATATGACTTCAGACTTTATAGTCCTAGAAAAGAAGTCATTTTAGAGTCAAAAAAACTAAAGTTTTTAGAGATGGTAAGTTACCTATCTCTCAAAAGAATGCTTCTAGCAAATTCTAAAAGGCTAACCAGAAATAAATTTCCTCTTTAATATTGCATTTACCACATCTGGAAATCTGG
Source organism: Chionomys nivalis (assembly GCF_950005125.1). Lineage (NCBI taxonomy): Eukaryota > Metazoa > Chordata > Mammalia > Rodentia > Cricetidae > Chionomys > Chionomys nivalis. The sequence continues at coordinate 54,685,013 of NC_080089.1, forward strand.
TAATCAGATAACTTTTAAGTTAGGTGAATGGAAGGTAGTCAGATTCAAAAGTTACAGCAGAACCAGCAACACAGCTCAGTGAAAGGCACCCTTGTCAAGCATGATGTCCTGAGCTCAACTCTTAGGGCCCACATGGTCAGAGGAGAAAAGGAACTCTTACAAGTTCTCCTGTAACATTCCAGACACCATGGCACATGCACACGCACATACACACACACGAACACAAAAAACTAAGTTACATAAGGTATGAAGACCTTCTAAACTATCAAAAAGCCCTTAATGAAATAGCATAATTATTGCATCAGAGAAAGTAGCTCCATGAAAAGTCACTATTGGGATGAAGAACCCACGTATCTGAGAAGTATAATAGTCTGATTTTGCAAAAGGCTGGGAATTGGAATTGGAACATTACTTAAGATGTTCACTTTTTGTTCTGGGGAGGGAGCTACTGAGAATTAAAACACCTTAGATGCTACTCAAGCCCTCTACACAGAGTAAGATATAATGGATGTGCTAATTGTGAATGATATTATGGTTTCAGTTTCTTTCCAAAAGTTGTTCCATTTTGTTATTATGCATTGTGTTACTATGCATCAATTCTATCCACGTGCATTTTAACATGCCTGCCCCACGGAAGAAAGGCTGAGAAAGCCGCAAGTGTAAAGATAGCCCCTAAAAAACAGGTGCTGGTGGCTAGAGGAATAAGAGCTGCAGAACAAAAGGTTTTACAAAACAGGAGTGTCCTGTGTCTCTTTAGTATAAAAAAGGGAATTTCACAGGCTAAAGTAATATTCAAAATTATAAAACCATCTGTGAATAATATTAAAACAAATGCTTTCAAAAGATTCGACAGAATTGCAGTTGCTAAATGAGGTTTGAAAGGGTAATAAAACTGTTTTATGGATGGATAAAACAGGATTTAGCTATTTTATTTCCCAAATAAGTGTATTTTTCACTGTAAAGAAACATTATTGCACAGTTGTTTCTATTTTCTTGAATTCTACTACAATTTCAACCAAGACTCCTATGTCCTTAATACAAAGTACCAAGAGATGAGCTATTCAAACCATGTTGCCATAGCTTTTCCTGGGCTAGCTTGGACAGTCTATGTCGCATAATAAATCCATTTTATTGTCCAATTTCATCTACATTAGCATTTTTAAAATGTGCTTCATGACATGGTTGCCACTACAAGTAGTGCTCCATTTCCCTGACAGTGCAGTCAGTTTTTTCAAAAAAAGCAGGTAGGTCCTTTGCTAGAGCAGAAACAACACATATTTCAGGTCAAGGATGAGGACATATACAGTTGCTAAGCTGGAAAAGTTCCTAGCATTCCAATGTTCTGTTTTTACCTGTTAATGTATTCATGAAACCAATGGCATCATGTAAATTTTTCAAGTGTCTCAGGAGGTCTACTTATTTAAATTTTGAAAAGGGGCTCATAGGCATGAGATTTCAATGACAGCACTGTCCTTCATAACTGGAATAGGCAAACCAGTGGAACAAAAAGTATGCTTAGCTTCACAGTAAGGATCTAACTCCAGACAAAAAACAATTTCCATATGACTGCCCAGCTATGCTAGAAGTGCCTATTCAGAGCAGGATGCCAGTCCAGAATCATCCTCAGTTACTATATTCTAAAGCTCTAGAATTTCTATTTGCTTCCGTTCATGGTTTTTATATTGATTTTGAACCTATTTTTTTAAAAAAATTTTATATGTATATATGCCTGTATGCCAGAATAGGGCATCAGATACCATTACAGATGGTTGTGAGTCACCATGTGATTGCTGGGAATTGAACTCAGGACCTCTGGAAGAACTGCAGTGCTCTTAAACTGCTGAGCTGTATCTCCAATCTGTTTTTTAACTTTTTTATCCTTGTGTTTTGTTAAATTACTTGTATTCTCTTGTTAACATCTACAGAGATACTATTTTAAATACTTTGTCAAAAACTTGTATATTTCCAATTGTTTGAATCAGCTGCTGTGGTTTTATTATTCTCCTCTGATGTAGTTAAGTTTTCCTCATTTTAAGGTTCCTTTTGTCTCCATATTGCTATCTGTTCATTTTTAGAAAGTAGTCAATTTGTATAACAGCCTGATTATCTAAGTGTAACAGCCTGGCTGTCTAAGTGTAACAGCCTAGTTGCAATAGGAGAAGACAGTTACCTGGGGAAGCAGGTTATAGACGCACCAATGGGGATCAAGAAAGTAGAAACATATATTGAGGCACAAAGTATGGCATACATATACTCTGGGTCTAGAGCTATGCAACAGCACAGAAGTCTGAGGGCTGGAGTAACATCAAAAGCTACCAGTGTTTACTAGGTACAAAAGCTTCTTGGTATTTGAAGTACCTGAGCAGGATGCTGGCCTCCTCAACAGCACCTCTGTGCTAAGTAGTGCATGTGCCAGGTAAATAAGCGCTGGGGCAGAAAACAGTAGGAGCCAGGGTTAGGGCCAGAAGTACAACAGCTATGGAATTTGGCTTGAGTACATATGTGACAGTAAGGGACTATTCACATGGACTACAGTGTTGGTGGCATATGTATATCCAGCTTATGTCTCTGTAGCTAAGGGAGATGGCCACAGCCAAACTTACAATAATCCAGAGCAGGGACCAGGAACCCCACGAGCAGATGCACACAGCAAGCCTAATAATTTTAACTTCAAAACTCTCCTAGCAAATAGTTCTATATTTTGGAAAGACCTCCCTAAGGAAATCTCCCAATGAAAATGGCAAGTGACAAAACAAAGTATACCTGTAAAAACCTTCCAAAATATCCATGTACCAGACAGACAAATACTTTTTTAAAAAAAAAGCTAACCTTTTGGAAATGGAACTGCCTTAATATCCTACATCCATTTTTATAAGTCCCTTTAGTCTCAGAACAACAACAACAACAAAAATCTACTTGAGCTGGAAGATGGTGGCGCACACCTTTAATCCCAGCACCCGGGAGGCAGAGACAGGCAGATGTCTGTGAGTCTGAGGCCAGCCTGGTCTACAAAGCTCGTTTCAGGATTGCTAGGGTTGTTACACCAAGAAACCTTGTCTTGAAAAACAAAAAACAAAACAAAACAAAAAATCTACTTGAAAACAGACCAACTTATGGTTATCATTTCATTTTTAAAATGTAAAAGCTCACCCTTTCTAACAACTTTTGAAGCTTTAGTGTCTTCTCTTCACGTAGCTTTTCCCTTAACTGCTGAGCTTTCATGTGCTTCTCCTCATATTTCTTCTTAGATTCTGCGATAGTCCTATTAATATACAGACAAATGAACAAGAGACACATGTGGTCAATGACAAGACTAAATCAGAGATCTTTGGGCTTCAAAAATCTCAATGTATACAAGATTCATTTAAGCCTAGTACTTGTCAACTAGATAAATATGGAATGTCAAAATAAAAAATGCTGAAAAGACTCGTGGAACAATTCAATTTCAGGTAATAATCAAGATTTCTTACTATCAAGCATTTCAAGAGAATTTTCAAATACCAGACCTTTTACGAGATGGTGAAGAAAGTTTTTCATGCATGTGAATTCCGTGCCCTGGAAGTCTCGCTGGCTCTTCTTCCACAATATCCCCCCAGGATGTATTTTGACGCCAAGATTCACGAGCTAATGGGGGGGAGGGAGTAAAATAAAATTTGAAAAAAAGGTTTCTGTTTAGTCATGTACTTCTTTAAAGCTAACTTTGAGATTTCTTTTTTAAAATACACATGTGTGTATATGCACAAATAAGTAGATTGTAGGAAACTGTGGGTGCCATCCTCAGAAACCTTGTCTACTTTCTTTGATACAGGATTTCACAATGGCCTAGAGTTTAACAATTAAACAATGCTGCCTGGCCAGCAAGCCCAGATATATACCTGATTTCACTTCCCCTTGCTGGGTTCATGAACACATATAACCATGCCTGGCATTCTAACTTGGGATTTGAGAGCTGACCCCCACTGCACAACCTTTTAAGGCAATCGCTCTATTTACAAGCTGTCTCCACATAAACACGACTTGTAAAAGCATTTCTACCTCAAATTATTTTACCTAAAAATTGCATATAAAATGATCTAGTGTATCCCATTATGCCTACAAATACTCAGAGACATATACACACAATACCTTCATAATCTGCAAGAACATCATTCCAATCCATAGATATGCCACAGAAAGATAGACTCCCACTGCCCATGCTAGCCTAGAATGTAATAAAAATTGGAAAAAAATCTTTTACACATAATATTATAAACTTAAAAATGAACTACATATGAAATTCTTCTAACAACTTCTAATAAACTTCACTGAACCAACCAACCAAAACAAAACTATATCCCTTACACAGTCATAATCACCAAGTTAAAATACTCAGACTATATATTGTCATTCATAAGCACTTATATTTCAAAACAAGTAAACTAGTCTTACACAAAACATACTTTTGAATTCAAAATTATTTGGTAGTAATTATTAGAAAAAAATGAAATATAAAACTTATGGTTGTTTTATTTAACAAATCTCCTCCATCAACATATATACCCTGAGTATTTAGCAACAAAGCAATACATCATTTGCTATTAATTAGTAAGATAAAACAAAAATAATACATTCTTCTCTCCTTAGAAATTAAAGTCTGAGAAATATTAGGTTCTTAACTTCTGACAGATACAATTTCTTGATTTGTAAAATGAGAACGAGAACTTTCTACTTATCAATTGTATCATATATGAAAATACTTTCTAACAATGTTAAAAGAAAGATTTGCTGTTGCTTATTATTTAATCCACCACAATAAATTTTACTATTATTCAAGATTTTAAAACACTAAAAAGCTCACAGAAAAATCACTATCGTTGTCAGTCTCTATATTAATTTCATTGTTTTCTTCAGCTTCGATTTCTCTAGTTAACTGTTCTTCTTCAGCAATAGCACTGGCAATGGCTTCTTCATTGGCCTTCTCTAGACGATCTGCTAGCTCTTCTTTTTTAGCGAGAACTTCTGCCATGGACTATAACATTTTTAAAAACAAAAAATAGGACAGAATCAAAAAATATTAATGAATTTTTCTCTCTGATAATAAACTAAATACATATAGATATGAAAGTATATATACAAATATAGATATGAAAGTATATATACAAAATAAAAATGTTGACCTAGAATCAGAAAACGTGGATCCAATAAAAGCTCAAGCACACATTAGCAGTAGGACTTACAAGGTGCATAAAGCCAAGGCCTTACTTGTTGCTCCATGAAATGCAACAACAATACATTTCTGACCTTCTTTACCAGGCTTATGAGAAACTGTGAAGTTATGTAAGTAACAGATATTATCCAAGGAAAGTGGAAATTTCATCTTAATGCCCAAATCCAAAACAGCTGCAGATCAAATGTTTTCCTTTAAAATGAAACAAGGATAGTATGCTGTAATAGGAACATAAAAAGAATGCAGGCTATGGAGGTGATTGCATATTTTGAACATGTTTTTATAATCTAAAAATAAATATAATTAAACAATGACTAAGAATTATCTGTTAATAAGTACTATGAGTATCTCAGAATTTATACTATAAATCACTGAAATAATAAAAAAAGATTTATGCTTAATAAGCCAACAAAAGATATAAAACAGAATTTTAAAAAGCAAAAGATGGCAGGGGCAGAAGAAAGGGAATGAGGGGGAACTGGGGTTGGTATGTAAAATTAAAAATAAATTTTTTAAATAAAAAATCAAAAGATGGAACAATATACACAAGTCAAAGGTAAACAAATACTAAGCTGATAACTGTAAACAAATCGCAATACATGTAGTCTAAATATCACCAATTAATCAGTTAAGACTGTGAAACTGAATCAAAAGCAACACTCAACCATGCTTCTAATAAAAAACTAAAATAAAGATATAGATTAAAAGTAAATAATAATTTAAAAAACCTGACATAGGAAGCAAGAAGGACTGGAAGGAGCTGTTAGGAGTAAAGGTAGGGGAAATGATGTAATTATATTTTAATTTCAGAAAATTTTTTTAAAAAAAATGATATAGTTACATCAAAGCCAGATTTCAGAGCAAACTCTACCACCAGAACAAAGAAGGTCATTTCATAAAGGGACAATTTACCATGAATGCAAGCCTCTTAAAGTCTAATGAATTTGGCCGGGCAGTGGTGGCGCACGCCTTTAATCCCAGCACTTGGGAGGCAGAGGCAGGCGGATCTCTGTGAGTTCAAGACCAGCCTGGTCTACAAGAGCTAGTTCCAGGACAGACTCCAAAACCACAGAGAAACCCTGTCTCGAAAAACCAAAAAAAAAAAAAAAAAAAAAAAAAGTCTAATGAATTTAAGAGAGTTTCAAACTATACAAGGCAAAGCCTAAAGGGAAAAACAAAAGAGATCTAAGAACAACAACAAAAAACCCAGTAACTTCTTTAGAAAAAACCCTAGCAGTTCTCTAGATGATTAAGTATGAAGTTTATATAGCCTATCAGATTTAAAACTCCTAAAGTACAGTGGATAAATAAAAACATATAAATATCAAGACCTGTATGCAGATACTAAACTAGAAGCAACCCAGATGTCTATAAACAAATGAAGGAACAAACACTGCACTTGTGTACAAAAGAAGCCACTGCTCCTGCTGAAAAAGCAGTGCACTATCACGCACACCTCGTGGATGAACCTACAAACAGCTATTCTGCAAGAGATGCCAAACAAAGAGCATAGGCTTAATTTATACAAAAGTCTGAAAACACAAATTTAGACATAGTGAAAGATGGAGAAGAGGTTACAGGGGAAGAGGAAGATGGCAAAAGCAGGGCTGGAAGGAAGGCTGTGGAGAGAAGAGTGGGAACTTTGAGCAGCACTCACTGTGTTCAGGATCTCAGATATAGTGCTGGATTCAAAGGTATAAACACAAGGAAAAGTTGATCACTTTGCATACACTAAATATGCGAAGACTACTAAAAACCAGTTATAACTCAATATATTTATTTCAAACTGCAAAAACTTAAATGTCAGGGTTTAAGTAATGTGGAACAAAATCTACACATCTCTATTAGACTCCCCTTCCACATTCACTAAGAGGCTCCCTTCAAAACAAACCAAGAACAATAGCAAAACAAAACAAAACAAAAACTCACAAAGGAGTTTATGTCCCCAAGGAATAGAATGAGTTAGGAAGTTTAAAAACTATGACTGTGCATAAGACATTCGTCCTGGAAGCCTGAAGGTCCTACAGAAAGTAGCTGTTACTAATGTTTCACATAACATAAAAACAATACCTAAATTCCAAACATCAAAGTGTGTGAGTGTGTGTTTGAAAAACGTAAGTTAATACATAAATCCACTGTTTCCTCATTGTCTCACTCAATTTTATATTTATTGAAATATATTTATATTTGAAACATAAAAATCTGAAGATTCAAATCTTGTACCAGAATGACACAATGATTCAGTATTCATACACAACTTTGGACCAGGTAGTAAGATACAAATAATTTACTATCATTCTAATCAACTTTTCAAGAAAATTTGAAAATTCAATTCTAAAACGTTAGGATCAATAGAAATTAGGCTTCTAACAGATTATTATTATTATTATTATTATTATGTTAGCAAAGGTTGGCTTTTGTCTTTTCAAATGATTTTATCAGCATATAATCATTAGACACAATAATGGACTTTATTATGATATTTTATGTACATATATAATGCATCTTTTCAAGAATATTTTTATTAATTGAGAATTTCATAAAGTATATAAAATTCCCATGGCTACCTTCCATCTCTTCCCACTTAAGTAGGGATTTCTTTCATCTTCTTCTCCTTTTTCCTTTCGTATCAAGTTGAGTTTGGGTTGCCCAGCTAGTCTTGGAAATAGGGTCTACCCTATCAAGTGGCCAACCTCATTAAAGAAATGTGATCACATAACAAACAAAACAAAACCCCTGACTCTGCCTCTCCTAGAAGCTACCAAATGCCATAGCTCCCGAACTAGTGCTGGAATTTCAAGTCACCCCCCACACACCCTATGCTGGGATTTTAGTCTGGCTGGAGCTTGGACAATCTTGTGTATGCTGTCACAACTGTGATAAGTTCAATGCACAGTTGCCTTGCTGTGCATGGAGAATATTGTTTTCTTGATGTTACTGACTACCTCTGCTTCTTACAATCTTCACAAGGGCTGAGGGTCTCTGCAGAAAAGGTTGGCTTTTTTAAATTTTTTTTTAACATTAAGACTCAAACTAAGGGCCCTACACATGCCAAGCAAGTATGCTATTAGTCAGAGAGACTTCCAGTCAATTTCTGGTAATAGTTCTGTTAAGCAGGTGAATAGAAAGTATTTGGGTTTTGTTTTATTTTAAGTAGTTCTGTGACAATATACTGAGAAACAAAATAAAAATCAGTTTTCTCATCACTGCAAGAATCTGTTTCTGTTCACTTAAGAAACTATATGTGACGCTACAGAAGCAACCCACGAGAGCCTTCCCACAGTCAAATCACTAGATAGACAACTGTGCTTTCTGACTGCAGAAACTAAAAATATAATATGACAAACTTTAGATTTTAGGATAAATAATTACTTGTTTGATCCTAATTATGTGCAATTTTTAAGTTCATTACTAGAAGACACAAGAAAATTTAAACTAGCATGACCTTGTTAAAGGAAACAAAATTTATTTTTTGTTACTGCTATCATGTTCATTTCTTTTTTTTTTCACTTAAACATCCCATATCAATTTCCTACTACACTTGCAGATATCCTAAGTTATTAAATTTTAAAATAAATTATTATATACAATCACCTTTAAAACAATAAAATGAAGGACCCAGGAAATGGTTTATTTAGCAAAGTGCCTGCCACTCAAACATGAGGACCTGAGTTCAGGTGTCCACCATACATAAAATTCAGGCATAGAAGTACATCTCTGTACATACCTGGGAATAGAGGTGTGGACATGGAAGTGACGGAAACAAGCAGGTCCGTGGAGTTCACTGCCTAACTATTCTAGCCACCCTGGGAATAACAGGGTTAGTAATTCTCCCTGTCTCACTTAAGGAGGGGAGCAATAGAGGAAGACATACTGATACTCACTATCAGTCTCCACACATATCTGCATGCACAAACATGCCATGTACATACATATATCATATATATATTTACACAAAGGGAAAGTTTAAAATATGTATTCATATACGTATATATATGTACATATATCCTACATATATATTCACAAAGGAAAAGGTTAAAAGATAAAATTTGAATCATAATGTATCTCATGTTATATATGTGTCCACTTCTTTAAAAAGACAGTAAAGGAAAGCTGGCTGAGTGCTGCTGTGGACCAGCCTCACTGGTAATACTAAAATGAGAAACAGGAATAGATGAGCACATACTAGACAATCATACAAAAACATAAAACTACAGATGATCAATGTATTTTCAAAGATTTGAGACTAAAGATAAATAAATGTCATCTTAAAGACTAACTCCAGCTGGTTCTGAAGGCCCACTCCTGCGATCCAAGCACCTGACAGGTGTAAACACAATCAGGAGTTCAATGTCATCCTCAGCTACAAAACAAATTCAAAGCCATCTGACAGTACACGAAACCTTGACTAAAAAAACAAACCATAAACAAAGCAAAGACCAGCAGGCATCCTTTCCATCTATGGGAATGCTAGATATTGAAGAAAAATAGTCTTTTCTGGTACAGAGTTAGTTTTTTTTTTCTTTCTAGTTTTATCTATTTACTTATCTAATTATACTCTGTGTGTGCTTGTGTTTTTTTGTGTGTGTGTGTGTGTGTGTGTGAGCTTGGTTTTTTTGAGACAGGGTTTCTCTGTGTAGCTCGGGTTATTCTGGAACTTTCTCTGTAGACCAGGCTAGCCTTGAACTCAGAGAGATTCACTTGCCTCAGATTGCTGGGATTAAAGGTGTGCACCACCACTGCCCAGCTAGGTTTGATTTCTTAACCCTGAACTAAAATGCATTTAATCAAATCATATATAATCTGATTCTGAACCATTATATTACCATTTTTGTCCTGTACAAATCAGTAAGAATCTTAACTATAGGAAAATATTACTGTAAGAAAAATGTTGAAATGAATTGACATATAAAATACTATATAAAACCAGTTTTGTAAAATATAAGATTATATTTTAAGATCAATATTATTTAAATTTATGCCTTTTTAATATAGTTGTACAGAATTCTGATAAGTTATTCTTACCAAGTCAGCAGCACTCACATTTGAAATATCTGAAGGGTCTGTCTCGTTCACTAGTCCTGTTTTCTCTGCCAGAACTCTGTCTTTATCTGTTGGCAAAGCTGTGGTGACTTGTTGAGGAACAGCAAGGCACACTGCATCACTGTGAATGGCTCGTATTTCAGAAGTATTCACTGAACTGTCTTGACTACTACCAGAATTCTTGACATCATCAAATATACTCACTGTGAACTAAAAACACATACTTTTAGAATAACTCAGGGACAACTTTCAAATGTACCAAATATTACATTTTGTAAAAGCTAGTTCTGCTTAACCTATCAACTGTGAAGCAGCACTTACCTGTGCAATAGAAAATTCTCTCTTTCTCTGTGTGAAGCATAGCACAGCAGAAGGAAGAAACTATTCAGCTGCAGAAACTTTAATCTGCACGCTTACTATGTGCTGAGCATCAGTCTTTGGTATTCTAAGAAATGATGCCATAACAACTGCAATATTTCCTTTTAGTAGACCGGCTTTTACTTATTTTAACATTTATTTGTTATAAATGTCTGCATGTGTATACATGTACACACTTGTCACTGAGCCTGTGTGATCAGAGGACAACTTGCATGAGTGGATTCTCTACTTCTATTATGTGGGATCTGGATATTAAGCTTGGGTCACTGAACTTGGCAACAAGTACCTTTATTTGCTAAACCATCTAACCAGTCCTAGTAGGCTAATTTTTAATGAGCATTTCATATCTCTCACAAGGAAATCTAGTCACACTCATAATGCTAACTACTGTACTCATTTAACCAAAGGTACTATGCAGTTGGTTGTTTGTGAAGTGTCTAATATCAAATGGAAAGAGCCAGCATTCTAAAAATATCCTGAAATTATTTCTTACTAAAATATATTTTGGGGACGTTTACGTAAAAGTATAAAACTTGTCCTCTTAAAACATGATCTCACCAATTTTTGAGATTTTGAAAAAAAAAATTTAAAAAGACAACCTATAGAAGTCTCAAGGAAAAAAAAAAAGGTTGACCTAATAGAACACATCTAAAATACACAGATTAAATACCCAGATAAATACTTTAGATTTATATGTCCCCCACTCGCCCTTTAGAGTAACTTACACATGACCAACAAATGTTAAAATACAAAAAGACTGTAACATTGGCTTAGACCACCTACATATCCATTTTAAAATCTAATTTAGTAAATATAAACAAGTCTATTTTACATTCCAACAGATTTTTTTCAAACATTCCTTTATGTTACAATTATAATTTGGGTCAAAGAACTAAACCTAAATTAATGAATTTAATACTCATATCACCTTTAAATAAGCACTGATAAATACTATGGTGGCCATATAGTTCCCAGGTTAAGGAACTCTTTCTGAAAATATAAAACTTGGCCAAGTCATACAAGCTACTCTAGACATCCCACTCTTGGTCAGAACTAAGCATCCAAAGTATTGATTTTAATATAAACATCATATAAATTGGGTCACACTGTTTACAATGTTATCAGCATTATTAACCTGTCAGTCACCATGGTTTGTACTCTTCTTGGCAATATTTACATTAGCATTACTGATGTTCACAGCATACTTGACTGTTTATTATAGAACTAAGTTCTCAAACTATAACATCATGGTAATGTTTGAATTACTCAGAAATTCTTTGTATATACTACTCTTGAAATCTCAAAATTAAAATGTATATATTTCAATGCCCAAAAACTGTCATGAGTTTTCTTATCAGATTATAGTTTTAAGAAGACACATCAGTAAAATTCCTGATGATAGGTAAAATTAAAAAGTGACTTATTCCTAGGCATGATGACAAATGCTTAGAATCCCAGCACTGGGGCAGTAGGGGCAGAAAGAACATGGGGATCACAGGTTACATACACTGTGGACCCTATCTCAAAAGAGCAAGAATTGGGCATCGTGCCGCACACCTCTGATCCTAGCACTCAGGAGACAAAGGCATTGAACCTCTGTGAGTTCCAGAGCAGCCTAGTCCACATAGGAAGTCCCAGGCCCACCAAGGTTATGTAGTGAGACCCTGTTTGAAAATAAAAGGAAGGAAGAGAGGGAAGTAGGAAGGGAAGGGAAGAATGGAGAGAAGAAAGAAGAAAAGAAAAAGAGATGTAAAATGGGAGGAAAGGAAAAAAGAAGGGAGATTTCTTCACTAAGGATCTCCAAGCATTAGAGTTTCTTAAATTACATCTAATAAATATATACTGACAAATTTCTGCATGTCTAGGGCTTTTACATTTTGTCTCAAATTAGAACACTATGTAAGGTATCACTTGAAGAAGCTTGCAATCCCACAATGACATAAAAAAACACAGTGAAGAGTCTAGCACATCAAGGGTACTGTAACATTGGAGCTTTGTCATGGCCAGGACTGGTAGTGCATGTCTGTGGCTCTAAGTACTCAGAAGGCTGATAAAAGGATCACAAGTTCAAAATCAGCCTGGGTTACAAAGTGAAATCAAGGCGAACTTGAGCACTTAGGTAACACTATCTCAAAACAAAAAATTTTACAAAAAAAAGTTGCACATTGATAGAGTACTTGCCTGGCATGTGTATGACCACACAAGGTTTATTTGCCAATACCAAAAGAAAAAGAAAAAGAAAAAAGCAAGACCAGGAAGTTAAGGATTATTTCCAACAAGGAAAATACCTTTTGGGTGAAGATTAATTTAAACAGTAGATATTCTAAACAGAAAATATTATAATATAACTATTGTATAAATGATTTCTTTAGATCCTTTCTTCTGCTAACAAGGAATATATCATTGTTAATTTTACATAATAATTACAGCAAACAAACGAGAAATTGTATATAAATATCTAAAAAGTGTATGAGTTCTTAAGTCAAAGAGAAGAAATACTGGGAACCTTAACTACAAAAAGGATACTTAGGATTGATATTTGTAGACCATTAAAGCAGAATAATTTCAATATATCAATGTCATTTTTAAAAAAGATTTAATTATTTATTGCATATACAGTGTTCTGCCTGGAGTACAACTGCACGCCAGAAGAGGGCACCAGATCTCATTATAGATGATTGCGAGCCACCATGTGGTTGCTGGGAATTGAACTCAGGACCTCTAGAAGAACAGCCAGTGCTCTTAACCACTGAGCCATCTCTCCAACCCCTCAATATCATTTTTTAAATCACTAAACTCCAAATGAAGCAAGAGAACACCATCTGAGTCAATCAATAATAAATCTGGTCAAATTATAATCATTGTGGCATTACAGAAAGTCATTTATTTCTGTCATAAAGGAATAAAACAAACTGAACTGTAGGCAAAAAAAAATGAATAAAGAAAGAACACTGTTTACAAAGCAAAACAAAACAAAACAAAAATGGCAATGAGTTCTTCCAAACACTTCAAGTCATAAAAGCCTAAAAAAGATAAGGGACTGTCCCTAACGAAAACCAGTAAAGAAGCTGTGTATGGTGACTCGCACCTTTAATCTCAGCAACCTGGAGGCAGGGACAGGCACATCTCTCTAAGTTTGAGGCTGCCTTGTCCACAGAGCGAGTTCTAGGACAGCCAAGCCAAGGCTATACAGAGAAACTCTGTCAAAAGAATGGCTGGGGCGAGAGTGAAATGGGAGGAGGGGAGGAGGTGGAAATTTTTAATTAAATAATAAAAATTAAAAAAAAGAATGGCTGGGGGAGGGCAGGGTGGGAGGGAAAAGGTGATGGAGAAAAGACAGTAAAGAAACAAAACCAAAAGTACCATGAGATTCTAGATGAGATCCCAAATCAGTAGACAAATAATTCACAAAGATGATCAGTAGGGCCATGCATAATAACATATTCCTGAAGTTCCAGAACTAAGGAAAGTGAAACAGGACAATCATGGGTTTGAAGCCAGCCTGAGCTACACAGCAAGACTGTCTCAAATAAAAAGGCAAACAATAAGCCGGGCGGTGGTGGCGCACGCCTTTAATCCCAGCACTCGGGAGGCAGAGGTAGGCGGATCTCTGTGAGTTCGAGACCAGCCTGGTCTACAAGAGCTAGTTCCAGGACAGGCTCCAAAACCACAGAGAAACCCTGTCTCGAAAAACCAAAAAAAAAAAAAAAAAAAAAGACAAACAATAAAGGCAGTCAGTCATGGCAGGATATAACTGTAATGCCAACCCCAAAAGGCTGAAGCAGGAGAATAGTTAAATTCTAGGCCAGCCTGGGCTACAGAGTAAGACTCCCATCTTCATACTATAATCAAAGGGGTGAACAAGATGGCTCACATGATAAACTACACAAGCCTGATGATATGAGTTCAAAACCCCAAACTAAGAAGATAGAAGGAGAAAACCAACACTTCCAAGTTGTCCTCTGACCTCCAACCTCCACAGGTGCAACCTGACAAACACACACACACACACATAAGTACAATTTTAACAAACAAACAAAAAAAACCTAGGTCTTTAAAATTAAAACAAAATACTAAAAACTTAATACAATTGAGTGGTTGGAACCTCCAGCTTGCCTCTGCAATCTAGAAAGCCTGTCTCTCTCTCTCCAAACCCTGCCCACTCAGAGTTGCCAAACAAAGAAAAGGTGCCCAAAGCCTTGGTTCCACATGATTGGCAGCTACTGCAGCTTCCTCCTTTGAAGTTGCCAGTTGCCCAAATCCCTGCCTAAAGTGCTCCGTTTCTGACCATACTTGGGGGAAAACTCAGTTAGTGTTGATCACATCATCACTTCTGGCCTAACACCTATAAAGTTTCCCGACTTTCATCTGTGGGCACCACTTCTCAGGCCTCCATCTCTGAGACTGAAGAACCTGCCTGGGGGCTGCTTTGCTCAAGAAAACCTGTTGTTATACTTTTTCAATTTGGCTTGAACTGGCGTACTACATTGGCAGAAGAACCTATTATTGGGGATAGGGGTAGAAAACCTATTAACAATAAGAAAAATTTGAATACTGACCATAAATTAGATATTATATAAATGTTAAATTTACATAATTGCATAATATTGCTACATAAAAGAATACATCTGTTCTCAGAAGACGCATGCTATGGTACAAAACTAGATGACTTTGATGTTAGCACATTAACCTCAAGTATTTAGCAAAGTATAGAGAGACAGGCAGACAGAGGAAAAAAGAAATAACTTGGAATCTAAGTAGGGGAAGATTCACCCATCGAATCCTAAACTTCCCTTAAGCTCTCAATCTTAAAGATGAAGAGTGAAGTGGAGAGGATGAGACATCCCACCACACACAGCTGTCCTCGAAAACAGCAGTGAGGACTTTCAGAACACATTACCTGAGTTCTCTCAGCAAGAGGACGGTCAGAAGAATGTGGTGAGTCTTTGGACAGAGGTTCAACAACAGAAGGTCTGTCTTCAACAAGATCACCCTTCGGTGTCCTTTCTCCAGGTAAAAGGCACACATTTTCCTTATCACTGTCATCCTTTGACCTTAAAGTTTCTGTCACCAGTGAAGCCCGTGGCATCGCAGCTGTGGATCGGGGACGAACTGGCCTTCCTCTCTGAACAGTTTCCCATCCTTCAGCATCTTTCCGTTCTATGCAATTAAGGGACAAAAATAAATCAAATTTTCTTTAGATGGTAAAAATTTTGAGAAACCTATACAATAAAAATGTTTTCCAATCTAATTTCATTAATTTCTCCTATGCCGTTGTTTTTCCTAAAATATTTTAAGGTAAATTCTAGACATTATTGCACTTTTACTCAGTCTATTTTTAACAGAAAACATGTTTAATACTATTAGTATACCCAACAAAAGTAATAACACAATAAATTATATCAACTATATGCAATATTTAGATATAGGACAAATTAAAAGAGAAATCATAAAATGAGTAAGAACCACAGAGGAAGAAAAAACACTGAATAACAAAATTAAAAGAGTTTAACAAAAGATTTCACTTCCCAATTAATTTAACCAGTTCCCCTTCAAACCATGATGATCAATCACTTCATTCTTTAAAAGAAAGAAAAACATTACTGAAAACTTGGACCTAATCCATGAGTCCAGACGGCCAACACAAATACTGCCATATAATTAAACAACTGGTGCAAGTAAAAAATAGTATTTCAGAATAAAAACTATACCAAGGTCACTAGGAAACAAAAAATACTTACAAATTACATCTTCAATGAACCTCCAGTGAAAACTATATTGATAAATTATTCTCACAATAATGAATGTTTAAGAACAGCAAATCATGCATTAAACTGAGCCACACTAAACAGAATGTTGGAATAGAAGTATAAAAATTAAAATTAAAAACTAAAAACTAAAAATTACAATTCCTTTCACAATTTTATATGTATAAATTTTCCAGCAGTATAAATTTCATTAACAAAATTGCATTCAACTCACTTCAATACACTAACTGAAGGATAACTGAAATACCCCACCTTGTTGTGATGCATTACTTATCACAACATTTAGTTCACTAATGCTTGATTAGAATATTTATATTAGTGTCCAAGAGACAAACTTTCTGTAATTTCTATGTTAGGTCTTGATGTTAAGATTGTGCTAACATCATAAAATATGATCTTTCTTTCCCCCAGGATAAATTTTCATAGGCTTGATATTTTTATTTTAAAAGTCTAGAAGACTTTACGCATACAACCATCTTGACCTAGAATCTTATTTGTGAAAAAGTATTTCAGATTCACATTTTTAAGATACCTATAGAGTCCCTTTAAGTTTTTCTAATTTTTGTGCTGTAATTGTGAAGTTATAGTATAAGAATTTTGTTAATTTCTTATGATTTTCCAAATCTGAGGCGTAATACTGTTTTAATACCCTATTACTATCTTGTCAATCAATACTGGCATTCTCTATGACATTCCTTAGTTCTCTTTTTTCCTTCACCCAGATTATTAGTGTGGTCATTTTATTTATCTATCTGAAAAATACCTTTTAACTTTACAACTATCTATTTTTTTTTTAAGTTCCTTCGGCTTAACCTTTTCTTTTGCAAATTCAAAAGAAAGGGATTTTGGTTTTTCTTCTTTATCTCATAAGTTTTTAAGCATTCACCTTTATTCAATTCACTTTCTCAAATTTTCACTGAGATGTTCTTTCTGACATTATTCATAAATATCTTATAAAGATCCATGTAGAGGCCAGCCTGGTCTATAAGAGCTAGTTCCAGGACAAGAACCAAAAGCTATGGAGAAACCCTGTCTCAAAAAAATCCAAAAAAAAATCCAAAAAAAAAAAAATCCATGTAATAGTAACAAAATACATTTTATTTCTATTTTATAAAGTGTGTGTACATGTGCATGTATGGGGGCATCAGAGGCCAACTTTCAAGAATTGGTTCTCTCTTTCTACTATGTGGTTCACAGGTATCTAATTCAGGTCATCAGTACTGACAGCAAGTTCTTTACCTACTGAGCCATCTTACCAGCACACCCCACCTCTGAAATGATTTAAATCACCTGAAATTTCCTAAGACTTTCTAACAATACAGCATGTTTTAATTTTGGTAAATGTTCCATGTATGCAAGCATATGTATTTAGAGTTAAGAGTTCAGGCCATAAAAAAAAAGAATTTGAATGAAAATTGGCCTTTTTCTTGCCAAAAACAGCCATAAAAACTAGACAAAATATATAAATGAGCTGTTTAAAACACTGGAAAGCACCCAGCATAAGCATATCCTGAAAAACTACAATTCCTGAGTAAAGGGAATGGCAGCATCAGACCTACATTCACCTTAGTATTTTGACTGAAGACATTTGAAACTGGGAGTCCAATGAACTGGGTGCTAGCAAAAGCCTGCATTCCTGGATGGCTAAACAGGCATTAGAGGCCAGAGGCAAAGTCTTACAGAAAATGGGGGATACTACAGAGAAATAAGCAAAAGAAAAGAAAGGAAGGAAGGAAGGAAGGAAGGAAGGAAGGAAGGAAGGAAGGAAGGAAGGAAGGAAGGAAGGAAGGAAGGAAGGAAGGAAGGAAGGAAGGAAGAGAAGAAAAAAATCTGCATTCACTTTTCCCCAAGGTGCCTGACAACTCAGCTTTTTGTATACAAGGCAAGACTCCAAGAAAACAAGAGAGCAGCAGCTGGGATCTTAACAAGCTAAGCAAAAAGCAAAGCAACTGTACAAGACTGGAAAATAAAAACTGTAACTCAGGGATGTAGTGGGTTTTGTGAGGCTTTTCACTGGAAATCTCAAATGGAGTAATCAACCTAACACAATCTCAAACAAAACCCTGATAGGATTAGGAACACAGTACTCCACCTCTCTTATCATCTTTCCAGACAGAGGAGGAGAAAAGCCTATAATTCTGTGTGGATTTTGTGTGTGTGTATGTGTGTGTGTGTGTGTGTGTGTGAGAGAGAGAGAGAGAGAGAGAGAGAGAGACAGAGACAGAGAGACAGAGAGACAGAGAGACAGAGAGACAGAGACAGAGAGACAGAGAGAGAGAGAGAATATGCATGTAAACCAGAGATTGATTGCAGGTGTCTCCCTCAATTGTTCTCCACATTTGTCTTATTAGGTATGTTGTCTGTGCATGGTGCCCATAGCAATTCAGAGAACAAGTTTCAGGAGTCAGCACTCCTTCCACTGTGGGACCTAGAAACTGAACTCAGGTCATCAGGCTGACTGCTATCCAGGTTTTATAACTCTTCAATAGCCTTCTTATTGTGGCTAAAGCCACTACCTCTACATCACTTGTTAGTGTTGGGGCTGTTACCACCATGACAAGCACTGTCCCCTCCTCATATTACCAGCTTGGCCCACTGGTTATATAGCCTGGAGGGGCTGGGATATAAATGCAGAACTTTTATGTTTTTGCACCATTCACAGTACTGTTTCAACTTCCACACTGATCTCAAGTCTGGCATAAGGTCCAAATGGAGGCTTTGAATTACAACTGTCAGGGGCTTCTGTTGAAGGAAGAGGGTAATTTATTCTGTCACCTAGACCTTAGTGAGAATTGCTGCAGGTGAAAAGGTCACCAGCTGAGGCTGGTGCAAGTTGTCTGAAGAAGCCATGACCATGCAGGACCTTCTGAAATAGGAGTTACAGCTTGGGGTGTAGTGGTCCTTATAGCTAGAATAAAGCATTCGTGCATGGCAGATGATGGTTTGAAACAGCAGGCTGACTTCCAGGCAGTTTCTCCCTTTGCCCAGGGCTGTTTGTCAGCTGCACACTTGGGGCAGCATATATTAGAACAACTCGACAACTACCTCTCAGGAAGTTGAGTAATTGCTTCTAAACAGTTCAAGTTATTAAAAGGGGAAAACTTCAAGGAATAGCTGTATTAAGGAATTAACATTAAACCAGCATTCTTAACAGTGCTTAACAGAATCTTTTCCCTAGTGTGTTGAACATCATTTAACTTCCTATCAAATATTCTTTTTTTTTTATTTATTAAAGATTTCTGCCTCCTCCCCGCCACCGCCTCCCATTTCCCTCCCCCTCCCCCAATCAACTCCCCCTCCCTCAGCAGCCCGAAGAGCAGTCAGGGTTCCCTGCCTTGTGGGAAGTTCAATGATTTCCCACCTCCTTCTAGGTCTAGTAAGGTGAGCATCCAAACAGCCTAGGCTCCCACAAAGCCAGTACGTGCACTAGGATCAAAACCCAGTGCCATTGTTCTTGACTTCTCAGCAGCCCTCATTGTCCCCTATGTTCAGCGAGTCTGGTTTTATCCCATGCTTTTTTTAGACCCAGTCCAGCTGGCCTTGGTGAGTTCCCGATAGATCATCCCCATTGTTTCAGTGTGTGGGTGCACCCCTCGTGGTCCTGAGTTCCTTGCTTGTGCTCTCTCTCCTTCTGCTCCTGATTTGGACCTTGAGATTTCAGTTTGGTACTCCAATGTGGGTCTCTGTCTCTGTCTCCTTTCATCGCCTGATGAAGGTTAATATCCAGGAGGATAACTATATGTTTTTCTTTGGGTTCACCTTCTTATTTAGCTTCTCTAGAATCATGAATTATAGGCTCAATGTCCTTTATTTATGGCTAGCAACCCATTATGAGTGAGTACATCCCATGTTCCTCTTTTTGGGTCTGGCTCACCTCCCTTAGAATAGTGTTTTCTATTTCCGTCCATTTGTATGCAAAATTCAAGAAGTCATTGTTTTTTACCGCTGAGTAGTACTCTAATATGTATATATTCCATATTCTTCATCCATTCTTCCATTGAAGGGCATCTAGGTTGTTTCCAGGTTCTGGCTATTACAAACAATGCTGCTATGAACATATTTGAGCATATACTTTTGTTGTATGATAGGGCATCTCTTGGGTATATTCCCAAGAGTGGTATTGCTGGGTTCTGGGGTAAGTTGATCCCGAATTTCCTGAGAACTCGCCACACTGCTTTCCATAGTGGTTGCACAAGTTTGCATTCCCACCAGCAATGGATGAGTGTGACCCTTTCTCCACAACCTCTCCAGCAAAGGCTATCGTTGGTGTTTTTGATTTTAGCCATTCTGACAGGTCTATCAAATATTCTTAAGGACAATTGGATACAGCCCAGGATAACTTTTTTTTTAATAGAGAAAGCTATTAGGGAAAACAACCTTTTAAGAATTTGAAAATAAACAGAATATTAATGCCTCAAACATACAAATGGTTAATGGTTGAAGAGACAGTTTACTGTAAAGATTAGAAAATTGCATCTTCACGTAGAGATTGAGATTAACCACACAAAGAAGCACCAGTTTTAAGAAGTAGGGAAAAATTATATGGAAAAGTAAGGGGGAAGTCCGAGAGATGAAATCTACTAAAACCTACTTTAAAGACAGTGTGTATAATTCTGGTGTTTGGGTTTTTCTATTTTTTTTGTTTTGTTTTGTTCTGTTTTTTCAAGTACAGATAATTCAAAACAGCTGTGATAAGTGTGGAAAGAAAGGGATGACCAGCAGGTGAGAAGTGTGGGGACTGGGATGCAGATATCACCACTTACTCTATTTGGGTAGCATTTTTTAAATCTAATACTACATTTCCAAAATCCATCAATACTTCACGTAGGTTTAAAATATGTTATGTTTGCGAATTTCATATTTTTATAGAATGTGTTTTGGTTAAATCTACTCCTATTCTCGCTGCTCTAATTCTTCTCCTACCCATCTACCACTTTCCCGCCTAATTTCATGTGCTCTTTTGTCCACTTATAGTTAAAATAGGACATGACAAGGTCATTGCATGTGTTTACTCATAACAGCTGTGACTGTGTACACAAGATCAGAACAAGATAAAGAAAAGCACAGTCCCAGCATGGCTGGGAAGGAGTTGATGAAAACCACCCATAGTTGACATACCACTGGCAACTAATGAGAAAGAAAGCCATGTTTCTTCAGGAATGTGAACCCCAAGAGACAACCCATCCTTCAGCAGTCCTACACCCACAGAATCCACACATTTTTTTTTTTTTTTTGATTTTTCGAGACAGGGTTTCTCCGTAGCTTTTTGGTTTCTGTCCTGGAACTAGCTCCTCTAGACCAGGCTGGCCTCGAACTCACAGAGATCCACCTGCCTCTGCCTCCCGAGTGCCGGGATTAAAGGTGAGCGCCACCACCGCCCGGCCAGAATCCATATTTTTAATGATAAAAAATTATGAATATACTAGCTGGTTTCATAGTAGATTAGACATATAGAACAGAAGATCAGCAAGTTAGAATACATGTCCATCAGAGTCTCAATTTGGAGCAATGGTCTGAGCTCTTAAGGTCCAAATGAGGAGCAGAAGGAGGGAGAACATGAGCAAAAAATCAGGACCACGAGGGATGCACCCACCCACTGTGACAGTGGAACTGATTTATTGGGAGCCCACCAAGGCCAGCTGGTCTGGGACTGAATAAGCATGGGTTGATTCCGGACTCTCTGAGCATGGCGGTCAATGAAGACTGATGAGAAGCCAAGGACAATGGCACTAGGTTTCGATCCTAATACATGAACTGGCTTTGTGGGAGCTTAGCCTGTTTGGACGCTCACCTTTCTGGACGTAGATAGAAGGACCTTGGTCTTCCCGCAGGGCAGGGAATTTGGACTGCTCTTCAGTATCGAGAGGGAGGGGGAATGGAGTGGGGGGAGGAGAAGAGGAGTGGGGATAGGGGGAGGGAAGTGGGGGGAGGGCAATATTTGGGAGGAGGGGAGGGAAATGGGAAATGGGGAGCAGGTGGAAATTTTAATTAAAAAAGAATAAAAATAAATAAATAAGTAAAAAAAAAAAAAAGAATACATGTCCATATCAAGAATTCAGACTGAAGTACAGAAGCAAAAAGAAAAGTGAGGAATGCATACACTTTGTTAAACATGTAACTGTGCCAAATTTGCTAGACATTTAACCTTCAATATCTTTACTGATTTTGTTTATGTACACACTCAGCTACTGCCACAAGCATGCTATGTCAGAAATAGAGGAACATATTTGTGTCTTTTCACAATGTCAGAATTTATTGAGTAACAATAAATTCACAAGTTAGGGTAGTTCAATTGGCAGGAATTTTCCTGACAGCTCTCACTTTCTTTGATAGTCCTGACTGAGTCAAACAGATTTTTAATTCCAATTTTAATTACTAATATGAACTCTCAGGTCACACATTACACATCACACAACAAAGCTACCTATCTGTATATAAATATGTAAGTTACAAAATGGCTCAAAAGGGATAAGAAGCAAGGGATTTTATGAAGTTCAAAGAGGCCTGAGAAACTAAAATTAGAAAACAAATAGGAATAAAAAGGATTCTGTGCCAGGAAGGTTAACAAGGCAAAATGAGCGGCAGAAGCAGAGGGAAGGGCTGCTGTAGCTACAAATCAGAGCCGACCTGCAGAGCTCAGCACACCTGCTGAGACAAAAGGCATACTGCATTCAGACAAAAAAAGTACATAGAAGCATGGCAAGCCCAGATAGTGAACAGGATGTCTTGATTTGGTCCAGTATTTTCTCATTGTACCCATATTCTTCCATTTTTGGAATGGTAATGTATATTCTGTATCATTGCTGGAAGTATATAATTTGCTTTTTGATTTTTACAGAGGTTACAACTGGTACTACTTTGAGTCTCAGAACAGACTTGAACTCTGTTGAGACTGTGAAAGACTAGGGGGACTTCTCAAGTTGGACTAAACGCATTTTTGCATTATGTTATGGCCACAAGACAATGGATATCAGGGAGTAGAATGTGATGGTTTGAATGAGATGTCACCTATATCTCAGTATTTGAATACCTGGTCCCTGTTTGGTAGCTGTTTTAGGAGAACTTGAATCCAACCCCTACCATTCATGCAAAAAGCTGGGGATGGTAGCATTAGGCTGCAATCCCAAAGCTATGAGACAAAGACAGGAAGATCTCAGGAAATGGATGACCAGACAATTTAGCCAACTGGTGAACTCTTAAGTTCAGTGAGAGCCCCTGTCTCAAACAATAAAGTAGAGATCAATAGGAACACACCTGACATCAACTTTGACCTCCGAAAGATAAAAGAGACAGGAAGAAAGACAGAGAGGGAAGGAGGGGAGAAGAGAAGGCAAGAGAAGGGGAGGAGAGGAAAGAAAAAAGAGAAAGAAAGAAAATTCAGCAGTGTAGTCATCCTCTACTTTGTATTTTGTGTTATCAACATTCATTCTGCTGTATCCCAAACCCCACAGTCATAATGCTTACACAGTCGACACTCCTGACTTGTTTACATTTATTCCTTCTGGGTCTCCTTATTGTTTTAGGTGTCCATCTGAAATCATTTTCCATCCATCCCAAAAGCTATCTACAGCAATTGAACACAGACCTGCTGTTTACAACTTTCTGAAACTTTTCCCTGAAAACACTTTTATTTTAACTTGGTAACATACATTTTCTTGGCTATGTCTCTAGCATTCTAAACATATTCTCCACTGTACTTAGCATCCATAGTTCCTCTTATAAAGTCAGCTACCTGCTGATTTTCCTTTTTGAAAATGGCAATTGTGTCCTCTAACCACTTATAGAGATTTTTCTGTTTCTTCAAATTTCAGTACTTTTATTATATTGTATTTAGAGGAAATTTATTTTATATTTTCCTGCTTGGGCCTGAGAGGATTCCTTAAGTCTAACAATTTATTTTAGCAGTTTGGAAATTTGACATCATTTCTAATGCTGCTTTATAAAATCTCTACACCTTTTCATGGATTTCATGTATGTCCCCTCATGTTCTTCTCTTCATTTCTTTCCTTTTTTGTCTCTCTGGTCTCTCTGGGCTAGCCTTGATATTTTATGTTGTTTTCAGAGTCACCATATCGCTAAAGTCCTCAAATGTTTTCCATTGCTGCTGCTGAGATAAGGTTTCATTAGGTAGCTCAGAGTAGACTGGACCTGTTATCAAGTTCAGACTCGTCTCAAACTCATGATCCTCCTATCTCATTCTCCTGGGGTGCATGATACCATACCTAGCTAATTTTAAATTTCTTAATACTATTATTTTCTGAATTCTTCATTTTCAGAGCACTGTGATCTTTTTTTTTAAAGTCTGTAGCAGTTGCTGTCATCCTGATACTATCATCATTGTGATGTGGGATTCCCCTCTGTATGCTGTGAATACCATTGGTTAATAAAGAAACTGCCTTGGCCTGTTGATAGGGCAGAGTAAAACTAGGCATGGAAAATTAAACTGAATGCTAGGAGAAAGAAGGCGGAGTCAGTGAGATGCCATGTAGCCGCTGCAGGGAGCAGATGTGCCAGAACTTTACCCAGTGAGCCACAGCTTCACGGTGGTACACAGATTAATGGAGATGAGTTAATTTAAGATATGAGTTAGCCAGAAATATGCTTAAGATATTGGCTAAACATTATTGCAAATAATATGGTTTCTGTGCAATTATTTTGGGGCTGAGCAGTTGGGAACAAACAAGCAGCCTTTCTACAACACCTTTGGCTCTCTGTACTATTTTTTTTTTCCTAGTAGTAACTGGGTCTGAGAATGTAAGCTTTCTTGAGATCTTCCATGTTTAACAGCATACTAATCTCTTCTCAGTTTTAATGGGCAATTTAGTTAGCCATCATCTCTAGAATAGAAATTAATTCTCTTTCAGAATTTTGATAATTATAAAAATTTATTTGCAGCTTCTAGATATTAAATTGATGGGGCCAACCAATCTTAGATTTTTTTTTCCCTCTAAAACTGTGGGCTAAATAAACCTCTTTTGCTTAGAAAATACACACCCTCTGATACTATACTATAGCAACAAAAAAGAAAATAGAACCCTTGCCTACTGCCAATTTGCTACAAGTTTGCTTGTACAATGAAATCAAGGACAATATACTGGATAAAAGGAAGGAATAATATTTAAAATGAGTCAAAATAACTGAAATCAAAGTGAAAAAAATAAATTAAATACATTCAGTACCAAAAAAGAAATGCCCAAAATTCAATTTAGGGTGTCCTATATATGCTAGGGAAGCACTTTAACAATGAATTACTGCATTTCATGATTTTAACTAACAGAGATCAAAATGACATAGGTAAGACTAAAATGTAAATATAAAAATATATTAGGGCCAAGTATTTTAAAGTATAAATATCCCTTTTAACTACAGGCCGTCAAAACAGGAATAAATAAAAATCTAAAAAAAACTGTTAACTGAAAATCACTTGCCATTTTTGCGGGAAGTCTTTTGCACTGTTGTTGGTGCACAGGCTTGAGCAGGTGTTACATCAGATGTGGCAGAGCCAGTATGATGAGCCTTTACCTTGTCGGCCCAGCTGCCACCTGTAGGAGCCAGACATGGGGCAGTTACTGTGCCAGGTAAACTCCTATTGAGAAAAATAATCACAAGTAATAAATTAAATATCAAAGTAAAAATTGTGAAATCATAACATTACTATTACTAGTTTTTATTAATAACAATGTGTGTTAACAAGTCATTCTTGATTCAGGCTAAAATTGTTTCTTCTTTGTATATATTTCTTTCATCAATTGCAAACACGATGCTTCATTGGCAATATTCAATTTTGGTTCCTTGAAATTGAGTAGCATTATTATCTAAAGTTATTTTTCCTGAATCTTCACACTATCCTATCCACTCCTTCTACAGGCTCTTTAATAGCTCACATTTATTTAAAAAAAAAAAATCTGCTACTAGCTAAGCCTGGAATTCTTTTCCTTCGCTAATTAAAGAATTATGCCACAGTGGAAGTAAATTTATTGGTAAGCATTACAGATCCCTCAGGTCTGAGGAGGCCCCAGGGCTGTGAGACCACAAAAGAACGCAGGTTTTTCTTGGGTTCAAGTACAGCCTAACAGTGACATCCTTCCACTCTTATATTGACCCAAAGGTGTTCATTCACTTCTCTGTCACCAAAATTAGGTCCCTATCTTGGTGCACTGACATGGAAACAGTACTGCTGGCTAGTTGGGATTAGGGTTGCTCCCAAGCCCCTTTCATCTGTGGTGAAACAGGCAAAGAGAACTCATTGCAAGTAAGGAGACATCACCTTCTTTCCCTCCCACCTTTTCCCTTCCCTGAGGCTATGGCTTTGAAGATTTCCAAAATCTTAGTGTTTTGTTCTTTTGATTTTCAGAAAAAGTAGCTCTGTAGTATAATATATACTCAATGGTTTACTTACTATTTAAATTTTGAGTTAAAATAATGAACAAAACCCAAGCTTTATAACTATATTTCAGTTTGTAAAACACAACTCAAGCAGCATGAGATGTAGGTGGGTACTAAGGGCAGCCAATGAACCATATCAGAAAGTAAAAAGAAGCAATGCATTTATACAAGGATAATGAATAGGATCACACAGAGAACAGCATAAGAACTTCATGCACATAGGCAGTGCCATGGATAATACTGTCAACTTGACAGGATCTAGAATTACCTAGTAGACAACCCTCTGGTCATGTCTATGAGGGAGTTTCTAGACAGAATTAATGAGGGTAGAAGACCCATCCAAATGAAGGCAGAACCACTGCATGGGGTAGGGTTCCAGATGGAACAAAAAAAGAGAAAATAAGCATGTATTAATCTCTCTCTCTCTCTCTCTCTCTCTCTCTCTCTCTCTCTCTCTCTCTCTCTCTCCTTTCTCTCTCTCTGTTTCATGACTGCAGACATGTTGAGATCAACACTTCATATTCCCTGTCATGATAAATTGTGTCCTATCCAACTATAAGCCCAAGTAAATCCTTCAAAGCTCCCCTAAGTTGCTTTTGCCAGGTATTTGATAATGGCCATGAGAAAGGTAATTGATGCATGAATTAAAAGTCTCCAGAATTAAAATAAATCTGTGTTATAAAATTCTTGGAAAGAGATTAATGAACTTCAGTAAAGAACAAGTTCGCTTGGTAACACTCTTTTGTCTGGGAGATTGTATTTTGGTTGTTTGCTAGCTATCTTTTCCCACCTGCCAAGGTCCAAGTATGACAGGATTCTTAAAGCCCATTAACATTCACCAAAGGAAACACAATCTAAGAACCTCATAAGAGGGACTGAAAGCAAAAGTCTAATTCTACTGAGCAAAGAATCAGCTTTTACTAAATGCCAGATACAGTGTTAGGATCCTCAAGATATACAGATATGTCAAAGATCTTGCTTCAAAGATGATAACGGCAGAGAAAACAGATACTAAAAATTATAATGCTGGGGAAACAGTCTAAATTGCTAAAGTGTTCACCATGCAATCATGAGGACTCTTCACATACATGTGCAACTTCACTCTAGCTCAGTGGTTCACACCCTGGGGTGCTCGACTCTTTTTGAGATAAAACAACCCTTTCATAGGGGTCAAATATCAAATACCCTGCATGTCAGATAGCAACAAAAATAACTACTGTATGATTTGGGGTCACTACAACATAAGGAACTGTATTAAAGAATCACAGCATTAGGAAGGTTGAAAACCGCTGCTTTAATATAATCAGTCTTACCCAGCAACAACCCTGAGAGCCACAATAGTTACCTGCCTGCAGTATGTGCCCACTGCATTTTTTTTTTATTTTACTCTGACAATTTCAAGCATATATACAATGTAGAAAAAAATGATACCAGTAGCCTTGGTCATTCATTCCTCCCCTCTCTGGCTTCCAACTTTCATGAAGAACATACAAGAATACAAACTTATGAAATGAAAAGAAACTGTCCAGCATAACTAGTTCTTCATCATTGTGCCTATAGAAAAGAACCTATAATATCTGAGCTCAGGAAAAAAAGAAAAAAAACATCCAATGTGTAATGTTCTTACTGGAACGCTTTTTGAGTCCTCTTAGGTAAAAGAGAAGACACACAGATAAAACTTCCCTGGATGTCAAAGGACTAGGCTATCAAGTATATAGGCTTTTGTTCTTACCTTCTGTCAATCTGTGAGTAATAAAGTCACCTTTCCAGATTTTTGTGCATATGCTTTGTTTTACAAATCTCATACTCTAGTAACTTTCTCTCAGATATAGGAATCTGAGCAGAAATTGGTGAGCCCTTCCCTGGAAATGATGCATGATTTCTCCTACATGGGGTTGGTACTATGAATATTTTTCTCATGAAATACTGGGTTTATAATACTATGAGTATTTTTCAAATACATACATATATAAACATGGGTTTATAATACTATGTATCTTTTTTAAATCATCTCACCCAAAATTTAAGCTTCTTCTTGCAGTTGATGCTACATTCATTCTATCTGTTGATGGGCTTGGAATCACATGGCGTCCTGGAGACATCTTCTTTACTTCCCATGCCAGTGAGGTTGGTCTGACAATTGAGAACATAAAGTAGATTACTTTAACAACAAAAAGAAATGGGGAAACAAACAAATTTTTCCTTTTGGCTGTTAATGAGCAAAAACATGGTCAAAGCCTGCAACCCTGATTACCAGAACGGTTCTATACTAACAAGTGAGCAATTCCTGATGGTTCACAATACAGGATTTTCTAAACAGTCAAACAACAGCAAGCACTACTTCTTTCAAAAGGGTCATGGGATTATAAAATACAGAGATGCACTGTTTATTTGCTTGTTGAATTTCGTCAGGTTTTTTTTTTTTTCGGGATCAAATGAGATGATCATGTGGGGTTTTTTTCTTCTTTCAACTTGTTTATATAGTGAACTACATTGACAAATTTTCATATGTTGAGCCATCATCTCTGTGATGAAGCCTACTTGATAATGGTGGATAATTTTTCTGATGTGTTCCTGAATTTGTTTTGTCAGTATTTTATAGAGTATTTTTGCATCGATTTTCATGAGGGAGATTGGTCTGTAATTCTTTGTTGCATTTTTATGTCATCTGTGTTTCAGGGTAACTGTACCCTCATAAAAAGAGCTCAGTAATGTTCCTTCTGTTTCTATTGTGTGGAACAATTTGAGGAGTATTGGTATTAGGGTTTCTCTGAAATTCTGCTAGAATTCTGGGCTGAAAACATCTGGCCCTGGGTGTTTTTTTTTGGGGGGGGGGGCGGGTTTGGGAAACTTTTGATGACTGTTTCTATTTCCTTAGGGATTGTAGGTCTATTTAATTTATCTGGTCTTGAATTAATTTTGGTATATGGTATTTATCCAGGAAACTGTCGAGTTCCTTTAAATTTTCCAATTTAGTGGAGTACAGATTTTTGAAGTATGACCTGATGAGTCTCTGGATTTCTTCCATGTCCGTTACTCTGTTCCCCTTTTCATTTCTGATTTTATTAATTCAGATATTCTCTCTCTGCCTTTTGGTTAGTTTGGATAAAGGTTTGTTTATCTTGTTGATTTTTTTTTTTTGAAGAACCAACTCTTGTCTCACTGATTCTTTGTATTGTTTTCTTTGTTTCTGTTTTATTGATTTCAGCTCTCAATTTGATTATTTCCTGGCATCTACTTCTCCTGGATGAGTTTGCTTCTTTTTGTTCTAGAACTTTTCAGTGTTCTGTTAATTCATGAGTGTTAGATTGCTCCAGCTTCTTTATATGTGCTACGAACTTTCCTCTTAGCACTACTTTCGTTGTGTTCCATAAGTCTGCATATGCTGTGCTGTCATTTTCATTGAATTTTAAGAAGTCTTTAATTTCTTTTTTTATTTCTTCCTTGCCCCAGTGGTAAGTCAGTTGAGCACTGTTCAATTTCCATGAGTTTGTGGGTTTTCTGTAATCAGTATTGTTGAATTCTAACTTTAAGCCACAGTGATCTGATAAAAAGCAGGGGACTATTCCAAATTTTTTGTATCTGTTAAGGTTTGTTTTGTTACCTAATATGTAGTCAGTTTTAGAGATGGTTCCATGAGGTGCTGAGAAGAAAGTATATTCTTTTGTGTTTGGATGGAATGTTCTACAGATGTCCATTAAGTCCATTTGAGTCATAAAATCTGTTGGTTCTTTATTTCTCTGTTAAGTTTCTGTCTGACAAACCTGTCCAGTGGTGAAAGTGGGGTGCTGAATTCTCCCTCTATTAGTGTGTGGGGCTTGATGTGTAATTTAAGCTTTAGTAATGTTTCTTTTACAAATGTAGGTGCCCTTGTATTTGGGGCATAGATGTGCAGAATTGAGATTGCTACATCTTGATGCATTTTTCCTATGACAAATATGAAATGTCCTCCTTCATCTCTTTTGATGACTTTTAATTTGAAGTTTATTTTGTTAAATATTAAGATAGCTATACCAGCTTGTTTCTTATGTTCATTTGATCAGAAAATCTTTTCCCAACCCTTTACCCTAAGGTAATGTCTGTCTTTGGAAGTGAGCTGTCTTTCTTCTACATAGTAGAAGAAAGGATTCTGTTTTTGTATCCATTCTGTTAGCCTGAGTCCTTTTATAGGTGAATTGAGTCCATTGACATTAAGGAATATTAATGACCAGTGACTGTTCCTGTTATTTTGTTTTGTTGTTGGTGGCGGTGGTATTGTGTGTACATTTCCCTTCTTTGGGATTTGCTGTTTTGGATTATCTTTTGCCTGTATTTTTGTGGGTATAACTAACTTTCTTGGATTGGAGTTTTCCTTCTAATACTTTCTATAGGGCTGGATTAGTTAATAGGCATTATTTAAATCTTGTTTTGTCATGGAATATCTTGTTTTCTCTGTCTATGGTGATTGAAAACTTGCTGGGTACAGCAGTTTGGGCTGGCATCCATGATCTCTTAGTTTCTGCATAATGTCTGTGTATCTAGGACCTTCTGGCTTTCATTTTTTCCATTGAGAAGTTGGGTTAATTCTAATAGGTCTGCCTTTACTTGTAACGTGGTCTTTTTCTTTTGCAGCTCTTAATATTCTTTCTTTATTTTGTATGTTTAGTATTTTGATTAATAAGTGGCAAGGGGACAGGACTATTTTTTGGTTCAGTCTATTTGGTATTCTGTAAGCTTCTTGTAGTTTCATAGCCAAGTTCTTCTTTAGGTTGGGGAAGTTTCTTTCTGTGATTTTATTGAATATATTTTCTGTGCCTTTGAGCTGGAGTTCTCCTTCTTCTATCCCTATTATTCTTAGGTTCAGTTTTTCATGGTATCCCAGATTTTCTGGATATTTTGTATTAAGAATTTGTTTGACTTAACATTTTCTTTAACTAATTAATCTATTGCCTCTATTGTGTCTCCCATGACTGATATTCTCTCTTCCATCTCTTGTATTCTGTTGGTTATTCTTGCATATATAGGTCCTGTTTGTTTACCCAGATTTTCCATTTCCAGAATTCCCTCAGTTTGCGTTTTCTTTAATGCCTCTATTTCAGTTTTTAAGTCTTGAACCTTTGCCTTCACTTGTTTGATTGCTTTTTCTTGACTTTCTTTAAATGAATTGTTGATTTCTTTCAATGTTTTGTTTGTTTTTTTCTCCATTTCTTTAAGAGAGTTATTCATTTCTTCTTTAAGGGCTTCAATCATCTACATAAAGTTATATTTAAGGTCATTTTCTTCTGTTTCTTCTTTATTAGGATGCTCAGGTCTTGCTGATGTAGAGCCATTAGTTTCTGATGGTGCCTTATTACTTTTTATGTTGCTGAGTGTAGTCTTACCCTGTTGCCTACTCATCTCTTCCTCCAATCAGTACAGAGCCTATGCTTCAGGGGGTCCCTCCTTCTTCAACAGGTATAGCTGGGGGCTAGGTGAGCAGAGCCTCTGGAGAATGCTCTTCTAGATGCAGAGAGGGGGTGGCTAAGGCTCAAGTGATCATTCCTCTAGGTGCAGGCATTTCTGAGGCACCTTAGGTCATTGATGAGACCGGATATCACATACAGAGAATGATAATGGAGGCTTGCTGGGACAAAGGCGCTCTTTTCCAGAGGAACTTTTTTTTTTTTCAGAGGAACTTTTTATTGTAGTTTCTGGAAGCTGCTGTTGCCACTCACGCTTTCACTCTCTGGCAGGGCCCTGAAATGTTTTTCTAAGCACCATCCTATGTTCCTATTCAAAGCCTATCAGTCCAGTCAGTCACTCTATAGCTTACTTTCCATGTGATGTAGTCCTTAGATATTTTACCCACTCACTCAGAAAGAAAAAACAACCAAAACCAAAACACAAAACTGATTACTGATAGAAAATTTAGATAAAATATTATTCAAAAGCCTGAAGATTGGATAAGTTGTTACTAAATCATCTTTCTAAAAGACTATTATAGCCCTACAGATGAAGGACATTCATTTCCATTCAACCTTGCCAACACCTGGTATCTTTTTAAAAAAAATAAATAAATTTTTATTAAATTAAAGGTGGCACACACCTTTAATCCCAGCACTTAGGAGACAGAGGCAGGTGTGAGTCTGAGGCCAGACTGATCTATAGGGCTAGTTCCAAGACAGCTAGAGCTTTACAAAGAGAAACCCTGTCTCAAAAAAACAAAGAAAAAGTTATTGGCAAAATAGTACAACACTGTCTTTGTTTTCTTTTTGAATTGTGTATGCTTATTACTATAATTAGTAAGAATAATATATTATCAATTACTATTTTTATATTTTTTTCCGTTTTGATTTTTTTTCTTTAGGAGTTTACATATTGGTAACTTTGGCTCACTGTTTCTATTGGAAATTGTGTCATTTTCCAAATGATTTAAGAAAGTTTATTGCTGCTGCTACTACCATGCATTCTTGCTGATTTGTAAGTATTCCTTACATTTTATATTTATACATAGGCTTATTTTCTTCCTGCTAAATCAAGGGAGTCACTACTTTCTTCAGTAGTTTCTAATTCTATTTCAAGGTATTTAAAATCTATCTATATAAAGTCTTGTCAGGGTATTTTTTAATATATGTATCTTTAATCCTAACCTTTAAGCCCCCAAGTCAAGCATGACTTGAATACTACTCAAAGACTAATGCCATCAACAGGAAATTTAAGGCTGTTTTTCTTATTTTGGAGCTGCTTCAGGAAGCAATGAGAAGATGTGTTGGTAGCTAGTTAATATAAAGAGAGATGCCCTAAGAGCTGAGGAAATGGCTAGTGGGTAAAGTGTCTACATGCAAGCATGAAGACCTGAATCAGGATCCCCAATATCCAGGAAAAGAGCTAGTTATAGTGGCGTGCATCTATAATATCAGACCAAGAGGAACAGAGATAAGCAGATCTCTAGTGTTTACTGGCCAGACACTCTAGCTAAACCTGACAAGCTTCAGGTTTGAGGAGAGAACTTTCTCAAAAAATATGGTAGAAAGTGATAGAGAAAGGTACCCAACACCAACCTCTAGCTTCCACATGTGCACACATATGCGTACATGCATAAATACTTGCATGAAAACAACACACACACTAAGTCTTGGACCTCAGCATAACTTGTATTCTGTCTTGCTCTACTGGTAATTTAAGGCAGCTGCCTAAGGAAGCTATTAAACACTAGGATAAACAGTATTAGAATAATTTTGAATAATCTATCTATGATAATGAGTTTTACGATGTATTTCTCTCCTTACATTTCCTGCCCTGTCACCAGTAATTTTTAAGGAATTTATGTAGTTGAAATGTACATGAATGACTTCTCATGAATGAACATGACGTTTTCATTTAAATCAAAGAATCAATGAGTCTTGAGTATTCTTGTGTGCTTTAAGTTCCTTTAGTCTATAAGATGAAATACAATAACTTGAAATGATGTAAAGAGAATATTGAACAGCTAAAGTATAATAGTGTATATAATTAGGCTTTCCAGATTTCGAAAATTGTAACAAAATGAAATCTTTTCAGTAGCAAGTATATATAGAGAGAGAAACAGAAAAACAATTTCCTCACTGCCTACCACAATGAGAAAATACACTATACATCTTCCAGAGCCTGTTTTACTTCATGTATTCCCTACACTTAAAACAGTTTGATTTGTTATCTTTGTCTTAAATGCCAATGATCCACCCTCCAAAAAAACTTACCATACATATATAGCATTAAGTTTCATTTTGTTATACCATTAGATCACAAAATCTATGTGTCATGTGTAGCAATTTAATTTCTGTACTACATATTATGACTAGCACTGTCAAGTGCATTAATAATGAATATTTGTTGCATAACCAAAAGAGTAAAGTACTAGTCAACTATTAGATTGGTACAGATTTTGGATCAACCTGGTGTTAAGTCCACTGTCTATTTCAATGCTTGCTTCAATGTAGTAACTGGGGTTACTACAAACTTGAATACCAGAGTTCATTACCTGCTTTGAGCATCTGTCTTCTCTAACTTTTCCTGAAGTTGAATCCAGTCAATCAATGCTTTGAAATCTCTCACATAGTAATCCAGCATCATTAGCACCTCCTAATTTAAACAACAAAACATTAGCTGTGGTAGGAGAAAAGTTTAGGAAAACTTATTAAAGTGAATGGTTTTCAGGCTAATAATTTTTTAGGCTAATAATTTTTATATTTACATTCATTAAAGAAGACAGACAGTCTACTTTTTTGTTCTTTTTGAATTGTTGCTCATTTTTCATTCTGTTAGTAAGGTAATGTAAAGTACTTTAAAGTCTAGAGCTAAATTCCAAGAAATGGCACCAATATATCTTTTCGAGGCTTTATTAACTAG
Source organism: Chionomys nivalis (assembly GCF_950005125.1). Classification (NCBI taxonomy): domain Eukaryota; kingdom Metazoa; phylum Chordata; class Mammalia; order Rodentia; family Cricetidae; genus Chionomys; species Chionomys nivalis. The sequence continues at coordinate 54,720,140 of NC_080089.1, forward strand.
CAATAATTTTAATACTTTTATTGTGCCGTTCCTATTCAGAAAAGTGCACAAATAATGCATGTAAATTGTTAAAAGGAAAAAAATCACATGAACAACACTAAACACACTGCAAAGACCTTGTAAACACCACACATGACAAAGAATACAACACTAACTAAAGGTTCCTCCATGTACCCTCCCAAACCCTACTCCAGCCTTCCTTCAGGGTAAGCAGTACCTCAGTATAATACTTAGGACACGTGACAAGAAGAGCCATAACTTCTGATTCCTTAGAGGGGAAAGCCTTCAGCTTTAAACCATTAAATACAATCTGTGCTTGGCTTTCTCACACATACCCATGATTAAGTTGAGGAACTCTCCTTCTGTCCTTCCACCTTTACATGAGTTCCAGAAATCGAACTCAGATTGCCAGGCTTGGGCAGCAGAGCACCAATACCTTCTAAGGTGACTCACCAGGCAGTATTTTAATTCTAAAAGGTTCCTGTTCAGTATGATTCAGTTGATGCGGGATTCCCCTCTTGTATGCTATAAATGTGTTTTATTATCATTGGTTAATAAAGAAGTTGCTTTGGCCTATATCAGGGCAGAATATAGTCAGGCTGGAAGAGATAGAGAGAGAGTACATAGAGTCAAAAAGATGCCATGTAGCTGCTGAAGGAGCCAGATGCCAGAACCTTATTTGGAAAGCCACAGCCTCGTGGTGATATACAGAATAATAGAAATGGGTTAATTTAAGATATAAGAATATAGCTAAGCTACTGGCCAAACAGTGTTATAATTAATATAGTTTCTGTGTGATTATTTGGTTCTGGGTGGCTAGGAACAAAAGAGAAATCTCCAATTCCAAGGCAAGAAAAAGGACAGGAAAGGCTGGCAGGTAGAGAGAATAAACAGAAGAAGAAATCTGGAAAGGGAGCATCAAGGAACAGAGAGGAAGGAGGAGGACTTCAGGTGCCACCACCCAGCCACTCAACTACACAGCAGTCACAGAATAAGAAGAAAAGTATACAGAAATAGAGAAAGGTAAAAGCCCAGACTCAAAAGGTAGATGGGATAATTTAAGAAAAGCTGGCTAGAAAAAAAGCCAAGATAAGGCCAGGCATTCATAAGTAATAGTAAGTCTCCCTGTGTGTATTTATTTGGTAGTCGGGTATCAGGCCCCCCAAAGAGCAAAAAGAGTAAAGAATAAAAACAACCAACAACACAACAGCATTAACTGTGAGGAAAATACAAATTGTAATCCCAAAGGGACACTGCCCACACATATTAGACTGGGTACTATTAAAAGGACAGGTGATAACAAATGTTAGGTGAAAAAGGAAAGAGAACCTTTGTACTCTGTTAGTAAGGACGAGCAAAAGAGAATCTGCTGTACAGAACAGTGCAGAAAATCCTCAAAATATTACATTAAAATCACCACATATCCTAGTTGTCCCTCTGATAAGCAAATATCCATAAAGAATCAAACCAGCACCTTGAGGACTTATCTGCATATTCCCATGTTCACTGTACCATGATATGGATACATAAAGAAATGGTAAGATGATGGAGGGTACTATTTAACCTTAAAAGGAGGTTGTCACATTTACAACAACATGGATGAACCTAAACAAATTATAAGTGAAATAAGCTAAAAGGAAGGAGAAAGCAGGGTATCAATAAATAAAAAAAAAAAACTAGCATAATACACAGAAACAGAAAGTTACCATGAACAAGAAGTAGAAGGAATGGGGAGGCTATAGGACAAAAGGTACAAATTTCTAGTTATATATAATGAATGATCACTTCTCATATGGCTGGTGCAAAGTCAAATGAGACTACATAAGTAAGGAATTAGATATGATGTAACAAAAAAATTCCAGCTATAGTTTAGCAGCCGTGTCTCCTGGCTAGGAAAGAAGACAAAGGTGAAGGAAGCAAATTTAACAGTGCATCTCCTGCTATTCAAAATGTCCCTTTCAATTTCCAAAGACAAATGCTAAATTCACTGAACAGGACAGAAACATTTTAAAGCCAGATTACTTTGGATGAACATACCATCTCTGCTCAATGTCCACTTTCATAATTACCATTATTGCCCTCTGTTTCTTCTTCTTTTTTGTATGTATGCATGTATGTACACATGCATGTGTGGGTATGCAAATACATCTATACATATAAATACAAATAAAGCATCTTGTTAAACTAAAAGTTCATTATTTTGGCTAGGCTGACTACACAGCAACGTTTCAGGAGATGCCTGTCTTTGCCTACCAACACTGGAGTTACAGGTATGCCTACAGGGCTGCTAGGGATTCAAAGTCAGGCTCTCATGCTTGAAAAGTATCCTGTGGTTCTTTGGATGAAAATGGTCCCTGCAGCTAATGTATTTGAATGCTTGTTTCCCAGTTGGTGGGCTGTTTGGGAAGAACTAGGAGATATAGCCTTGGAGGAAATATCAGTGGGGAGGGGGGGCTTTGCAATTTCAAAAGCCCTTGTCTCACTCTTTCTGCCACCTCTTTCTGTGGATCAGCATGTAAACTCTATGCTACTGCTCCAGCAGCATGCCCGCCTATCTGCTGCCACGCTCCCTGCCAAACCCACACACAGAAAGACAATTGTCACATGTGCTCACTCATAAGTGGTTTTTAAACATAAAGCAAAGAAAACCAGCCCACAAATCACAATCTCAGAGAACCTAGACAACAATGAGGACCCTAAGAGGGACACACCTAGATCTAATCTACATGGGAAGTAGAAAAAGACAAGATCTTCTGAGTAAATTGGGAGCTCAGGGACCTTGGGAGAGGGTTGAAGGGGAGGGGAAAGGCAGGGAGGGGAGCAGAGAAAAATGTAGAGCTCAATAAAACTTAATTTAAAAAAAAAAAAAGACAGTCATGAATGGACTCACCCATTGAAAATGTAAGTAAGTCCCCAATTAAATGCTTTCTTTTATACCTGGGCTTGGTCATAGTGTCTCTTCACAGCAATAGAACAGTGACTGAGACATGCTCTTACCCACTAAGCCATCTCCCCTGTTTATCCATCTTATTTTTTTGAAGCAAGATCTCTCAGTGAACCTGGAGCCCAATGACTGGCTCCAGGGCTGGCCAACATGGACTAGGAATGCTCTGCCTCCCAGCACTGGGATTACATATGCATGCCACCAAGCCTGACTTTCTATATGGATGCTGGGAATGCTAACTCAGGTCCCTGGGCTTGCACAGCAAGCATTTACCCTCTCCATTTCCCCGGGCCCTAGTTTTCTTCTTTAGATAACCCAAAATTATACTACTGTGATAATATATTTTATACATCTCATGAAAGCAATCTTTTATAATGGGTTCATTATATACCCAAATGTTGATTTTTATTTTGTGTAAGAAATGAGTGCAAAGCACAAGTCACTATATATATAGTTCACCAGTCAAAGCTGTCATTTAATTGCACAAGACAAAGAAATGTAAACTATATTCATTTTTAGTATCCTATTCCATTCTTACTGTAAGAAATGTCAGTGGCAGGGCTCGAGAACTGGCTCAGTAGGTAAGAGTATTTACTACTCTTACAGAGAACTAGGATTCAGTTACCAGCACCCATATGGCAGCTCACGATCACTAGTAATTCCAGTTTGAGGAGATTCAATGCCTTCTTCTGGCATCTACCAGTATTAGGCATGCATATGTTATACATATATATGCATACAGACAAACACTGATAAGCATAAAATTAAAAAAGGCCTTCTTAAAAATCCCAGTCTCACTTTACTATAAACACTTTTCAATAGGCTCAGAAAGATCAGAAAATGCAAAGCATCATTTATATAATAGATCTTTCCATAGCTAAGTTTAAAGTAACTTTGTAGAATCTAGAGCAAATATCTTAAAAGTACACATTGAGATACACTTCATAAATCAGACCCAGTATTAATAAATTTGTCAAGTTATTTACAAATGAAATAAAATACCACCCTTAAGAGTCATACAAGGTATGTTTTACTTTAAAAGACTTCTGAACAAAGAAGCATTATGTACTTCCTTTCAAAGGTAGTCCTTGGTGCCAAATTACTGGTAATGAAAGTCTACTACAATCAGGAAAGGGACAAATCTAAGAAGTTAGTTGGCTTCCTTCTCTCAATTCTACTAATAGAACTCAAATTGTCTAATTAAAATCATTCTACTTAAACTACCTACATTAAATGGGGATAGTAAAATTTAATTTTGAATGATTTATTTTGGAAATTTTCAACTGATTTCCCTTTGGCTTGAAAAAAATGTATTGTAAGACCATAGCAACCATATTTTTTATACTAGTTGACAGAGAGAACATACATTTGATGGTTAACGCATTTTAAGGAATGTTTAGCTCAATGTTATCAAAAATGATCAGGGTGGTAGCAGGCAGCTGTAATCTGAGTCATGTTTGCAAATGAGCAAATACAACCAGATGAGGAGCTGCTGGAGCTGCCTGGCAGTCACTGATGCACATCTTTCTCCCTGAAGCTATGAAGGCCATTTTGTCAAGCAGGATGAAACAGAACAAAAGTGGCTCTGAAAGTAAAGTTACAGTCATTCAGATAACTACATATAGATGTGCGGCTAAAATTACCAATTAGTTTACCAATTGGTTGCAACAGATTCGATTGGATCATAATTAATTCTAGCAACTGGCACAGAAAGCAGGATGGTTGACACCATCTCATTGTCCTGCAGACACAAAACATCACTACAGACGTCCACTTCAGCTATGGGAACGAGCACTGTGGGTGCCGGTGGTGATGAAGAGGTAAAAACATAAAATCAGTGCTAAAAGGGAACTTTCCTGGGAGGTGCTTCAGCAAGGTGACCATGTGTCTTAAGGAATACTGCTTTTCAATAACTCCTGAGTTTCTGAAAGGCTATTACTAAAGCCATGATTCAAAGAAGAAATCAGCCAAGAGCAAAATGGTGGGCAAACATTTTAGTTTTCAAAACTAGGGACAGCTCATCTCATCAACCATTCTCTTCTTTCAAATATTTCTTCTTAATTTTCAATATAAAAACCTAGAATGTCACAAAACTACATTTACCAAACTCCTGAAGGGGGAAGAAAGAAAACAAGAAGTGAAGATCTGCTAGAAGCCATTCTCCCATAAATCCATCATTACCAGAACTTCTGTGAGCAAATAAAAAAGCTGTCACTGTCTAGATAATAATATAGAAATATTTTATTGTAATTGCCAACTACTCTTAACTCAGCAGCAAGTTGTCTTCCCAGATGCTTGTCTTCCAGAATTCTCCACTGCTGTGGGGTTGCCAATTTAAAGTGTGCCCCCAACATAGCAGATGTGCTAAATGACTGATCCCCAGGGTGTCTGAATGGAAGGTGCTCAAACTTTAAAAATGGGTATTAGTAGAACATCGTTAAACCAAATTAGGCATGTATCAGAGGATGTGGGATCCCAGTCTCTCTAGGTTCCAGTTTTGATAGGTGATTCCTTACTCGCACACATACTCCCGCCATGACAAGAGTCACAGACTTGTGATATACACAAAAGGTTATATAGCAGAATTGAATCAATGCCAAATTTTTTGAAGCCAAATCTTTAGAACTGTGAGTTAAATTGACTTCTTTTCTCTATAAATATTGCTCATTTGTGGTACTTCATTATGGTAACAAAAACTAAATAAACTTAGTAAGAAAATACAAAGATCTAGTGCTTGTGAAAATAAAAAGGCAAAGACAAGTTACAAGGCTCACAAAAACACGCTCAAACTCAAATACCCCACTGTTTACCTATATCAATGCTCAAGGCATTATTTTGCCTAAAATGTTCTCCCAATAGCAAATAAGAAATTTCTGTGAAAGCTGAAAGGTCCTCAGACCTCATCTATACCAACTTACTCATCTAAAAATTAGAGTTAAATAATGTTACTTTTATCCAAAGTTACAGAAATAGGAAAATGTGTTTTCCTTTCAGGAAACAGCACAGACTTCACAGTCTCCTGTGACCAGCAGTCAGAAGTCACCACTCTTATAAACACTATCAGGTATAACTATCAATGTTAGTACATGCTGAAAACTCACAAGTGCCACACAAATAAGTCTCTCTTTCAAACTATTTAAGTAATATTAGCATGTACATTTTCCAAGTCACTGCAAGAAAATGGTGTTTTTCAGAAAATCTTTTCCTTCATTGCAGCACTGTACATGGAGAAGCAAAAATTATTCTGCCAGAAAAATATTAAACAGCCTTTCTCACCAAAAGGCAAATCTGTGCTTATTTGAATAAAGCAGGAGAAGGATGACTATCAGAATTGCAGCCTTTGCTACAATGTGTAAGTGGTCTGCACAACAAGAACTGTTTTCTATACTGAAGTGACTTTGCAGTATCAAAGAAAATTTTAAGTGACAAAAAAATAAAAAAAAACAGAATCTCTCAACAAAAAGTGTAAATAATTAATGATAATATTTACATAAAACATAAACATGGATGCTCTGTCTTTAGTAAACCCTACACATAAATAAATGAAAAACTCTGCTGTTTGAATCAACATGGGTTGAAGGTAACTTAATTGGAATTACACTTTCTTTAGGTCCTATAAACAGTTCCAAGAATAAATATCTTTGGAATAAATAAATGTTGAGGGTCAGATAGGGTGACATACACTTTAAACACTGCACTCAGAAAGCAGAGGCAGGTGGATCCCTGAGTTCAAGGCCAGGCTCGCTATATGGCAAGTTCCAGAACAGCGGGGGCTATATTATCTTGTAAATAAATAAATAAGCAAGCAAACAAGCAAGTAATGAATAAATGAATGAATAAGTGTTAAGAGTAGCATTGTTGGAAATAAATGTTGGAATACTCAACAGATAGTTGCTGAGTATAGAGATATCTACTTTAGTTCCAGTCCTCAGTCATGCTACTGACTCACAATGTAATTTCAGAACTGTTAATACTTTTATAGTTCCTCATCAATACATAAGAGTGCTACAGTCTATGATTTATAAGATGACATTTATGTATTATGATTTATGATTCCATTTCGCATTCTGCCCATTTTCTTATTACCAATCTCATTTTTCTCTGAAGAATCTGAACTGTCCTATTTCTCCAGTTTTGTTTGACCATTTATTTATTGAGTGTAGGCACATGCACATATGCAGACATACTATGGTACACATGTGGAGGACAGAGAACAACTGCATGAGTTGGTTCACTCCTCCTCTATGGGTCCTGATAGGTCCAAAGCAGGTCCCAAAATGGCAGTGCTGCTGACAATGTCCTAAATGACAGTCTAGGCTCAGCTCAGGCTAGACTCTAACTGGGTAAACAAAGGATTGCTACCAAACTGAGCATTCCTCAGGAATCTTATGAAGTGGGTTTCTGTTTATCAGGAAAAGTCATTACTTCCCTTATCCATCCCCCACAGCCAACAATTTCTGGCAAGGGTATCTAGTTCCTGATGAACTCAAGCAAGCCTGTAACAGATCAAATCCCCATGCTAGTTCCAAAGCTGTTACAGCTCACATGCCTTCTCCCCGAACCCCGCAACCTGTCTCCTTAAAAGTGGCAAGGCTCTCCCTGCTTTTTGTTGTTCTGTGCTATGAACAGAACTGAACTACTGAACTAAATGTTCTATACAATGATGAGGCTGTTAGATAAAAGATAAAATGCCAGTCTTTTTGTTTTTAATTCTAAAGCCATCAAAAAGTGTTCTTTTGAGACAAATAAGCACAGTTATGTAGGAACTTAGGGTTTGAAAATGTGACATGTTGCCACAAACTTTAATTATGGCCAAATTACCAGTACCACTGAAGGAAGCCTGGCAAAAACAATAGAATGGAAAGGCAAGCGCATGCTCTTTTACTGGGGAGCACTGCTGTGAACCAACCTAGGGCTACACATGCTAAGTACAATATGCCTACTAAGCTCTATCAGAAGCCAAGTATAGGCATTTTAAGGCACCTTATCCTTTAATAGGAAACTACACCTTGATATCACCTAGCCTGTTTAGGATGGCTTTCTGGCCCCCCTGGAATGGCTATTTGTGCTGTCCAGAAACACTATCTGGTCATCTGGGATGGCTATCTGGCCTGTCTGGGAAAGCTATCTAGGAACGCCATCTCTAACTTGTGAGGGAGGATGAAGACAAAAGTTTCTGTCGTACCTGGTCCTGCAGCCGCTCAGTCCCAATAAAATACAGAGGTTTATATTAATTATAAACTGGTTGGCCTATTAGTTCAAGCTTATTATTAACTAGCTCTTACAACTTAAATTAACCCATAATTCTTATCTATGTTTAGACGTGTAACTTGGTACCTTACTTAGTCAGGCAATCTCATCTTGCTTCCTCTCAGTCTGGCTAGTGACTGACTCTGCCTTTCCTCTTCCCAGAATTCTCTTAGTCTGGCTGCCCCACCTATACTTCCTATCTGGCTACTGGCCAATCAGCATTTTATTAAACCAATACGAGTGACAAATCTTTACAGTGTACAAGAGCATTTCCCACAGTAGGAGGAAGTTAAATTTCCAACCCTTTATGAAGTTCATGCAAAGGTTTCCTATCATTCCTCATGATCCTTTAAAATTCATGTTAAGACAGGAAGATTTAGGTGGAACAGACATTGACTCAGACCTGCAAATTATTTTCAGATCATAACTATTTTTAAGACCTCTGCAAAATAATTTTGTAGTAACACACGAGCAAAGCAACCCCAAATTAAGAATTCCTACTCTAGCATCCGAGTAAAAAAAAAGATCCTGCCCGGCGGTGGTGGCGCACGTCTTTAATCCCAGCACTTGGGAGGCAGAGGCAGGCGGATCTCTATGAGTTCGAGACCAGCCTGGTCTACAAGAGCTAGTTCCAGGACAGGCTCCAAAACCACAGAGAAACCCTGTCTCAAAAAACCAAAAAAAAAAAAAAAAAAAAAAAAAAGATCCTATTAAATTTTTCCTCCAATCCTGGATATCTATTTTCCCCACATTTGCATTCAGAAACCTCTCAATGCCTTAAATTCATATACATTTTGAAATAGTTATACTTTAAAGTCAGTTACTTTTCTATGGCTTTTTCTATTCTATTACTATTCTAATGATGACCAACTTACAGAATAAAGAATTTGTTTTAGGGCTTATGGTTTCAGAGATTAGAGTCCACGATGGCAGAATATAGTTAGCAGATGGAGGAGGATGGAGCAGAAGCTGAAAGCTCATATCTCAAACCACAAACAGGAAATAAACAATACACTCGAAAATTTGAAACTTCAAAGTCCATGCCCAATGACAATAAATATTAAGAGTTACTAAACAATGTGTAATGTTCATCATTTTGGTGGGGTTTTTTGTTGTTGTTGTTGTTGTTGTTATTAGATCTCTTTTGATTCAGTGTTCTGGGATGTTTTTCTTCCTTGCGCACTTTTGGCCATGTCTGACATTCTCTTCAGATTTAATTATTCTGAATTCTATATAGAACTGGTGTAATGGTCAAAAGCTCCTTAAATCTGTTATCATGGAAAGTTTTCCTTTGTCACTGAGAACTGCCATGTTGGTGTATGTGGTCCATGCTGCTGCCAGTTGCCATGGGCAAGGAAGCTTCTTTGCAGTGGTACTGATGACTGCACACTCATGACTGAGAGTGAGAGACATTGAAGGCTCTGTGACAACCACTGCACACCCACCCCAACAAAAGAAACAGTCCAGACAGGTGAAGATAATCCTTAAAACTGTAATAAAGATGCTGAAGTGTAGCTCTTCACAGCTGATGGCTTCTGGTGGTAGTAGTGGTGGGGAAATCATGGGACACTCAATTTTCTTTAAGAGGGTGGCTACTGGGAGTTTGACCATACTCCAATGAGTATATTGAACTTGGTACGTTTTGGGGGGTGGGGGTGAAAGGGAGGTAAGGAGAAATGGGAAGCAAGTGTAAGCAGGATGCACTGAATGAAATTCTCAATAAAAATATTGTATTATAGCCGGGCGGTGGTGGCACACGCCTTTAATCCCAGCACTCGGGAGGCAGAGGCAGGCGGATCTCTGTGAGTTCGAGGCCAGCCTGGTCTGCAAGAGCTAGTTCCAGGACAGGCTCCAAAGCTACAGAGAAACCCTGTCTCGAAAAACCAAAAAAAAAAAAAAATATTGTATTATAGTGGGAAAGAACAGTTATGTATATGACTTGATCTTTCTCTCCTCCAGCTTTTGATATATTTTTAAATATACTTCATATTTAGAGTTTTGGCTATTATATGATATACAGAGTTTTTATTTGTTTGTTTGTTTGGTTTTTTTTTCCTGGTCCCATGTATTTGGTATTCTCTATATCTCTCGGAACTTGATAGACATCTATTAGATTACAGATATTTTATTCCACAATTTTGTTGAAATATTTCTGGTGCCTTTGGCCTGGGTCTCTTTTGTCTTATATAGCTATTATTTATAGGTTTGGGTTTTTGATAGTGTCCCAGAGTCCATGCATGTTCTGTTCCTGGATCCTTCTAGATTTGACTTTTTTTTTTATTAGATTTGACTTTTTTTTTATTAATCCAATTTTTCTCCTTTGTCTTCAGGATGCACTAGTCTCTCTTCCACTTGATACAATATCTTGGTGAAGCTTTTGTCTGAATTTTGGGTTGAAATCCTCAAGTTTTTAGTTTTTGGCTTTTCTTCCAAAATTCTATTTCTTTATTAAGTTCTATTTTCATATCTTGAATTTTCTCCATTATTGCATTCTTCAATGTAACAGGATGCAAACTGGTGCATAAAAGCAGTAGTTTTCCTATGACAAGCACACTGAGACAGAAATCAGAGTAACACCACCATTCAAAATAATAATCACAAAATACACTGGAATAAATTTAATGTATATTGGAGTAAATTTAACAATAGAAAAGAAAGATTTATATAATGAAAACTACAGACAGTTATTTTAAAAATGAGGATGATACAAGATTTATAAGAACCTCTTATGCTCGTAGATTGCGGTATTAAAACAGTGAAAATGGCATCCTACCAAAACCTACCAACAGTACAATCACCACCAAATTGCAATAAAGTCCTTCATAGACATTGAAAACAATCTTAAACATTATGTGGAAACACAAATGAACCAAGATAGCTTAAAAATCATAAACAATAAAAAAAAGCCACTGGCGTTATCGCCACCCCATATTTTGAGTTTAGCTTCAGAACTACAGTAATAATTAAAACAAAAAAACCATGGTACTGGCATAAAACAAACATGCTAATCAATGGACTAGAAATGAAGACATAAATATAAGTTGCCTTATTTTCTATAAAGAAGTCAACAATACATATTGGAAAAAATAACATTTTCAGCCAATTGTGCATGTCAAGCTGGAAAGCTATATGTAAAAGAATAAAATAAATCATTTTGTCTCATCCTACACAAACTCAACCCCAAATGGACAAGCACCACAACATAGGACTCGAAGCCCTGAGTATGGTAAAAGAAAAAAGTAGGGAACATCCCTGAACTTACAGACAAAGGATGGGGCTATCTGAACATGATCTAGTAGCACAGGCATTGAGACCAAAAACGAATAAATGGAAACCGATAAAACTAAAGTTCTTTGAATATTCGATGGAGAGATGGGAAAGACAGAAGAATGGAGTGGTGGAGAAAGACAAAACTAGAGACTCAATGTTGGTGGTAGGTGTGAGAGAATCCTGCAGTGGACAGGGGAAAATATCCGTTTCCTAGAAGCCAGCAGGGTGGACAGGGTGGTGTGCAGCAGCCTGGAGCTTGAATTCTGACTCAGTCCCTGAACATTGCCCAGCTGCATGATGGCCCTGGTTCTATGCAATGACAGGATGTCCAAGATAAAGAATGCTTTATCTTCTGGAATGGACCTTCTCAAAAGACCTCCATTGTCCATGCTGCCCCTTGAGGGCACATTGGTATCTATGGTCTGCTGCCCTGGGCTTTGTGGAAGCCCAAGATTCCTGGGGAATTCTGTGGTCCTACAGCAGCCAGGATCCATGTTGATGTCCTTGACCCAAGTTACAAATGAAGACCATAGGGATGTCATTGGTCCTTGGTATGGGCCACCACCTGACCGTGCTCCTGCAGGACACCATGCTTATGTGAGTTTCCTATACTGCCATCTGAAGCCATGTTGATATCCATGGTCCCTGCTGTCACTGAGAGCCACATTTGGGTACATAGTACTGCTTCAAATACAGGACATGATGATGTCCATGGTCTGTACTGTCACTGGGGACCATGCTGAGGTCAGTGGTATGTGTTAATGCCAGAGACCATATATAAGTCTATGATCCGTGCTCCTGAGGACTGACTCTTTAGGCATGGTATTGATGACTGCAGACTCAGTTGAGAAAGAAGGACACTGAAGGCTTCTGTGGCAAACCATACTCCCACCCCAACACACTCCCTAAAAAATAAGAGCCTAGACAGAAAGTCATCAAGGAGAATTCTTAAAACTTGTGATACGGATGCTGATGTGTAGATCTCCACAACTGATGGCTACTGTTCGGGGTGCAGTCAGGGAAAGACTCGATTTTCTGTAAGGGGCTGGCCACCTGTAGTTTGATCACACTCCAATGAGTATATAAGGAATACAATTTAGACTTGTTTTTTTTTTTTCTCTTTTTTCTTCTTTTTCTTGGGGCGGGGGTGGTCACAAGGGTGGGAGGGTGGCCAAGGAGACCTGTGACGTGAGTGTGCTCAGGGTTCATGATGTGAAATTCCCAAATATTAATAAAATCATCATTTTAAAAAAACCTAAAGTTTTTGTACAGCAAAAGGTGTCTTAGAGTTATTATTGCTGTAATAAAACACCATGACCAAAAGCAAATTAGGAAGACAGGGTTTACTTCACGTGCCATTCTATGCGACAGTTCATCATCAAAAGCAGTAAGGGCAGGAACTCACACAGGACTGGGACCTGGAGGCAGGAGCTAATGCAGAGGTCATGGAAGAATGGCTCACTGGCTTGCTCCTCATGGCTTGCTCAGTCTGCTTTCTTTGTTATAGAACTCAGGATACCAGTCCAAATGTGGCCCTACTCACAATGGGCTGGGCCCTCCCACATCAATCATTTTTAAGAAAATTCCATACAGGTTTGCCTACAGCCTGATATTAAGGAGGCATTTTCTGAACTGAGGCTGCTACCTCCTTCTTGATGACTCTAGTTTGTGTCAAAATGAGAAAAAAAATAGCCAGCACAAAAGACTACCATCATTCAAGTGTGTAGGAATATTTTGTTTGTGTTTTAACAAATAAAGCTTGCCTGAAGATCAGAGTGCAGAGCTAAGCCCCTAGAGACCAAGTAGTGGAGGCACACACCTTTAATTCCAGCAATATGAGACAGAGGCAGCGGGATCTCTGTGAGTTCAAGGCCACCCTGGACTACATGAAATTGATCCAATCCAAAAGAGAAACAGAGCTCACACAAAGGTGATCCTAGCACTTGGGATCACATACTTTAATCCCAGCACTAGGGAGGAGGAGACAGAAGTGATATGGTTGGGCACAGAGAGGAATATAAGGTGGGAGGAGATAGGCACTCACTGTAGTCTGAGCTTTGGTGTAGATAGATGCAGTCTGCAGATGCAGTCTGAGAAGAGGATCATCCTTCAGTCTGAGAATTTGGGAGAGGTAAAAGGTCTCTCTAGTTACTGACTGCACTGCTTCTCTAAATCTTCAACTTTTATTCCCAAACATCTGATAACAAAAGTGCTCCCAGGACAGGATATGGTCAGGTTCTTTTCTCTGACTCAATTTGAAACCAGTGGCCTCAACCTCATCACTGCACACACAGATCATGGTTACTGCACAGGTACCATATGTGATCTCCGGGCAGTGTGCAAGTTCACACTGGATCCCTCTGCTCAAATCTGTCAGAATTCTTTACACATAGCCAAATGGTCAGAAGCATACTGCCCAAGCGTCCCTCAAGTGGGAATGGGCTGCTACAGTAAGTTGATTACACCATAAATTCTCTAAGACACAGGTAACACTAAACTCTAAAAGCAACCCCCCCCAAGGTATACAAATTTATATCAAGTTCCCCACACTACAGAGTCAAATGGGAAACATGGAAAGGAAACAAACGTGTTCTCAGCATTCTTTCCCTTAAAATTCCTTAATAGATTCCGGACACATCATAGTCAAGGCAAATATCCATCCAGAGAAGATTCTATCCTTCCCCTCTTTGTGTGTTTAGACCCTCAAATGTCCTAACAAAATTCTCTTAATCTACTCCTCAGACTTTACTGTGAACAAAGAAGGGGGCTGGCCACCACTATACTAACTGCACAAATGCCAAAAGACAACATCTCTTCAGCCCATCTTTTAGCCCTCGTTGTAAGGAAGCAAGAGAAATGGAGGGGTAAGGTTGGAGTGTGGTATTCCAGGAATGTCAGTGCCTAGAAAATCATGTAGTGAAAAATAAATCAGGTCAACAATCCTGAGTAAAATAAAAATACGTTTCACTACTATGCTGCACCTCTCATGAGATTACATAATACAGGTGTTATTAACTGCTATTAAATATGGACACCAAACTGAGCTGTGATTACTCAGTCAAGGAACAAAACTCACCAATGGAACATTTGGTGCTTTAACAAAACACAGGTTAAATCACCTGAAAAACAAGAGGATGCTGCTAGCGATTTCTCTGTAGTTAGGAGCACTGGCTGTTCATCCAGAGAAGAGGGATTCAATTCCCAGCGCCCACATGGCAGCTTACAAGTGTCTCAAACACCAGTCCCTGGGGATCAGATGTCCTTTCTCTGGGCTCTGCCACCAGGCACCAGGGACCAACATATGTGTAGGCAAAACATCCATAAACATAAAAATAAATAAAAACTAAAACATCAGGGAAATCTCTGAGTTTTGTGTCTCACAAATATACTAACCAAATGCAAAATTAAAGCATAGAGCTTTGATAATGATAAAAGAGGAAAAATGCTAAAAGGAATAAAGACTGTAACACAGCATGTACTTGGACTGTGATCAAATGTGTCTATTTACATTATTTAGAAGTTCTAGTAGGCAGAAGAGTGGAGGAGAAAATGAACATAACTTGAAGCTAGCAAGAGTCATCAAGCATCATCTCATAGCACAATCATCACTCTAATTTTCTCAAACCCTTTCTCACTCTTTCTTTAATGAGCATTGGTATTTTGCCTTCATGTATGTCAGTGTGAGTGTGTCAGGTCTACTGGAACTGGAGTTACAGACAGTTGTGAGCTGCCATGTGGGTGCTGGGAAACAAACCCTGGTCCTCTAGCGAAGAGCAGTCAGTACTCATTAACAGCTGAGCCATCTCTTCAGCCCCTGCCATCTACCTTTCACTCTTAACCTATAATTTACATTAAAAAAATCTTTATAATTATTAAACTTGCATACACCTTTGGATAAACGAGTGTCAGAACCAGAAATAAAAGACAGTTCCTTACACCAGTGAGTGTTCCTCAAACACAGCAACACTAGAGGGAGATGACGATGCACAAGAGCTGTGGCTGCAACTGGGAGTTGTCGTTAGCTAGGGGCAGGGAGGTACATAACACCCCAAGATCAGAGTCTCCAAGGGCCCCCCAAATGTAAGCCCCCTTGCCATCCTAACCTCCCGTAGTGGCATTTCATTTGTAATTTAATAAATAAAGCTTGCCTGAGGATCAGAAAAGCAAAACAGCCCTACTGGTCAGCCTTACAGACCAGGCAGTGGTGACACACACCTATAATCCCAGTAGTTTGCCATAGAAACTGGGTGGTAGTGGTGCATGCCTTTAATCCCAGCACTAGAGAGGAATATAAAATGAGAGGAGACAGCTCTCAGACAGTCTCAATTCTGAAGATTCCCAGTAGCAGGATTGCCATTTCGGACTGACATAGAGGTAAGAGCCAGTGGCTGGATGTTTTCTTTTTCTGACCTTCGGGTTGAACCCCAATATCTGTCTCTGGGTTTTTATTAATCATGCTACAGTTAGCAATCAATCTTTTTTCTCTAACAAGAATGAATTAGAAGCATGCTAATTATCTCAGCAGGAAGGAAGCAATTTCCAACTAAAGCATGAAACATGAAACAACAAACAAACAAAAAATGGAAATCTCACCATAATCACTTACAGTAGTCAGATATGCAGATATGACTTTTCTGGGGGGTGGGAGTTGAGACAAGGTTTTTCTGTGTAAAAGCCCTAGCTGCCCTGAACCTAGCTCTGTAGATCAGACTGGCCTCAAATTCACAGAGATCCTCCTGTCGCTGCCTCTTGCCTCCCCAGTGGCGGGATAAAAGGTGTGCACCAATACCACCCAGCCTCAGATACTACTTTCAAATTCCTATTTGTGTGTTTTCTTGAGAAGGCACACATTTGTACGTGTATGTGTGTGTGTACATGTGTGTGTGCATGCGCAAACACACACATAACATCTAATTCCTTCCTTAAAACTATGAAATAAGACAGCTTTCCACTATATTGCTCACAGAATACTTAACAAACAAGAAGTTCAAGATTTAAAAACTTACAAATCAATAAAGCCTCTAGCATGTGTTAACCAATCTTTGTGTAAAAGTCAAAGAACAATTCTCATTACAGGTAATGAAGTAAAAAGTATACAATTAAAACCCAAAAAAAGTGAGGTAAACAAGTCAGAAGTAGGAAAACTTTGAAAGCATCTGACTTTAGATGAAGGATGCAAAGCACACCTTACCTTACATTCCACCACACTCTGATCCGATTCACAAGTCACATAGATCTCATCTACTGCCCGGCGAAGATTATCAAAAAGAAACGCCCAGTATCGAGCTCTTAGGTCAATTTTCCGTGGGTGCCTTGCCTTTGTGGGACTTTTATCAAAATGCTTCTCTCCACTTGTGGATGTTATTTTACAGTCTACAGCAGTACTCTGGTGAAATAAACAAAACACTTTAAAAGGTAAGAAAAAGGCTTCTAGGAATTAGGGGTTTTTTTTATAAAGCACACCTTTCAACATAAATATTTGAGACTTTTTTTCAGTTTATGTCACACTTGAGCTCATCAAATAAATTTCTACCCTAAACCAGAGGTAGATTTTTCCAGTAAAATCCCAGCATGAGGGGGTAAGGAAGTCCCAAAGCCCCACTCTTAGCTGAGAAACCAATGGCAGTTAAAGGCTGCTGAGAGAGGAAGAGTCCACGTGCATGCACCCTATGTACACATGCCACAGTGCAAGTGTGGGGGCAGAGGACTGTTTGTGGGAGTCAGTTTTCTCTACTCCTCATGTGAGTGCCCAAGATCAAAGTCAAATCATCAGGCCTGTTAGCAAGCACTTTTACCCAGAGTCATCCTGCCAACCCAGCTGATCTCACTTTTTAAAGGACACTATTCATGGAATAACAAACCCATTCTCATGGTACTGGCATAATACTTTCTGGCAGCTGAGACATAAAGAAGGTTCTCACAAGACTGGGCCCAAGACCTTGGATTTCTCAGCCTGCAGAACTATATTCCAGATAACTGGCTATTGCTTTTAAATTACCCATCGCGTGGAAGTGTTTCACAGCAGCACAAGACAAACTAAAACAATGGTTAAACTTAGTCTTTGTGTATCTAAAACTGATTCTATTTCACTTCTGTAATGGAATAATTATTTGACTAAGAACAGAACTTAAGCTCAAATGTTTTCTGGGTTCACTGGCCTTAGAACTCTTAGATACTGCTCCTTTGTCTTTTTGTGGTTACAGAGACTGCTAGGAACCTGTAATCCTAGGTGGTGGTACTTTTTGGTAAGCTTAAAGACTTTTCTTTGCCCTGCTGTTCTGAAGACTGTAAAATAGAGCTAAGTTAAAAGTTACTTTCATTTATGCTGCTTAGCTCCAGTTTATGTTCTAAAGTCCCAGAGAACTCAGCAACTGAAAAAACTTTCAGCGTACCATTTATTTCCTACTTTTGGAAGCCTTCGAAGACGTGAACTAGAAATTCCACCCTAGATTCTTTCACATCTTCCATGTCTTCAGCCTCTCATCGTCTAAATCCTCCTCAGAGCACCCTCCAGTTTGCAGGTTCTTTCACTAATCTCTTTCCAATGTGCCATTTACTCTATTGATTGCAGTTTTTCAAATTTTGACTGATAATCTATAAGTATTTAAAATTAATAGTTCACTTCTTTATTTTATAACTTACCAAATTTCCTGTACAGCTATTCTTTCTCTTAAGGAACCTAAACTCATTTATTTGAAAGTTCTCCTTAGAATAGCATCTTACTGTTCATGTCCTAAGGAAGAAATTCTCCTTTGTATAAGTACTGACTGTGTTTCATGGCATTTTCTTCATATGCTTTGATATTTTATTTACTTGTTTTGAGTTTTGTGTCTTTCACTTCCTTATTTGGTTTACCTTTAGATAACATCAATCTGGCACCATATAGTTCTGTTTCCTGGGTCTTCTACTGGAGCCTACACTTTCCCCCAGGGAGTATGACAGACTGAGTCTTCAGTCAGAGGGTTACTCCAGAGACAGTCTCCACTGCCTTCGGAATCCACTGTCAGTCTTTTCACCTTTGACAGGGTGCGTCTCTTTCATTCCAAGATTACACAGTTCTGAACAGGACTAAGTTTTCAAATCAGAACCTGAATTTGTTTCCCACTGCAAAGGGCACCCAGGCTTCTTATCGCATTGGAACTCATTCATCTTCTAGATGCTTTGACCATTCAGTTTGTGTCCCCCAACTCCACTTACTTCTAAATAGAAAGATTGGTTTTCTTTCTATCCGTGGATACTTATACTGTTTTTAAAATATCTTTTATTCATATCTAAAAAGAAACTTTGTCATTGATGCTTCTGTAAGGTGCACTCTTTGTAAACTCAAATGATAGCATGATCTAAACTCTGCTTTCGGCTAACTTAATATATCTAATAATATTAAAATAACAAATATGAAAAGAAAAAAATGAAAAGTTCACTATAATTATCCTGAACATTTTTTTAAGAAGAGGAAGGTCTGGATTCTATATAGCTCTACTGAATCTATTTGGAAACTTTTAAAGTCACTAAATTGTGACTTCTACAAATGAAAAGTAGCATTGCTTTAAAAATATCATAAATTCCCACATTTGGAGCAGGTGGTAGAAAGGTTAAGGCTATAAACTGAAATCTGGCAGTTAAGGCAGAAACACTGCTGGTTGCCATTCGCTGGGACGTTATATAGCTCTTTGAGCATCTCTCTTCAGATAGTAATTTCACATTCTTGTGGTTCTGTTGGAGACTGCACTCCAATGTGCAGGTGTTCAATCCCAGAACACACAGGTGGAGGCCATAGGAGGAGCGTGGGTGTCTTATACTACTCTCTGCCTTATTCCTTTCAAGGCAAGGTATCTCAGTAAACTGAAAGATTGCTGCTTTGGCTAGGGAAGCTAACTAGCCACTCTGCGAATTACTGGGATCCACCTGTATCTGACCTTCAAAACTGGAGTAACAGGTACATACTGCCATATCTGGCTTTTTTTTTTAATATGGATAATGAAGATTCAAATACAGGTCCTCATGCTTGCATAGCCAATGGCTAATATCCTCTGCTCATAACTTCACTTTGTTAAGTGAAGAAAATAAGGGTTACTATGAGAACAACAAAAAAGTATATATTTATAAAGTAGTTAGGGTTAGGTAAATATTGAATACAGAATCTACACTTTTAAATATTGAATACAGAATCTACACTTTTAAATTAAAAAAAGTTACAATAAATTTTTGTGTAAGTAAAACATAGATAATATGCAAATCATTAAATATAAATATATAATGGATAATATACTCAGGAAATGAATTACAACAGATTAGTTTTTTTTAAAAAAAAAAAAGGTATATATGCTATACCTGTTTAGTGGTTTTATGAGTGCCTTGAATTGTCCTCTTAGATTTTCCACCAGTTTGACATTTGGGTTTTCCTTCAAGGCATGAAAAAGGAAATAGACACATAAACAAAAAGAGATAACGTACAAACTATAGGTGATACATAATATACAACTAAACAACACAATACATTCAGGCATCTCTAGTTCCTAATTTCCATCCAGAAACCACAGAAGAGTACAGTTTTATTCATCATCAATGAATATATAAATGGCTGATGAAGTTTTCTTGTTTTGTTGATTTTTAAATCTATATTCTTAATTCCCAAAGACTGCTTTATTCAATGGCTTTCTCAGAAAGAAATATTCAGCGCTGGATTTTTTTTTTTTAGCCAAGACTTTAAACATAAGCATTCTACAACGAAGCCTAAGTGTTTTCTTAGTTAGCTTAAAACATCCTATCATGTAAAATTGTTCTCAAAGAAAGAGCAAAGGACACACAGAGGAAACAGGAGCACCAAGAATCTCCCATTAGTCAAATCTACAACAATCTGAACATCAAGAGAGAGACATATATTGTACCCCATTAAATAAGAAGTTATGAATCTACACAAATTAAAATTTGTAAGCATATAAATATTTTAAAATAAAAGAGAAAGCTATTCTTTATATTAGATGACTGACAAACATAGAAATTATGAAGTAAGTCAGCATTTCACCTACCAGAATAATAGCTTATTCGCATTATTATTATTATTGTTATTATTATTATTATTATTATGTGTGTTTTTTGAGACAGAGTTTCTCTGTGTAACAGCCCTGGCTGTCCTGGAACTAATTCTTGTAGGTTAGGCTGGCCTCAAACTCACAGAGATCTGCCTATCTCTGCTTCCCCGGGTACTGGGAAAAATAAAGTACACCATCACCATCCGGCTAATTTCATCATTTTTAAAACAGCAAACAAATAATAATACTTTTAAAATTATACTTCTTAAAATGGATTTTACCTACTATGCCAGTTTGCTTCATCGTTCTAGTTATGCGCATTCACTTTAAATCTTCTCACCCTCCAGAACTAAATATACCTTTATACATTTTGCTTTGTTTCATTTTGTTTACAGAAGGCCTTGTTACACTGCCAAGGCTAGTCTTGAGTTCTAAAGCTCACATAATGTCTTCCACACCACTGAGACTTACAGCACACCCGTCTGTCCTCCCAACTTACATCAAAGGGAAAGCTAACTCTTAAAACACATACCATCATCATCCTTGCTTTCCAGTGGAACACTCCAAGCAATCAGGTTTCTTGCTGTACGGCCCTCCTCAGCAACAATCCTCCTCACTTTGTCATGACTGTTGGAGCGCTGGAAGGAAGCCTAGACACGTTGAAACAGCACTATTTATGAGACTGTTAGGTGTCAATCACCACTTGGCGTATATTTAACAGATTCTTTACTCTCCACACTTATTCAGAGAGCAAATACTTAAAAACTGATTTGAGTGGCTTGGGAGATGCTCAGTGGTTAAAGTGCTTGTTGTGTAAGCATGAGAGAACGAGTTCAGGTCTCCAAGATCCACATGAAAAGTGAGTGATGTGGAACACAGCTGTGAACCCAGTAAGGACGGGCAGAGTCAGGCCAGCTGCTTTAGCCAACATACAAGTTCCAGACGCAGTGAGAGACTCTGACTCAAAAGATAAGATGGGGCAACAGATGGCTCAGTCCTAAAGGCTCCTGCCAACAAGTCTGAAGACCTGAGTACAATCCCCAGTACCCACATAGTAAAAGAACAGAATCCACTCCCATGAGTTGTTCTCTGACCTTCTCTGACCTCCACACATGAACACTGTGACACTTGCATGCACACACATAGCAAATACAAATAAATATATAATGAACTAAAAATAAAAGGGGGAAGATTAATGGATTAATGTAAAAGTGCTTACTGACATCAAGTAAAGGCAGCAACAGGTTTTAAAACAGATCATATCTTACTTTTAAGCTCATGGAAAGAATCCTATAAAGAGAAATTTTTGGTTATCTGGGAAAAAAGGGACAAATATTTTAGCTAAACTTACAATCATTAGGACCTCAGGTCTGATCACCAGAACCCCAGTAAAAAAGAACTGGGCATGACAACATGCACCAGAATCTCAGCAAAGGAAGCAGAAACAGGAAGATACCAAGAGCTCCTGGCCAGTAGGTGAGCTCAAGATTCAGTGAGAAACACTATCTCAAAAAACAAGGTAGAAAGCAAGAGCATGACACCCAATGTTGACTTCTAGTCTCCACACACACATACACAGACACATGTACCCCCAACACATGCGTAAACATGCATATTTCCAGACATGCACCATAATAACAATGAGGAGAGAGACAGAGGGAGCCATCCACGGTCAACTTCTGGCCTCCACATCATGTACACACAAACCAATCTGAGGTTTGGAATGTGTCTCATCAGACACCAAGTCTGTCTTAAGGTTTAAAACCATAAAATAAAATTTAAATCACTTCCAAAACAAATATAACCAAAAGCTTGAACCACTACAGCAAGCAGCAGAACCACCACCACTCTGTACCTACACCAGCCCCATATCAATCAAAATAACAATAAAAAAATAGCAAATGAGAGACTAGATCAAAGACTAAAATTAGAGAAAAGATATAAAGTCTAAACAACAACAACAAAACACTTTTTGAGTTAAAGAAAAACAAGATTTTTAAAAGAGAGATCATATTTTTATGCTCATAGAAAAATTTGTTATATGGGGGAAAGAGAATGAAGATGCCTGCTAAATCTATGAGTAACAAAAATAAAGTTTCAGTACACAAATGAATGAACTAATTACTACTAAAAAAATCCAAACTAGTAGAAAAAATGATCCCACCTATCAGAATACTCTGATCAGAGGCGAATTCATGTCTTCTCTCCAGAACTTATAGCCTTCTACTTAATGTCTATGTTTCCATCCTTCACTCTTTAGGCCTTGTCCTGAAATTCCCAGAAACATCTACCTAACTAATTAGAGCTTCCGCAGGGACCTGTGTTATACTATGGTCTCTAGATTCTCAAAATTCTCTATTTTCCCTCTGCTTCCCAATGATGGTGAAAATTCCCTCCATTTGTCTGAACTTCCTGCTATCCCTCAGATTACACAACCATAGCTTTAAACAAAAGCACCACGACTGACTCCAGGCCAAATGACCAAGTTTAAATAGATGCCTTACTTTCAGCTCCCTCAGATAATTTCTCTATTCCCCTGTAGAAAATCTTACAGGTATACACAGCATCACATAAAATTCCCTACTTTGTGTCCTATCTAATCAAGTCCTCATAAAGTAATGAGCTTCCAAGAACCAAAGCAGATGAGCTCAGTCCCAAGACTGCAGTAATACTGAACCTGAAACTTCAGATTGAATGCCCCTTTCTCCATGAGTATCACCATTACCAACTCAGTTCTGTTGTACTTAATACAGAAAGACGGAAAGAACAAAGCCACCAGCTTGAGGATTGTTTTTATTCTTTGTTGAGATATACATATATATTGGTTTTTAAGAAAGGGTTTCTCTGTGTAACAGTTTTTGGTTGTCCTAGAACTTGCTTTGTAGACCACACTGGCCTTGAACTCACAGAGTTCTGCCTGTCTCTGCTTCCCGGGTGCTAGGAGTAAAGGCATGTGCCACCACCACGAAGTTTCTGCATTCTAATATTTAACATGTAAAAATACTAATACTCCTCTTGTTACTGTCTGGAACAGTTTTTATAGTATATTACTGATGCTTTCTGTAACATCCTGAATTTGCTCCTTTCAGAAAAATTCAAAATCTGATCATTTTTCACAACTTAATTCTTGCAAACTTGTCAGGAACATAATGCTTTTACTCATTTTAGTATAAGCACCAGGGAATCCATGAGTATGAGATATGTAATCACTTTATGGATGTCTATTTCAACAGCATTCTTACTCGGGCACTTTTCTTACGGATCTCAACAAATTTTTGACCTGAAGTCATAGTATGCCACCTAGTGCTACATAAAGATTTTACACAGGTTTGTTCAAATAAAGTTTCAAATAAAAGCAATAAATGCCAGCATTAAGTTATATTCAAACTTGTCCAATCCACTCTAAGAAATCTAAGTCCTAAGTCCAAGACTACATTCCCTCTTCCTAAGTCCAAGACTAAATTCCCTCTTCCTAAGCCCTTCTTTGGGTAGTGTCAGGTATACAGCAGTGCCTGGAAATACTGAGCTGTAGAACTGTGAGGAATGAGAGCATGTTTGCTTCCGTTCTTAGCTCCCCTACATCAGTGCCCACCTTAATCCATAAGGCAGCCTAGGAAGTCAGCTTGGATCTACTTGTAACAAGAGAAGCTAGTTCTCGGCTGTTTTCCTAACCCACACTTCACAAGCATCAGACGGAGGCAGGAGCAGCGCCTGAAACAACAACTAAGACTGAAGTTTAAAGATGAAAAGTAGATGGCAGGAAGTAGGAAAAAGAAGCAAACAACAAACAAGTGCAAACCTAAAGTTAGTTTTTAAGCCACTTGATCACACTGGCCAGAGAGACAGCTCAGTGGGTACAGGCACTTGCTGCCAAAACCAAGTGCTGTGGGATAATTCTCCTGTAAGCTATAAATATGTATTTCTATCAATGGTCAATAAGCCATTTTGGCCTATAGCAAGGCAGAG
This sequence comes from Chionomys nivalis, assembly GCF_950005125.1. NCBI lineage: Eukaryota > Metazoa > Chordata > Mammalia > Rodentia > Cricetidae > Chionomys > Chionomys nivalis. Next base: position 54,744,602 of record NC_080089.1, read on the forward strand.
TATACCTAGGCAAGAAATTCAGGCAAAGATACAGAGAGAAGAGGGTAGGGTCAGAGGGAGATACCACCCAGACCCTAAATGAGCAGGACATCCTGAAAAATGAAACTACAAGCCATGAGCCTCGGGGTAAAATATACAGTAATAGAAATGGGTTAATTTAAGATAAAATAGCTAGTTAGTAATAAGCCTGAGTTATAGGTATGGTAATATTTTGTTTATGCTATAGCAAAAAAAAAAAGAGGAACATGGGATGTACTCACTCATAATCGGTTTCTAGCCATAAATAAAGGACATTGAGCATACAATTTGTGATCCTAGAGAAGCTAAATAAGAAAGTGAACCCAAAGAAAATCATATAGTCATCCGCCTGGAGAGGGGAAGTAGACAATATTGCAGGGCAATAACTGGGAACTTGCGGGTGAGGTGGCATGGGGCAAAGGGGAAATGGGATGAGAAACATGAGAAGGGGAGGATGGGAGGAGCTCGGGGTATTGGGATGGTTGGGATATAGGAAGGGAGGATACGGGAGCAGCGAAGTATATATCCTAACTAAGGGAGCCATCTTAGGGTTGGCAAGAAACTTGACTCTAGAGGGGTTCGCAGGTGTCCAGGGAGATGTCCCCAGCTGGTACCTTGGGCAACTGAGGAGAGGGAACCTGAAATGACCCTATCCTATACTGATAAATATCTTACATATCACCTTAGAACCTTCATCTGGCGATGGATCGAGGTAGAGACAGAGATCGAGGTAGAGACAATTTGGAGCAACGGTCTGAGCTCTTAAGGTCCAAATGAGGAGCAGAAGGAGGGAGAACATGAGCAAGGAAATCAGGACCACGAGGGATGCACCCACCCACTGTGACAGTGGAACTGATTTATTGTGAGCCCACCAAGGCCAGCTGGTCTGGGACTGAATAAGTATGGGTTGAAACTGGACTCTCTGAGCATGGCGGACAATGAAGGCTGATGAGAAGCCAAGGACAATGGCACTAGGTTTCGATCCTAATACATGAACTGGCTTTGTGGGTGCTTAGCCTGTTTAGACGCTCACCTTCCTGGACATAGATAGAAGACCTTCGTCTTCCCGCAGGGCAGAGAATTTGGACTGCTCTCTAGTATCGAGAGGGAGGGGGAATGGTGTGGGGGGAGTAGAAGAGGAGTGGGGATAGGGAGAGGGGACTGGGGGGAGGGGGCAATATTTGGGAGGAGGGGAGGGAAATGGGAAACGGGGAGCAGGTGGAAATTTTAATTAAAAAAGAATAAAAAAAATAAAATAAAAAAAAAACCCTGCCTGAATATCAGAGTGCAGAGCTTAATCACTAGTTAGCCATAGGGACCAGGCAGTGGTGGCACACATCTTTAATCCCAGCACTCAGACACAGAGGCAGATGGATCTCTGTGACTCAAGGCCACCCTGGGCTATACAAGATCTGTCTAAAAGAGAAGCAGAGCTCACAAAAAGGTCATCCCAGCACTTAAGATCACATTCTTTAATCCCAGCACAAGGGAGGTAGAGACAGGAGTGATATGGATGGATAGAGTGAAAAATATAAGGCAGAAGGAGAAAGGAGCTCAGGACAGTCTGGGGATTTGTAGAGACAGATACAGTTTGAGAAATCATAGGACCAGATCGCCCCTTTGGTCTAAGGATTTAGAGGTAAGAACTAAAGGCTGGCTGCTCTGCTTCTCTGATCTTTCAGCATTAACCAATATCTGATTCTGGGTTTTTATTATTAAGACCAATTAGAATTCATGCTACAATAGTTCAAATAGTTTTTAATTAATATTAAACCTGAGTGATTATTTAGAAGGGGCTTCAGAGCTGGGTGGGAAAGAAAAACCTCCGTTTACACCCGATGACCGAATTTGATCCCAGGGACACATAGAGTGGAAGAAAACAATCAACTCCTGAAACCTGTTCTCTGATCTTCCCAGGCACACACTATGGCACATGTAACACTGATAAACAAAGAAATACAATTAAAATAGATGTACTTACCATCATTTTTTAACTCTCTTCCCTGACAAGATCACTTAACACATAATCCCATGGGTTATGATTCCTGCAATTAAAATATATATGTATGTATATGCATATATATGTATAAGTTTATATATATTTCCTTACTCACAGCATTATCATAAAATCATATGTAATCATTAAAAGTTAAAATCTCACCCTCCATGTTCCTCATTACAGTAAATATAAAAAGTGAATAAAACTACATTTTATTGTCTGATAGAATACACAGGATACAGTAAGCTTTAAAAACTCCACCCTGAAGAATACCTTAATACTCCAAAATATAAAAACAAAATGAAAAAGAAACAATACTAATTACAGGGCTATCATAGTATATCCTAATCCAGAGGCACTAAGCTTCTTTTCAGTATATGTCTTTACACAGAACACACCCATACATTTTATATGCTTGGCTTAAAAGTATATTTTAATTTTATTTAATATTTAAGGGTCTGCATGTAATGTAATCCACATGTACCTAGTATATGTGCCTGTAAAGACAGAAAAGGGCATCAGAGCCCCCAGAAACTGGAATTGTAGAGGATTATGAGCCACCCTGTGGGTACTAAGAGCCAGACTTGGGTACTGTGCAAGAGCAGCAAGTGTTTTTAATTGCTGAGCCATCTTTCTAGTCACGTATTTCCTATCTTGACCCAATTAATAATGTTTAACTAAAAGAAAACTTCCACAAACATTTATCCCTATTGTGAGAAATCCACTCTTGCCTTCTCCATTTCATTTGTAATAATATTATCTAACTTACCTCATTAATAATCTCCAACTTAACACAGAAAATAATGTGCAACCTCTCCTTAAGAATTTCCATAAAATGGAGGCTGGAGAGTGGTTCAATGGTGATAGGAACTTGTTGCTCTTGCAGAGGACTCAGGTTCAGGTCCCAGTACCCACACACATGGTGGCTTTCAACCATCCATAATTTCAGATCCAAGACTCTGACTCCCTCTTCTGACTTCCGTGGACACCAGACACATACATGGTATACATACCATTATGCAAGAAAATTCATTAACATAAGATAAAAACATATCTTTAAGAACTTCCATAAACTAAAATTTTATCAGAACATTTTAATCACCTTTTATGTAAGTATCCTCACAGAACGGACCTTACCTTTCGGGATACCTACTTAATGTAATCAAATTTTCACTCAAAAGAAACACAAAGCAGAGAAACTAGTATGTGTGTGTGTACCTAACTCTGTAACAAGAACCACTGAATAAAAGTAGCAGATAAAATCAAACATTCTAATTCTAAGAACCAAGTCATATAGCTTTCATCAATTGAATATGCTCTTTTAATACACTTTCAGGCTGGGATGTGGCCCAATGGTAGAGTTTTTGCCTCATATACTTGTGGGCCTGGACTCAGTTGCCTGTACTGTAAGAATATAGTTTTAAAGCAGCATCTCAAGTGCAAGAATATTCACACACAGACACCCCCCAAAAATAACTACAAATGCTCATAATAGCATTATTAAGCTACAATCAAAAAGGCATAATACCCATTGGCTAAAGATTAAACACAATATGATATAACCAAGCAATATAATATTATTTGGCCATAAAAATTAAATTCTCATATTTAAACACAGGTGAATTCTGAAAACATTATACATTATGAAAAAGTTATAAAAGATCACATATTGTATGATTTCATTTATATAAACTGTCCAGAATAATTAATAATAATTAATTATAAATAATGGAGTCAAAACATAGAGGAATCAGGGAGAAAATGGAGGTAACCACAAATGAGAACAGGCTATCACGGTGGGAACAATGTCCTAAAATCCACTCTGATACAGACATGCAGCTCTGTGAACACATAGATGAATTTTAAGGAGGTGAATGACACTGTACATGATATAGGCATGGGTAAACCACTGTATTCTTCATGTGCATTGCCCATGCTCACAAACTTCCAACACCACCCCACGTCACTCAAGTGAAAGTCAGTCTTCACAGTCAGCTATCTCACCCCAAATTTTTCCCATCCTTCACTGCTCCTTGCCAGTATTCATTCCAATCTAGCCACAATGGCCTCTTTATGTTTCTTAAGACTTGGGCCTCAGAGATTTGTACTTGAGGTCCCTTCTCTGTCTTGGCCAATGTGACTTTCTCAATGACCCCTATGTAAAACTGCAACCCTCACAAACAAGCAAGGGCTGTGGATGCTCATCACCACCAGATTAGCCTACAAGAAATGAAAGGGTGCTAACCAAATGAAGAGTAAATCACCTCAGTATGGTATGAAATAACTTTTAACTCTAACAAGAAAGTTAAAATGCAAACATTGAAAAGAAATGCAGCTGAGTGAATGGCACATGTAATTCAGGATTCTCAGGAGACTGGGGCCAGAAGTACAGTACCAGTCTTGATGATAGAACAAACTTTGTCTCAAAACACTAAATAACACTATTAGTTTCAACAATTTGTAAAGATACATAATACATGAAAGTTGTAATCTAGGACATCATTAACATAGACTGTTAATGCAATTTTATGTGTGTGTTTATTGTTTTTGCTTGAAGGGTGTTTTTTTGTTTTTTGTTTTGTTTGCTTGGGTTTTTTTGTTTTGTTTTGTTTTTGTTTGTTCTTCTTTCTGGTGGGGAGGGAACTGAGATAGAGTCTCTCTATGTAACCCTGGCAGTCTTGGAACCTACTACATAGACCAAACTGGCCAAGAACTCACAGCAATCCATACCTTCCTCTGCCTCCCAACATCTGGAACTAAAGGCATGTTTTTGTTTTCTTGACAGGTTTTTGCTATTTTACCATGGCTAACCTCTAATACATAATCCTCCTTCCTCTGCTTCCTGAGTGCTGAGATTAAAGGTGTAAACCAGTTGAAGCTAATGTTTTAGCATCTTAGAACAGACTATAACTGCAGGATGCTTTATGTATGCCTATGATAACCACAGAGAAAAACCTATAGTAAATACACACTGAGTAAAGATTAAAAAAATCGCCGGGCGGTGGTGGCGCATGCCTTTAATCCCAGCACTTGCGAGGCAGAGGCAGGCAGATCTCTGTGAGTTTGAGACCAGCCTGGTCTACAAGAGCTAGTTCCAGGACAGGCTCCAAAACCACAGAGAAACCCTGTCTCGAAAAAAAAAAAAAAAAAAAAATCAAAACATCATTATTTAAAAAGAAAATATCAGGAGAGAAACTGACAGTGAAAGAAGTATAAATCAAAACCCATCTATTATGGTAAGGGCTTTTCTATCTACCACTACTATAAATGGATTACATCCCCCAATCTAAAGGAAAGAGTAGCTAAACAAATTTGTAAAAAATGGTCAAACAGCATACTGTCAATAAACAACTTTATCCTTCAGGAAGAAAATAAGCTAAAAGCGGGAGGATTGAAAAAGATTATTCCATGTAAATGATATCCCAAAGAAAACAGAGGTATTGGGAGCAAAAACATCATCATATGAAAATGAAAAGTCAATTCCTTAGAAAATACAACAATTATAACTATATCCCAAACTCAGAGTAACTAAAAAGATAGGACAAATTTTTAACAGGAATGAAGAAAAAAATTATAGTGATCTAATACTAAGGACTTTAATACCACACATTAAAAAAAATAGCACATTTTCTTATTCATTGGGGAGGTGCATGCATGCCACAGCAATTCTACCCTCCCACCATGTAGGTCTCAGGGATCAGCATCTTGCCTTTTCACCCATCTTACCAGCCTAATAACCCACTTTAGAGAAAGGACAGATCTGGGCACAAAACCATTAAGGAAAAGTTAACATGAATAATACTACAGATCAAATGAACCTAACATATTTAGAATATTAAATTCAGCAGCAGAGTATACACTATTTATAATCACATATGGAACATTTTCTAGGATTGATTATATGCTAGGCCACAAAACAAATAGTATGACCACATATGGTATTACACTATTATAAAAATCATTAATGAGAAGAAAACTTAAAAATTCAAATATATGGAAACTGAACAACACATTCCTCAACAATCTAAAGGTTAAGGAAGAAATCAAAGGAGAAACAATAAAACACCTTGGGACAGATTAAAATGGAAATATAAATAGCAAAGCATGTGTCAGAACACAGTCCAAGAATGGAGTTGTGTGAGGAGAATTACACCTGCTTATGAGAAAACTCCAAGAATAAAGAGGAGTCTTGGGACCTCCGTTTCTTCAAAAACACAGAATTGTTCTTGAAATATGTTTTCATGCCCCTCCCAGGTATAGCAGATAGGAGTGAATTTACTTCAGAATATTCATTACAACTGTTATTTGTTTATATGCTTCTATGGAAAAACATGTTTTTGCCATGTGCAACTTGCCCATCACGTGTGGCTCACCCCTGTGACTATACACTTTCATCATGTGACTCCTTTTAGCCCATGGATATAAACCCTCTGATATACTGATTAAGAACCACTGCTCTAGCCAGATCGGTATAGATTTGTGTCAAGTCGGCAAAAAAAAAAAAAAAAAAAAAAAAAAAAAAGACAACCACGGAGGATTCTATATATATAAATTCTCAAGATTCCACCAAAAAACTGCTTGATCTAATTAAGAAATGTTTCAGGGGCCTGGAGCCATCAGTTAAGGGTTGTCGCTGCTCTTACAGAGGACCCAGATTCAGTTCCCAGAACCCACATAGCGTTCACAGTACCCTGTAAGTCCAGTTCTAGGGTCTCTGACACCCCCTTCTGGCCTCTGAAGTCACACACATGATGCACATACATACATGCAGGCAAACACTTATATACATAAAAAAATTAAATCTTTTTAAAGTTTTAGGATACAAACTCTAGATAGCCACAGATGGCCTGGAGCTTCTGATCCACCTGCCATCACTATCCAAGGGCTAGGGTACAGGAGTGTGCCAGCAAGACTTGGGTTGTACGTAAAATTGGAAAACCTTTCAGATTCAGACTAATCAAGGAAAAAAAAACAGAATTGCAAAAACATAGAATACCTGAGGAGATCAATAATAAGTGATGAGACTGAATTAAAAAGCCTGCCAACAAAGAAAGGCCTAGGACCAGATGGTTTTACTGCTGAATGTTACCAAACTTTTAAATAAAACTACTATGAATATCAAACTATTCTAAAAATCTGGAAGAGAACTATTCCAACCTCTGTCTATGATACAAACATTACTCTGATGCCAACATTACTGAATGTGAAGAGGAAGGAAAAGATGAATGAAGGAGACTACAAACCAATATATCTGAGAAAATAGATGAATCCAAACACCACATCAAGAAAATTACACTCCAGGATCAAGTGATATTGTTCTCAAAGACGCTAGGAGAAAAAGATCATTTACACCATTGTAGGGAATGTACATTAGTAAAACCTTTATGGAAAACAGATGGAGAGTCCTCAAAATGTTTCTAAAATTACTATATTATCCAACAGTCACCACTTCTGGTAAATATCTAAATGAAATTAAATAATAATATTAAAGATATTACATGTTCTTTTCAGCATTAATCAAAATATCCAAGATAATCAGTCAGAGTGTCTGTCAGCAGATGATCATACAAAGAAAACATGCTGTTTGTACAGGAGTATGATATAGTATTCAACCTTTGAAAAGAAAATCCTGTGATTTTTTTTTTAACAACACAGATTAAGCTGGAGAATATTATGCTAAGAAAAAAAGCCAATACAGAAAAATAAATACTGTATGATTTTACTTATTTGTGAAATATAAAGTAATTGATCTTACAGAAGCAGAAAGTAGAGTGGTAATAGACAGGAACTAGAGGATGAGAGAGGGAGGAAGGAAGAGAGAGAGAGAGAGAGAGAGAGAGAGAGAGAGAGAGAGAGAGAGAGAGAGAGAGAGAATTAAATGGCACAAAGTTCCTTGGGGATTCTGAAAAAATTCTAGAGCTTATTGTACAGCATAGACACTACAGTTAAAGCCAATACTTGAAAACACCTAAGAGATTAGATCTTAAATATTCCGTGATGGTTAGCTTTAATTGTCGACTTCCCCAACCTAGAATCACTAGGAAGACAGTCTCAATGAGGGATTGTCTGCACTGGGTTGGACTATAGACAAATCTGTACAGGATTTTCTGAATTAAGTGATGTGGGAAAATCCAACTCACTGTGGGTGGCATCATTCCCTTGACACTTGCTGCCAAGTCTGAAGACCAGAGCTGGAGTCCTAGAACCCATATGGTAGGAGAGAATCAACTGTGGCAACTTTATCCTCTGACCTCTGTCCATGTACACAAGTGTAAACATGATCATGTGCATGCACACACAAACAAACAAAATGTGAATTAAAAGAAAACTTTGAAAGCCACCAATTCTTCGAACACAGCTCAAAAGTCAGCATCACAAAGAAACATGGTTTTTTGTTTTTTTCTTTTGCAGTACTAGAGATCAAACCTACAGCATTCTACCTGTAAAGCCTTATCTCCCATTGTGAAACCTACATTTTAAAATTTCCAGCTAATAGAAACCTTAACCTGAACTCAAAGACTAATATAATATATAGATAGATAGATATTATAATACACACATGCACTCATACTTTTCCTCCAAACTTTGAGGAAAGTGTACTATAAAGTATAGAGAATTATTGGCATCAGTCCAATCACTGGCTCTAGCTATAGGACATTAAGAAGTCATGCAAGGTAGTTACAAGCACCAACTCCCAGCAGTTGGAAGCACATATCAATGCACAAAATCATGGGAGTCAGAGTCCCAGCGTCAAAATAGGAGGGGCTCATGAAGTCCCATCCCTGTCTGAGGAGCTATCTGGCAAATGGTGGCTACGAGGAAAGGAAAGGCAGTTTTCTTCAGAGATGTGGGCCCTGAAAGGCTACCCATGCTCAGTAGTGTTCCCCATCCAGTACATGGAACCGCCCATATGTACAAACAGGCAGCACTAAATGGACTCCATGGGTATCTTTAAAAAGAGAGCACATGTAGTTGGGAGGAAGAAGAACGGGAAGAATTGGAGTGGGACGAATGAAGAGTGGATTTAATTAAAACACAACTTATGCATATATGAATATTAAATAGAAACATGTTAAAAGAAGTCCTTTAACTTCTGTAGCACTGTTCTCATCTATAAAAACCAAGGCTAAATATTTATGACCTCCCCAAAAAAATAATTTTCACACAAAAATTTATAAACAAATGTTCGAAGTAGTTTTATACATAATAGCTCCAACTTGGAAACAATTCAAATATCCATCAACAGAAAAATAATCAAATTGCAGTATATCCATGTAACATAGTGCTACTCACCAACAGAAAGGAATGAACTAATTACAAATGTAACAGAGGAATACCACATATTATACCCACAAAAAGAAAGGACAAGAGAATATCCAATGACTCTGTTTATGTCAGGCTACATATTAGGCAAAATTAGTCTTTAAAAAAAGAAGAGGAAGTTGAATTGGTTGGAGGGATTCAGAAGGAGCAGAAGGAACTTCCAGGAAAGATAGATATATTCTGCAAATGGGATAGACAGATGGTTCATTATTTAGTCTTCCAGAGGACCCAGGTTCAATACCCCACACCAGTATGGAGACTTGGAACCATCTATAACTCCAGTTCTAAGAGACCCAATGCCTTCTGCAGGCAATGCAGGAATGTGGTGCATAGATAAACATTCAAGCAAACCCCCATACAAGAAGCTCTCAGGAGAACTAGGGGAGATACATATATTCTGAAATAAACTCAGATGATAGGGAAGAATATACACTGAGGGAGCAACTTCTGATTTCGCTATTTACTCATCACAGTTATGCAACTTTAGATATGTTATTATTCTCTGTGCTAGCAAGGAACTTCCCACCAGATGACACATAGATGTCCAAATAATTTCTGAAATACTACATAAAACCCAGTGCATGATAAATGCTTTTATCTTTCTCCCACTTCTCTCACATTTCCTGACCCTGGGGTCAGTATCAATGACTAAAGACCGCTCCCCTACTGGAATCCCTGGAGTAGGCACTCAAAAGATTGCAGGAAAGAAGAATGCAGCACTGCAGGGCTCACTGGTTCAGCAGAAACACCTGCTTTCCATCATTCCAAAACCAGTCTATGAAGCTGTGAACTCTACGAGGCTTCCCAATAAAGAGAGCTTTAGAGAACACACACTTTTGCAAGCAGACACAAAAATCCTATGACCATATAAACTAAGCTGTAGGGATGAGAGAAGAATGTGGTACCCACTGGAAAACAGAGCAGACATCCAAAGGACACAGTGAGAAGAATGTGATCTCTAAAGTCAGACTCACACATACTCCAAGGCTGCCTTGTACATACTGCACAACCTTTACAAAAGGTACCTAACTGCTTTTAGCTTAAGAGTTCACCGTTGACAATGGAGTAAAACTATCTACCCCCATAGGGTTATTTACAAAAGCAAAGAAATTTTATGTGAAGAACCTGACATCCCAGAACCACCAAAACCTGATAACCATACAATATATAGATTGTGAGTGCATGCTCATCAATGGTTTCCTGATTTTCTGAATTATAACTCTACCACAATTACAAACACCAAAGTGTTAAATTATTAAAAGTGCTAATTACTAAATTTAAATATACTTTTAACTTACAGAATAAAAATAATGGCTCAAAACAGAATCATAATCTCTTATATCCTGCCAGACCCTGATTTATTCCAAATCTTACCACCATGCCTCAGGCACTACTGTTAAATTTGGTACTAAGTAGATTATTATCTCTACCTCCAAACTGAAAGCAGTCGTGGTGTTAAGACAGGAGTTTTCTGAATAAGAGGACAGCCTAGGCTACATAGCAAAACCTTTTCTCAAAAGAAAAATTTAAATTTTCTTTCTTCTGGGAAAATTTAAGATAGTTCTTTGAACAAAAAGAAAGATACTGCAATATGTGCACTAATGAACATGAGTAAGTGTTGTGTGCTACCCAAAAGAAAATCTCAACACAGCAAAGGATTTCTGGGAAGCAATCCCTTTAATGACATAAATTTTAAAAAGTAATTCAAAGAGTGCACAAAAGTGGAACACATCTCAAATTAAAATAGTAGCACTATGTAGGTTAAAGGGTCATGTCCTCATTTCTGCAAAAGATATTCGATGACTAACAAGTACAAGAAAAGATGTTCAAATCACTAGTCATAAGGGAAACAAATCAAAACCACAATGAAGCATCACTTCAGGTATCTACACTCAAAAGACAGGACTAGAGTGGCAGAGGAAACAGAGAAATTGGCACCTTCCTCACACACTGCAGGGGGAATGTAAACTGGTACAGCTGACCTAGTACAGCATCTGGCAGTTCCTCATGTCTGCTGTGTGAGGAGGCCAGAGGTGGTGCTGGATCCCCCAGGGCTGGTGATGAACCATCTGTGATTGCTGGGAACTGAATCTCATTCAGTTATTCTAAAAGAGCAACTGGTGCTCTTGAGCCTCTGAGCCATTTCTCCAGCCACAGCCATTTGTAATCTTTATGTCTAGAATTTCAAAAATGGCAATTCCACAGTATTGATATTGTACCACAGGAGAAGACTGTTATATCACTTAGAACATATCAGCATACACTGTGTGTACAAGTATGCATGTGTGGGGTAAGCACGAATGTGTGTGGATGCAGTAGGTTAAAATCAGTTATTTCTTCAGCCACTCTCTACCTTATTATTTATGTGTTGGGGAAGGGATAATAGGTGTGCGTGCGTATGTGTACAAAGGTTGACATGGAAGACAAAGTATCCTTACACTGTACACTTTTGTTCTTTTTTCTTTCTTTCTTTCTTTTTTTTTTTTTTTTTTTGTGACAAGATCTCTCATGAATCTGGAGTACCCTATTTAACCAGTCTGCCTGGTCATCAAGCTCCTGGGATCGAGCGACCTGTCTCTGCCACAACCATCATCACCCAGAAGTGGGGTTACTGACTGCTACATGTGGCTTTTATGTAGGTGGCGGGATCCAAACCACAGTCAAGCCCTTTACCCACTGAGACAGCTTCCCAGCCCCTCCACCTTTTGGCAGGGTAATGGGAGACAGGGCCTCTCACTGAATTAGGCTGGACTGAAAGAACAGGGGACCCCCAGGGAGCCTTCTGTCTCCTACCTCCCAGCACTGGGATTTCAGGAATGCACCCATGTGTCTGATGTTTACAAGGGGACTGGGGATCTGAACTCAGGTCCTCATGCTTACACTGCAAGCATTTTACCTACTGAGCAATCTCCCTCGCCCCAACACCATCTATTTCTAGAGACTGAAGGATATTTACATGTAATTCCCAAAGGATTTCTGTGTCTCCTTTAAAACTGGATTGGGTTGTGGGAGTTGGGGAAGCAGGAAGACAACAAGAGAACATCTGAACTCTGTCACCTTATCACTAAAACACTCGTATAAATCACTCACAAAGGCACTAATAAAGTCTATCATCAAGTCAATCTTTCAGTGATTTTTTAAGGTCTAGGAAGCACAAAGGAAAAGCATTTTAAAAATCTGTATAAAACCTTGGGAACCCAGTCACCAAAATTATTTGTAAAACATTTATATGGCAACCCTGGTTATGACATAAAAACATCAGGTGTTTAATCACAGTCCTATGTCGACACTGTTTGTGTCTACTCAAAATTCATACTGGAATCCTAACTTCCAAAGTGACAGCAATAGGTAAATACTTTGGGAAGTAATTAAGACTCACAGTCTTCATATATGGGACTGATATTCTTGTAAAAGAAGTTAAAGGAAGACCCCTGTCCCTCCTCATGTGGGGTACAGACGGTGTCATCCACAATATGAAAGCACACCATCACCAAACAGAATAAGCTAGTACTTTCTTCTTGAATTCCCACCCAGAACTGTGATAAACAATCCCTGTTGTTCATACACTTCTTAGTTTAAGGTATTTTGTTATAGCAGCCCAAAAGACTAACGCGGAGAATTTTACAAAGGCAGCTCAAAAGATAGGGGAAAGAGGAGAAACGGGGCATTTGCTGCAGGCTTGCTATGCAGTTCTTTACAGAAACAATCATTTCCTGTTAGTAACAATTTTATAAGGTGGACGGTATCAAAATGAGAGGATCTCAGACCAAAGGGCCCTCTTCAGAGGGATCCTACTGGACAGCAGCTGGAGCTGCTTGAGAAGCAATTTTCTGATTGCTTTGTAACAAGTTCAAAGATCTGCAGTCAACAGCTGACTCTAACCTGTTTCCTTGAGCAGGACAGGACTGCAAGCCTGAGCTGAGGGAGGCACTAATAAACTAAGGGGGCAGGGTCATTGAGGCAGGAGGCGACCCGGGTGTGAGGTCTGCGTTTTGCACCTGAGGCCCCGACATTAAACATTTGTAAATTGAGAAGAAGAAAATAATAATTCTTCCCCTTCCTGCTTCCATGAGAAAGGTTCATAGAAAGAGGTGCAAACCCCTGAAGGGAAAGATGCTAAAGCGATCAACTGTCAAAGGCAGGCAAGAAAGCTCCTGAGGACCCCGCAGTCCGGACATTCCAGAAGCCTCGACTGTCCCCTAGAGACAGCATCCTGTCCCGGGCCCAGCCCCGGCACCGGCCGGCCGGATTGGAGCTCACAGTCCCACAACCCTCACAGCCCAGCGGGGCTGCGGGCCAGCTCCACCCTCCCCACCCCGGCCCGGCCTCCTTAGTGGACCCCGTATCTCCCCTCCCCCGTCACACGTCCAGGTGCCTGAGGAGGTGGAAGGGTGTTCCGCCGCCATCTTGTCCCTTAGCCCCACAACACAGGTTGCCCGTGCCCCTTCTAGGGTCCGTCCGGGTCGAAGCGACGCGCGCCCCTCGCGGACACTTACCCCGTCCGCCCTGCGCACTTTGGGGCGGCTCCCAGCGTCCCGGCGGGAAAGGGGCGGGGTGGGGCGGGGCGGCAGCCGAGGACCAGGCGGGGCAGATGGCCGGCGGACCACGTGATGCCAGCCGAAGTTTAGCCCCGCCCTCTAGGCGGTTCAGGGCCTTTCGCGCAGGCGCAGCCGGATTCAAGCCCTGCGCTTAAGGGAAAAGTGAAGGCAAGAGTTTTCTCCCAGCCTTGGAGCGCCTACTTCCCCAGAGCTGTTATTTCCCCGTGGAGTGATAAAAATCCAACTCGGCTTTTGGCGGCACGGGCCCCTTTCTCAGATTCAGCCTTCCCTCCGGTCTGTCTCTTCACCACGGTCCGTACGTGAAGGACCTAGCAGGTCCTCTCGAGAAATCTGTGATTAATAGAGTTCCGGAGCTTAGCCTGCACCTTAAGGCTTCTTTCAGGCGTCGTGTGCCAGACTTGGAGCCAAGGATCCAGGAACAAAGACCTAACAGATATGTTTAAGCTACTTCGAAGACAGCAGTATGCACGGGATGACTATGTGTCGGTATTTAAATCACAGATCTGAACTAACTGAAAAAGAGTGTGCACATCATCGTATCACAGTAGGTGGGAAACCAATGAGGACTGAAGTCTACCTCCCTTCCGGGAGTGGAAGAGCTGTGGAAGCAGGTGTGCACTATATTAGTGGCTCCTTCTATCTTCCCCCTCCTCTCGGTTCCTTAGAAAACCCATTCGCTCTGTCATCTGACAAATAGTTATGAAGCACCTGCCATGTTGGATACACTAACTGCTTAGAGTTAATAAACGAACAGAATAAATCCCCCGAAATGCATTCTGGGAGGGGAGGGAGTGTTCTTGAACTGGGAGGAAACAATAAACGCAAACAGAAGGGACATAGTACAACATAAGTAATGATCAGTGTCGTCTTTCTCTTTTTAAGCATCTTCTCTTATGTCACCTGACATTTAAACAACTTCAGTCTCTTTCAACTTGGAATCTCCCAACTGCCATCCTCACTTCAACATGTCTTCATCCCACTTTCTAACTACCTTTGGCACTTTGTAGTTTACAAGATATCTCCCCTACTTCAGTTCCTATTCAGGTCTGGACTTAGTGCACTTTGGTTTCTGGCCATTCTTTACAAAGTCACTAGGGATTTCCGTACTGCAAATCCTACTGATGTTATTAGCACAACCAGCAGTAATTTGAATTTTTAATTTCCCCAAAGGCCCAAGTATTGAAGGCTTTGGCACTGTGGTGGTTTTACCTGAGACCAAAGCCATGGAACAAGGTGATCACAACAAAGCAGATCAGTAGCTCTTCAACCAAAACCAAATAGAAATGACGATTAGATCAGTGCCTTATTCAGCCATCATCACAGAGGCTTCCTCCTGCACCAGGTGGGAACAAATATGAGACCTACAGCCAGACAGATGGACAGACAGTGCAGAGAGACAGACACAGCTCTAAATGAAATGTCTCCATCAAATCATCCCCCTCAGAGCTCAGGGAACCCCAAAGAAGACGGGGCAGGAATGGGGAAGAGGGGACAGAGGACACTAAGAGAACAGGCCTCTAAAACAACTGAGCAAAGCTCATATGAACTCACAGAGACTGAAGCAGCAGTCACAGGGCCTCCACCGGTCGGCACCAGGACCTCTGCATACATACTATAGCTTTCAGTTTAGTATTTTTATGGGACTCCTGACTGTGAACAAATGGGTCTCTGATTCTTGTGCCATCTCTTGGGGCTTTTTTATTTTTGTGTTGCCTTGGGTTGTCCAAATTTTGATATGATGGTTTTCTTTATCTTACTGTATTTTAATTGGTTATATTTAGTTGTTATCTCTTAGAAGCCTGTTCTTTTCTAATGAGAGCTAGAAAGGGAGTGGGTCTGGATGGAAGAGGAGGTAGGAAGGAATTGGGAGGAGGAGAAAGAAGGAAAATGTATTCAGATTATATTGTGTGAGAAAAGAATCTATGTTTAATAAACGGGAGGAAACAGAAAAGATTCTGATTAAAAAGCAGAGTGGGGATTTCAGTGAGTGGAGCTATCTCAAGCATTCAAGCACAGCATCAGCCCTGTCTTATAAGGCACCCACGCAAGGCCTGATGACTGATTGCAAGATGGCTCAGGTAGTGTGTCTCAGGGTAACTGTTGCTGGGATGAAACACCCTGATCAAAGCAACCTGGGGAGGAAAGGGTTCATTCTGCTCACTCTTCCAGGCAACAGTCCACCACAGAGGGAAACAAGGGAAAAACTCAAGTGAGGCAGGAACCTGAGACAAGAGCTCATGTAGAGGCCATAGGCGAACATTACTTACTGCCTTGTGCCTCATGACTTGCTCAGCCTGTTTTCTTCCGGAACCCGGGACCACCAAAGGTGGCACTACCGAGGATATGCTAGGCCCTCTCCCACCAATCACTAATTAAGAAAATGCCCCCACAGTCTTGCCTGCCTACAGTCCCATGGAAGCACCTGGCCACCTGAAGTTCCCTACTCTGAGATGACCTTAGCTTATGTCAGACTTACATAAGCTATCCAGCCCAGGTAGGTTTTGTCCATAGAAAGGTGTCTGGTTACTAGTTTTGATGCTGTACAAGATGTTTATCCATCAGACCTGTTCCTGGAGTCCAAGGTGATTTGGGAAGAAAATTCTCCAGAGCAGAGGATGTAGATGCAAAATGGAGCTGCAGATGCCAAGGTTTTACTCTGCACAGCTGCAGCAGGAATCGTCCTCCAGCCTCAGAAAGCAAATGGTGCTTAGAGCCTGGCTGGGGTCCACTGGAGTAGTTAATTCATATCCAGGCACCTCTAGAGGGAGGAGCAGCACAGACTCACTATGTACAACCATCCAGCTAGTCAAGCCCTCCAGTGGGACTCAGGCACCTCTCCACCTGTCCTCCTGCAAACAAGCCCCAGCCCAGTTGGTGAATGACAGAGTACAGAAGAGCAAGTCAAAGAAGGTTTGGGCTACCTCCTTGAAAGACTGCCCAAGGACCAAAGTCAGTACTATCTCTTCCCCTCACTCCTTGCCTCCTCCTCAGGCTCTCTGCTATATCTGTTCACTTCATATGTCTTCAGAAATTAGATAAATGGACATTTCTGTTCTTCACACTTGTAGACACACTCTATGTGAGTATCGACTCTTAGTGGATCTCAAACTACAGCAGATGTAAGGGTTGATACCAGAGCCACCTGTTAGAAAACATACTTCAGGCACCATGGTGAACAATTACAACCAAGTGAAGCTGGGGTAGGGTGCTAGAATTTTACATCTTGCCCCAACTTCTGCTGATTCAGAGAACCAAGGAACCACACTTGAAAATATTTGTCCTCAAGGCTTTCTCCTGCTATTAATATGTATAGTTTATGATATTCCTGTTTTCATCTACTAATGTTGGCAGTTGAACAGGTATTTTCTCAGAATCTGTGATCACAGGTGTGCATGCATGTTTGTTCATGAAGCACCTGCAGATGTGGACCACTGTGCTTCACATCCCTCCAGCTGTTTGTTTATAGTCTGACGAGTGACTACTGTGAGTCAAGTAGCAACTTTGATTCAACTACGGGAGAATGCAAAAATACCCCAGAGAGAGGCTGCTTACATCTGCCCAGTCTCAGCTGTAGAAGAGGTTTCAACTTGAAGCACTGTGCTACACTCAAGTCTATAAGTTCCAACTTGCTAATTATCTCTAACATTTTGCTTCTCTGACATTGCTGTTACTTCTTTATTTTCAGCTTGAACACAGGAAAAGTAATTGTATTAACTCATGTCAATCAACATTATTCTTAACAATTGCATGTTTATTTGGTATATTTATATTTGTTATATATTTGCCTGTCTTGAGTTGCTATTTAAAACTCTAGCCAGATGCTTAACATTGTTCCAATGGAGGTATTTATAGAAATATAGCTGAAATATTTTTGAACAAATAGTTTACTGAATGCCTCATATGGAATTAATTCCTGCATTAAAAACATTTCCAAATATTTATTGGAACTAATTAAAAGCAAACAGAAACTATGAACATCCTTAAGACACATTTACCTGCAGGAACTGGGTCCATTTTTGATAGTTTATTGTTTTCTAGAGTTTCCCAGCATGCATACTGTTGTTCAGTGTCTTGATCTACATTACTGAACTAAATGAAAAAAATGAATGATGGGGCTGGAGAGATGGCTCAGTGGTTAAGAGCATTGCCTGCTCTTCCAAAGGTCCTGAGTTCAATTCCCAGCAACCACATGGTGGCTCACCACCATCTGTAATGAGGTCTGGTGCCCTCTTCTGGCCTGCAGACATACACACAGACAGAATATTGTCTACATAATAAATAAATAAATTTAAAAAATGAATGATGAACTCTGTTTCCTTATCACTTTCTTTGCCAAATGTCAAGGTCCAGCTACGGGATTTGCACATTCAAGGGTAGGGGCATGTGGATTAGAAGTAACAGAGATGCGAAAGAAAAGGACAGAGACACAGAATAGAGTTGGGTGGGCAGTTCAGTAATACTGAATTCAGTCATGTTTATTTTCCATATGATTATTACTCCAATCCAAAAAGGGGGGTATGAGAAGGCTTTAACATGATGCAAAGAACAAACAGAGCAATTACCTCTTCAATACCTGAAGCATCAAGCAACTATATCCTTAGTTAATTATTCCTTTCTTTAGGCAGGACTTGCAGCCACCACACCTTAGGTCAAGCATCCCGTAAGCAGACACTCTCTGGGTCAAACCTCCTGTCATAGCCTTGAAGGAGCAGGAAGAGGCCTGATTTCTCTGACCTTTGGTCAAGGTGGAACAGATCTACCTCTGTGGGTCATCTTAATACCCAAAACACTAAGTAACCATACCCTAGGACAAAATAACTTGTTAGTAGCCACACCTTAAGTCAAACATCTTGTCTGTAACCTTGAAGGAGCAAGAATAGGCCAGAAATCTCTGCCCTCCAGTCAAGGTGGAGCAGACCCACTCTTGTGGGATCCCACAACCAAAGTACTCCTGAGAGCTGCTGCAGTGAGCAGTGGATGGGTGGATGTGGAAGCTGCTGCCTCAGCCAATGAAGTCCACCTAAATGTCTGTCAGCCCTAACCATACAGTATAATCTCTCCCACCCGTAAAGACTCTAAATCATACAGAACAGATTCTCCCACTCCTGAAGAGTCCAAGTCACACAGTATAGACTCTCCTGCTCCTGAAGAGAAAACTACACAGTATAGACTCTACCATTCCTGAGGGTCTCATTTGATTTAAGGACTGTTATATCTTATTTCAAACACAAAGTTAGAGTTAAACACCAATATAGGAACTGGTGAGAAGACTCAGTAGGTAAAGAGCTTGCCATGCAACCATGAGGACCTCTATTTGAAACCCCACAACCCATGCAAAACTAGGGTCACAATGCATGTCTATAAAATCCCAGCAGGCTAGGTGGAGATTGGAAAATTCCCTGAAGCTCAATGGCCAATAGCCTGGCATGCAGTAGGTAATGATAGCAGGCATCAAACAAGGTGGAAAGAGAGAAGCAGTATCTGAGATTGTTCTCTGACCTTTACAAGTGCATGACTGTACTTATCCCCCAAAGCCTCTCCTGTCTCAATGCATAAGTGGAATTTCATCTGTCATTACACATTAGAAGGAACAGAGAAGAAACTGAAACCCAGGTGACTGACTGCAAATGAGCAGCTACAGCACACCAATCAGAAAGGGTTCTCTACATGGACTGAGAATTTTTATATTTTTGGATTTATAAATTTAGAAATTTAGAGATTTGCACTCCCTTTTTGCCCAGGTTGGTTTAAGTGATGCTCCTGCCTTAGGGTCCTGCATATCAGAAACTACTAGAGGATTTAGTACCAGGTTCAGCCCTCAAAATATTTTTAAACTAAGAGTCTTATATGAAAAAATGAAGGACATCCCTCGTCTACACTCTGATATGGGGCAAGTTAGTACAGCCCAGTCCTCTATGAATGGGGGGGGGGGGGGCGGAGTCATCATGTTTACTTCCTTCTTGAAGGCTGGTGGGGCCTGTGTTGTCTGAGTGTGACACTTCCTGACCTGAATAGATGGAATGAGACTGATGTAAAGCAGGTATTCAAAAACGTGGGCCAATTCCCAACAGCTTCCTTCAGGGCTTTACAAATTGTATTGTCCCTGAAAACTGTAATATCATATTGCATATTCATTTGTTGGTGTCAGAGAAAGAGAATTTGTTGGAGGTCACTTGTTGGTTCCCGGCCGCCTGGCTAGTTTAGACCCAAAAGTATCACACAGAAACTGTATTAATCAAGTCACTGATTGGCCCATTAGCTCTAGCTTCTTATTGGCTAACTCTTATATTAATTTAACCCACTTCTATTAATCTGTATATCGCCATGTGGCAGTGGCTTACCAGCAAGGTTTCAGCATGTCTGACTCTGGTGGTGGCTCCACGGAGTCTCTACAATTCTGCCCTTCTTTCTCCCAACATTCCATTTATTTTTCCCCACCTAACTATGTTCTGCCCTACTATAGGTCCAAAGCAGTTTCTTTATTCATTAATGGTAATCACAGCATACAGAGGAGGGTAATCCCGCATCATGTTGGATGTGTATGTTCCCAACTAAGACAGATTCTGTGATTTAAGAGAGTTAAACTATCTCTACCCCATCTATATCCCGAGTTCAGCTTTCTGTATTATTAGTAGGACGAGACACAAGATTGGGAACAAGCAAGTCCATGTAGAGATCTTACAGAATAATCAGTTAAGGTAAGGCTGAAGGAGCTTAACAAACTTCATTTTGAAAAAGAGCTTCATTTTAGACAGGACATAACTAAAGAGATGAATGCAGCCCAGCAAAGTCATAAAGTCATAAACTTCCAAGGAACTGTGCCTGCCCTGGTCAAAGTGACAAAACAACATCTGCTTGCTTTGAACACCCTTGTAGGCATCTAATTAAGTACTGTTTTAAAATTCCTGTCTGCTGACAGTCACTGTTTGGAAATTCCCCATACCCCAACAACAACTTCAAAAATTGTATACTTTACCCAGTCCCAAAATGCCAAGGCTTGTGCCACCCTGATTGTGGTTTTCCCTTTAAAATCCTCTACCCTGAAGCCTTGGGGCTATTCTCCCCAACCCACTGCAAAGGTGTGTTGGATTGTAGTCCCAGCTAGCTTGAATACACCTCAGTGTGTTTGCATCAGATACCAGCTCTGTGGTGGTCTTCTTTAGGGGTCCTGTGATGCTGGCATAACAAGATCAATTTCATTACTCCCACACTCACCAATGAAAAGAAAGCCTGCATTTTGAAAAGTAAACAGTACATCTGATTTTCATGCTTTCAGAGTAGTTTCTGTCTGGGTCTTATTTTTTAATAAAATTGAGCCATAAAATACAAACAAAGCTGGGTGGTGGTGGCTCACTCCCAGCACTTGGGAGGCAGAGACAGCTGATCACTCTGAGTTCAAGGCCATCCTGGTCTTCAGAGTGAGTTCCAGGACAGCCAGGGCTACACAGAGAAACCTTATCTGGAAAAAAAGCAAACAAAAGGAACATAATAAAAATGGTAATCTGGTTCTAAATGAACCTAATAGTCTTCCCAGTCCACACTGTTTCCCAGACATAGCCCTGCCTTCCTTAGGGTTGTGTAAACAAGGAAAGAGTGTATTTTATGAAGGTGTCAGAATCTGTTTTTAGCCGGGCGGTGGTGGCACACGCCTTTAATCCCAGCACTTGGGAGGCAGAGGCAGGCGGATCTCTGTGAGTTCGAGACCAGCCTGGTCTACAAGAGCTAGTTCCAGGACAGGCTCCAAAACCACAGAGAAACCCTGTCTCGAAAAACCAAAAAAAAAAAAAAAAAAAAAAAAGAATCTGTTTAATGTACAATGAACAGACACTTATTGGCTCACAGTTTTAAAAAGTAGCAAGTCCAAAGTTGAGAGCCTAGCATTTGGTTAAACCTTCTATGACTTTATAAGAAGAAATTCAGACTGTCAATGTCCCAATGATTTTTCCTCAAGTGAGTTTGTGTTGTCAACCCCAAAAGTAATAATATTTGTGAAAAATCTGTAACATATATTTAAAAATTACCCAAATAAGCCAGACACTATATCTCAAGTCACTGGTAAAATGACCAACTGGTGAGTACCACTAGGGAATGGGCATTTGGGCTAGATTTTTTCTTACTATTTACAGAATATTTTTCTGTAAGAGAACATAATACATATTCACACATATACACATCAGCATGTGTGTATTGTCTTGCACTACCTACAGGTCCAAACCCATGTCAGTCTGAGGGAGTTACCCATCTTCTCCAAAGCCTGTGATCTTGCCTCTATCCCATCTCCCTGGCAAGGGATGCCCATACCCTCCAGGAAGGGCCTGCATCAGCTCTCAGATTGTTGAACTGTGAAGCAATTTTTTGAACCCATGGCGACAAAAGATGTCCCCTAGGCTGCAAAATCACAGCTGAGACTTACTGGGCCCTCGACAGGGGGCATGTGACAGAGGCAGACAAATCCTGAGGAGGGGCTGTGGATATCCTCATTCCAGCACTAGGTCTACAGATGAGAAAACTGAGCTCAATGAGTAAGTATTTGGAGGCACACACTGATTTAATAGTCAGTGATGGGTGAGGATTGAGCGTTCTGATTTCCAGTCTTAGACTCCATGCACCCTTCCCATCTTCCTCTGCCCCCTTCCTCAGCCTAAGTTCACCCACCCTTGGGTATGCCATGTCCCCTTCTTAGCAGGTGTTAGTGCAGAAATGAGAGTCCCATGGGGGCATTAGAGATGGGTGCCCTCTTCTTTGAGGTCTCACTATATTTCCACCTGGAGAGTAGGCAGATGAACCCAGAGAGATACCAGTAATCACATCACCTTGAAGTCGCCATGACTGGAGAGAACCATCCCAAAGGTCACTAGAGGACTTTTCAGATCTTAAAATTATATCTATTATACCTAATGTGTTTAGGACAAGGGGGATTTATGGTAATATAATACAAAATTCATGATCTTACAAAATCTAGTGCACCTAAGTCAAACAATGGCGCTTGGCCTCCATGCCATCCATGTGAAAGGGGTTTAAGAGCTTTTCTAGGGTAAAGCAGGGGATTAACTGAGGTAAGCACTTTTCCTAAATCAGTTGTAAGAGAATTTAGGACACCAGTCTCTTTATCAGGAAGGACTAAGAAACAAGCCAGGCCCAGGATGCACCACCCCTATCTAGGAGGTGTGGAAAGTGAGCCGTATGAAGACTCGGCTCCTCAACAAATGTCCTGCCAGATAGAAGATAATTGCAGGGAGCTGGCTAACGAGTTTGTCTCAGGAAGAGAAGCAGAGATGAGACTGTGGGAACCAAGGTTATTGACTGTGTGAGTTTCCCACTGGAGATACCTCAGAGCGGTGGGGAAAACCCAATATACCAGTACATGGGAAAAAGTTGTGCCTACTTCTCCATACTCTGCATAATTTTGCAGCAAGGCAGAGTGCTTATGGCTTCACAAGAAACCCACTGTGAAAATCAGTTGATATGCCAAAGGTGTTAGGCCCAGCGCGTTGCCTTGTGACCTGGGTTTGTCTCCGATTGAAATCTCACTGCATGATTCCTGCAGACCTCAGCATAGTTTGAACTTGCTCTGGGGTGAAAGTGAGTTAACTGTCTGCAGTTAGTCTGGGCAAAAGGAACACGCAGGCTTTTAAGTGTCTACAGTTGTCAGGAGACAAACAAATCTAGTTAGACAAGGAAATCTATTAAATTGATTAAAATGATTCACAGGGTTGAATGAGATTTGTGTTTGCCTGGAGCTCCACCTCAGACTCCTCCTCACTATAAACCCTGTCAAGTCTTAGACAGCCCTAAGTGGAGTCTCCTCCCCTGGAGATCCCCAGGAACACTCCTGCAGGATATTTAAACAGTCTCTTAAGGAAAATCCATGTGATTTTCTGGTTCCTTTTTCCCATCTCCTCTCTAGGGGCCAGAAGACCTCTGAGACATTTTACTCATAAACCTGAACTTTTATTTCTTATTTTGACTTGGATTGATTGGCTGCGTTAGCAGGGAGTCTTAATATCGGGGTATAGAAACATTCCATCTGGTGTTTTTGGCTGGGAGAGGCTGATTGTCCCCCAGCCCCTCAACCACATGGTGGGAAAACACACCTCTCCCCCACACAAGCCCCCTATGTCAGACTAGATCAGCTCTCAGCCCTGTAAGGAGCCCTCTCTAAGTCACTGCCTTCGAGGCCTAGGATCTCCTCTGATTTGGGGGGTACCTTGTCAAAGAGGTAGCTGTGCCAGGGCCCAAACATGTTTCTGAAGCAAAGGCAGCCTTTGTTCCCCGGATCCTGCTGTAGGAAATCCTTCAGTCAGTAGCCTTTAAGTTACCTTCCCACTTGGGTGTGGCCTCTTATACTATAAATGTCGTGTAAATCGCATGCTTACTCTTTCTCTGTTTCCCCTTTGAGCAGAGGACTGTGATCTGTGAGTCTACTCCTAAATAAGTAACCCTTTATTATACTCAATTCTGAGCTATGTGGGATTTCATTTTAGCGTCTGTCTTCATCTGGCACCCAACATGGACAGAGTGGTTTGTGCTGCCGTTTTGAAACCACAGCTAAACTTTGGTTTTCAGTGTCTAGAATTCCTTTCCAAGCCCTCTCAGGTTTTATGTGAATTTAGCTACCACATGTTGGCATGCCAATCTGTTGTAGGAGGCCACTTGTTTGTTCCCAGCTGCCCAGATCTGAAATAACCACTCAGAAACTGTATTAATTAAATCACTGCTTGGCCTATTAGCTCTAGTTTCTTATTGGCTAACTCTTACATCTTAATTTAACCCATTTCTATTCATCTGTGTATCACCATGTGGCTGTGGTTTACTGGCAAGATTCCAGTTCATCTATTCCTGGCAGCAACTACACCATGTCTCACTGACTTTGTCTTCTTTTGCCCAGCATTCAGTTTAGTTTTCCAAGCCTACTTGTATTCTGCCCTGCACAGGCATAAGATAGTTTATTAACTATTCACAGCATACAGAAGGGAATCCTACATTAGGACCCCTTCTGTAGGAGATGTCCTACTCAAGGGTACACCCCATACACACCCCTTTTTTGACCCAAAGTCTACAGTTCTGGACACAGTACATTAGACTTTGGGTTCCAGTATGGTTCTGTGAAATGGGCAGCTGTGGATCAAAGCCAGATCCCTAAAATCCTTTGGGTGTCTTTTATAAAATCTATTAAAATTGGGGCTGTCAACACCATATGTCCTGAAAGTCTAATTTCTCTGTGCACTAAGGCCTGGCTACTATATGTACTTGATAATCAGTCCCCTGGCACTCCTACACCCAAAGAGTCTAGAATGTTTGGCTTGGGGCTTCACCCCAACCCCTGACATCCATATATCCAAGGAATCTGGAATGTTTGGTGGAAAGTTCCATTCCAAGCCCCCTCCCCTGGGAGTTGCCTCAGTCCAGACTCCTCCAAGAAAGCCTGTCAAACAGTGACTCCTCCCCAGTAATGGCTCAAGACCACTCCTACAGGAACTGCCTCCCAGAGAATGAACATGTGGTCTTTTGGTCTTCCTTTCCTGGCCACCGGGGAGAGCAGGCATTCATTAAATCTGGGCTTTTTCTAATTCGGTTTGATTTGATCTGATTTGGATTATTCCATCAGCAGAGAGGTTTGTTGGGCTGTAAAAACTTTTCACCAATCAGATATTAATTTTATCTCCTCCTTCAATATTTCTAACTTATCTCCTAACAATATAACAGCTTGCTTCAAATCAGGTAATTCATTAACTATCTCACTATCTTTTTTATTTTGTTCAGTCCAAAATTCTGTTGAATGTTTATGCTAGTCTCTAACGCACTCAGCAGTTGAATTTCGTAAACTGCAGCAGTAGCAGTCAGTTCAATTATTCCCATAATAACAGTGAATCTGTTATTCAACATGTTCTTCTTAATATTCTTTCAGCGAGCTTCTGTATCAGGATCATCGCAGGTGAATCTGGTCATGGCCTTGACAACTTCACTGGTATCCAGACTGCTCGCCTTGCTCTAAGAATGTATAAACTTTCAGAGGTTAAATTGAAAGACAGACTAGAATTAGCACAGATATGAAAGGTACAACATTCACAAGTGATGTTGAAATTAGCAGGGAGTCATTTACAAGCCCATTCAGTAGCAAGTAAGGTAACGTTACACATGCCATAAAAGGATGGCTTTGATTTAGTCTAAAAGTCAAAGTATACTTATCCTTAATGTTTAACTTTCCCTCCCCTGCTTTAAGAGGTTGAAAGCACTTGCTAATTTCT
Source organism: Chionomys nivalis (assembly GCF_950005125.1). NCBI lineage: Eukaryota > Metazoa > Chordata > Mammalia > Rodentia > Cricetidae > Chionomys > Chionomys nivalis. The sequence goes on from NC_080089.1 coordinate 54,770,749, forward strand.
ACAAGTTAGTCTGAATGGAATTTCCAAATTGCAGGAGAGGACTCACATTCCAACTCCATGCCATTGAATAGGTTCATTAACAGAAGAGCTAATTTCTACAGATCCATTTAAACTATACTGCTGCCATCTTACCTTTGAGTGAGAATATTTTCCTTGCAGGGAGCCACCAGGGCTCCAATCAATAGCATCTCCTTGGGAGATAATAGCATGTCAGGGCCCACGAGTGTGCTGTGTTCCACTTTGACCAAAGGTCAGAGAGTTCAGTCCTAGTCTAGCTCTTTAAGACACGAGGTTTGACTCAGGGTGTGGTTACTAACAGGATGTATGGATCTGGGGTGTGGTTACTTGATGCTTTGGGTATTAAGAAGGTGATTACTTTCTTGGTTCCTTGTATCTCTGTAAAAAAGTCTTTCATCTTCCCCCTCCTCTTTGGATTAGGGTATTTAAAGCTTTTGAGAAATAAACATGGGCAGATTCAGAATTCACTGGGTTGTCTGATTCTATCCTGTGTCTCTGTCTTTTCTTTTGTATATTTTCCTCCCTGCCATTTCTTAATCTTCACCTTTCCCTCCAAGTATGAAATAAACCAGGCGGGACATCATTAATGTTGTCTCCCAGATGCAGGACACAGCATTAGCACTCAAGGTTTCTCGCTCTTAACGTTGTTGCCAATGCACCCAGTCAGATTCCTTGTTGGTAACCTTCATCTCACAGAAAGGAAGATGGATGAAACTACTCTGTCCATCAAAACCAGATGCATGAAAATTATAAAACTTACTATAATAAGTTGGGTGGTACTGACTATAAAAAATATAAAACTTACTATGATAATCATGTGTAGTATTGACGATAGATAACCATATTTGAAAGGTTATATTTAGACACTGAATTCTATTTTCCCATACAAATAGGAATTCCTTGTATTCCCACAGCATATTTTTTAATCTCTTTACCCAAGTCTACTGCCTAATTAGGACCTTGGTTGTCATAAGGACCAAGTAGCTAAGGACATTCGTTAACCACCACCTGAATATCCGTACCTATCCCACACACTGATAAGTTAATTGTAGGATTGGGAATACAACTATGATCAGTCCCACTGACAGCATAGCAAGGAATAAAGTTGTAGCCTTCAGAGGTTTCTGGATCATTTCAATTATGGCCTCCCTCTTTGACACACAAACTCTTAAACTCTCGCCAGGTGGGAGGATTAGTTGTCTGCTTCAAAGGCCTTCTAGAGGCATCTCAGCAGCTGAAGCATCCTAGAGACTCCTCTTGCTCATGTCAGATTTTTGTCATAATGTATCTCCTTTGGAAACATAAGCATACCCTCGATGCTAACTTAACATTTTTCCTGAATTATTTGGATTCTAAAACATTTATAATACTTAGCAGTTCTTCCATAACCCACTGTTTTTCAGCAGCTATTGCTCCTGTTTCATTAGCGTTTAAAAAATTTATAGTTAGTAAGGCTTTATGCAGTCTATCCCAGAGGGTCCTCATATCTCCCTTATGTTTAACAAGCATCTCCTTTAGACTTCAATTAAATCTTTTGACAATTGATTGCTCTGTAGGATTATATGGTATTCATGTAATGTGTTTTGTGTTGTAATACACACAAAAAATTTTGTTTCATTTTACTAGAAACATTACCTGAGGCATTATCAGTTTTAATTTGTATCGGTATGTTCATCACAGACATTGCTTCCAATAAATGTGTAATTACAGAATCAACCTTTTCATACACAAGGCAGATGCCCATTGAAATCCAGAGTATGTATCAATGTTATAATACTGATATTCTGATCAGCATGCTCAAATACCAAAGACTCAATTAAAACCTTTCTAACATCAGGATCAGCTACTGCTCTATATACTGCTGACATTAATCTTTGCAAAACATGAGTGTAGGCTTCCCTTTGACCTTGTGTGATTTTTGTGAAGGAGACAGATCTGTTTCCCATCTCCTTGAGCTTATCCCAGGCCCTTAAAGCCACTAGATGACACGGCACAACAGTGGCATCATCCAACTGTACCTGCCTTTGTAAAACTGGCAGAGTGACCCTCTCCTAATAACTGGTCCTTTACTACATTTGCTCCTCTAGTCTGATTACACTGTCCCATGGCTGCTGCTGTTTCTCTCCACCAAATAAGTCACTGTAACTGAGGACTAGCTTGAAGACCACATTTTTAATAGTATGGGCTCTCCTTTCTGATGAGCTCTCTTCAAAGCTCTCAACACTTGTAGCGCGCCACGGCACTCTGCGCACCACGGCGCTGTCAGCTGTCAGCTGTCATGTTTCGATGTAGCGCGCCACGGCGCTCTGTGCACCAGGCGCTTTGCGCACCTCGGCGCTGTCAGCTGTCATGTTCACAGGGTCTGGCACTAAGCCCGTTGCCGCCATTTGCTAGTGTCCCTAGTAGTAAACAACTTCTGCGCACGCTCACTACCGGCCCAAGAGTGGTTTGAATCCACCTATCAATTGCTCACACGTCTTGCTCACGCAATTGCATCAGTGTGGGCCGAGCCAATCAAGCAATGACACATCATAGGCGGACCAGGCACTGTATATATTCCCCGCGCGGTCGGGCTCGGGGTCTTTTCGCCTCCATCTTATCTTCAGTCTTCTGCGCTCCAATAAAGTACGTTCCAAGAAGAATCCTGTTGTGGTCGTCTTCTCTGCTGGCAGAGTTGCGCGCCGCAAACACTTGCTTCCTTATTGCCAGTTTTCATTAAACATGAGGCGTTCATTGCCTGAAACCAGTTGCAGCGCCATTAACACCAGCAGCTCTGTACCTGTTTGTCCTTCACTTTCTCTCCATTTCCTTTAGCAGGCATTTTAATAACTGCATAAACCTTTGCTCCTGAGATAGGAAGTTCCCTTGGACCCAACCAATCCTGGAATCCTCTTGCTCTGAGAATGCACTTCCTGCAGGCCTTAAGAGTATTCGGATCCTCTGTCATTCTTCAAGAACAATTCTGTTCTATGTTAAGCCCCACAATGTTGGCTTGCCAAATGTTGTAGATCAGGTGTGGGTTCACAAATGTGCTGTGGGAAGAAGATGCAGAGGCACCTTAAGAATGATTTCAGCTGAGACACTCTCCCTTAGCCCAGGGACTTTTATTGTCAGCCAATCTACACCTTTAACAAGTTCATTATCATATCCCAAAACATCTCACCTAAGTTTCTCAAAGGGACAATGCCAAATGCAAATTCTCCATCAAGGAATACCACAGGTTGCAGGATTTTTCCCAGCCAAGTTTTGCATGGGTGTTGCACCTTTGGGAATCTCTCAGACACTCTTTACATACTGTAAAGAGAAGGTGCTGATGACAAAGGGCAGATGAAGGCTCGGTGCAGCATTCTGGAATCGAGCCAGCTGCAGCTCTAGAAGCGTTTATCCCTACAAAATACTCTCAAGTTAAAAAGTTCAAAGACTTTAAGCCTAGTCTCCTGGGCTCAGTACTCATATCAACTCCTGCCCTGGGGCTACCACACTAAAGGTGGCTCTGGCTGTCCAGGAACTGAAATTGTGGTGCAGGTCAAGGTGGTCTTGGAACCTACTGGCCCCAAGCAGACAGTGCTAAAACCATGGCCCAGAAAGTTCCAACAGGTCAGGCAATTGGACCCTCAGGGTCGCACAAGCTGGACTGGTGCTTGAAGGGGTGGGGAGAGGGAACATGGGACACATACCCCAGAGAGGATCCCTGTTTTCTCCAGAACAGGGGTTAGTGGCTTCATCCTACCTTCCTGCCTTCAGGGCTGTCACCTTCTGAGCCAGGATTTGGTTTTCTGGTTCCTTTAGTCAGTTGTGTTTTCTGATTGTAATGATTTCAGCCACATAAAGCTGATACTTCCGGGTCCTAGGGGTCATGCAGGTGCAGACAAGCCCTCAGGCAGAAGTGCCTAATTGCCCCCAGCAATGTTAAAGACCCCCCCCCATGACCCACATGAGGCATGGATTGCATCATCCATGCATGACTCAGCTAAGCCTCTGCACACATGTATGAACCCCATCATCTGCATATGATGTAGCCACATCAACCCTCTATATGCATGCCCTAAACAGCTTTTAAAAGCTGGATATGCCATCTTCCTCTCTCTCTCCTCTCTCCTCTCTCTCTCTCTCTCTCTCTCTCTCTCTCTCTCTCTCTCTCTCTCTGCACACTGACTTCCCCAGGCCTATGCATGCCCCTATAATAAACTTCTAAGCTGGTTTGTTGCATGTTCCGTGTTTCCTTCTCACTCACATCAGGTAATTTCACTGATAAGGACAGAATTCTGGCCTCAGTGTCAAAGCCACCTAGAAAAGGAACAGAGACATCAGAATCTCTACACCTCAATGTCTCACCTCAGAGTCACCCAGAAGAGAAGCTCTGCTTGCACCAGAACAGCAGACGGCACCCCAGTGTCACAGCCATCACAGACAGCCCTTCTTCACACGTGCCCATTGTCCAGAGACACGGGACCCTGCTGAAAAGACAAGCTCCTTGCCATGGTGTGTCAGAGCTCTACCTGAGGCCTCAGGAGAGGCTGCTTGGGAACAAAAGCAAGAGGGATGGAACTAAAAGACCCAAACAAATTCAGACCCCTCTAGCAGAAAGAGTAGAGCCAAAAAAATCTAGCAGGGAGAGAAGAACCAAAAATCTAGGTTAGCCAGTTCAGTGACTCTGTTCCAGGAACTAGCTGACCATAAAGTTAGATTATATATAATCTTGAAAATAATTTTGAAAAACTCAAGTTACCCCCTTGTGATTATCACTGGTATTTTTGGAATTTTCCAATGATCACTGGTATTTTCGGAATTTTCCAATGACACCCTCCCTACTCACTTTGGGTTATTGGGTTGTGGTTTCTTCCCTTAAATACCCCTTCTCCCAGCTACTCGGGGTTGAACTCTCTACCCCTGCATGGGAAATGAGTTTCGGCCCCAGTGCACTGGTTCCTGTCCTGTCAATAAACCTCATGTGATTGCAGCAAGGACGGTCTCTCATGAGTTCCTGGGGGGTCGTGTTATCCCGAGACTTGAGTGAGAGTCTCCCCACTCTGGTGGTCTTTCAGAACCCTTTAGATCAAGAAGCAAAGGCTCAGTCCAAAGTTTACCACTCAGCAGGGTGAACTGAGGCATAGAGAAAGAAGGGTGGATCATACACAAGGAAGCCATCATCGTTCTGCCAGGAGACCCACAGTCAAGGGGCCAGAACCCTGAAGGAATTACCTGAAAACTGCTCTAGAAGGGAGGAGGAGTCAGAAGGCAGCAAGGGAGGCTTGGAAACCCAGAAGAGAGGAGCCCATGGGCAACCCTGTAGGAGCATCCATAAGCCTGGGAGGAATGTGGCCTTCAAATCTAATTAAGCAGGCAGCTTAACTCCTGGGCTCAGATTCCCAGGAAGCTGGCATCCCAAAGAAAGGGACCTGACCTCTCTGGGCCGTTAAACAGGGTAAAGGCATAAATAGGGGATTGGCTGAGACCCTGAAAGACCCTTAGTGTTAGCAGAACCCTAACACTGGCATAACAGCTCAACCCAAATGAAAACATGGGATCAGGAATGTGGGATGGCCAGACCCCAATTTCCATGGCAGATTTTTACCTGTAAACGTCTCCATTCTGAACTAGGAGAAACCCATGGCAATGTACTCAATTAAAGCATGATTAACAAAACCTTAGAGAGAGAAAATAGGGATCAACCTAAAGATCCAAAAGGCAAAGCAGCCAGTCCCTGGTTTTTCTCTCTACCTCAGTATGAAATGGTGATCCTGCCTCCAGGAATTTCAGAATGAGACTGTGTCTGTGAGCTGTCTCCTCACGTTATATAATTCTCTCTAGGGCTGGGATTAAAGGTATGAGGGGCTGGGATTAAAGTCATGCACCGCCCGGGTTCTATGGCAATAGTGTGTCTACTGGAATTAAAGGTGCATGCCATTATGGCTACTGGGATTAAAGGTGCGTGCCATTGTGGCTACTGACAGCAGCTTCACCACCCACGTGTGAGATGCAGTTGTGCAAGGCACGGTTCTGAAGCTCATACCTTTAGAAGAGTGGTGGACAAGTTCCACAGGTGCTTGTGTAGAAATTGGTGCCCAGTGGTTGCTGGCAGTCTTGTAAAGAGCTGCTCTTGTACCAGGTGAATGGGCGCTCACACCACATGTGTGTGCAGGAGAGGTGCACTGCGCTGTGCACTGCTCTGTGCACATGGGACAGCAGCTGGCCAGGGAGATGCTGCAGTCCTGATGCACAGCCTGATCCTACAGCCCAACTGTCTCAAGCTACGCTGTAGCATTTCTGTTGACATGAGCCACAGATGGAATGATGTGTGCATCTGCCAGTAGTGCCCAGCACAGCGTCATCGCATCATGGGCACTGAGGGGTAGGAGAGAGGAGGATCCAAGTGCACTTCATTTTGGTGCCCCTTCAGGGTTTGGGGAAAGGCATGAAAATTACTTCTGTTCCCATGCACGATGCAGGAGTCCAAAAGGGCCTTCTCCCAGCTCTGCTGGATCTGGAAACAGAATGAGTTCAGTCAGGAAACAGAGATGAGGTTTTCATCAAGTTTTTATCAGACTGTTGATGTTCACTGGAGGACCAAGGTGACCCCCTAGGTGCCGTCTTCCTTGCTACTCGCATGTTTGGGGAAATTTCTGCTGCTTTTTTTCTTTTTCTATGTCTTTCCTCATCTGGGAACAACACTTCCTAGGGCACTGAGCTCTTCCCTCTTGGTTCAGTTCTCCTGCTTGAACAGCTGGTCACCAGTGGCCTTCACTTCTGCTCCCTAACAAAAGGACCAAATCAGGTGGTGTACTAAGTCTCAGGTGACTGTCTGCCCGGGAATGTTCCTGTGAAGTGCTCATTTCTGTCCCCTCACAGCTGGGCCTAAGACTGTGTGTGCAGCTTTGTGAGGGAGTCAATAGGGCCATGAATCAAGGGAAAGGGGACAAGGTACTGATGGGTGACTGAGGATCTATTTGTATACACTCAGTTCTGAGGCTGAGGAATCACAACATGGTTAGGTCAGGACATGTGGACAATGAGGTGAGGCCAGGGATACAAAGTCAGGAACAAGGTAGCAGGTGAAAAATATACAAAAGGCCTTAATGGACTGCCAGGCACAGAACTCAGTGACAAAATGGCCTAGGGCAATGGAGAGGGGGACTCTGGGTAAGAGGCAATCAGAGAAAGTGTGACTGAAGGATGTGGTCAGGCAGGTGGTTCTTTGGGGCTCTAGGCAGGACCACAGGACAGACTCAGTGCATGGACAATGAGAGAAGGTGGTCATCACTCTTGGTGATGAGCAAAGGCTACGACATTACTGCAGAGGCTCCTGGGAAGACAGCTGGAGGACAGAATACTCAGCTTACAAACTGGTGCCTGCAGAAGAGAAGGACTCAGAACTCTCTTGAGTAGAACACACAGGAGTTCCACAGACCTCAGAGGACAGAGGTCACAGACATGACACTGTAATCGGAGAAGATGGGGGTAGTAAATGAGGTTTACACATGTGTGAGTCTATGGCCCAGGAGAGGTGATGCCCACGTGTCCAGGCCTTTTAGCTCTATGAATGCCTACCGTAGTTGTAGGTAGAACTTTGTGTCTTGAGTACTCAAGCAAGAATATTTAAAAAGCAGGCCAAAGCCGGACCAAAAGCCCATATCCCTCAACAGTCACTCCGTCTGAGGCTCCCAGATGGACAGACAGTTCTCTAACCTCAAAGGAGGTGAAAGTTAGCTCTGTGCTCCCCTCCCAGCTCCACAGAGAGCAGAGCACAGGCGAGAGCCACTCTGTTCTCTCTCCACGTGTGCCCTTTAAAGAGGGACTATAAGGACAGAAAAAACCTGCATGTGGTCCTGCATGTATGGACAGACCAGACAGAGATTTCCCATTGAATCTGACACATTACTAACCTTTAACGCGTCCTGGATTGCTCATGTTTATTGTGCTGGCTTCATCATCCTCTGCGTCAGCGAATTCACTGTCACCAATGCTGTCTGCAGTAAAGCCAGTACAGAAAGAAACACACACATCATTGCCTCTAGTAGGGGAAGAGGCCATACTGCTTCACAAAAGGACTACCTCAGCTTTCCTTTGATTCATATCATTCAATGTGAATTAAAATGGGTGTTAAAATACATCTTAAAATCCTGTGGCTGCAGTCATACTAATGACTACAAAATGTAGACTTCACATACTAAAAATATTGCAAACATTATATATTTACCAATGAGATGCAAAATATCCTATGAGTACTCTAAATAACTCAAAGGAACCCTAGAAGAAGCTCTCTTGAGTCAGGGAAATGATGATGTAAGTCACAAAACAATCCTACACCAGTTCAGAATTATGAATAATAAAATGGTTATTTATTTAAGGGGAAAACTTATAGATCACTGTCCTAGACAACAGTCCTCTGCGCTAACAAGAACAGAGTCTAGCAGCCAAAGCGAGAAGCAAGAGAGAAGCACACAATTACCACTGCTTTTACAGTATAAGAGACCACGCCCAAGTGGGCTGTATCTTAAGGGCTATTGGCTGGAGGAGCAGAATGGGCTCCCACAGCAGGAAAATACTGAAATAAGTGTTATAATTAAAAGACAAATGTCTATCAGTTCTTCAGGCCATTTCCAAATTAGGAAAATGGACACTGTTTTTAAAGTCAGACAAACCTCTCTTCTCCATCACAGGTCAAATTAAACATATATATTGCATTTGTAAAACACATATGGCTTTATTTTTAATTGTTTTTATATTATTATTATTTAATTATTATTATACCTATGTATGTACTTGTAGTATCTGAGTACATGCCATGGCACATGTGTGGGGTTCAGAAGACAACTTGGAGGAGATGGTTCTCTCTCTCCCTTTTATGAAGGCTCCAGGAATCAAACTCAGGTCAGCAGTTATAAAAGGCAAGTAATTTGCTAATGGAGCCATCTCACCAGATGTAGCATAGACAATTTAAATCTTGATAGAGTACACATCATTCTAGAAAAAGGAATATACCACAACGCACCTGATGTAATCATACTGAAGCATTCATGCTTTGTAATACAGTAATAGCTTATTGGAGAGTGGGTACTGCTTACATGAACATATTTATAAGACAACCACTACATATCATTTATTTCTCCCTCTGGTTTTCCTTTACAGTGGCACCATTTGTATTCACTGCATAAACTATCTGTCCATGTCCAGACCAGCAAACCCATATTAAGGTGAGTAAGAATGGAGATTTGGCCCCTGCTCAACACTGTGGTTTGGTAACAAAATTCCACATGAGAGTCTGCACAAGAGTGAGGCATTATGTAAATACTGAGGGCTACTCTGAGTAGTTATCTATTTCTGTCCCAGGGTATGTAGCTCACACAGCCTCAGATCTTCTAGATGATGCTTATGCTGCCTGTACACATGACTAAAGGATCTTCCATTCCTAAATGGCTTTAGGACAGGGTGAGGAGTGATCTGGTGCTCATGGGGTGTGGTTTCACAAATGGTGAGTCTCAGTTCTCCATAGCAGCATTGGTTCTTGCTATGAGCTTTTCACATCACCATGGTGATGCCATCACGATTCCTGTAGCAACCTGACCTGGCTATGTTACCTCAAACTCTACGCATCCATATTGGCTTTAGAAATCCAGAAATGGCCGGGCGGTGGTGGCGCACGCCTTTAATCCCAGCACTCGGGAGACAGAGGCAGTCTGATCTCTGTGAGTTCGAGACCAGCCTGGTCTACAAGAGCTAGTGCCAGGACAGGCATCAAAGCTACAGAGAAACCCTATCTCGAAAAACCAAAAAAAAAAAAAAAAAAAAAAGAAATCCAGAAATGTGCAGACTCCAGCCCCTCTTATCTGGCTAATGACAACAGTTTAGAGCCTCCAAATCTGGATCCACACATCCGAGCCCACATTGGCCCTTTCACAGAACAGCACTCGGTGCTTTCATTGACCCTTCACTGTGTCTCTTCCACTGCACACGGGGAATGCAGATCTTAATGAAGACGGACACACATCTGAGCTCTTCCCGAGTGACTGACACACAAAGATGGGAGGCAAATGCTGAGGGTGATAGTAATTGACAGAACGTTCTGCCACAGACCTCACATGGTCTCACAGAAAGCCTACCTAAGTCTCTAAAGTGATTGTTCTTGGCTACACCCTGTTTATCATGACAGCAATGTCCTCTCATACAGAGCTGGATTGGACCGAGTCAAGAGTTTTAAAATAATTCCTATGTTTGCCTTAGTGCATACTCAGCGTCCATGTCCTAAGGAAGGTCAGGAATCTTCTTCACAGTGTTCCAATTGTATAACCATGGTAAATAGTGCCTCTCTGAATGACAAGAGCTCAGAACTCTGGGAAGATTAGCACTGTATATGAAAATGTCTCCTACTGTTAGGCCTGGAAAACACACCATCTTGCATTATTAATGCCTCACAAATATGACGGTTCCCCCTTTAGCCACTGGTCAGTTTGTAGGAGCAGAAGAAGCCGCACGAGTGAAGTCCTGAGTGAGGGAGTATTATTGACAGGCTCAGCCACAGAAAAGACCAAGGCCCTAGCGCAGAAGAAATTGGCAAATCCTTTCTCCCAAGTGGGCCGTGCTGGAAGTTGGTAAAGCCTTCCTCTGGTCCAAGTGTGAGTGTTTACTGATGACTGGTCAGTGTGTACAAAAACTAGCAGATGCATTTTGCTCCTCCAGATGTTTATAGCATGAGGCTGCTTGCCTATGGAGATCTCCTGCCAGACAGCAGCAGGCCATTCCCCTGTCTCCCGTACAGTACCTAACAAATACACTGAGATTTCAAGTTGCATGAGTTAGTAGATGCCCTGCATCAGAGCATCTGCCTCCCAAGCAGAAGGAATAACCTGACTCCTCTAGACCCTCTGCTTGGGTCTGACCAGAAATGCCACTGATTACCATTAATGTGTTACCTACTTCTCTCATAGGTCAGGTCATCCTCAGTGATGTCATCCACACTGTCAATACCTGGAAGAAAGTCAGTGGAGAGAGTGGCTCACACACTGGTGCCTGTAGTGAGTGAAACCATCCAGCCTCACACAAGAACAAACAGTTTTCCTTTGGTCCCTACCATGCAGTGAGAACAATAGATGTGGAAAAGTGCATTTAGGTTCTGAGGTCTACAATTGAGTGAGGGAAATGAACACGCCACATTAAAAATATACAAGACATCTGCGTTCTTTTCATGGAGGAGATGCAGTACAATCCACAGCTCTGTGCAGAACTCATACTAACTTTAATTGATGCACTCAGTACCATTATATTTGGTTCTTTGTTGTCCTTTTGGGATTTGATGCCTTCAAAACCCAGTCTTTTCAAGATTTTAGGAACTGCAATACAGTCACAGCAAAAACAATTATATCAGCTGAACTGCATTTTAAAAATAGGAAAACTACAATACTTGTGTTTAAACATTTACCATATTTATATGATTCCAAAGTCTTGAAGATCACAGGCCTCAATGAGCACTTACATAGGTCTGTGCACAGGTAAGGACTCAGTTCATGTGCATGACATAGTGTCCACAGAAGGGTCGTGTGTCAGAATGATACTTTGATACTCCATGTCACTTTGATACTCCATATCACTTTGATACTCCATGTGAACACAGTGAAAATGAGTGCAGTTCCTCAATTCCGCATTCCGAACAATATGGCACTGCGCTCTCCTAACCACCATTAATTTCAATGACTCTAGAAAAGGAAATGAGCGTAGACCCTTAGAGAATAACATGAGGTCTACACGAGCGCTCCATTGTCTTTGGTGAACGCTAGAAGAATCAGATAGAAAGCAATGATGGGACAAGAGATAGTGGCTGCATGGGCTCAGAACAGTGGCCAGAGGATGCTACTCTTCATTGTTTAGCTATCCATTTCATTTTGTAACTCATACACAGCAGGTAATATCACCTTCAGTGTGTGGGGTGGGGCTGGTAAGGGGATATCTGTACTTAATAGTTCTAACCTAAGGGCACTGTCTTAGCTTTCCTCATAACCCTGTGACCAAATTACCAGACAGTCCCCGCAAATAGTGGGATGCAATTTTAAGTCCCTAAGACCAAAAGAAACCAATTCTTCCCAAAGAAGCAGCCTCACGGCCTTCGGTGAGGGCAAGTGTGTGGATTCCTCTGCCACTACCTTCATACTGCCGCTGTCTGTCAGCGACGGGTTCTAATGATCAGACAACCAGGATGGTGAGAGGCCGCACAGTGACTCAGGCTCCCAGCCACCCTAAACCAGCTATCAAGAGAGGGTTGGGAAAATATGGGTCCCCTTACCTCTGTTGACATAGCCTGCTTAAGACTTTCACCTCACCTGACAGAGCAGAGGCCTGATGCTTTGGTGATTTAATGGACTGTGTCTGTTCACACAACATTGGTGACAACCGCCCTCAGCACTGTCTGTGAAGCCTAGACAAGACCATGCCAAGGAGGAGAAGGGGCTTCACTAACTACGTTTGCACCTTCCCTGGTCACTGCTTCCTCCGCAAAGTCCAGTTTGCACTCTACAAACTCTTCTATCCTGCTGGGCGGTGGTGGGGCACATCTTTAATTTTAGCACTCGGGAGGCAGGAGGACCTCTGAGTTCGAGGCCAGCCTGGTCTACAGAGTGAATTACAGGACAGCCAGGCTACACAGAGAAACCCTGTCTCAAACAAAGCAAAACAGAAAGATGCACAGTCCTATCTCCCTTAACTAGAAACCCCCTTGACCAACGCCTGTAGACACAGACACACCCTGAGCCGCTACCATTTCAGAAATAATGCAATGCAGCACTGACCAGATCCACTGAGCGCAAGGGCTCCCTACGCTCTCACCTATCAGTCAACAGGGACTGACCGTCAGTGAGGGCAAGCACTTTGGGGGGACAGAGTCCAGTTCATCCAGAAAAGTGAAAAGAATGACTGAGACCAGGTTAGTAACTTAGTGTCGACTGGAGTTCTTAGTAGATAGCATCCCTACACTGTGTAGGTTTTGAAGTCACAGTAATGGTTGCTATCATGCTAAAGCTACCACGTAGCTTTTGAATCAGCCATGTTGAAGGAAAATCCCATTATGAGACACATCGCTGTGTTTTCTAATGTCAGGTTTCCTATTTTCAGGATGATGAGGCTAGAGGTAGGCAGGATTTTTCTTTTGTTTGCTGTTGTTGTTGATATTGTGGTGGTGGCGTCACTGGCAGTAGTGGTTGTGGTGGTGGTGATGGTATCACGAGAGTAATAACCACTGTTTTTCAGGCACTGTCTCATGGCACAGTCCAGACTGCTCAGGAAATGCCCAAAGCAGAAGATGACATTAAACTCTTAACATCCTCGATCCCCTTCTGGAATACCTGGAATACTAACTAGAAACCTGTGAGCCAACACCCTAGCTTCTGCAGTATTGAGCACAAGACCCTGGGCCTTCTGAAGAACAGTCTGGTATTTCAACAATCAAGTTAACAAACAAAAAACAAAAGCAAAAGAACCACAGCACATCTGAGCTTCCTCTGTCTTTCTCAGTTGTTAACGTTTGCAGCCTGATGCACAGAAGCTGCCTGCAGTTCTCTATCATTGGAGCAGACTCTGATTTTTGTTCATTTACAAAATTGACTTTGAAAATTAAGCTGAGTAATTGGGTTAACTTATGGAAGAAAACACATGAACATTTCTTGATACTCAACTCTCCAGGCTACTAAGGCAAATGAGGGAACTTCATACACATGGCCATAGTGTGTCTCTTGGGATATCAGTAGTAGTTTAAATTCACAAATTCATTGCCAGAAGGTGGCTTTGAAATAGTGGGGAACTAGACAAAGACAATCACAGTGTGTAGAGGTCTTATCTACAGTGTGTCCTAAGACAGTCATTCCAGGATACATACCGCATATGCACTTCCTTGACTGGACCTGCAATATAGAGAAGACACTCTTAGGCTGTGATCATACTAAGTTATGTTTGCACAGGTATTTGGTTTTTCTAGAACTCAGGGGGATGATAAACAGGAGTGGGAAGAATGGCAAGTCAAAGATCGTATTAGTATGTTGTGTGATACTGTAACAAAACGCCCGAGGCTGGGAACTGTGAAATAAGTACGTAGTTTTTCCACCTTTGCCCAATTAGCCTGCATCAAACTCACCTCTTTGTTCTCTACTGAGGGTTTCCGCAAAGCTTATTTGAAATGTGGCAGAGAAACCTCATGACGACCTGGTACTGTGAGATGAACCCCTTCTAAGGAGCCTCTGTAGGCCCATCATCTGCTCCAACTTCATGCTTCAAAGGTCTCACCACCTCAGTTTCCCTTATGCACTTCAGAAACTTTTGCCTCATCAATATTTGGGGAAACACATTCCATCTGTGTTAACCACAGGACACCCCAGAAGAAAGATAAAGGGGACACTCACAGAAGAAACAAGAACTTTTCCTATACAATATGCCTGTCAGTTTCTTATACATGCTTTCATCTAAACCGGAAATTAATTTGAGAAGAAAGGGTCCTGACAGGCACTATGGAACCTGACGTGGTTTCCAATGTCCTCTCACGCTTGTGTCCTCTTCCTATGCAAGCACTCTAATATCTATAGCATGTGAGCAGTTTTATTATTGAGATCTGATACTCATAAAAATAAAGTATTGTGAAAGTAGCATTTCTATGTTACAAAAAGGCAAAGACAACTTACCACAACCCTTGGTTTTGCCCCTTGAGAAGTCTTCATCTGGACCTCCTCACATAAGTCTAGGGGACAGAAAATAACTTTCAGCTCATGGTACTGCTTGTTATATGTCAAGGTCTATTAGCCTGGTATGCAGAAAGGACTATGGATGTGGTCTGTATGTCTAGTCTTGGTGATGGAGTTGAAAAGGAACATGTTTGTGCTTCTCCTGGACTATCCTCACCCCTGGAGTTAGGAAATAAAGGGAAGATCACAAGAGAAATAGGAAAGGAATTTTTGCCATTCTAAATAATGGGAATTAAGGCAATATCAAGTTGGCATCAGACATTTTGGATTGATATTAAGGTTGCTTATATGCCTGCTTGGCACAAATTAGAATCACATGAGTAGGAAGCCTCACCTAAAGAATTGTCTCAATTGCTTTAATTGATGCTACAGACCCCCCTGACTCAGGCAGCCTCTTTTCCCAGCAGTCTGGATAAAAAGGCATATGGCAGGAGGAAGGCAGTGTGGTCATTTAGCTTCCTCATTACCACCATGTTGATGTATCTGTTGATGTGCTGTTGATTCAATCCCCGAGATACAACCAGTATTTCCAGGTTTTATCTATAACAAAGGACCAACACTCTCCAGAAAGTTTTCAGCTTTTTATATGCATATGTCATAATATATATACATATATATTTACACACTCATATACACACACATATATACATATATATTCAGTCCATTGGTTCTGTTTTTCTAGAAAACTCTGACTGTGGTACCACGAGTGATTTGGGGAAAAGAATTGTAAAAATGAACTTTTCTAATGGACTTGGAATTACCTGTAGCTGGTTGTCCCAAGGTAGAAACAACAGCTACTGAAGAATTCTGGGAAGTGATGAGAGCAAGCCATCAAGCATGGACATGCTTATATGTGCTCATGGTCTCTGCTTCAGTTTCTGCCTACAGTTTCCTGTTTGTGCTCTCGCCATGAGTTCCATCTGTGAGGAACTGTTACCTGGAAATGTAAGCTAAGTAAACTCTTCTCCTCCCCAACTTGCTTTTGGCATTGGAGTTTATCACAGCAACAGAGAACAAACTAGGACGATTGGGCAAACACTACAATAAATGTCAGGTTAAACTGCAAATTTCTATCACTTCTTCTGCCATTTTCAAACCAAGAAAAAGGAGGCTCCTTTCTAAGTGTCTGTGAAACGTCATTTAACCATCACAGACTATGTTAATATATCTTGTATTCATTAACCATATGCAACTTTAGCTTTAAAGTGTTGTTATTGTCATTATGCATGTGTGGTGGTACATGCAATAACGTATGTGGGGGATTCAAGGGAAAGCTTTGGGGTGTTGGTTCTTTTCTTCAATTTTTAGGTGGGTTCTTGGAATCAAACTTAGGCCATAAGCCTTAGAAAGGAAACATGTTTACCCAGGCAACTGTCTCATTAATCCTGGTAGGTAGGATTTTAGTTTTAGCATATACATCATTCAAGGGATAGAATGTAGCATCCATGAGATGTAATGATACTCAAGTATTTACTCTTTGATATACAATCACGACATACTGATAGCATTGCATTCATACATCAGCTGTTTCTCCATTTGCTGTGGTTTTCCTTTGCTGTGCTATTATTTGTGTTCTTTGTATACAGTAGCTGCCCAGGTTCACTCCAGCTGACTCAAACTAAGGTGATGAAGAATGGTGATCTGGCAGCCATGGGCCACTGAGAATAGTTAAGAGGGCTCCATATGAGACTTTCCTCGAGGATGAATCATTATATTAATACCAAACTGATACTCAATTATTATATGTCCCTATCCCAGGGTGTTTAATTCACAGACCTTCATAACTTCTATGGTGACACATGGACTTTGAAGATCAGTAATGGATATCCCCAATCCTAAGTGGCTTCAGGGCTCACAGTGTGAGCATCACAAATGGTCATACTCAACCATCCTTACTGCATTTGGTTATTTCTATGTGCTTTGAACATCATGTCAATGATGAACTCTAACATTGCAGCAGCAAGCTCTGCCCTGGGCTATGTCATCCTGGATTTACCTTAGCATGTGCATTTCTCCAGGCTTCAGAGATTCAGAAACTTGCACATAGGTGACCTGTCTGGTATGGTGGCTAAGGACCCCAAAGCCTTAATTATGGGCACAGGTCAAGTTTAGAACCTCAGCTTGGCCCTTTTACCTAAGACAGTGGTTCTCAACCTGTGGGCCGTGAGTCCTTTGGGGTCGCATATCAGATATCCTGCATATCTATATATTTAAATTATGATTTATAATATAGCAAAATTACAGCTATGAATAACAACAAAATAGTCTTGTGGTTGGGGGTCACCACTACATGAGGAACTGTATTAAAGCACTGAAGCACTAGGAAAGTTGAAAAAGACCGACCTCAGAGCATCAGGAGCTCGGGTTTATTCATCACGATCACTGTTTGACTCCATCTGTGGCATGCGTGGCATAACAAAGGATCACATGTCTGTGCTGTTGGTGTGTGATTTAACGAGCATAGGGATGTGGTATAAATGCTCTGGCAGAATCACTGTCATGGATTGAGCAGTGATTGGTATTCTAGGATTTATCTATGCTGATCCTGAAAAACATTAATTTTAATTTCACACAGACTTGGGTTTGGAAGATTAGATAAAGGTTTAAAAATAACTTCTATAGTCTTGGGTGGTTTTTTTTTGTTTTTTGTTTTTTGTTTTTTTTTTTTTTGAGACAGGGTTTCTCTTTCTGTAGCTTTGGAGTCTGTCCTGGAACTCAGTCTACAGACCAGGCTGCCTTGAACTCATAGAGATCCACCTGCCTCTGCCTCCCAAGTACTGTGATTAAAGGTGTGCGCCACCACTGCCCGGCTGCGTGTCTATTCTTAAATTAAATTCAGCATTAATCCCTGGAGTGCTCCAGTTGCCTAAGATCCATGGATTCTCTTTGAATGAAATGAAACCCAGAACATAGGATGGATTAACATTATATACTAAGATTTCGAGTGTTGATGGGAACCATGAGAGTGGGTAGAACGGAAGGGGAGAAGAAAGAAGGGGAGTGAAGAAAAAAATATATATAGCTCAATAAAACAATAATGAGAAAAAAGATTTCATGTGTTGTAAGATAAAGAAAGGTCTCCATCTTACATTATTAGGGCCTCACAGATATGAAGGTCTCTCCCTTTATGTGTGGGCCAACTGATGGAAGCCTCGGGTTTGCAAAGCAAACATTTTATCAAATGAGTTATCTCCTTTGTCCTTCAAAGATGTAGAAAGGGACATGAGAATACTTGTTCTTCCAAGACAGGTTGATCTTTTCATACATAAGTTTTTCTATTATATTTATTTATGTGCCTGAAATAATAACTTTTAAGTTTGCATGATATATGTTCATCTGATTGGACCTTGTCAAAATAAAGGCCTTAATTTGGGGCGGGGGGTTGTTGAGACAGGATTTCTCTGTAGAGCTTGGGAACCTGTCTTGGCACTCACTCTATAGATCAGAATGGATCGATTCACATAGATTCGCCTGCCTCTCCCTCCTAAGTGCTGAGAGTAAAGGTGTGCATCACCACCACCCAGTGAGTCTCTATTTTCATATGCACATTTTCCATAAGTGGTAGCCTGAGGGAAATAACAAAACACTTACAAATGAAAGCAATGGGAAGTCAAGGCAGGAAAGTGGGCTTTGGTTTGCTGTCTTAAATGAAAACAAACTACATAAAATCCTTGACCACACAACATAGTCAGTTATTTCTTTGTACTTAGAATTTATTGTCTTGCTGAGCAGTGGTGGTGCATGCCTTTAATCTCAGCACTCGGGATCTCTGTGAGTTCGAGGCCAGCCTGGTCTACAAGAGCTAGTTCCAGGCAGGCTCCAAAGCTGCAGAGAAACCCTGTCTCAAAAAAATAAAAAAATAAAAAAAAATAACAACAAAAAAGAATTTACTGTCTTCCTTTGTGGAAAAAGGATGACAAAGAAGCAATAAAATAAAGTGGGTCCTTGTAGACACCACATTACATGACATGGCATGGTCTACACAGCTACGTGACTTCTGGATGAATGGTGTGCAGGTGTTGCTGCATGCGGAGAGTTTGGAGCTTAGGGGTGCAGGGCTACCCTGAGGTAGTGAGTCATTAGTGCCAACACTCAGGGTTTGGAGCTGAGTTCAACTTCTGTTCTCTTCTATCCCTGGTATGGATGCAACATGACAAACTGTCTCCTACAAATGGGGTCACCCACACCTTCCTGCCAGCTGCCAGGTATTCTCAAACATTATAGAATGACCCCTTCCATGAGTCATGCCTTCCTTCAGTGACCCTTCTTAGGTCAGATCAAGGGAGGAAACAACGATTTCATGAGGGACTCATCATGGCTCCTGTCTGTCTAGAAGGCCTCACGCTGTATCTGACCAGGATGCCATGACCTACAGGTATAACACGGTCTTTGTTTCTCAGGCGGCCCAGACTAGACAAGTCATTCTCAGCATTGTTGTCATGGACACCATGACTAAAAGAAAGGCCAGGGGAGAGTGAACGACACATGGTGACTGCCATGTGTGAAGCCACACGGCCTCACAGAAGAACCAGCTCTGCTTTTCTTTGGTTCCTATCATGCCATCAGAACCAAAATCGGCATTTAAATGTGGTTTTATGCTCTGTGGTTGTCGTTCTACTGGTGGACTAGAGAAATTAACAATTCCCATTTTGGCCGGGCGATGGTGGCGCACGCCTTTAATCCCAGCACTTGGAAGGCAGAGGCAGGCGGATCTCTGTGAGTTCGAGACCAGCCTGGTCTACAAGAGCTAGTTCCAGGACAGGCTCCAAAGCCACAGAGAAACCCTGTCTCGAAAAACCAAAAAAAAAAAAAAAAAAAAATTCCCATTTTGAAACTATTGTAAGGCATCTTCATTCTTTTTATAGCAGATACTATATAATCTACAACTACTGATAATGACTAATTAATTATCAAATTTCCACAGTACCATCAGCAGTGCCGCAGGCTTTTTCTGCTGTAGTCACCAACGAGGGTTCAGATCTTTCAGCGTTTCTCTCAGTAATGCAGCATTGAACACCAAGTTTTTTCAAAGCAGCAATGACTGTAACACATTCCCCCCAAAAATGTTTAGTTCCACTGAATTCATAATAAAACAAAAATCACACAAACAAGAACCTAATGACTGTTCCTTGTCTAACACTCAATCTCATTATTGATTTGTGAGCACACTCATCTGACTCAGAACACACTTCTGAAAATCATGGAAATTGGTGTCCACTTAATAGAGATATGACATGGTGAGTGTAGGCTAGGTTACAGTTCACGAGGATGAGACAGGATCAACACATGACAAGGGATGTGACCGTGTGAGATGGCCAGCATCCCAGTCACTCTCAGAGCCATGTGAACACACTGCTCAGTTTTGTGTTCTGACATCTGACACCACAGTTTCCTAAGAACTCACATGACCCCTAACATAGCTGAAAGGCAAATGAAGGGAGAGCCCTGCTAGCAAGACTGGTGCCACGAAGGAGCTCTGTGGTGTTTGCCGACATCAGAAGAACCACCAGCAGGAGGGTGATGGTTAGAACTAGCTACGGTGTCGGGAAGCCTTCTGGAGAGAGCATATGCCTGTTTCTTTCTTTATTCACACAACTTAGCTTTTTAAAGTTCATGGACATATTTGTATCACCCTCAGAGACAGGTGCTAGAGAAGGGGACAATCAGCATCTCCTACTTTTGACCTAAGGCACTGTATTAGTTACCTACTGAGGACACTGTGCCCATGCAGAGGACAAATAATGTAGCTGGACAGATGTATTACTTTTCCATCCCTACTACAAAAAGTAACCATCCCTCCCAAAGAAGTGGTGTAAGGGACCATGGTCATTTACACGTATGACACTCCTTCACTACGCTGCTCATGGTCAGCTTCTCTCAGTGAAACATTCCGGCATTGTCATGGCCTAGGCTGGCTAGGCAATGTCAGCGATAGAAGATGAGATTAAGTTCCTAACAGCCATGTGTCCCCTCTAGAGCGCTAGACTAACAAACCTACGTTGTGTCCACATCTCACGTTAAGCATGGCTGAATATCAAACCCAGAGTCTTCCTGGCATTCCAGTGACTGAGAAAAAACACAAAACCAGCACACTTCAGCTGTGTCTGTCTAAATTTCATGGTTGTGAATAACTGCCCGTGTGATCCATAGATTCTGCCTATGTTATTTGATCACTGAGGCAGAAAAGATACTGTTTGTATTTTCTACAGGAAGGATTATTTCTGGGTACATCCTGGAATGCGGAAGGGATTCATGTAAAATGATAGCTCATCTCTCCATGGGGACAAAATTTAGCTTATAACTAAAAATGTCACTATTATAGCAAATATCTGGGAGCACATTTGCTCTTGTACTCCCTAGCTATCTGGTTTGGTCACTTCCATCCTATCTTAGCTGGCTCTCCTGTAGCATGGTCTATTGAGAAATGAATACACCATATGCAGCTGTGCTGAGCTTTGAACTAGAGATGTAGGGAAAGCATGACCTCAGAGGCTTTGCACTGACAAAATTGTCATGGGTAATTGGAATAACTTGGGGAGAAAACAAGATATTTCCTGATACAAGGCAAGCATGGGTGAATGAGAGAACTACATACACATGACCACGATGTGTCTTTTGGGATAGCTGTTGTTATTTACCCTAATTCACAGTCTCATTGCCGTGAGATTTCTTTGGAAGGAAGAAGAAACTAATATGACCTCAGAGAGCCTGTGGCCGCATGACTACATAGGTTTAAGCCAGACAGGGTCCTAGACCTGAGAGGGGGAGGAAAACATGGGATCCCTTCCCTAACCAGGAAGCTATCTGCAGCTGACAAGCTCCCACAAAGGAAAAAGTGGCTTTCCCCAGGGAAGTCTCCCTGGGTAGATCAACCACACTCCAGTGCAGGCCCCATGCACAACAGCAGAGGGTCACCGCAAACAAAGTCATGGCATTTTTGTAGATTTTTTTGTCTCTTACTGCTTTGTATGGGCATTTTTTTTTGTCCTACTGCTCTTTTGCTTGTATATTAGGTTTCTGATTCTGTGTGTACATGAGATGTGTGTGTTTAATGTGGTTTTCCTTTGTTCTATGTATCTTCATTCTCTTTTGACCCTGATTGTTTTCTAAAGAGGGCGTGGAGTTCAATGGGTGGGGAGGTGGGGAGGATCTGAAAAGAAATGGGAGAGGGGAATATGATGATTTCTTAAAAATTAGAAAGGATTTGTAAATAAACAAATAAATAGAAGGGGAGAGTGGTGAGCCAGACAAAGACAACTGTGCTCGGCTCTTATCTACAGTGTGTCTGTCCTAAGACAGCCATTCCAGGATACATACTGTATCTGCGCTTCCTCGACTGGACCTGCAATCGAGAGAAAAAACACTTAGGCCCAGATCATAATGAGTTATGTTTGCACAGGGCTTTGGTCTTTCCCGTGACTTAGGAGAGCGGTAATCAGGACCGGGAAGAACAGCCAATTTGAGAATGCTATATTAGTCTGTTATGTGGTACTCTTACAAAACGCCCGAGGCTGGGAACTGTGTGAAATAAGTACGTAGTTTTGACACCTTTGCCCAGTTAGCCTGCATCAAACTCACCTCTTTGTTCTCTACTGAGGGTTTCCACAAAGCTTATTTGAAATGTGGCAGAGAAACCTCATGACGA
Source organism: Chionomys nivalis (assembly GCF_950005125.1). Lineage (NCBI taxonomy): Eukaryota > Metazoa > Chordata > Mammalia > Rodentia > Cricetidae > Chionomys > Chionomys nivalis. The sequence goes on from NC_080089.1 coordinate 54,793,126, forward strand.
CCTGGTACTGTGAGATGAACCCCTTCTAAGGAACCTCTGTAGCCCCATCATCTGCTCCAACTTCATGCTTCAAAGGTCTCACCACCTCAGTTTCCCTTATGCACTTCAGAAACTTTTGCCTCATCAATATTTGGGGAAACACATTCCATCTGTGTTAACCTTAGGACACCCCAGAAGAAAGACAAGGGACACTCACAGAAGAAACAAGAACTTTTCCTATACAATATGTCTATCAGTTTCTTATGCATTTTCATCTAAACCGGAAATTGTTTGTGAGAAGAAAGGGTCCTGGCAGGCACTGTGGAGCCTGGCGTGGTTTCCAATGTCCTCTCACGCTTGTGTCCTCTTCCTGTGTAAACACTCTAATATTTATCGTGTGTGAGCAGTTTTGTTACTGAGATCTGATGCCCATAAGAATTATTTTGAAGGTATCCTTTCTATGTTAGAAAAGGAAAAGCCATCTTACCGCAACCAAGGCTGGTTCTGCTGCTTCTTGTAAGGTCTTCATTCGGTCCTCCTCACAGAATTCTAGGGGAACAGGAAATAACTTTCAGCTCATGGTACTACTTGCTATTTTCAAGGGCTTTTATGTTGCTGGGGACAGTGACATGTGGAATTAGTGTTTATGCCTAGCTTTGGCGCATTTCATTAACAAACATAGTTGAAGGACTACAGGACAGTTTTCCCTGCTAGAAAAAGGAAAAACAAAGCAAGAGCTCTACAGAAATAAGAAGAGACTTTTTATTCTCATAAATAAAGTGAGTCTAAGAAACTGAAATAATCCATCTTCGATTAGATTATCACTTAAACAAATGTTATGTTAAATGTCAGATTTCTATTACTTTCTGGCCATTCAAGTCTGTCTGTATCTCTTCTAACCTCTTTCATTCACCACAAGTCGACATACATGGATTCCATATTCATTTAGTATGATCTTATTTTTAAATATTTTGTGTTCATTATCACCCGTGTATATGCATATACAAAGTATATGTATAGCTAGCCATCAGAGAAATGCAAATGAAAACAATTCTGAGATTCCATCTGACACCTGTAAGAATGGCCAAGGTCAAAAGCACTGACAACAGCTTATGCTGGAGAGGATGTGGGGGAAAGGGAACTCTCCTGCATTGCTGGTGGGAACGCAGCCGCTTTGGAACACAGTATAGTGATTTCTCAGAAAATTTGGAAACAACCGACCTCAAGACCCAGCAATAGCACTTTTGGGTATATACCCAAAGGATGCTCAATCATACCACAAGGACAAGTGCTCAACTATGTTCATAACAGCATTAGTTTTCATAGCCAGAACCTGGAAACAACCTAAATGCCCCTTGACCAAAGAAAGGATAAAGAAGATGTGGTATATTTACACAATGGAGAACCACACAGAAGAAAAAAAATAATGACATCTTAAAATTTTCAGGCAAATGGATGGGTCTAGAAAACATCATGTTGAGTGAGGTAACCCAGACCCAGAAAGACAAATAGAATATGTGCTCCCTCATAAGTGACTTTTAGATATAAAGCAAAGAAAACCAGCCTACAATTCACAATCCCAGAGAACCTAGACAACAGTGAGGACCCTAAGAGAGACCTACATGGATCTAATCTACATGGGAATTAGAAAAGGACAAGATCTGAGTAAATGGAGAATGTTGTGATGATGGGAGAGGTCAGAAGGGGAGGAGGAAGAAGGAAGGGAGCAGAGAAAAATATATAACTCAATAAAAACAATAAAAAAGAACTGGAAAAAAATAAAACAATTCTAATAACATTTGAAAAAAAAACAAAAAATAAAACAAAAACAAGCCAACAAACGAACAAAAAAGCAAAGTGTATGTATAGGCAGGCATGCTATGTAACATCTGTCCAGGGGTCAAAGGATAAGTTTGTGAAGTTGGTTCTCTCATTCTACCTTCATTTGATCTGAAAAATGCCACTCAGGTCCCAAGCACTGGAAGACATGCACAATTACCCTTGGAATCATGCAGCCAGCTCTAGCATATAGATTTTGATCTTGAAAATATACACATTATTCAGGGAAATTTCATGTAATATCAGGTACATAATGTAATGGCAGTAAATGATTCACTCTTTGATACATAATAGTGCCTTCTTGATGAATGCAAGATACTGACATTGTTACATTAAAATATAAACACCACACGTTGTTTTTTCTCTTGCTAGTTTTTCTTTACTGGGCCACCCTTTGTGTTCATTCTGTGGGGTGCACATCCAGGTTCGGATTAGCCAACTAATGTTAAGGCAGAGAACATTGATCATCTGTCCCCTGGATTTCCACTTGCTTCAGCAATTAAGACATTCATATAGAAGATGAGATCTTTTGTGCAGTTGTTAATGTCCTGATAGCCTAAATATAAGAAGGTGTTAACAGTTTGGAACCTCCTAATCAGTGGCCACACATCTGATTTTCACCTTGACATGTTCTCCTGAGAACATCACGACCTTGGGTCTATGCATCATTGCATGTCTCTGATTCCCATGTATCGACAGTAAAGAAGTAAACACTGCGTGTGTCTGCACTGCTCCTGAGTGGGTCTGTAAATATTACATATGTGGTGAGAATGCTCAGAGAGTCGAGTTGTCAGTAAATGTGCTGCCATAGCCGTGTGCAGTGTGCAGGGCACCTTTCTTCCCAGACCCACAAAAGCCCTGTAACAAACCCTCAAGCTATTTTCCTAGACATATCCCTGCTTTTCTTAGAAGTATTAATTTCACGTAGACTTCTGTTGCACAGAGACAGCTGAAACTTTAAAAGGAATTCTTGTGTTGGCCTGTGTTGGCCTACCTGCATATTCAGACTCCAATTCTAAAGTAAGGTCAGCATCGTTCTTCAAAATGTTCCAACTGACTGACTTTAGTCAGCACAAATTGAATGAAACGAACCACAGTCTCAGAAAATGACCATCTGATCACAGCTGCCTCAGAAATGTGTTCACGCCTCCCATGAGCTATTCATGGACAAGACATGGGAACGTCTGTGTGCCTAAAGCAAGCCCTGTATCAGCTGAGCTAGCACTTACAAGGCTGAAAAGACCCAGGAACTCATCACTTAGTGAAAGATGGATCCTTTCACATAACAAATGAGGTCTTTTCATTCACTTTCTGGGCATTAGACCTGCACAACAGTCTTAGGTCGACACAGATGCCTGTGTGACTTATTTTCATTTTGTCTAACTTCCTTAGTATCCAAGCAGATTCCCTATATTCGCTGTGCAGTCTCAGTAAGAGGAAGTGCACAGAAAATTACTAAAATACGAATTAACAAAAGCACAGGTAGGATAATAACACAGGAAAGAAGTAGTCTTCGAATCAATTGCCAAGATTGTGACACACTATATTAATCTCTTGATCAGATGTCATGGTCATTTCTTTGTACTTGAACATACTCTAGTCCTCTAAGAGAGGACAATAAAGAGGCAAAAAATAAGAAAGCAGATTCTTGTATTTTGCATAGAGTTCAGATCATGCAACATGAAATGGTCATCAACACAAGGCCTCAAATCATATATTGTGTGTTCTGGTTTGATCATAAAATGTTCTGCACAGCCTCATGTGTTTGAACACTTGGTCCCCAGCCTATAGTCCTGCTTAAGAAAGGCTTCAGGAAGTGGAGCATCCCTGGAGAACGTGAGTCACTCGGGAAAGACCTCTGTCTAACTTCTGTTTAGTCCCTGCTTCCTGAGTACAGGTGCATGTGCTCCTGTACAGATCAATGTGACCAGCCAGCACCATACACCTGCCAAGACATTTTCCCTGCCAGAATGACACCCTTGTCCTAACACCCAAAGTAAACCCCTTCCCCCATCAAAATGGTTTTCCCTCAGTTCTTTGGTCACAGAAATAAGAAAAGTCACTAAACAGAATGACTGAGTAACAGAGTCTTATCGTTTCTCCCCCTCTGGAAGTCCTTAAATTGACTTTCTCTCTTTTTTGCCTCCCAAACAGAAGAAAAACTTTGACTTCTGCTAGACATTTTCATTGGATGTGACCAGAAATGCCAGTACCTACCATGGTCTTCACGGTTCAAGCTGTCCTCAGGAGACAGCTCATTCTCAGTGTTGTTATCATCCATGGCATCAATGTCGGGAAGCATGTCTGTGGAGAGTGACTTACATATTAACCGTCTATAGGAGGTGGAGCACACTGCCTCACACAAGAACCCGTTCAACTCCTCTTTGGTTCAGATCATTCAGAGTGAACCATAATAGACCTCGAAATGCATTTTTAGTTCTATGGCTGAAACGCTACTGTTGAGCTAGGGAAATGGACATGTCGCACATTAAAAATATACAAGACATTTTTCTTCTCTTAATAAGAGATATTATTATGCAGTGTGGTTTGAATCAAAAATGTCCTGTTCAGGTATTTGGACATCGGGTGCCCAGTGTGGCACCAATTGGGAAGGTTGTAGAACCTTTAGGAGACAGCCTTGTTGAATGAAATTTGCTGCTGGTGGTAGGGTTCGAAGCCTCATAGCCTCACCCTAATTCCAGTTCATTCTCTCTCCTTCGTGTCTGTAGTTGAACCGTGATCAATCAGTCTAACGAAATCAATAAAACTTGTTCAGTCCTTCTGGAGCTACTTGTCTGTATATGATTTCAGGGTTGACCACTGTTATTGAATAAGCAATTGGGGATTCATCTCTGAAGACGACTCTTTCTCCCTTCCTCAATATTCCTTACTTGTCTGCAGCTCTTTTTCAATGGGTGGGGCTCCATGAGACCCCACTTCCAGTTGACATGTCTATCGGTATTGGGCTTCCACTCTTGGTTAGGCAGCCGTACTGTTGAGGTATCATGGGGGAGGCGTCCCTGACATTTCTAGAAGTCAACCTCACAGCAGATTTTTGGGTCTTCTGGCTCTTAAAAGTTTTCTATGCCTTCTTCCCTAATGTTCCCTGAGTCTCAGGTGTGTTGTAGATGCATCAACTGGGGCTGGGCACCCTCTGGGTGTTTGTCAAGTTGAACTAAATGCATGTTGTGTTATAATATGTTATAATATGTTGTGTTATAACATGTTATAATATGTTGTGTTATAATATGGTCATTTGCCTACAGAGGCCAGGAAGTAGAATGTGCTGGTGTGTTGAGAAACGTATTGCAGAGGTCCAGTAATTGAAACCTTGGGCCCTGGTAGTTGATACTGTTTGGGAAAGTTGTGTCATGTTTACAAGTGGAGCATTGCTGGAGAAAATGCACTACTGTTGGGGAGGCTTTGAGAATTTATAGCCTCACCCAAGTTCCAGTTTGATGTTGAAAATGTGATCTCTCGGCCTACTGTTCCTGACAGTATGCCTGGCACTGGTTGCCATGACTTTCCCCACCATGATTGATAGCTATCCCTCTGAATACATATGTCAACATAAAAATCCTTCTTTTATAAGTTGTTTCAGTCATAGTGTGTTACCATAGCAACAGAAAAGTAACATGAAAATATTACCATCATGACTATTAATAACAAACTAATTAGCAAATATACACAGTACCTACCTTCACTGGTGTTGCAAGCCTTTTCTATTATACACACAGTTGAGGTTTGAGGTCTGATACTGGAGGACTTGGTGTGCCAAAGCCCCAGCCTTCTCATCATGGATCTAACTGGAATGCATTCACAACAAAAAGATGTCAACTCAATTGCATTTAACAAACAAACAAACAAACAACACCCCAGAAAAGCTAACAACTGTTCTATATATAAAAATTTGATCTCATTAGTAATTTTTCAAGCATACACATCTGATTCAGAATGATACTTCTGAAAAATCACAAACATTGTGTCCTCTCTATACAGCTATGGCATGGTCAGTGAGGTCTCAATCCATGTGAATGACACAGTATTGACAGAGAAGCAATGTGACTCAGTGTGAGATTGGCAGCATCCAAATCACTTTAAGATCCATGTAAACCCAGTGAAGTGTATGCAGCTACTTACTACACCAGTTCTTGGCACTATGACACTCCAACTGCGTAAGCACTTACACTAAGCCTGATGAATCTAACATAGCAAATGAGTATCAAACCTTAAAGAATAGCACTAGAGGGGCTGGAGAGACGGCTCAGAGGTTAAGAGCATTTCCTGCTCTTCCAAAGGTTCTGAGTTCAATTCCCAGCAACCACATGGTGGCTCACAACCATCTGTAATGAGGTCTGGTGCTCTCTTCTGGCCTGCAGGCATGCACACAGACAGAATATTGTATACATAATAAATAATTTAAAAAAAAAAAAAGAATAGCACTAGATCTAGAGAAATGCTCTGTGGGGTTTCCGGAATGCGAAAAGGATCAATAAGAGACCAGTGGTTGGATCCAGAGACAGTTCCAGAACAGTGGACAATGACGGTTTCTTTTCATTCTTTACCTAACCATGGCGTTTTACAGTTTGTGAAGATTGTATATCACACTGAGGTAGGGAATTAGGTAAGGGGCTATCTTCATGCCACTGTGACATAATGACTCTGACAGGAAATAAAAACCAAACCTCAAAACACGGAAGGATGCTCTACTTTCCAGTTCCTGATGTGAATATTGCCCATCTCTCTGAAAGAAGTGATCTGAGAGTTTGGTTAGTTCAAAAGTCTCCATCTCCTCTACACTCTTTCTACTGATCACATGACCATGCTCAGCAGACACCACACAGTAACTCAGACTCCGAGTCATTCTAACCCTGATGGTAGAGTAGAGTTGCAGTGGGGAGAGGGGACACTTTCCTACAATTGTCATACTCTGGATAAGCCTTCCAACTCAGCAAACGGGACAAGAAGCTTGATGGCTTGACGATTTAATGGATGTGACTGTGCACACCACTTTCTAGGTGACAAATGCCCTCAGCACTATCTGTGGAGCCTGAAAAGCTCAGAGAAGAGCAGAGCAGAGCCTTCTCTAGCCCCAAGTGTGCACCTTCCCTGCTCATGCTTCAACATGTCCAGTTTCTAAACTACAAACTCTGCTATTCACATCCCTGAGCAAGATACATAGTCCTATGTACGCTTAACAAAAACAATCTGTAGCATATGTCTTCAACATGTAGAAGTACAATCAGTCACAAGGCATTTTAGAAATTGTGACATGAAATCCAATCATTCGGTGATGACTGTATACATCCATTGAGTGTATTGGCTCCCTAATGTCTCATTTATTGGCCCACGTGGAAACTGAACATCAGTGAGGGAAAGTACCCTTCAGGTATTAATGTTCCTCCTCTTGAAAAGAAGTATGGTCAAAATAATAAGACAATATTAATAACTTAGTAGACCTAAGCCCAGATATGTGAGGCTATTTGGACTTACCATAACATCTCTATAGTGGTAAAGCATTCATCCAGAATCAACCATGTTGAAGAAAAACCCAATTATGACACCATGTTTCTGATGTAGAGTCTCCCATTGTCGAAATCAATTTGACAACAAGCAGATAAGCTTTTGTCTTTCAGTTTTTGTTGTGGTGGCAGCTGTTTTTAATTTTTTCAGGCAGGGTCTTATGCCACCACTTGGGCTGGCCAGGAAATGCCTTTGATTGATCACCATACACCCCACTCTTCAGTACTAGATAGACAGGAATTACCAACTCCCTGGGGCATGCAGTGCTGAGGGTCAAACCCAACACCTTCTGTATGACAGCCTAGTTTTCTGTAAGCCAAACAGCCTGAGGCACCTAGGCTTGTGTCTCCAGTACAGTGCACAGATGCTACAGCGAAACGTCAGCTGGAATTATTCTGAAAATGGAAAGCTACAGCTCCTCCATAATTTCTACCCATATCGCGGTAGGTTAAGAGGCAGGGTTTATAGTTGGGAATTCACTTGTATACCTCATATCTGGGAACAGATCGTGTTTATGTCCCCCTAGCTAGACATGTGGGTCACATGCCTCCCTGACCTGTGTGCTCCTCTTTAGTAGGGTATATGCTGAGAATGAATCTGTCATACGTACCTGGGATGAGTTTTAAATTAATGTGGGCAAAGTGTGAGCTCTTAATTTCTTCATTGACATTGGAAATTTCTTGGGAAATTGAGTTATCTTTGGAGGAAACACACACACACAGATATCGTCTGTTACAGAGAATCCCAGGGTGACTGAGGGAAACGAGAACTAAAGACGCAAAGCCACGCTGTGTCTCCTGGAAAATCAGTTGTTTTAAACTAAGCCTGCCAGTCCCCTGGCTTTCAGGACACACTGAAAACAGTGGTGCGATCAATACACAATTCTTATCTATAGTGTGAGTTAAGAAAGTCCTTCCAAATACATACTCCATCTGCACTTCCTCGACTGGACCTGCAATTTAGAGAAAACACTCTTAGTCAGACAATACTGACTTCTATTTGTCTTTGATTTTTCTAGTGACTTGGGGGAGTAATATGTAGGATGGGGAAGAGTGGCCAAGTGAAAGAGTCTGCATTAGTTTGTTGTAGGATACTGTTTCAAAACACCTGAGGCTGGGGAATGTATGGAAAAAAAGAATTTTCTGATTCTTGATCATTTAGCCCAGATCAGGCAAACTTACCTCTTTGTCCCCTACTAAAGGTTTCCTCAAAGCTACACTGAAGCATGGCAGAGAAATATTGTGACAATCTGGTGCTGTGAGAGGGATGCCTACTAAGGGGTGCCTCTGTGTCTGAATTATTTACTCAGAATTCATGCTGTAGAGAACTCAAAACCTTGATGTCCTCATAATAGATGTAAAAATCTTTTACCACATCAGTAATTGGGAAAATACATTCCAACTGCCTTAACCATAGGAAGTCTTCTAAAGAAAGACAAGAGGATGCTTGGAGAAAAACGAACTTTCACAGGTTGTGTGACAACTCTTGAGTGAAAATCACTCAAGTTTCAATTTAGACAGAAAAACTTTTGTGAGAAGAAAGCCCCCCCCCAAAAAAAAAAACCTGTAAAATCTGGCACTGACTTTTTTTTTACATATTTCTTGATCAATAATTTCTTGATCCAGTTCCTCCATTTCCTCCTTTTACATAGAAAATACTCGAATACCTACAGTGTAGGTTATCAGTTGATCATCCTGATGTGACAAAATAAAATATAAAGGAATCCTAAAACTAACCTTTCTGTCTTCAAAAAGGGAAAAGATGGTTTACCTTAGTTAGTGATGTATTTGTCTCCTCTTTTGGGGTGGTCTTCATCTGGTCCTTGTCAGACAGCACTAGGAGAACACAAAATAGCTCTGAGATCGTGGGATCACTTCCTGTGCCACAGGGGCTCTTGGTTTGATGTGGACAGAATTCTATGAATTTAATCTAAACATTTGGTCTTAGTGCACACAGTTCATTAATAAACATGGTTGTTCTCATACAAGAACCATCCTCTTGGCTGAGGAAAAAATCAAGACCTCGAGAAATGAGAATGGTAAATTTTGCCCTTTTATATAATGTGAATCTAAAACAACCTAAAAATGTTTCATTGGGGAGACCCTGAAATAAACGTTAAATGATGGGTTTTTAGCAGTTGTAGTAGCCCGGGCCTTTAATCCCAGCACTTGAGAAGCAGAGGCAGATGGATCTCCAAGTTTGAGGTCACCCTGGTCTACAGAGTCAGCAGTTCTAGGACATCCATGGCTACATAGAACCCTGTCTCATAAAAAAGAAAAGTAGTTTCTGCTTTCTCATGCTTTCTCAGGCCATTTTGAAGTCAGGACAGTTAGCAATTCTTTCTAGATATTGGGCAAACCTCTTTTAACCCCATAGGCCAACATTTAAATTCTGCATGCAGTAAGAATATGATTTTCTCAATTAATTTTATGTATTCTTAATATTGTTTGTGTGTGTAAAGTATGTATTTGTGTACACCACGTCATGTGTGTGGGTTCAGAGGGCAACTTTCATGGTTTACATGTAATCTGGGAATCAAACACAATAGTCACAATGGGTTTGTTTCTTCGTTTTGTTTTTTATGTCTACCTACAAGTGCCTATTGTATGTATGTACACCACTTCATGGCTGATAACACAGAGGTTAGCAGAGGGCATTTGATGTCCTGAAACTGAAGTAACAAAGGGTTGTGATCATCTGGTGTAGGTACTAGGAACTGAACCTGAGTCTTCCGGAAGAGTAGCACACACCCTGGACTGATACACAAATTCCTCCAGCTCCTGAAGTACTCGTTTTTATATACAATGATGACTTATTTAAAAAGTAGAAGATACTGATAGTATCACATTTTTAAAATAGCCACTACAGCTGCTAAAACACCTCCCGTGTCTTTCGCACTGTGCTAGAAGGATTCCCTTGCTCTGTAAGTCAGGATCTTACTGGGCTTTTTGTCAGGTCTTTGTGGAGGCGACAGGAAAACAACTAATACACAATGGTTCGGTGACAGAGTATCATCATCACGTCTGCCCACTTGGAAGACCTTCAAATTGACAATCTTTCTTCCTCAACCACCCAAGCAAAGAAATAACCCAGTTGTTTCCAGACTTCCTAACATTGAGAAGAGCAGCTGAACAATGATTCACTAATAGAGTCTTGTCATTGCTTCTGTCTATTAGGAAGACCCTTCAATTGACTTTCTCTGACATCCAAGGAGAAGGAATAGAATGACTGCTCCTAGACATCTCATTGCATATGACCAGGAATGCTGTTACCTACCATCGGGAGAGTGTTCACTTTCTAGGCTGTCACTAGACGTATCAGTTATGACCTCTGTCTCATCGATGTCTGGAAGAAAGTAAGTGGAGAGAGTGAATCAGATATTGGTTCCGGTAGCAGGTTAAACACACATCCCAAAATAACAACCTCGACTTTCCTTTCAGTCACAGCATTCAATGAGGGCCACAAGAGAATTTAAATGTGTGTTTAAATCCCATGTTTGCACTTCCTCCCATGAGTTAGGGAAATTAACACTTCACATATTAGAAAAAGTTTGGTAGACATCTTCATTTTATTCACAGAGGAGACACAGTAAAATGTACAGCTGCCATTATAGATGATGGATTACCACAATATCTTGGTAGAGTCGCAGGATTTTAAAGCATTGTTCAATGTCACTTGGTCACATGTCTAAGGGGCCAGACCATAATATTATGGTTTCAATAGGAAATGTATACCAAACCTCATGTATCTGAACATTCGGGGCAGTAGGTGGTGGTGTTTGGGAGAGGTAATGGAACGTTGAAGTCTTGTTGACCAAGGTACATCACCGGGAGCAGTGTTAATAGTGATAGCGTCTCCCTCTCACTGTCCCCGCTCTATTTTCTGCATTGGTTGACTACTTGATCTCTCAGCTTCCTGCTCTGACTCTTATTCTCCTGGGTTTCTACCTCTGGGAATGTAAGCCAGACACACTTTCTTCCTTAAGTACCTTTTGCTGATGCTGTCTTATTACTGCAACAGAAAAGACACTAACACATAAGAATAATGAGATACTGCTGCAAAGAACCAATCATCTTGTTTTGAGGAGGACTGTAGAAGCATGTGGGACTTGACTTGAGCCACTGTGTCCTTAGGCTCAATATAGAGCTCACTTGGTTGGTTTGTCAGAATCTGGAAAACTGTGCTGAAAGCAGACAGCGCAGGTGTGAGGTGTGAAGTTTTACACAGCAGCAGGGACTCTACAGGGTTATCAGCAGGTGTGAACTGCAACTGGCCTGAGTCTACAGGACAAGGTGTGTGTGATGCTGCTGCTGGAACCAGAGAAGCAGGACGTGCCCAGTACATGGGATCTGAGTAAGTCACAGATACTGGGCACTGAATGTCTTAAACCATGGGATTTCAATTGTGTTTTCATTGTCACTGTACCCTGATTCTTCCTTCTGAAGAAAAGAAGATCTATAACTTCTTTATACTTGACGAGAGCCTATGGTTAAGAGATTTGGATTTTTAAAGAGAACTTGGATTTTAAATGACTGGAATTATTTTCGACTGGCCAGTATTTTATGTTATGATATTAAGAAGAGATCTTGGGGACAAACAATAAAGGAAAGGTTATGATTTGAATTTAACAGCAATGTGTTTGTGTGTCAAGTTGATAAGGGGTTATTTGTTTTTTTTTTTGAATAGAAAAGTACCTTTTTATTGAGGTAAGACAAGTATATTTATAATACGCCATTGTTAGAGTATATAATTTGACCATGAGACTTCTAAAGCAGCTGAATTCCAAAGAACTGTAAGGGGAAACATTGCAGGCATGTTTCTGTTACAGAAGGTACATTTGAACATGACAGAAACATTTAAGGCTGAGTACTGGAACTTTTCCTCCATCTGGGGGAATAATCAAAGGTTTTTTTTTTTTTTTTGTCACAAAGACAGAGGCTGATTTTAGAAGGGGTGGGTGAGGGAACCCTCAACAAAGAGGGCTTACAGAAGTCAAAAGGCTGTTTTTTTTAAAAAACAGAGCCTCTTCAAGGTTCTGACTAAGAAGTGCAGTTTTGGCAAGCATTCCAGTTCCACTGCAGACTGACCTGAAACTGAAAGCCATCCCAGCCCTCTGCCTTACTAAAGTCTATGAGCTTCTTGCATCTTCTCAGGTTCAGTGTTTTCTGAAACCAGAACTGTAGTAATAGGAGCGGCGGGGCTGCTTCCCACTGCCACCCGGCTAGCTTTACCCAAAATAATTACACGGAAACTGTATTCATTTAAACACTGCTTGGCCCATTAGTTCCAGCCTCTTATTGGCTAGCTCTTACATTTTGATCTAACCCATTTCTAATATTCTGTGTAGCACCACGAGCTGGCTTACCAGGAAAGATCTTAACCTGCGTCTGTCTGGAGTGGGAGAATCATGGCGACTCCCTGACTCGGCTTCTTTCTCCCAGCATTCTGTTCTGTTTACTCCACCCACCTAAGCATTGGCCTATCAAATGAGCCTAGGCAGTTTCTTTATTAATTAACCAATGAAAGCAACAGATTAGAAAGAAATCACTCCCACATCACAGAACACTGAACGGGGATGTTTGCTGTAGTGCAAAAACCACTGTGATAGGGTCATGTCTACGTGGATTTAAATGGCAGACTCCTGTTCTAACAGTGACACCTAGCCACTGTAAATCACATAGGCCAAAGCATTGAATTCCAGGAAGGTGACTTTTTGATGAACATCAGACAACGCCAAGTCTTTTATTATATCCCATGAGCTATTGAGGTAGGATTCTCCACTTATCGAGCTTTCACAGGTTACACCATAAGGTCAGATGCCAATTACCAAACACGACAGTAATCCACAAGAATGAACCATCTCACTACAAACCAGTCCTTCCTTCTGCAGACCGGCAAGGCTGGGGATTCTCCTGGCACCAAGAAATTTAAAAACAACAAACATTGTAATTGTAATGTCTTGTAGAAATGGTTTGTAAATAAATACAATTTCAATTATGATTTTCTGCATCAAAAAGCTTTGAGACTGCTAAAAATAAATAGTGCAATCATTAGTGGTAAGATAAGTAGTAGTACATCTGAGGAAGTGCCCCATGTCCAACAGGAAAACTACCGCCCTGGGGAAGGAAGGAAACCATGGTTGCTCCTCTTGGCAGACTAGCAACAGAAGGGAATGAATGACAAGATTGCCCCAAGTCAGCATCACGCATCTGAGGAACCATGGCGAGTTTAGTTATGATGTAATAGTTTTTGCATGTCACTGGGGGCATCTTCTCTCCTAACTCAAGATGGAGAACAGTGCAGGAAGCAGATGAGGTGCATGCTCATTTTTGGATGTTACAATAAAGCTGACTTACTCAGATCCCATGTACTGGTTACCAAGAGTGAAAGAATAAGAAACTGGGTCCCTGCTTTTCCACCTAGAGTCCAGATTCTGTGACCTGAGATGGTCAGTCTCCACAAGGCCTTACACCCCACTGTGTGCATGGTTTGAGTGGTGAACATCCCCCATTGCTTCATCTGGTTGAGTACTTGGTCCCCAGCTGGTGGTGCTGCTTGAAAAGGTTTGGGCTCCAGCAGGAGGTGCATCTTCCCTGGAGGAAGTAAGTCACTGAGGAAAACATTTAGGCTTGGAGCCCAGCTGTTAACTCAATGCCTCCAGAGGGTGGATTCAATGTGACCAACTGGCTACCTGCCCTGGCTAAGACACCTTCCCTGCCAGCTGCCATGTCTTCTCCACAATAATGGAATCATCTCTTTAATCATAAACCACAACAAACCCTTTCTCAATTAAAATGCTTTGTTAGATATTTGGGCATAACAATGAGAACACCTGACCAGTAGGAAGACCCTTCAAACTAACATTCTCTTATAGATACCCAAGGAGAAGGAGTAGCCCAACCGTTTCTCGACCCTCCCATTAGATCGGGTCAGGAATGCCGTTACCTACCACTGCCGTAACCTTGATCACTCGGATGGATGTGCTCACTCTCCATGCTACTCCCAGAGTCATCTTCTTCATGATCATCAGCATCTGGAAGAAAGATAGTGGAGAGATGGACGTGACCAGGAAGACCTAGCACCACAAAGATCATCGCTTTGAAGGCCGTTCTCCTTACCCAGCTCATCTTTGGTGTTGTCAGCATCCATTTCGTTGGTATCTGGAAGAGTCAGTGGAGAATTGGATGTGACCAGGAATACCATTACCTACCGCTACCAAGATCATCACTTTGAAGGCTGTTCTCCTTACTCATTTCCCTCTCCACACTGTTCTCCTCCAGGATGTTCATATCTGGAAGGAAGAGAGTGGGGAGGGTGAGTGACTCTTACCTTGGTGACTATAGTAGGTGAAGCCAAACTGCCTCACACAAGAACAACCTCAGCTTTTCTTTGGCTCACATCATTTGCTGAGAACCACAGTAGAAGTTTAAGTGTGTTATTACATTCTGTGGCTGTAGTTCTGCTGATGAACTAGGGAGATGGATATTTAACAAATCAAAAAAACAGTGCAAGAAATCTTCATTCTTTTTTTTTAGATTTATTTATTATGTATATAGTATTCTGCCTACATATATCCTATAGGCCAGTCGAGGGCTCCAGATCTCATTACAGATGGTTGTGAGCCACCATGTGGTTGCTGGGAATTGAACTCAGGATCTCTGGAATAGCAGTCAGTGCTCTTAACCTCTGAGCTACCTCTCCAGCCCTCTATCTTCATTCTTTTCATAAAGAAAATGCAACATAATCTACAACTACTGTCGGGAACAAAGCAATTATTGAGTTGTCATTACCATCAGCAGGGCCGCAGGACTTCTCCACTAAACACACGGTCTCCGTTTCTGAAATTCTTCCGTCCTTATGCGATTTGGTGTTAATAAAACCCGCTGGTTTTTCCACAGGAGCAACTGGAATGCATTCACCACAAAAGGAGGTCAGTGGAACAGCAAGCAGAAGAGGCAAACTAATTGTTGTTCTGTGTTTCAACATTTATCTCATGGAGGAAATGGATTCCTGATCAGATCTAATGGGAGGGTCTAGGAGCGGTTGAGTTATTCCTTTTGCTTGGGTTTTATTAATTCCAAGCACACTCAGTTGATTCAGGATGTTATTTCTGGACGATCACAGACTCACTGTGAAGTACCGGCAGGTGTGACACGGTCAGCGTAGGAAAGGTCTCAATTCACGTGGATGCGGCAGTGTTGACAGAAGAGCGACCGGCTGAGACTGCAGACGGACAGCATCCGCGTCATCACAAAAGCTACATGAACCAGTGAAGTTTACCGGCTGAGACTGCAGACGGACAGCATCCGCGTCATCACAAAAGCTACATGAACCAGTGAAGTTTACCGGCTGAGACTGCAGACGGACAGCATCCGCGTCATCACAAAAGCTACATGAGCCAGTGAAGTTTACCGGCTGAGACTGCAGACGGACAGCATCCGCGTCATCACAAAAGCTACATGAGCCAGTGAAGTTTACCGGCTGAGACTGCAGACGGACAGCATCCGCGTCATCACAAAAGCTACATGAGCCAGTGAAGTTTACCGGCTGAGACCGCAGACGGACAGCATCCGCGTCATCACAAAAGCTACATGAACCAGTGAAGTTTACCGGCTGAGACCGCAGACGGACAGCATCCGCGTCATCACAAAAGCTACATGAGCCAGTGAAGTTTACCGGCTGAGACTGCAGACGGACAGCATCCGCGTCATCACAAAAGCTACATGAGCCAGTGAAGTTTACCGGCTGAGACCGCAGACGGACAGCATCCGCGTCATCACAAAAGCTACATGAACCAGTGAAGTTTACCGGCTGAGACCGCAGACGGACAGCATCCGCGTCATCACAAAAGCTACATGAACCAGTGAAGTTTACCGGCTGAGACCGCAGACGGACAGCATCCGCGTCATCACAAAAGCTACATGAACCAGTGAAGTTTACCGGCTGAGACTGCAGACGGACAGCATCCGCGTCATCACAAAAGCTACATGAACCAGTGAAGTTTACCGGCTGAGACTGCAGACGGACAGCATCCGCGTCATCACAAAAGCTACATGAACCAGTGAAGTTTACCGGCTGAGACTGCAGACGGACAGCATCCGCGTCATCACAAAAGCTACATGAACCAGTGAAGTTTACCGGCTGAGACTGCAGACGGACAGCATCCGCGTCATCACAAAAGCTACATGAACCAGTGAAGTTTACCGGCTGAGACTGCAGACGGACAGCATCCGCGTCATCACAAAAGCTACATGAGCCAGTGAAGTTTACCGGCTGAGACTGCAGACGGACAGCATCCGCGTCATCACAAAAGCTACATGAGCCAGTGAAGTTTACCGGCTGAGACTGCAGACGGACAGCATCCGCGTCATCACAAAAGCTACATGAACCAGTGAAGTTTACCGGCTGAGACTGCAGACGGACAGCATCCGCGCCATCACAAAAGCTACATGAGCCAGTGAAGTTTACCGGCTGAGACTGCAGACGGACAGCATCCGCGTCATCACAAAAGCTACATGAGCCAGTGAAGTTTACCGGCTGAGACTGCAGACGGACAGCATCCGCGTCATCACAAAAGCTACATGAACCAGTGAAGTTTACCGGCTGAGACTGCAGACGGACAGCATCCGCGCCATCACAAAAGCTACATGAGCCAGTGAAGTTTACCGGCTGAGACTGCAGACGGACAGCATCCGCGTCATCACAAAAGCTACATGAGCCAGTGAAGTTTACCGGCTGAGACTGCAGACGGACAGCATCCGCGTCATCACAAAAGCTACATGAGCCAGTGAAGTTTACCGGCTGAGACTGCAGACGGACAGCATCCGCGTCATCACAAAAGCTACATGAACCAGTGAAGTTTACCGGCTGAGACTGCAGACGGACAGCATCCGCGTCATCACAAAAGCTACATGAACCAGTGAAGTTTACCGGCTGAGACTGCAGACGGACAGCATCCGCGTCATCACAAAAGCTACATGAGCCAGTGAAGTTTGTGCAGCTCCTCACGTAACTGTTCTTGGCACTATGACACTAAAGTTCCTAAGGACTCACAATATGCCTGATGAGTCTACAGAAGCAAATAATAGAAAACTTCTTTTTAAGAAGCGCTTGTCCTTTAAAAGTGTCCTGTGGTGTTTGATAAGAGCCAGAAGAGGCAGCTAGACACAGGAGTTAGAGCCACTGGTGGTCTGTGTGTCTCAGGATAGTGGACAGTGGTTGTTCCTTCTTAACTTTGCCCGACCAAGGTGTTTTACATTCATGGGAAACACGTGATAGCATTTCAGGGACAGGGCAATCTATACCTCTTACTTTGAACCTGCAGATACTGTATTAGTTACTACTTTCATGCCATGGGAGCAAATTTCTTGATAGAAAAAAAACAGACGAGAATGGATACACTAATTTGTGATCCCTGACACAAAAAGAGTTACCTCCAAAAGAACAAGAATGAGGGACCTTGATTAGCTCAAATATGTGGCCTTCTCCTACCAGTGCCTTCACACCACCAGCTTCCCCTCCGTGTTTCTAATCACGTTAGCAAATGCAGCTAGGCATGGTTGTTTCTTCCATGTGGAACACAGCAGCAATTACAAAGGCTGTGAAGAGCTCACAGTTACTGACTTCCCACGCTACCTTCAGCAGAACTGCTGGTGCTTCCTGCGGCTCCACCAGGCTCTGCTGCGGATCTTTCATTGTCATGGGAGGGTTTACAGCGCCTCAGATTTCTTTTGGTCTTACCTGAAAAAGGAATGAAAACCCAACAGAAAGAGTTCAGTCTTAAGGGCAAACAAACAAAGCAGAAGACGACGTGTCATTGGTCTGAGTTTAAATACTTAAAATACTTTATCTCATTGCTCGTCTCTGGGACATCATGGAGATCAGTGTATGTAGGCATTACCTGGTCAAGATGGGTAAGGTCTCTTATGGGCATAATGTAGCAGTATTTCATTTGTATTTTAATAAATAAAGCTCCCCTGAAGATCAGAGAGTAAAACGGCCCCAGTGGGAAGTCTTACAGACCAGGCAGTGGTAAAACACATCTTTAATCCCAGTAGCCACACTTGTTTGCCATAGAAACTAGGCGGTAGTGGTGCACGCCTTTAATCCCAGCAGTGGACAGGAATGTAAGACAGGGAAGACAGCTCTCAGACAATCTCATTCTGAAATTCCTGGAGGCAGTGGTGGCTGTTTTGCTTTTCTGACCTTGGGGTTGTACCCCAATTTCTGTCTCTGGGGTTTTATTAATCGTGCTACAGTATAGCATAGTACCCACAGAAAAGCAGTGTGAAATTTGTACAATCCCTTGTGTCTCCACCCTTTACACTGTGACAATGGAAATTAATTAAGACCCCACATGAACTTTACGAGTGTGGAAATAATTAACAACAGAGGCTTGGTTAAAAGCAGTGGCACTTCAGAGACGTCATGACATTTGGTTTTTGTTTTTATATAATTTATCTAAATTTACTTTATATGCATTGGTGTGAAGGTATCAGATGCCCTGGAACTGGAGTTACAGACAGTTGTGAGCTGCCACGTGGGGGCTGGGAATTACATCCAGGTCCTCTAGAAGAGCAGTCAGTGCTCTTACCCACTGAGCCATCTCTTCAGCCCCGATGTTTGTTAAATGCAAAGAATAAAATAAAAATAATCAAAACCCCAGCTAGATAAGATAGGCTACATTCAGAGAGGGTGTTTGCGTGACCCTAGGGCAATGGGCAGTGACTGTTTACTTTTCATTCTTTATACAGCGCAATGTTTTACAGGTCAGGGAGAGCATATAGTATCACTTTCAGTGGGCCAGAGCAGGAGAAATTTTACCTCCTACATTTCACCCGAGGCTACTGGAGTATTTAATTTTATGTCATTGTGACCAAAGTGTGTGGCAGAACAAAAAATAGAGATGAATGTTCTACTTTTGAATCCCTGACAAAAATATGAGTTTGTAAAAAGTCATTCAGAGACCTCAAAGGTGCAATGTGCGTCTCCCTCTGCCACTAGCTTCATGATGCCTCCCTGTAGTTTCTAACAGCTAAGTACATGGACAAGGGACCACTTCTGTCTACCACAGTGACTCCGAAGCCAGGTCACACTAACCCAGTTGTCACTTGATGGTGGGAAGGAAAACAACGCCATCTTTCAGCTGGTAAACTCTGAATAAAACCCTCAACATAAACTGACAGGACCAGATGCCTAGATCACTGTGAATAAGGATTGAGTGTGTGCACTCCACTTCCTCAGTGACAGTCACCCTGGCAACAGTCTCTATGGCCAGACCAGGCCTGCCTGTGAGAAGGGCAGTGGCTGAGCTACCCATGATTATGTGCCTGGTCTACTCACTCCTTCCTCAATGAAACCAGATTTTTCTATACAGATTTTGTTTCCACCCACTGGTTATCCAGAGGCAGGTCACACAGTCCTGCTTCCTCTGAACTAAAACTCCCCTTAGCAGATGGCTGGACACACGGACACATCCTGGTGTGATCTGCAGTCATACTTCAGTGCTGACCGTTTCCTTGCACTGACTGCATAGGCTCCCTACGTTCTCACCAGTCAGCATGGAGACTGACCATGAGCAAGAGCAAATGCCTAAGAGCAGAGTCCACGCATCTTCAAATGTGGCTCGTTAAAAGAATGAGACGAGATGTAGGAGACATGGACCCAAAACTGTGTGGGGCTTTGAGCTCCTGATAATGAGCTAAGCACTTCCCCAGTTCCTCCTGGAGTCTATTTCTAGAAGAAATCCAGTCACGACACATATGCAATGTGTTTTCCTCTGCTGTAACTTCCATCATTAGAATCACTGTTCTCACTAGCGGACGGTCAGCTCTTTCTCTCCTATCATTTTTGGTTCCCATTTTTGTTGTCGTCAGACACAGCCTCCTTGTACAGCCCAGGATGACCAGAAACTGTCACAGAGTGAGAATAAACACGATCTAGTAGAGATTTGTGCACTACCACTATGATGTATGTGGTACTAAAGATCAAACTGAGGGCCTCATACATCTTAGGTAGGCACTTTACCAAGTGAGCTATTTTCCAACACATGTGGGCTTTCTCTGTCTTTCACACTTGTGGAAGTCTGCACCCAGGCACGTGGATGCTAAGATGGGTTTTATTGTTGCTGTTATTTTGCACCTCTGAAGATATGATTTGTTCGAGGTATACCTAGGAGTTGGAACTCTAATACTAATGGTACCTTGATATGGTAGTAAGTGGAATTTCATCTCATAGCCCTGATACTAAGCCCCAAGTTTATGTAAACAGTGGTGATCTTGGCCTGTGTAGTTACACAGCTCAACCACTGACCTCTGTGTTTGGTGGCTTCTTCTGTGACAGAGCACACAGAGAAATAATGCCAGCACGCATGGCTGTGATGAGGTCTGAACTAATGAAGGGAAAATACGCACTTTAATTTTTTTCTTTGGAGAAACTGACAGTGGGTTTAAATATTTGGGTTTTCTATCTAGGAGAAATACAGATATAGACACATCCCAGTGCATAAAATCTGAAACTAAGGTGATCACAACTAAATGCATGGATAGTAAACATGCTCACAATTTGTTCCTTGGGACATCACTTTGTGTGTGTGTGTGCGCACGCGTGTGTGTGTGTGTATGCACACATGTGTGTGCATATGTGCTTCTTTTTCTTTAACTAGAAGTCTCAAGTGTCATTCTCAGCAGGTGATAGAAACTGTAGTGTTGCACTGACAGAAGACAGGCAGTACTTATACAGTATGTTCTTATCTAAAATGTGTATTAAGAAAGTGGCTTCACAATACATACGATATGATTTCTTCTTTGGTACCACCTACAATTTAGAGAAAAGAAACACTATTAGGTACAGAATGAGATGAGTTCTATTTCTACATATTTTTTCCTCATAGTACTTAGTTTAATGGTAATGTCCTCCTTTATTGCACTGTTGTTTAAAGATTGTTTAATATTCTGATATGTAGTCTTAATCTTTAAGTTATATAGGTATTAAGTATTATAGGTCAATAGTCATTCATGTTTGTTATATTTTTAGTCAGCCTAATTAGGTTCTTTAGATACACAGAGATTGTTTTCTGCATAGATAGGTAACCTTCAACCACTTCAAAGATCTGTAGAACATGGTATTTAAACAACTTAGGATACTGTTGATGTGAGACACAATTGCTCCATTATTCCTGAGTGCTGGGATTAAAGGCGTGTGCCAATACTGCCCATCTTGGTCAGTCAATAGAGCATGAGACTCTTAATCTCAGGGTTTTGGGTTCAAGCCCATGTTGACAGTGGTTTCTGTCCCACCTGGTCCCACAGGTGTACAATTGCAAAGAAACACAAAGAGGTCTATATTAATCGGATACTGGTTGACCTATTAGCTCAGGCTTCTTATTAACTCTTACATCCTACATTAACCCATAATTCTTGTCTGTGTCAGCCATGTGGCTTGGAACCTTTTATCAGCGAGACATTCTCATCTTGCCTCCTCAGCATCTGGGTGATGACTGTAGACTGACTCTTTCCTCTTCCCAGAATTCTCCTGTTCTCATCACCCCACCTCTACTTTCTGTCTGGTCGCCCTGCCTATACTTCCTGCCTGGCTACTGGCCGGCCAATCAGCATTTTATTAAAATACAAGTAACAAATCTTTATAAGGTTCAAGACCATTGTCCTGCAGCAATATGGGGAAGAATAGTCAAGAAAATCATTCTATTTTAGTCTGTCATATGATGCTGTCACAAAGCACCTGTTCTTGGATACTTTGTGAAAGACATATTTTTCACGCTTTTGCTGACTCAGTCTAAATTGGGTCTCCCTATCATTCTACTAAGGGTTCTGAAGGCTATGCTGTCACATGAATGAGAAAGTTTGAACAGCCTGATCCTATGAGTCTCTTTGAGAAGTGCCTCCATAATCCAATTATCTACAGTAATTTTCAAGCTTTAAAGGTCTGGCAACTTTACTCTTACTATAATTGACACAGGAAGCTTCTGTCACAATGAATCTTCAAAACCCTACTTACACTATCTAAAACATAAAATCCTGCAAGAGAAATTGGAGACAATACTTACAGAAAATACAAATCTTCATAAACAACAAGTTATATACCTTTGAAAATATTTATTTGTGTTATGTGTGATTAAGTATATGGATGTGCACAAGTGTGTAGGAGTCCATGGAGGCCAGAAAAGGGTGTCACTCTCTGGGTCTAGAGCTACAGATGGTTATAAACCACCATGTGAATGCTTGGAATCGAACCTGAGTCCTTTGGAAGAGTGGCAAATGCTCTTAACCACCGAGTCATTGCTACAACCCCATCTATTACCTTTTGAGTAAAAATTAAACAATGTTAAATATAAAAAGGAACACTTGTTCAAGAAGAGGAGGCTTCCTAAAACACCCAACGGTGGCATTTGAGTTAGGGATGACTTGGTACAATTCCTTTTCATTCACTTCCTAATTAAACAGCTTAATACATATAGTGCAATGTTCTTTTTGCTAATCAAATATGGTATCTATTAAAAATTAAGGGATCATGAAAGTAGCCTTTCTACCGTAGAAAATGTGATGCCTATCTTACCTTCGATGATGTCGCCAACTCTTCTTGCGGGGCTGGCAACTCGCTGTCCTCTGGAATAACTAGAACACACACACAAAAACAGTTTAAACTGCAATTTGTAATTGCCTAAAACTTTTTCCTTTATATGGGCAATGATCTATGGATTTAGTCCATACGTTTGAACAGAATGGATGTAGTTCATTAATACTCATGACTGGGCCACTGCTGGACCCTCCTCTTCAATTGGAAAGGGAAAGTGGAAAAATACAAGAAGAGAAAAGATGGACAATAATTTTGGTCTCTCTAAGTAATGAGAATCTAAGACAATGTGCAATAATTCATGTTTGACTGAGTGACCACTAAAATGAATCTTAGTGTTATACAGGAGCTCTACCATGTCTTCAGGCCATTCTGAGGCCAAAGAATATTGACTTTCTAGGAATCTCTCAAACCCATTTCAATACCTACAAACTGAAATACACAGAATTTGCATTTTTCATTAAGAAAATGAGAATTTAAAGTCAATAGTCTGTAGACTGCTAGAGAAATATATTTCTTAGCAGACACAAGTTATAATTATATTTATATACTTATCCTTTGATACACAATAAGATTACTGAACAGAGCTGGGCTGTGGTGGCGCACGCCTTTAATTCCAGCACTCGGGAGGCAGAGGCAGGCGGATCTCTGTGAGTTTGAGGCCAGCCTGGACTACAAGAACTAGTTCCAAGACAGGAACCAAAAAGCTACTGAGAAACCCTGTCTCGAAAATCAAAAAAAAAAAAAATACTGAACAGTAGAAGATGCTGACATTAATACATTTTCTAAGTGATAACTATCCATAATGTAGTTGTTATGATCTTCCTTTGATAAACTAAGAATTTGTTTTCACGTGTGACTGCCCAGATTCAGATCAGTGAACCCACAGTGTAGTGGGTTAGAATGAGGATCTGGCCCCTGCTGACCACTCCATATTGAGTTTTCACTAGGATGATATAAAACAGTGATAAGGAATGAGCCCCATGTGTGCAGCTCGTACAGTCTCAGAACTTAACTTCACAAATATCACTAAAAGATATGTCCAATTTTAACCGACTTTATGGCAGAGTTGGAAACTAAGGACTCACAGAATATGCACACCCAAACCCTCAGTATCTGTGAACTAACTAAAATCATAGATTCTTTGTGCTTTCCACATAATAACTAGAATGAAATCTGATATTCATGTAGTCATATCTGCCCTAGGGTTTGTAGCATGGACATCAAGTGGATAATGTTTACAGTTTATGTAAAGTGGTAGAAATCCACACATTTTCACAGATGATGGACCCTCATCTATGGTAGCTAAGAACTCCACAGCTGAATGATGTGACAGATAAACAGAGTGTCACATGAGGGCCGCACATCTGTTTCTACCTTGACCCTTTCACCTAAGGTAGAGCAGCTTCAATACTTTCATCGCTGTCTCTCTTCGAGTCTACCCATGGGGCCACACATCTGTGCTGTTGGTGAGCGATTTAATGAGCATAAGGCATGTGGTATAAATACTCAGGCAAGTCAAGTTATTGGCAAAATAAACTGTCAAGTTCTGCCAGCTTAGACTGAACCAGACTCATGAAAGTCTTGAGTTCTAAATTCTAAAGCCATTGCTCTTCTATGACATACTCCTGCTTAGCCCAAAAGCAACCTTTTTCATTTCACGCAGACTTCAGTGGGAAAAAGTCATGACTATGTTGGCCTAAGTACACACTCACTGTCCACTCCTAAAGTGAGATTAGCATTGTTCAGAATATCCCAGTTGCATGATCATAGTAAATGGAATACCTATTTCAATTAAGCAGCCACTGAACACTGGGTGTAATAACACTATGTGTTAAAACATTTAATATTTTAAGAGCTGAAAACCCCACCATTTTACATCATTAATGTACCAAAAATATGCGTGTATCTCCATTTAGTCATTGATAAAATCATAGGAAAGTCTAGAGTTCAACTTTTGAAAGAGTTCAAAATGGCAGGTCAGGAGAACTAAGTCACCCAACACATGGAAACAGTTTTAGCCATTAACATCTTTTCAAATCTACAGGTAACCATAATTATCTCTGTGAATAATTCTAATAATCATATTATAGCTATACATTATATACTAACTGCTGATTATAAAAAAATATTTAGCTTCTATGTTCTTATCAGTCTTTACAATTGACCCTAGTCCTCTACTTTTGTGTATTAAAACTGATTCTACACTGAAAAACCATTTACCACATTTGACAGTGCTTAGCTCTAGAGGCAAGGAGGTTGGAAAATTACCTCTAACTGACACCTTTGGCAATTCAGTTAGTCCTCAAAATAAATGTTTTCAGGGTAATAGAACATAGAAATTCACATTCCTATGAACCATCACATACTGGAAAACACATGTCCATAATTTCCTGAGTAAAATAAACCTATCAGGTAAAAATGGAATATATGTTAAAATAAAGATATACACACGTTATTTTACAAAATGCCTCAAAATATCGCCAAAATTTTTGATTCACTCCAATGTTTTGTGATTAATAGTTTAAATACATATCCTTATCATAAAATATTTTATAAAAGTTACTGTATTTACACCACAGAGCATCTAGTAAGGAAGAACTTAACAACATCAGCTATAATAGTGGCAGAAGCGATAATAAGCTTCTGGTGGCAACAGGCGCAAGGACAGGGATAAGTTTGCTGTTTGCCTGCTGGCCTCACTCTCTCTGGTGAGCTCAGCTACCCTGTTTGCCTGCTGGCCTCACTCTCTCTGGTGAGCTCAGCTATCCTGTTTGCCTGCTGGCCTCACTCTCTCTGGTGAGCTCAGCTACTCTGTTGCCGAGGCATTCCTTTGCCAGTCTAGTACCAGTTTCCTTGGGACTCCAGTGTAGACTGAAGATCATCTGCTCTCCAGGAATCCTCCAGGACTCCAGTGCTAGATTGAGAATGCTGAGACATCCAGTCTTTGGACTCAACCACCGCTGGATTCTCAGTCTTTCAAACACGGGACAGCCTTTGTTGAGTTCCCAGAGAGCATCTCATAAGCCAATCTAATAAACCCCCTTTATGTATGCACACACACACACACACACACACACACACACACTCTATCAATTCTGTTCCTTTAGAGAACCCTATTTACAACATACAGGAAAAGATTAAAGTAAAATTGCTTTACAGGACAATCAAATGCATGTTATAGAAAAGCATAACCAAAACTATATATACTATAAAGAAAGAAATATTTGAACAAAATATTTTGAAGACTATTAACCAGTCCAGCTGAAGGCAGAGCATCCAGTGGTGAATATCATACCTTTACACGGGCAGTTATTGCCCATTTTAAACGTTTACCACAATCAAAATATTACAGTCTGTATTATCCCAAGTGCTAGTTGGGAAGTCTCAACGACACTGAAATCCAAAACTGAGACACGAATATATATAATCACATAACCATGGCAACAGTGTGTTACAGTCATAGAAGAATGAAGTCACAATCCCTACTGTGACATCTATAAGCTTCCACATAGGCAAGTGTGACAGTACATGCTTAAGGCCATATTTCTCAGTAAGTTAATGGTATGGCAAGATGGCTTATCTCTAAGAGTGTCATACAAGCTTGACAACCTGAGGTCAATCACCAGAACCCATGAGGAAACTTTGAAAAGTCGTCCTCTAGTGTAGTTTGTACTTTACACACATATATCCACTCTTGTACTATGGCATCCTTTTACCTGTACTCAACATACACACAGGCATACAAGGGCACACACACACACACAATAATAATAATACTTTTTTTGTTTTTTGAGATAGGGTTTCTCTGTGTTGCTTTGAATAATAATAATTTTTAAAGAAGAGGTTATTATATGTGTTATTTTATGTTCCATAGCCTATCCATAATAATGTAACTACCAAACTGCATGTTTTGCCTGATGTTTCTATTACTATGAGCATCTTTGTCTAAATTTCTAAATTCATGGAGGGATTTTTCTATCTCTGAATTTAAAGGCTGAGCTACTGCTCACTGAGAAAATAATAGGACATGCCATTTTCTGAGACCATTCTTCTGACAGGGTAAGGGTGTTGGGCATGAACAAAATTATTGTATTGCTCTATATATTATTTCAAATAACCATCGCCATGTACAATTAACTTTGTAGCTTAGCTATAAAGGCCATCTTGTCATGCATATATTTGCAGAAAGGCCATTCAATCCCAAACTTCATGTGATCTGTTCATGAAAACAAGCTATGTAAATAAATGTAACTTTTTCCAAAATAATAGTAAGTGTAAAAGTCAAGTATATGTGCTGTATTTATACTTCTGAAAAAGCCCTCTTCCTGGTACTTAATATCACAGGACAACAGGGCACCAGTGTTAATAGCTCGTATATGTCTAGTAAAATATGTCAGAGAAAATATTGACAGGCTCCAATTGGCATTCTGTGAAAACTTTAAGAAGTACCAAGCAGTACACCCAATCGGACATATCCCAGATTGGGAATGATGTAGGACATATCTTCAGTAACATTATGTTGTATCAAAATGCCATACCTATTTTTGTTGGAATCTGAGAAGGCCATGTTTGCTTGGGGAATAAGAGAAGAAGAAGGGATGCTATAGGGTTTTATTTCAATAGGGAGTGAGGACAAGGTGGAGATCCTCCTATCCTTTGGGAGGTGATTGTCTATAGTGCCAGAATATCCAGTGACCAGTTATTGAAAACTGATAGAGGCTGCTCAGAGAGATGGAGAATAGCAGAGGGAAAAGGTGAGAATATTCTTGTCAGGCTTATGGTTGTGAGTCCTGTGAGCCAATGCACAGGCCTTTAAAACAAGGTAAAAAGTTTGTTCAAATTTTGAAGTGACCTTGTGGAGGTCAGCAAACACCTGATGAATTACAGTCCCTGCTTGCCATAGGGCCCCCCAAGAAGCCAGACGGTGTCCACAACACAATTTCCAAGAGGAATTCGGTAGGATCATGTCTGCCCAAGGAAGAGGGGGACAAGAGGGAGAGAACCTTGTTTAGAAGTGAAAGAGCACTGGGTGTCAGCTGAATCTTGGCAGAAGGGCATGTGGGACCCTCTAACAGAAAAAAGCATTTCATGGGCCAGGATTTAAAAGAACAGTTTGAACCAATTAACCGTAGCATATAGTTGATGATATAGCAGTCTTGGAGGGTCAATCTGAATGATAATGTCCAAATCTGCTGAGTAATGAAGATCCCCAAGAAAGCATAAATGGGGCAATTTGTATCTTTTCTGGGGCAACCTGTAAGTTTAGGGAGGTTAGATTGCTCAAAAGAGCTTCAGACACACTTTTATGCTTTAGAATGGTAATAAGGACCATATAATGAATGAACAGGACATCCTCTGGAATTTTGGTAGGACCTTTGAGACATATATTTGACAGATAGTGAGATTATTTTTTCTGCCCTGGGGTAGTACATTAATTAGTATCTTTGGGTTGGCTTTCTCATATTAGGTTCCCAGACCGTAAGAGCAAATCAATATCCGTCCATTGGTGCCAGGAGCATTTGAAAGAAACAGTCCTTAACATCTAACATAACAATGTGGTATGAGAGGGGTATGGCACTAGGGTATGGCAGGCCAGACTGTGAGGTCCCTATCTTTACCATTTAGTCCTTAAGGACAAGTAGGTCTTGAAGGGATTAGTAACAGCCTAATTTCTTTTGGATGATAAAAATGATAAAAATATAGTATCTACTGGTAGAAGGCTCCAAATGCCCCACATCTGATTGTTCTTTGACTAACTCTTTAAGTGTCAATAATTTGGGTTCAATGATGGGACACTGGTCCAACCAGACATCATTATCAAGGAGTCATGAGAGGAATATAGGGTCTGGTAAAAGTTTTTGTGTGGTCTCTAGGTGAGCAGTGACCTCTAGAATTGGGAGTATTGTTCTTTCAGAGCATGCGTCCTGAAAGGCCTATTTTGTTATGGGTCATGATGTCATCAAAAGATGCATTGTTATCCATGGTTAGGATCACCCCTGTCTTTCAAAATGTCCCTTTCCCAAAGGTTACAAAGGACATTAGCTACTATGGGGGAAAAGAAGCCCTGGTTGTCATCAATATCCTTCCAGTAGACTAAACATATGGTGACTCAGGAGTCCTTTTATCTGTCCACCCTGTTGATGGAGAGGCCAGGTCAGAATTTTCTTTGAGGGAATCAGAGACTGTTGGTCTCTGTGAGGATGATAACATCTGCTCCCGTGTCCATGAACCCTTTAACAGGTTTTCTATACAAGTATATGGTCATCATAGGGGAGTTGGGGAAAACAGGAAAGGTTCAGAACACTTTGTGGGTGGGATCATTCCCTCTTACTGGCAGAGCTAAGGGATGCCCAGAGGGAGTATAGAGGAACCGTGTTGTCTAAAGGCTACAAATGGCAGTCCTTAGACCAATGGAAGCCTTATTGTATCTGGGACATTCTGTCTTTGGATGCATGTTAGGACAGTTACACCGCAGGTGACCGGAGTTGCCACAGCTCCAAAGAATGTCTAGCAGGGCAAAAGAACCTCATCAGTCAGAAGACAGCTGCCCATATGACAACAGGACATTGATGGATGTAGTCAGACAGCAATAGGGCCAGCCCCAGGGTGAAGGTACAGGGTAGCCAGAACTCATTTATGGATCTCATCATTATACACAGCAGCCACCACTTTCCAGACAGGCTTTCCCATCATTCCCATGTCAATGGTTTAATCAATATTTCCTGAGTTGAGCCATATCCACCCTACATTCCACCACCTCGGTAACTCATGTGAAGAGGTTGGTAAATGACTCCCTAGATTGTTGGACAATTGTAGAAATTAGCAGAAGGGTCACAGGGAGTGCATGCCTTAAGGGACTTAAATGCCAGGTTCGAGACCTGCTGGAAATAGTCATATTGACCAATGGTGGATTGGGACCCTGGATCAATATATTGGCCATGCCAGGTGAGCAATCAAGATGATGTCAAGCCCATATTGCAGGTTAAGATGGGCCTGTGCCTCTGCCTGATTATCATAGGCAGAGTGCCACTGAAGGAAAACTGCAGGCTCCAGAACAGCTGTAAGAAGATGGTACCAGTCATAATGTGTTCGCAGTTGCATATTCCCCTGGCAAAGTAGAGAGAATCTGAGCCAGATTGTTAACAGCCTTGTAGATAAGAGGAAGGTCAATAAGGGGTGTGGGCACTTATGGTTGGTTGGCTTTAGGCAGAGACTACTTGTTCATTTCCCGGCTGCCCAAACTCCTGAAATTATCACACAGAAACTATATTATTTAAATTATTGCTTGGCCAAATGATGTAGGTGGGTCATCTGTCTATCTGTTGCTTTTATTGGTTAATTAATAAAGAAATTGCTTGGCCTGATAGGTCAGAACATAGGTAGGTGGAGTAGACAGAACAGAATGCTGGGAAGAAGGGAAGTGAGGTCAGACGCCATGGAGCCAGCCACTAGGTCAGACATGCTGAATCTTTCCCAGTAAGCCACCACCTTGTGGTGCCACACAGATTATTAGAAATGGGTTAATCAAGATGTGAGAATTAGCCAATAAGAGGCTAGAACTAATGGGCCAGGCAGTGTTTAAAAGAATACAATCTGTGTGTTGTTATTTCGGGTGTAAAAATAACCATGCGGGAGCCGGGCGGGATGAAAAGCAGGCCTGCTCATCTCCTCACTACAGCCAAACACTTAAGCATATTGCTAGCTAACTCTTATATCTTTGGTTAACCCATTTCTATTACTTTATGAGGCTCATGGCGTACTAGCAAGGTTCTAGCTGAAGGTTTGTGCCTTTCTCCTATGGCAGTTCCATGGCTTCTCATTTATAGAAGGAGCTGCGGGCAGGCCTGCTTTTCATTCCGCCCAGCTCCCACATGGTTAGCTTTACACCCGAAATAACAACACACAAATTGTATTCTTTTAAACACTGCTTGGTCCATTAGTTCTAGCCTCTTATTGTCTAATTCTCACATCTTGATTAACCCATTTCTATTAATGTGTGTAGTACCATGAGGTGGTGGCTTAACAGAAAATATTCAGCATGTCTGACCTGGTGGCTGGCTCCACGGCATCTGTCTCACTTCCCTTCTTTCCAGCATTCTGTTCTGTCTACTCCACCCACCTAATTTTCTGCCCTATCAAAAGGCCAAGGCAGTCTCTTTATTAACCAATAAGAGTAACACATAGACAGATGACCATCCTCCATCACAAAAGGATCCAAAGAATGTAGATGAAAACCTATACATATGAATGATCTAAAAATTTAAGCAAGCTGTTAGTATCTTATGGCTTGCATTCACCATTTGTTAGGGAAATGGTAAAGACATCCCAGCAATAAGGCTACCCCACACAGTTGGTTTCAGCAGTCCTGGAAGATGGGTCACAACTACTGTGGAAATGCTACGAGCAAGAAGAGGTAAAAATTTTAGAACAACAGGAAAGAGAAAAAGGATTTGAGGCTTCCCAAGATTGAATTCCTGGCAAGGGCTATTACACAGATCCAAAGGACCAGGCTCTTTATAACAAACATACCTTGTCCCTATGCCTTAAATGCTTGGGACAGGATTCAAGAACCAAGAAAAATAACTGAGTCATATGCTAGCATTAAATAAGGCCAAAGAGAACCATTTAGTGACTTTTTACAAAGATTAACTAAGGCTGTACAAATAAGAGTAACTGACCCAGATGCTAGATAAGTACTTATTGAATCTACGGCTTTTGAAAATGCCAACTTACCACACCTCTTCAATATAGTACTTGAAGTTCTAGTAATAGCAATAAAACAACATAAGAAGATCAAGGGGATTCATATTGGAAAGGAAGAAGTTAAGCTTTCATTATTTGCAGATGATATGATAGTATACATAAGTGACCCCAAAAACTCTACCAAAGAACTCCTACAGCTGATAAACACCTTTAGTAATGTGGCAGGATACAAGATCAACTCCAAAAAATCAGTTGCTTTCCTATACACTAAGGATAAGGAAGCAGAGAGGGAAATCAGAAAAGCATCACCTTTCACGATAGCCACAATAGCATAAAATATCTTGGGGTTACTCTGACCAAGGAAGTGAAATATCTATTTGGCAAGAACTTTAAGTCTTTGAAGAAAGAAACTGAAAAGGACACTAGAAAATGGAAGGATTTCCCTTGCTCTTGGATTGGGAGGATCAACATAGTAAAAATGGCAATTCTACCAAAAGCAATCTATAGATTCAATGCAATCCCCATCAAAGTCCCATCAAAATTCTTCACAGATCTGGAGAAGACAATAATCAACTTTATATGGAAAAACAAAATACCCAGGATAGCCAAAACAATCTTATACAATAAAGGATTGTCTGGAGGCATTACCATCCCTGACTTCAAACTCTATTACAGAGCTACAGTATTGAAAACAGCTTGGTATTGGCATAAAATCAGAGAAGTCGACCAATGGAATCGAATAGAAGACCCTGACTTTAACCCACAAACCTATGAACACCTGATTTTTGATAAAGGAGCTAAAAGTATACAATGGAAAAAAGAGAGCATCTTCAACAAATTGTGCTGGCAAAACTAGATGTCAATCTGTAGAAGAATGAAAATAGATCCATATCTATCACCATACACAAAACTCAAGTCCAAATGGATTAAAGACCTCAATATCAGTCCAAACACACTGAACCTGATAGAAGAGAAAGTGGGAAGTACTCTACAACACATGGGCACAGGAGACCACTTCCTACGTATAACCCCAGCAGCACAGACATTAAGGGCATCATTGAATAAATGGGACCTCCTGAAACTGAGTAGCTTCTGTAAAGCAAAGGACACTGTCACTAAGACAAAAAGGCAACTCACTGACTGGGAGAAGATCTTCACCAACCCTGCAACAGACAAAGGTCTGATCTCCAAAATATATAAAGAACTCAAGAAACTAGACTTTAAAATGCTAATTAACCCAATAAAAAAAATGGGGCACTGAACTGAACAGAGAATTCTCAACAGAAGAAATTCAAATGGCCAAAAGACACTTAAGGTCATGCTCAACCTCCTTAGCGATAAGGGAAATGCAAATTAAAACAACTTTGAGATACCATCTTACACCTGTCAGAATGGCTAAAATCAAAAACACCAATGATAACCTTTGCTGGAGAGGTTGTGGAGAAAGGGGCACACTCATTCATTGTTGGTGGGAATGCAAACTTGTGCAACCACTTTGGAAAGCAGTGTGGCGATTTCTCAGGAAATTTGGGATCAACCTACCCCCAAGATCCAGTAATACCACTATTGGGAATATACCCAAGAGATGCCCCATCAAATGACAAAAGTATCTGTTCAACTATGTTCATAGCTGCATTGTTTGTAATAGCCAAAACCTGGAAACAACCTAGATGCCCTTCAATGGAGGAATGGATGAAGAAAGTGTGGAATATATACACATTAGAGTACTACTCAGCGGTAAAAAACAATGACTTCTCGAATTTTGCGTGCAAATGGATGGAAATAGAAAATACTATCCTGAGTGAGGTATCCCAGACCCAAAAAGAGGAACATGGGATGTACTCACTCATAATCGGTTTCTAGCCATAAATAAAGGACATTGAGCATACAATTTGTGATCCTAGAGAAGCTAAATAAGAAAGTGAACCCAAAGAAAATCGTATAGTCATCGGCCTGGAGAGGGGAAGTAGACAAGATTGCAGGGCAAAAACTGGGAACTTGCGGGTGAGGTGGCATGGGGCAAAGGGGAAATGGGATGAGAAACATGAGAAGGGGAGGATGGGAGGAGCTCGGGGTATTGGGATGGTTGGGATATAGGAAGAGTGGATACGGGAGCAGCGAAGTATATATCCTAACTAAGGGAGCCATCTTAGGGTTGGCAAGTGACTTGACTCTAGAGGGGTTCGCAGGTGTCCAGGGAGATGTCCCCAGCTGGTACCTTGGGCAACTGAGGAGAGGGAACCTGAAATGACCCTATCCTATACTGATGATTATCTTACATATCACCTTAGAACCTTCATCTGGCGATGGATCAAGGTAGAAACAGAGACTCAATTTGGAGCAACGGTCTGAGCTCTTAAGGCCCAAATGAGGAGCAGAAGGAGGGAGAACATGAGCAAGGAAATCAGGACCACGAGGGATGCACCCACCCACTGTGACAGTGGAACTGATTTATTGGGAGCCCACCAAGGCCAGCTGGTCTGGGACTGAATAAGCACGGGTTGGAACTGGACTCTCTGAGCATGGCGGACAATGAAGGCTGATGAGAAGCCAAAGACAATGGCACTAGGTTTCGATCCTAATACATGAACTGGCTTTGTGGGAGCTTAGCCTGTTTAGACGCTCACCTTCCTGGACGTAGATAGAAGACCTTCGTCTTCCCGCAGGGCAGAGAATTTAGACTGCTCTTCAGTATCCAGAGGGAGGGGGAATGGTGTGGGGGGAGGAGAAAAGGAGTGGGGAAAGGGGGAGGGGAGTGGGGGGAGGGGGCAATATTTGGGAGGAGGGGAGGGAAATGGGAAACGGGGAGCAGGTGGAAATTTTAATTAAAAAAGAATAAAAAAAAAAAGAACTCAAGAAACTAGACCGTAAAAGGCTAATCAACCCAATTAAAAAATGGGGCACTGAGCTGAACAGAGAATTCTCAACAGAAGAAGTTCAAATGGCCAAAAGACACTTAAGGTCATGTTCAACTTCCTTAGCGATCAGGGAAATGCAAATCAAAACAACTTTAAGATACCATCTTACACCTGTCAGAATGGTTAAAAAAAATAAAAAACACCAATGATAGCCTTTGCTGGAGAGGGTGTGGAGCAATGGGAACACTCATCCATTGCTGGTGGGAATGCAATCTTGTGCAACCACTTTGGAAAGCAGTGTGGCGGTTTCTCAGGAAATTCGGGATCAATCTACCCCTGGACCCAGCAATACCAGTCTTGGGAATATACCCAAGAGATGCCCTATCATACAACAAAAGTATATGCTCAACTATGTTCATAGCAGCATTGTTTGTAATAGCCAGAACCTGGAAACAACCTAGACGCCCTTCAATGGAAGAATGGATGAAGAAAGTATGGAATATATACATATTAGAGTACTACTCAGCCGTAAAAAACAATGACTTCCTGAATTTTGCAGGCAAATGGACGGAAATAGAAAACACTATCCTGAGTGAGGTGAGCCAGACCCAAAAAGAGGAACATGGAATGTACTCACTCATATTTGGTTTCTAGCCATGAATAGGGGACGTTGAGCCTATTATGCGTGGTCCTAGAGAAGCTAATTAAGAAGGTGAACCCAAAGAAAAACATTTAGGCGATGAAAGGAGACAGAGACAAAGACCCACATTGGAGCACCAGACTGAAATCTCAAGGTCCAAATCAAGAGCAGGAGACAGAGCACGAGCAAGGAACTCAGGACCGCGAGGGGTGCACCCACACACTGAGACAATGGGGATGTTCTATCAGGAACTCACCAAGGCCAGCTGGCCTGGGTCTGAAAAAGCATGGGATAAAACCGGACTTGCTGAACATAATGGACAATGAGGACTACTGAGAACTCAAGAACAATGGCAATGGGTTTTTGATCCTACTGCACGTACTGGCTTTGTGGGAGCCTAGGCAGTTTGGATGCTCACCTTACTAGACCTGGATGGAGGTGGGTGGTCCTTGGACTTCCTACAGGGCAGGGAACCCGGATTGCTCTTAGGGATGATGAGGGAGGGGGACTTGATGGGGGAGGGGGAGGGAAATGGGAGGTGGTGGTGGGGAGAAGGCAGAAATCTTTAATAAATAAATAAACAATAAAAAAAAGAATCCAATCCAATCTGAAAAAAAAAGAAAGAAAGAAAACACTATCCTGAGGGAGGTAAGCCAGACCCAAAAAGAGGAACATGGGATGTACTCACTCATAATGGGTTTCTAGCCATAAATAAAGGACATTGAGCCTATAATTCGTAATCCTAGAGAAGCTAAATAAGAAGGTGAACCCAAAGAAAAACATATAGGCATCCTCCTGAATATTACCTTCATCAGGCGATGAAAGGAGACAGAGACAGAGCACCGTCTGATTGCTCTTAGGGCTGATGAGGGAGGGAGACTTGATTGGGGGAGGGGGAGGGAAATGGGAGGCAGTGGCAGGGAGGAGGCAGAAATCTTTAACAAATTAATTAATTAATTAATTTAAAAAAAAGAAAATGCCAACTTAGAATGCAAAAAGATACTTGGACATTAAAAGGTTAGATCAGTATCAATTGATGAATGGATCCTGCATACAATGAACATTGAGACATTTGACTATAATACTGAAGCTTGTATAGAAGAAGCAATTTCCAACAGTATGAGGAGACATCAAAATCCCAAATGTTTTAATTGTGGTAGAATAGGATATCTGAGAAGGGATTCTAGGAAAGGCATAAGCCAAGTACAAAATTAAAAACTTATATGAAAATGGTCTCTGATTTAATTATAAAAGGAAAATTGAGACTTCAACTAGCAGGAATAGACCCAGCAGAGATTATAGTTCTTCTTACTACTGATAAAATTAAAAATGTGTGGGAAGGCAATGAACCATGGCAAAGAGCTTGTGCTATTTTTTAGGAGAGATTAATAGCAATTATCCCAAAAGTGATAGAATTAACCTTATAAAGAGAAGTATGTGGATCTTTCCCCATATTGTATGTGACAGACCAATAGCTGAAGCCTGTAAATTCTATACTGATACAAATAAATCAGGATAGGCAGGTTAGAAATCAGATGATTTAAGTAAGGTGGAACAAACCCTTATAATTCTGTCCAAATGACTGAAATATTTCCTATTCTTATGGTACTAAGGGATTTTAAAGAACTTCTCAATATAGTTACTGATTCATAATATGTAGAAAGAGTTGTCATGTATATTGAAATTGCTGAATTTATATCAGATGATACAGAATTGACTTCATATTCATTCAGGTTCAAAATATAATCAGAAATAGGCTTTGTTCCATATGTATAACACACATTTGATTCCATATGGGTCTGCCAGGTCCTCTAGCACAAGGTAATGCGGAAATTGACTGATTATTGATTGGAAGTGTGCTAAAGGCCTCAAACTTTCATTAAAAAGGTCATGTCAATAGCAAAGGTTTGAAGAAAAAGTTGCCAACAAGCTAAAGAGATTATAAAGACATTATAAAGGTTTTCAGTGAACAATTGCCTTGAGCTCAGAAAAGGCTGATTCAGTAATCAAGCATTTATTAGAAGTTATGACCATCATGGGTATACCTACACAAATAAAGACAGACAATGGTCCAGCATATGTGTCTAAGAAATGACACAGTTTTTTGCTTATTATAATATAAAGCATATTACAGGTATACCAAACAATCCTACAGGTCAGGCCCTTATAGAAAGATCAAACTGAACTATAAAAGATGTGTTAAACAAACAGAAAGAGATGGAAAATGCCACTAGAAATAGATTGCATAATGCTTTATTAACCTTGAATTTTCTTAATGGTAATGAGAAAGGAACAATGGTAACAGAGAGACATTAGATAATAGAAAAGACTTCTGAATTAAATCAGCCAGTGAATTTCAAGGATGCGTATAGAAAGGAGCTGCAGGCAGGCCTGCTTTTTGTCCCGCCCGGCTCCCGCACCACTGGCTTTACCCAAAATAATTACACGGAAATTGTATTCTTTTAAACACTGCCTGGCCCATTCTCTGTAGCCTCTTACTGGCTAACTCTCACATCTTGCTTAACCCATTTCTATTAATGTGTGTAGCACCACGAGGTGGTGGCTTACCGGGATGAGTCTAGCCTATGTCCATCTTGGGTCGGAGCTTCATCGCGGCTGCCTCACTGACTTCTACCCAGCATCCTGTTTTGTTTACTCCACCTACCTAATTTTCTGTCCTATCAAAGGGCCAAGGCAGTTTCTTTATTTAACCAATGAAATCAACACAAAACAAAAGACTCTCCCACATCAGATGTGTTGACCTCAGAATGGAAACTAGGAGATGTGCTACATTGGGGAAGGAGTTTCACTCTTGCTTCCACAGGAGAAGAAAAGCTATGGATACATCAAAATTAATAAAAACTCAGTTTGAAAAAGAGAAACCTCTTGAGAAAGAGAAATGACAACTCGTCCACAGAGGTGACAATCATACAGGTGGCACGTAAACTTCATAAGAGTTGTGACAGGGTTCTGTTCCTGTCTTTGCAGGAAAATACCCATCTTCAAAAAAATGGAGAGACCTTGGACATCTAGATGCTTAAATAGAAAAGATCACCAAGCAAAGAGAAATCTGACTTATGATGATAGGTCATCTGCAGTATAAAAATTGCATTACCAGCCGGGCGGCGGTGGTGCACGCCTTTAATCCCAGCACTCGGGAGGCAGAGGCAGGCGGATCTCTGTGAGTTCGAGACCAGCCTGGTCTACAAGAGCTAGTTCCAGGACAGGCTCCAAAGCCACAGAGAAACCCTGTCTTGAAAAACCAAAAAAAAAAAAAATTGCATTACCTGAACATGTATATATCTCTACTTAAAAATTAACGGTGGATTTGGAGTTGGACAATGGCTTTCCTATAAATCCAAGCATGTTGTTAAAAGAAAAATTTAGAGTTTCTATCTCATATCAGGAATCATCTGGTATGGGACAGAGAGAAGAATTAATTTAGAAAAGATTTTTACTTTTCCTCATATATATTTTTTGTCTCTATCGTACCTTTCATTGAATTTATGTTTATATGAAAAATGTTTAAGTTTTCCATGATTAACAATAAATTTTCCTGCAGTAATCTTTGAAGCTTCCAGGAAGAACATGGGGCCCCACAACAATAATTCTACCTGGTTGATATGATGTCATGATGCTGTTAGTGCTACTTTAAGATCAGTTTTGGATGCCAGCTGCTCAAAATTATTCCAGCTTGGTCAGCTGAAGTGGTGCACCTTCTTACAACATTCTGGCCAGAACTTCAAACAAGAACCTCAGAAAAACCCTAGCAACTACTCAGAGATTATTTCCAATTATACAAGACAGTAGTCTTGAAACATAACCATAATTTTAGTTTTACAGAATCCCATAGAAAAAACATCGCCCCATGACAACTGGAAGTAATTCTAGAAGATGATGTCCCCTCTCCCAACAAAATTTGTCCTCAGGGTTAGGGACATCAGTTAAGGGTTGATTATATGTAGTATATGGATGAGGGTTGGGGCAGAAATTATGTAGGCTCAGGGATCTCTTCGGAATCAAAAGGGAAATTGGATGGGATAATAGGATAATAATGTGAGCTTACTCACACTAATAATAATAGTGAGTAATAGAGTGAATACTTGTGAGCTATTATTTGTAGACAATTTACATTGGTATAGGTTCTTGTATATTGATATAAATTCAAATTATATTTGTTATATTGAATATGCTCCTATTTATGTTTACAATATTTGTACACCTATACAAAGTTATTTTGTCATATTGTATGCATGCAGGCTTCTACCTCTGCTTCAGACGTTTTATATATTGATACAATTTTAGGATATATTTATCATATTGCATTATATATTTCTACCTCTGATAAAGATACCTATATATTGTTTACATTTTAAAGTCATTGCACAGTTGTTTAAAGATTGTTTAATATTCTAATATGAAGTTTTAGTCTTTAAGCTATATAGGTATTAAGAATTATAGGTGAACAGTCATCCAGGTTTGCCATACTTATTAGACTAATCAGGTTCTTTAGGTACATAGAGATTGTATTCTGCATAGACAGATAATATTCAACCATTTCAAAGAACATAGAGTATGCCATTTAAATAACTTAGGGTTCTGTTGAAGTGAGACACAATTGCTCCTGGCAGTACCGATCTATTACTGAGAGAATGTTGGGCACCGAAG
This sequence comes from Chionomys nivalis, assembly GCF_950005125.1. NCBI lineage: Eukaryota > Metazoa > Chordata > Mammalia > Rodentia > Cricetidae > Chionomys > Chionomys nivalis. The sequence goes on from NC_080089.1 coordinate 54,832,930, forward strand.
ACACTCCACTTGGAGATGTTTTCTCCTTGGCAAAACTGGCCTTTGGGCAAAGAACTGCTCAGGCCTGCTTCTGTAGAAGTCACTGGCTCAGGCCTGGTCCCACAGAGGTGGTTGGCTCAGGCTGGTCCTGTTGAAGTCAAGGCTGGAGCCGGCTCCAGTGGAGGTCCTTTGCTCAGGTTGCTAGGTCAATCCTGCTCCAGCAGAGGTCACTGGCTCAGGCCTGCTCCTACAGATGTTCCTGGCTTGGGCCTGGTCCCACAGACTTCACTGGCCTGGTCCCAGGGTTTGGACCCATTGGTTTGGGTCTACTCCCACAGAGGTCACTCACTCAGGCCTATTCCTGCAGGGGTCATTGGCTCAGTCCGGATCCAACAGAGATAGCTGACTCAGGCCTCCTCCAGCAGAGGTTGCTCCCCCAGTACCCGCTCCTGAGGAGGTCACTAGTTCAGGCCTGTTCTGGCAGAGTACACTGGCTTGATTTTGGTCCCAAAGAGGTCGCTCACTCAGGCCTGCTCCTGCAGAGGTCGTTGGCTTGGGCCTGCTCTAGTGGAGGTCACAAACTTGGATCTGCTCCTGCAGAAGCAGAGGTCACTGGCCTGGGCCTCCCCCCACAGAGGTCAGTGGCTCAGTCATGCTCCCATGGAGGTTGCTGGCTCGGCTTGCTCTGGTGGAGGTCACTGGTTTGAGTCAGGTCCTGTGACGGTAGCTCTCTCAGGCCTACTCTGGCAGAGGTCACTGGCTTGGGCCTGCTCCCACTGGTGTCCTTGTCTCAGCCCTGCTCCCACATAGGTCACTGGCAAGGGCCTGCTTTCATGGAGGTCATTGACTCAGGCCAGCTCCAGCAGAGGTCTCTGGCTAGGGCCTGATCTGGTGGAGGTTGTTGGCTCAGGCCTGGTCCCAGAGGTCAGAGGTCACTTGTTCAGGCCTGCTCTGGCAAAGAATGCTGGCTTGAGCCTGCTCCAGCAGAGATAGTTGGTTCAAGACCGCTCTAGCAGAGGTTGCTAGCTCAGGCATGGAGGTTGCTCTCATGGGCCTGGTCCTGTGTAGGTCTCCTGCTTGGGTTTGCTCCAGCATAGATTGGCTCAGGCCTGTTCTGGCATAGGTTGTTGACTCAGGCCTGCTCCAGTAGAGGTAACTAGCTCAAATCTGGTCCTGTGGAACTTGCTCACTAGGAACTACTCTGGCGGAGGTCGCTCAAAATCATGGTTTTTAAATCTCATCTACTGGCCGGGTGGTAGTGGCACATGCCTTTAGTCCCAGCACTTGGGAAGCAGAGGCAGGTGGATCTCTGTGAGTTCGAGGCCAGCTTGGTCTACAAGAGCTAGTTCCAGGACAGGCTCCAAAGCTACAGAAAAACCCTGCCTTGAAAAAAAAAAAAAGCAAAAAACAAAACAAAACAAAACAAATAAACAAACAAAGACAAAAAAATCTCATCTACTGACACCTCATTAGCACAAGTGGCAGGAAAGAACATAACTTGTTCTCGCTAGCTCTCTTTCCTTCATCCTCTTCAGCTTGCCTTTCTATCTCTTTCCTTTACAAACGTCTATCCTCTGCCCTAAGTGGTATCTGTAGAAACATTCACCATAGTCATCAGTCAGTCCTCTTCTAGGAGTTCAACTGATGACAGCTGCCAACAAAAGTGCTCCCAGGACAGGATATGGTCAGGTTCTTTTCTCTGACTCAATTTGAAGGCAGTGGCCTCAACCTCATCACTGCACACACAGATCATGGTTACTGCACAGGTACCATATGTGATCTCCGGGCAGTGTGCAAGTTCACACTGGATCCCTCTGCTCAAATCTGTCTGAACTCTTTACACATTCAGTAAGCCAAATGGTCAGAAGCATACTGCCCAAGCGTCCCTCAAGTGGGAATGGGCTGCTACAGTAAGTTGATTACACCATAAATTCTCTAAGACACAGGTAACACTAAACTCTAAAAGCAACCCCCCCCCAAGGTATACAAATTTATGTCAAGTTCCCCACACTACAGATTCAAATGGGAAACATGGAAAGGAAGAAAATATGTTCTCAGCATTCTTTCCCTTAAAGCTCATTAATTAATACATTCCAGACACATCATAGTCAAGGCAAATATCCATCCAGAGAAGATTCTATCCTTTCCCCTCTTTGTGTGTTTAGACCCTCAAATGTCCTAACAAAATTCTCTTAATCTACTCCTCAGACTTTACTGTGAACAAAGAAGGGGGCTGGCCACCACTATACTAACTGCACAAATGTCAAAAGACAACATCTCTTCAGCCCATCTTTTAGCCCTCGTTGTAAGGAAGCAAGAGAAATGGAGGGGTAAGGTTGGAGTGTGGTATTCCAGGAATGTCAGTGCCTAGAAAATCATGTAGTGAAAAATAAATCAGGTCAACAATCCTGAGTAAAATAAAAATACCTTTGACTACTATGCTGCACCTCTCATGAGATTACATAATACAGGTGTTATTAACTGCTATTAAATATGGACACCAAACTGAGCTGTGATTACTCAGTCAAGGAACAAAACTCACCAATAGAAATAAAGCCTTCAAGGCTGGAGAGGTGGCTCAGAGGTTAAGAGCACTGACTGCTCTTCCAGAGGTCCTGAGTTCAATTCCCAGCAACCACATGGTGGCTCACAACCATCTGTAATGAGATCTGGTGCCCTCTACTGGTCTGCACCATATATGTAGGGAAAATGCTGTATACATAATTAATAAATAAATCTTTAAAAAAAAAAGAAAGAAAAGAAATAAAGCCTTCAGTGCTTTATAAGAAAACACAGGTTAAATCACGTGAAAAATAAGAGAATACAGCTAGCGATTTCTCTGTAGTTAGGAGCACTGGCTGTTCTTCCAGAGAACTGGGGTTCAATTCCCAGCACCCACATGGCAGCTTACAAGTGTCTCAATCACCAGTCCCTGGGGATCAGATGTCCTTTTCTGGGCTCTGCAGGCACCAGGCACCCATATACATGTAGGCAGAACATCCATAAACATAAAAATAATTAAAAAGTAAAACACCAGGGAAATGTCTGAGTTTTTGTACCTTACAAATACAGTAACAAAATGGAAAATTAAATCATAGAGCCTTGATAATAATAAAAGAGAAAAAAACAAAAGAGAATAAAAATTATAACAAGGTATATACTTAAAGCAATGACCAAATTGTATCTATTTACATTACTTAAGAAGTAGGAAGTCCCAGTAGGAAGAAGGGTACAAGACAAAGTAAGTAGAGCTTTAAGTCACCAGATTTTATGAGCATGAGTCTTCAAGCATCTCGTCATAGTACAGCCATCACTTTAATTCTCTCAAGCCCCTTTTCACTCTTAATCCACAAGTTACATAATAAATCTTTGTAGCTATTAAACTCGCACTCTGGATAAAGCAAGTATCAGAACCAGAAATAAAAGAGTTCCTTACACCAGTGAGTGTTCCTCAAACACAGCAAACTAGAGGGAGATGATGATGCTTCACTCATCTCAAGAGCTGTGGCTGCAACCGCTCAATTTCCCTCCTCTACAGAAGGCACTTCACAACAAATCTGATTCCTTCAGTCGGACATTTGCTACTTTGAAAGACAAAAATCAGAGTTCTGGGAATGACCTAGAAACTATGCAGGCTCCTCTGCTCACTTTTAGACTCATGCATTCACTTGATAGAAGAAGCTGAACCCCATACCAAATATCGTAATGTGTCCTACCACAACATGCTGACTCAGTACACTCAAATGATATGATTTTAATTTAAAATATTTGTTTCTTGGGTCAACAGGATGGGTGAGCAACTTAAGGTACTTGCTATCTCTCTTAAGAGCCTGATATTGATCCCCAGACCCATACAGTAAAAGGAGAGAATCAACTCCCACAAGTTGTCTTGTCTACCACACATTTATCGTGCATGGTACATATGCACACAATAAATTAACTTTTAAAATGAAGTGGTTTTCTTAAACAACAAAAAGTTTTACACAATGATAGCAATACCAGTTGTAACCACCATACTACAATGATGAGTAATAGTGGGATTAGTGGAACAATCGCACTTCTGATGAACCATATTTTCAAGCTAGGACAAAACTTATCTTGGTTAGTGCCAATCAAAAAGGAAACACAATGCTGTCTCAACTTGTAATTTTTCTTTGACTTTTCATGTATCACAAAGGCTAAATAATAAACCATGGTTACTCTTAAAACCACAGTTACTTGAAAAATATAAATTCAGTTATTTCTTTAATAATTCTATGAAAATGTACCATTGATTTTCTTAATATCTTACTAAATAAAAATTAACACAGTATAAAGCTTGCCTTTACTAAAAGGCCAGCAGGCTGGTTGGTGAGTTTTCTGTACAAACTATGCTATATAACTGTTTAAAGTCTTACAATCACAAGGTTACCTAAAATCAGAAAACACCTTACAGTGACATCCCAATGTCACCCAGGATTGTTTATGGCTAGCAATCAGTCTCTTCTCTAAGCAGAATGAATTAGAAGCATGCCAATTATCTCGGCAAAAAGGGAGCAATTTCTAAATAAAGCATTTAGTTGGAATCAAACATTGAACCACACACACACACAAAAAAAAAAGAAATAAAATCTCTCCATAACCACCAACAGTAGCCAAAGAAAATGCAGATACGACTTTTGAAATCCTGTTTGTGTGTCTGTGTGTTTTCTAGAGTGTTCGTGTGTGTGTGTGTGTACATACTATCTTCCCCAGGACTACGAGTTAAGACAGTTTTCCACTAAATATTTCAAAGAATATGAGAGGACATATATTACATAACATAAAACATTAAAATTTTTAAAAATAAAATCAAGAAAGCCTCAAGCATGCGTCAGTCAATCTTAGTTAAAGGTCAACAGAATAATTCTCATTACAGGTAATAAAGTAAAAATTATACAATTAAAACTCAAAAAAGTGAGGTTAGCAAGTCAGAAATAGGAAAACTTTGAAGCATCTGACTTTAGATGAAGGATGCAAAGCACACCTTACCTTATAGTCCACCACACTCTGATCCGATTCATAAGTCACATAGATCTCATCTACTGCCCGGCGAAGATTATCAAAAAGAAACGCCTGGGCCAACGGACGGCGACAGCCGCTCTGAGGAGATTCTGGTCCAGTGGGCGCAGTGAAGCAGGAAGAGAGGCGAGTGGTTCCGCGATGGTGGCAGCAAAGTGTGGGTGTGGTTGCGACTGGGCACTTGGGCCTGCGCTGCTTCGAGATGACGCCATGTGTAGATGTCGCGGCTGCGGCAGTGCCCGACCGGGCCGCGGCCCCGTACCGTGGGGCTGCTGAGCGGCGGCGCGGCCTGCTGTGCCCTGGCGCCCAGCGAGGGATCTCTCTTGCTGCTTGGTGCCAGCTGTGGCTGAGGGGCCGCGGGCTCTGGGGCTCTGCTCGCTGGTGTAAGAGGCGCCCTTCGATGCCCAGGCCGGCCTCTGTCAGGCCCGCTGCCACTACCTGCAGCCATGCTGGATCGACTTCCCCAGCCGGGTCCTCGACGTGGGCTTCGTGGGCCGTTGGTGGATCCTGGAGAACCACATGCATGATTGCGACATCAACGAGACAAGTTTCTCCACCTGGCCGCACACCTCTGTGTCGTCGGGCCCCACCAGCTGCACTCTGAGGCCAACGAGAGGCTGTTCGAGGAGAAGTTCAAGCCCGTCCTGCTCACCGATGACCAGTGGGCCAGGTGCTGTGGGAAGAGCAGGTGTTACAGAAGGAGAAAAAGGATAGACTGGCGCTGAGCGAGGCCTATTCACTGGTGCAATCCCAGGTTTCCAGATGAAGCCCAAGGAGCCCCCGCGTCTCTAGGCTCAGGCAAACTGTTGGCCACGGATGATGCAGTGGGTGAGACGGATGGAGATAAACCCCACTCATTGTGGTTTTGTGGGAAGCCCTTCTCGCACTGTTTTCTCCATTAGCTGAAGCTGATTGAAAGCCTTCCTGGTCTTGGAGATGGAGAAGAAAGGAAGGACTGGTCTTGAAGATGGAGCATACGACAGTATCATGTTTGTAACCACCAGAACTATGAGTAAGGAGCCTGTATTGTGTAGCCTGCTGTACCTAGGAATTGTACTTCAGTGCTTGAGCGCTTGCTTAGCATAGTCTGGCTTCCATTCCCAGCACTGCAAAACAGAACAAAATAAAGTTTCAGTATACAAATGAGTGAACTAATTACTATTAAATAGTCCAGAACACTAGAAAAAAATGATCCCACCTATCAGAATACTCTGATCAGAGGCGAATTCATGTCTTCTCTCCAGAACTTATAGCCTTCTACTTAATGTCTATGTTTCCATCCTTCACTCTTTAGGCCTTGTCCTGAAATTCCCAGAAACATCTACCTAACTAATTAGAGCTTCCGCAGGGACCTGTGTTATACTATGGTCTCTAGATTCTCAAAATTCTCTATTTTCCCTCTGCTTCCCAATGATGGTGAAAATTCCCTCCATTTGTCTGAACTTCCTGCTATCCCTCAGATTACACAACCATAGCTTTAAACAAAAGCACCACGACTGACTCCAGGCCAAATGACCAAGTTTAAATAGATGCCTTACTTTCAGCTCCCTCAGATAATTTCTCTATTCCCCTGTAGAAAATCTTACAGGTATACACATCATCACATAAAATTCCCTACTCTGTGTCCTATCTAATCAAGTCCTCATAAAGTAATGAGTTTCCAAGAACCAAAGCAGATGAGCTCAGTCCCAAGACTTCAGTAATACTAAACCTGAAACTTGAGATTGAATGCCCCTTTCTCCGTGAGTATTACCATCACCAACTCAGTTCTGTTGTACTTAATACAGAAAGACGGAAGGAAAAGGCACCAGCTTGAGGACTGTTTTTATTCTTTATTCATGTATACAATTTTTTGTTTGTTTGTTTGTTTGAGACAGGGTATCTCTGTGTAACAGTTTTTGGCTGTCCTGGAACTCGCTTTGTAGACCACGCTGGTCTCAAACTCACAGAGATCCACCTGTGTCTGCTTCCCTAGTGCTAGGATTAAAGGCATGCGCCACCACCGCATGGCTTCTTTATCCTAATATTTAACATATAAAAATATTACTATTCCTTTTGTATGTGTCCAGACAATTTTCATTTTATATTACGGATGCTTTCTGTAACATGCTAAATGTGCTCCTTTCAGTAAAAATTCAAAATCTGATCATTTTTCACAACTTAATTCTTGTAAACGTGTCAGGAACATAATGCTTTTACTCATTTTAGTATAAACACCAGGGAATCCATGAGTATGAGATATGTAATCACTTTATGGATGTCTATTTCAACAGCATTCTTACTTGGGCACTTTTCTTACAGAGCTCAACAGATTTTTGACTTAAAGTCATAGTGTGCCACTTAGTGCTACATAAAGATTTTACACAGGTTTGTTCAAATAAAGTTTCAAATAAAAGCAATAAACGCCAGTATTAAGTTATATTCAAATCTTGCCCAGTACATTCTAAGAAATAAAATACTCAGAATGTTCAACACAGTCTACATACTTCTAAGACTTGTCCCTATCCCCAAATCTCCCTAAGGAGGGACTTGGGTCAAGACTATATTCCCTCTTCCTAAGGTCAAGACTACATTCCCAGGCCGGGCGATGGTGGCGCACGCCTTTAATTCCAGCACTCGGGAGGCAGAGGCAGGCGGATCTCTGTGAGTTTGAGACCATCCTGGTCTACAGAGCTAGTTCCAGGACAGGCTCCAAAGCCACAGAGAAACCCTGTCTCAAAAAACAAAAAAAAAAAAAAAAAAAAAAAAAAGACTACATTCCCTCTTCCTAAGGTCAAGACTAAATTCCCTCTTCCTAAGCCCTTCTTTGGGTAGTGTCAGGTATACAGCAGTGCCTGGAAACACTGAGCTGTAGAACTGTGAGGAATGAGAGCATGTTTGCTTCCGTTCTTAGCTCCCCTACATCAGTGCCCACCCTGGATTAAGGCAGCCTAGGAAGTCAGCTTGGATCTACTTGTAACAAGAGAAGCTAGTTCTCGGCTGTTTTCCTAACCCACACTTCACAAGCATCAGACGGAGGCAGGAGCAGCGCCTGAAACAACAACTAAGACTGAAGTTTAAAGATGAAAAGTAGATGGCAGGAAGTAGGAAAAAGAAGCAAACAACAAACAAGTGCAAACCTAAAGTTAGTTTTTAAGCCACTTGATCACACTGGCCAGGGAGACAGCTCAGTGGGTACAAGCACTTGCTGCCAAGACCAAAGACCCAAGTTTGATCCCCGGGAGTCATATGGTAGAAGGAGAGAATCAACTGCTAAAACCTGTTCTCTGATCTTACCACAAAACACGATGGCACGTGTGACACTGATAAATGAACGCATATGATAAAAATAGCTGCACTTACAATCATTTTTAAATTGTATTCTATGACAAGATCATTTTCCACATAATCACATGGGTTATAATCCTGCAATTAAAAAATATATATGGATGCATGTGTGTATATATATATATTCATATATAAATATATATACATATATTCATTGGGGAGGTACATGCATGCCACAGCAATTCTCTCTTCCCACCATGTGGGTCTAAGGGATCAGCATCTTACCTACTGATGCATCTCACCAGCCCAATAACCCACTTTAGAGAAAGGACAGATCAGGGCACATAACCATTAAGGTAAACTTAACAAGAATAATACTACAGATCAAATGAACCTAACAACATATTTAGAATTTTAAACTCAACAGCAGAGTACACAGTGTTTTTAATTACAAATAGTACATTTTCTAGGATAGATTGTATGCTAAGCTATAAAACAAAATTGAGGGGGTAATGAGGAGGTGGGTGGATCTGCGAGTATTTGGGAGGAGGAACAGGTGATGAATATGATCAAAATAAATTGTATTTTTTTAAAAAATAAACTTTAAACTTCCAGAGTTTGGTACATAATGTTGTTACATAATATTGATATATTCAAAAGCTATCAACTTTTCACATTTTTATGAGTACAAACTAAGTATATTAGCACAAAAATAAATATTTTTAAGAATAATACAGAAACTGTATCATTCCTTATTGTTTAAAGAGTTTTTCAATTGCTTCAGTGCATATTGCCATCAATAAATCAACTAAGAAGTATTTTCCTGTCAATGTGGCAGGACCCACTGAAAATGGCAACACTATCTCTTTCTTGCTATACTGAATTTCAAAGCAGGGCAACACATACTGAAATCTTTACAGATAAAATGTGGACATGGATGGCTTTTATGGGAAATTATCAATCATGTAGATTGCTCAGAGTGATATACAGCAACTCTTTCTCCACTTTTGCAAGCCTTCAAAATACATAAGAAACCTACTGTTTAAATTCAAGGCATTCTGAGCTACAAAGTCCAGAAACAGGCTGGGACCGTATTTCAGTCAGTGAATGCACGCCACACAAGTATGGGCATCAAGCATGAACAACTGATTTCAGCTCTCAGCACCCATAAAAAAGCCCAAGTGTAGTACCCACAGTTGTAATCCCAGGATCAGGGAAGCAGAAGCAGGAGGATTACTGAGACTTGCTGACCAGCTACCCTGTCTAACCAATTAAGCAAGGCCAGGTCCCAGCAAAAGACCCTGTCTCAAAAACCAAAGTGGCAAGCTCCTGAGGAATGGCAGCTGAGCTGGCCCCAGGTGTCTACCTACACCAGAATACAAACAAAAGGGAACTACGAGCTACATTCATGAAATCCTTAGTATGACAGAAAGGAAATTTTCTTTATTTAAGGGCAGCTCCAGCACTGGACTGCAGATCTTTTTCACTGTCTGAATTTGTCTTAGTTTGCTTTCTATTGCTGTAATAAGACAGCTGACCAAAAGCAACCTGGAGTGGAAGGCGGATTTTAGCTTAGACCTTACAGACTGTCATGAAGGAAAGTCAGGATGGGACTCAGCCTGGATGTAGGAACTGAAGCAGAAGGCACAAGAAAGCTGCTTCCTGGCTTGCCTCTCCTGGTTGTCTCAGGTAGCTCTTTGGTCCTAACAAGGACCACACTGCCTTAGGGTGGCACCATAAACAGTGGGCGGGGCCCTCTCACATCAATCATCAATTAAGAAAACCCTCATAGACTTGCCAACAGGCCAATCTGATGGAGGAATTTTCTCAGTTTAGATTCCCTCTTCCCAGATTATTAAACAAACTGACAAAAAAATCTAACCAGCACAGTAGTAAGACTTAGCCAAAAATGCTTGTAAAAAAGTTACTCCACCCAGAAAAAAAAAATTCAAAAATAGTTACGTTGACTTAATTTTTATTAAACAAGTCATTTGCAGGATTTTAAATTTTTAAATTTTTATTTTATGTGCATGGGTGTTGGCCTGCAAGTATGTCTATGCACCATTTGCATGTCTGCTGTGTGAGGAAGCCAGAGGAGGTGTTGGATTCCCCAGGGCTGGTGATGAACCATCTGTGATTGCTGGGAACTGAACCTCATTCAGTTATTCTAAAAGAGCAACTGGTGCTCTTGAGCCTCTGAGCCATTTCTCCAGCCACAGCCATTTGTAATCTTTATGTCTACAATTTCAAAAATGGCAATTCCACAATATTGATATTGTACCATAGGAGAAGACTGTTATATCATTTAGAACATAACAGCAGGGGAGGGAAATGGGAGGCGGTGGCGGGGAGGAGGCAGAAATCTTTAATAAATAAATAAATAAATAAATAATAATAAAAAAGAACATAACAGCATACACTGTGTGTACAAATATGCATGTGTGGGGTAAGCACGAATGTGTGTGGATGCAGTAGGTTAAAATCAGTTATTTCTTCAGCCACTCTCTACCTTATTATTTATGTGTTGGGGAAGGGATAATAGGTGTGTGTGCATATGTGTGCAAACACGAAGGACAAAAGTTGACATGGGTATCTTCCTCACACTGTACACATGAATCTGGCTGGCCATCAGGCTCCTGGTATCTACCTGTCTCTGCCACAACCACCATCACCCCAGCAGCAGGGTTACAGATGAACTGACTGTTACATGTAGCTTTTATGTAGGTGGTGGGATCTAAACCACAGTCAAGCCCTTTACCCACTGAGACAGCTTCCCACCCAGCCCCACCACCTTTTGGCAGGGTAATGGGAGACAGGGCCTCTCACTGAATTAGGCCAACCTGAAAGGACAGGGGACCCCCAGGGAGGCTTCTGTCTCCTACCTCCCAGCACTGGGATTTCAGGAATGCACCCATGTGTCTGATGTTTACAAGGGGACTGGGGATCTGAACTCAGGTCCTCATGCTCACACTGAAAGCATTTTACCTACTGAGTCATCTCCCTCGCCCCAACAGCATCTATTTCTAGAGATTGAAGAATATTTACATGTAATTCCCAAAGGATTTCTGTGTCTCCTTTAAAACTGGATTGGGTTGTGGGGGTTGGGGAAGCAGGAAGACAACAAGAGAACACCTGAACTCTGTCACCTTATCACTAAAACACTCGTATAAATCACTCACAAAGGCACTAATAAAGTCTATCATCAAGTCAATCTTTCAGTGATTTTTTAAGGTCTAGGAAGCACAAAGGAAAAGCATTTTAAAAATCTGTATAAAACCTTGGGAACCCAGTCACCGAAATTATTTGTAAAATATTTATATGGCAACCCTGGTTACGATATAAAAACATCAGGTGTTTAATCAAAGACCTATGTTGGCAATGCTTGTGTCTACTCAAAATTCATATTGGAATCCTAACTTCCAAAGTGACAGCAATAGGTAAATACTTTGGGAAGTAATTAAGACTCACAGTCTTCATATATGGGACTGAAACCCTTGTAAAAGAAGTTAAAGGAAGACCCCTGTCCCTCCTCATGTGGGGGTATAGACAGTGTCATCTACAACATGAAAGCACACCATCACCAAACAGAATAAGCTAGTACTTTCTTCTTGAATTCCCAGCCAGAACTGTGAGAAAACAATCCCTGTTGTTCATACACTTCTTAGTTTAAGGTATTTTGTTATAGCAGCCCAACAGACTAACTTACAAAGGCAGCTCAAAGGATCTGGGAAAGAGGAGAAACAGGCCATTTGCTGCAGGCTTGCTATGCAGTTCTTTACAGAAACAATCATTTCCTGTTAGTAACAATTTTATAAGGTAGACGGTATCAAAATGAGGACAAGCAGAATACAAATAAAAGTGACTGCTGAACCTTGCCAAGACAGGGTAGGACAATCTTTCAGATTTTCTTGTTTCTGAAAATGGTCTGTTAGATGTTCTAGGCCTAAAGCTAAAGTTGGATGCCCCAATGTTACAGAGAAACATTGGGTGACTCTTCTGGTAGTCAATTGTCTCTGTCATCTACTACACATTTTGGAAGCTGCTTGATTGTACTTCCTGCTCCCTTCTCAGGCCTTTGATGGGATTGAAGATTAGATAATTGTAGTTACTTTCCTCTTATGATTTAGCCAAGCCATTTCTAATACAAGACTTAAACTCCTTAGGGTAGAATAATTATTGAAACATTTAGCATATGTTCCTTGCTTAATATTGTTTATGCTGGTTGTAATTCTAATTTTTATACTTGATATCTGTTCTTATTGTATATGGTTTTGTGTTGGATTTGGAACGCTCTTATTTAGACAAAAGGGGAGGTGATGGGGAACCTCCTTCAGTCAATGGTCTTTCTTTTTAAAGATTTATTTATTTATTGTATATACAGTATTCTGCCTACATGCATGCCTGCAGGTCAGAAGAGGGCACCAGATCTCATTACAGATGGTTGTAAGCCACCATGTGGTTGCTTGGAATTGAACTCAGAACCTTTAGATGAGTAGGCTGTGCTCTTAACCACTGAGTCATCTCTTCAGCCCCAGCCAATGGTCTTTGAGAGGCTAGACCAGGTGGGGCATGGCATTGGGTACCAAAAGTCCAGTGGGACCATCCTTTTGGCCTCTTCCCACTTGCCCCACCTGTATGTTGGATCCCATTCTTGTTTCCTTCTTGTGATTTGCGAGTTTCCTTTTAATAAAGAAAACCTTAGTGTACTCTATTCGGAGGTAGTGTTGGGATTATTTGATTCGCGTTCTGCATCATCATTAGCATGCTTAAATGCCAAAGACTCTTTTAATACCTGTCTAACATCAGGATCAGCTACTACTCTATGCACTGCTGATGTCAATCTTTGCAAAAATCTGTGTATGCTTCCTCTGCACTTTGTGTGATTTTTAGGAAGGCGATAGCTCTGTTCCCTGACTCCTTGAGCTTATCCCAGACCCTTAAAGCCACTAGATGACACTGCACAACAGTGGCACCATCCTACAGTACCTGCCTTTGTAAATTGGCAAACTGACCCTGTCCCAATAACTGGTCCTTTACTACATTTGCTCCTCTAGTCTGATTACACCGTCCCACGGCTGCTGCTGCTTCTCTCCACCAAGTGAGTCACTGTAACTGAGAACTAGCTTCTAGTGTAGCTGCCATGAGGTCTTTCCAATCTTGCAGAATAACTCCAAGTAGCCCAGTGATTTAAACCTGTCTTACATAGGGCAGATGCATCCCATATGCTACCATTGCTTCCTTAAACCTTTTCAGATCTGCCATGTCCATAGGTCTCCTATTAATCTGAACATGACCTTGGGGATATTGATTACTTGCAGGCATTTGCTGCAGTGACTGAGAATACCTGTGGGGGTGTCCTTAACACCTTAGGCAACCATGCCTCAATTCCATCATCAGGTAGCAATGTAGGACCATAATTAAGCATTTTCTTTTTTCTGTAGGGAAAATTCCTTTTCTTTCTTCCTTTTCTATTGGGAAATTTTTCCTTTCAGTTCTTTCGTCTTCCCATTTTTCTACTGGGAAGATTTTCTTTATTAAACTCTCCTTTTCCCCTTTTTTTCTACTGAGAAGTATCCTTTTTCTTCTCCTATTTTTTTGGCTTGGTAGCCCCTGTATTTTTAAATGTACAGTTAGTTTTTAGCCTTTCTTATTTCTAAGTCTGTTTCATCTGATGAAAGAAGAGGAGCATCATCTCCAGTTTCTTGTTTGTCCTCACTTACATTTTCCTTCCGAAACAGCACTCTATCTAACTGTGAAGAAACATCCTCCTCTGCTGATTGACAACTTCCAGCCAGACTCTGCTCCTTTTCCCTTCCCTGGTCTTCATCGGATCAAGCTTTGAGTGACTCCTCACTCTAAAACAACTCAAGAACATTTGAAATTAAATTACAAAAGATGAAATTTTGGATGATCTGGACTCTCCTTTCTGATGAGCTCTCCTCAAAGCTCTCAACACTTGCTTCCTTACTGCCAGTTTTCATTGAACACAAAGCGTTCATTGCCTGAAACCAGTGGCAGCGCCATTAACACCAGCTGTTTGTCCTTCACTTCCTCTCCATTTCCTTTAGCAGGCATTTTAATACCTGCATAAACCTTTGCTCCAGAGATAGGAAGTTACTTTGGACCCTGCCAATCCTGGAGTCCTCTTGCTCTGAGAATGCACTTCCTGCAGGCCTTAAGAGTATTCGGATTCTCTGTCCTTCAAGAGCAAATCTGTTCTTCTTCAAGCCCTGTGATATTGGTGCACCAAATGTAGATCGGGTGTCAGTGCACACTGGTACCCTGGGAAGAAGATGCAGAGGCACCTTCAGGATGATTTTAGCCTTTCCAGCTGAGACACTCTCTCTTACCCCAGGGACTTTTATTGTTAGCCAATCTACACCTTTAACAAGTTCATTATCATATCCCAAAACATCTCACCTAAGTTTCTCAAAGGGACAATGCCAAATGCAAATTCTCCATCAAGGAATACCACAGGTTGCAGGATTTTTCCCAGCCAAGTTTTGCATGGGTGTTGCACCTTTGGGAATCTCTCAGACACTCTTTACATATTGTAAAAAGAAGGCGCTGATGACAAAGGGCAGATGAAGGCTCAGTGCAGCCTTCCAGAACCAAGCCAGCTGCAGCTCTAGAAGGGTTTATCCCTACAAAATACTCTCAAGTTAAAAAGTTCAAAGACTTTAAGCCTAGTCTCCTGGGTTTAGTATTCGTATCAACTCCTGCCCTGGGGCTACCACACTAAAGGTGGCTCTGGCTGTCCAGGAACTGAAATTGTGGTGCAGGTCAAGGTTGTTAAGGAATATATGTTTAAAATCTATTTCTTTTAAGACATTTTCTTTAAGCTCCAAAACACCAGCCCGACCCATCTGAACAAAGCAGACACAAGCGGATCATTAACGGAATAAGTATCATTCAATTAACGGAATAAGTATCATTTACTTTTTATTATTCTTGACCCCTGTCCTCCTAAAACCGCCCCCCCCCGCTCCACCCCAAATTTCCCCTCTAATTTTTTTCTCTCTACTAATGCGACTTTTGTTTTCCAGCATCTTAACGATGACCCAGCTACTCAAGAGCCAGACAGATGCGATTTCCAGACAGACGCGATTTCTTCAATCAGCCACTCAACGCCAGCGGACAAGACATAATCAACAGGACATCATCAGGACAATCGGACGCTCCCCGGATCCCTCAGCGCCCAAAGCCAGCAGGAAGCAGTCATGAGAGACCAGGCTACGCCCCTATTCCCTACCCGTTAAGATCCTCAACCCCCCTCAATTTTTTTTTAATAAAACCAAAAGGGTGAAATGCTGTTCTTTTGGAGACAAGGCCACACATGCGCAGAGAATACAGCCTCTCAGTGGACCACAAATCCCAGCAGCACAATGGAAAGCCACACATGCACAGGACATTTTCTCCCAGACACCTAGAGCCCCTTAAAAACGGAGCGTCCCAACCCGGCCTCCCCTTTTTCCCTTCCATCTCTCCACTCCTGTCCCTTGTCTGTTACCCCCTCCCATTAAAGTTTACCCACGTGGGACCCCACGTGTCTCGTGTCTCCTTTCCAACCCTGCAGAAATAATAACAAAGGTGGTCTTGGAACCTACTGGCCCCAAGCAGACAGTGCTGAAACCATGGCCCAGAAAGTTCCAACAGGTCAGGCAACTGGACCCTCAGGGTCGCACAAGCTGGACTGGTGCTTGAAGGGGTGGGGTGAGGGAACATGGGACACATACCCCAGAGAGGATCCCTGTTTTCTCAAGAACAGGGGTTAGTGGCTTCATCCTACCTTCCTGCCTTCAGGGCTGTCACCTTCTGGGCCACAGATCAGTTTTCTGGTCCTTCTGTGCCATTTGTGTCTTCTCATAAGGAAAGAATTCCAGTCTTAGTCTCAAAGTCACCTGAAAAAGGAACAGAGACATCAGAATCTCTACACCTCAGGGTGCCACCTCAGAGTCACCCAGAAGAGAAGCTCTGCTTGTGTCACCCCCAGTGTCACAGCCATCACAGACAGCCCTTCTTCACACGTGCCCATGTCCAGAGACACGGGACCCTGCTGAAAAGACAAGCTCCTCGCCATGGTGTGTCAGAGCTCCACCTGCGGAGGACACAGCTCAGGAGAGGCTGCTTGGGAACAAAAGCGAGAGGAATGGAACCCTCCAGATCAAGAAGCATTGGCTCAGTCCAAACCCTACCACTCAGCAGGGTGAACTGAGGCAGGGAGAAAGAAGGGTGGATCATACACAAGGAAGCCATCATCCTTCTGCCAGGAGACCCACAGTCAAGGGGCCAGAACCCTAAAGGGATTACTTGAAAACTGCTCTAAAAGGGAGAAGGAATCAGAAGGCAGCAAGGAAAGCATGGAAACCCAGAAGAGAGGAGGGGCAACCCTGTAGGAGCATCCATAAGCCTGGGAGGGATGTGGTCTTCAAATCTAGTTAAGCAGGCAGCTTAACTCCTGGGCTCAGATTTCCAGCCAGCAGGCATCGGAAGGAAAGAGACTTGATCTTTCCGGGCCTCAAGACAGGGTAAAGGCATAAAGAGGGGATTGGCTGAGCACCTGAGTGACCCTGAGCTACCCACACCGTAGAATCCTAACACTGGCATTTCAACTCAGCCCAGATGAAAATGTGGGATCATAGGATAACCAACCCCAATTTCGATGGCAATTCTTTACCTGCAAACAGGAGGGTGTCAGAGTTCTGGCAAAGATCATCCATAAATGGCAGAGCCAGCAGCAAGCGCAGCAAAGTCCACAGACAGCACTGCTCATCCTACTGCAGGAAAGGAAAAGCACACACACCTCCACGTGTCTCACCCCCTTCCCTGCTCCCTCAGCCTCTGAAGCACAGGGTGCGGCATGGCTGCTCCTGGTCACACTGCATCCCACAGGGATGCTTTGACTTCACTCCATTCTGCTTCTCCCTCTGCAGGGTCATTAGATCCCAATGTCCCCTAAGTGCTACACTTGTCAGACGCCGGCTCCCTCATTCCTGCCTGTGCTAGGTGAAGCCACACTGGCTCCCACAAGATCAACTACAGTTTTCCTCTGGTTCATAAACTTTCAATAGAGTTTTTAAAATACCAACACACAACAATTTAGAGCATCAATTATGAGGCTGGAGATGAATCAGCAGTTTAGACCTGAGGTCTCAGCAGCCATTCCAGGTATTTCATGACCACCTATAATCTCAGCTCCAGGGATCCAACACACAGTCTGACCTCCCCAGGCATTGTAGACATGTGGTATGAACTCACACAGATGCACACTGTCGGAGCCCGTGTGGGTCCAACACAGATTCCCTAACCCGGCTGGAACGGAGTCGTGAGGAATAAAACTGACCCAGCTTACAAGGTCATCATGGAAAAAGCCAGATCACTCTTTATTCCCCAAACATCTTATATATCCCCCTGAATTGAGTGGGGGAAAACACATTAGGCTGTCTCCTAGGCAACCAGGTGCCTGGCCTCAAGTCATCTAGCAGTCAGGTAGGCCATGAATTAGCATCTCTATAAGACATCCTCTTAGTTACAAAAGGAGGAAGCATTGAACCTGTAAACTCTTAAGTCATCAGCATTAGCCAACATCTCTTCTCAGGTAATCCACATTCTAACAAAAGAAACTAGGAGCAGCACATCCTGGCTATTGTTAAACAGAGACAGTTTGTCTGCAGAGTTACGTGATCAGCTCAGACAGGGCTAATGGCTCTTGTGCCAAATGGAAAATATGGGCCTACACACACACAAGCACACACACATGCGCACACACACACGTACACACACCACACAGAGAACAATTGAAATATCAAAAATGCACTCAAGTATTTCTCGCATTATTTTGTATGCACACCCTTTTGCTTCCCTCTGATGAGGCCTCAGGGGTTTTGGTCAATCTCCCTGAAGTTGCTACCCTTGAGCTCTGGCTTTGTTCACAGATGTTAAATTCAGGGAGCTTCTGCATTTCCCGATGGCTGGTATTATAAACTGCTGCCCACTTTATTTACATGGAACTTAGGACTGAACACCAATCCTCACAACACACTACTAGCTGATTATCTTGTGGGTGAAATCAAAAAGGACATCCAGAGTTTTGGTGATTCCTGTTCTTACACAGAGACTGATGTGTAGTGGCATTTCATTTGTATTTTAAAAATAAAGCTTGCACAAGGATCAGAAAAGTAAAACATCCACACTGGCCAGTCTTACAGACCAAGCAGCAATGACACACACCTTTAATCCCAATAGCTACAATGACATACACCTTCTTCCCAGTAGCTACAATGACACACACCTTTAATCTGAGCAGCCACAATAACATACACCTTTAATCTCAGCAGCCACAATGACACACATCTTTAATCCCAGTAGCCACACTAGTTGCCATAGAAATCATGTGGTAGTCGTGCACGCCCTTAAACTAAGAACTAGAGAGGATTATAAGATGGGAGGGGACAGCTCTCAGTATCATTCTGAGATTCCTGGAGGCAGATTGCCATTTTGGACTGAGGTGGAGGTAACTTTCAGGTTGAACCTCAGTTTCTGTCTCTGAGATTTTAGGAATCATGCTTCACTGCTGCTTTTGCATCCCGTGTCTACGCCATAAGACATACAAAATGATTTTTAAGGCTTCACAGATTTTTATGATTCAGTGATACATGCTCACTATTTTTCTCCAGTGTCAAAATATATTCTCTATATAAGTGACTCTCCACAAAAGACAACATAATAAATAACTAAAATTATTATAAATGTGAGAACAGAGAGGACCAGGAGACATAAAGCAAACTTGACTTGGTTTGACTATTTAAATAATAACAAGCTACTTTAAAATTTTGGGTAGGATCCATGGCAGCCACCAACACAAATAAGGCAAAAGGAAATGACCTTAAAAATAACTTTATGAAGATGATAGAGAGCCTTAAAAAAAGAAATGAAAATTCCTTTACAGAAATGGAAGAAAAGACAAACAAGAAAATTGCAGGAAATCAATAAATACCTTAAAGAAGGTCAAGAAAACTAAGAAATAAACAAACAGGTGAAGTAAACAGTTCAAGACTTGAAAATTGAAATAGAGACAATAAAGAAAACACAAACCGAAGGAATTCTGGAAATGGAAAATCTGGGTAAATGAACAGAAACTACAGATGCAAGCATAACCAACAGAATACAAGAGATGGAAGAGAGAATCTTAAGACTTGAAGATACAATAAAGGAAATAGGTTCATTGGTCAAAGAAAATGATAATTCAAAAATTCTTAACACAAAATCTGCAGAAAATCTGGGATACAGATCAAACCTAATTATAAGAATTCCAGCCCAAAGGCACAGAAAATATATTCAACAAAATCATAGAAGAAAACTTTCCCAGTCTAAAGAAGGATATACCTACGAAAGTACAAGAAGCATACCGAACACCAAATAGACTGGACGGAAAAAGTCCTGTAGTGATATTTTGTTTGTATTTTTAAAAAAAGCCACTAGAGGCCAGGCAGTGGAGGCACACAACTCAAGATACAGACAGATCTCTGTTAGTTCAAGACCACCCTGGGCTACATGAAATTGATCCAGCTTAAAGGAGAGCTCACAAAAATGTTGGGATAACACAGTTGTAATCCTAGCACTAGGGAGGTGAACATAGGAGTGATATGGCTGGGCAGAAAGAGTAATATAAGGAGTGAGGAGACAGGAACTCAATGCTGTCTGAAGAGCAATCCAGTCTGAGGATGCAGTCTGAGGACAGGATTGTCCCTTTGGTTTGAGCACTGGTAGAGGTAAGAAATCCCTAGAGTGGTGCGGGAAAATTGTCTGTATTCTGTCAATCATGTTATAAATAAATGCTGACAGGCCTGGTAGGAAATATAGATGGAAAAACCAGACAGGAAATAGAAATGATGTAATGAGAACAGGAGAATTCTGGGAAGGAGGAAGTTGATTCCTCCCACTCCTGCCCAGACCACAGAAGCAGCAGGATGTGATCTGCCCCACTGAAAAAAGGTATTGAGCCACATGGCTAACATAGATCAGAAAAATGGGTTAATCAAGATGTGAGAGTTAGCCAGGGAGAGGCTAGAGCTAATGGGCCAATCAGTTTATAATTTATGGAGACCTATGTGTGATTTTTCTTTGGGGCTATGTGGTTGTGAGGTACTGGGCAGGACAGAAAACCCCAACAAACAAGCAGGCCTGGCCCTTCATGTTACACTAGAGGTTGGCCCCTCTGCTTCTATGGTCCTTCAGCTTTCCCCCCTGATAACTGACTCCAAGTTTTTATTATTAAGACCAATTAGAATTTGTGCTATAAAGATCCCTCACTTATAATAATTGAAACACTAAACATACAAAATAAAGAAAGAATATTAAGAGCTGTAAATGAAAATGGCCAAGCAACATAAAAAGGCAGAATTATACCTGATTTCTCAATGGAAACTCTAAAAGCCAGAAGGTCCTGGACAGATGTGCTGCAGACACTAAGAGACCCGGATGCCAGCCCAGACTACTATACCCAGAAAAGTTTTCAATCACAATAGATGGAGAAAGCAAGATATTCCATGACAAACCCATATTTCAATAATACATATTCACAAATCCAACCTTATAGAAAGTACTAGAAAGAAAACTCCAACACAAGGAAGTTAGCTGCAATGACAAAAACACAGGCAACTGAAAACCCCAGCAAACCCCAAAGAAGGGAAACACACCAACACTACTACCAAAAACAAAAACCAAAAATAACAGGAATTAACTATCACTGGGCATTAATATCTCTTAATGTCAATGGACTCAATTTGCCTCTAAAAAGACACAGGCTAACAGAATGGGTATGAAAATAGGACCCATTTTTTTCCCTGCATATAAGAAACACACCTCAGTCTCAAAGACAGACATTACCTCAGATTAAAGGTTTGTGAAAAAGCCGGGCGGTGGTGGCGCACGCCTTTAATCCCAGCACTTGGGAGGCAGAGGCAGGTGGATCTCTGTGAGTTCGAGACCAGCCTGGTCTACAGAGCTAGTTCCAGGACAGGCTCCAAAACCACAGAGAAACCCTGTCTCGAAAAACCAAAAAAAAAAAAAAAAAAAAGGTTTGTGAAAAGATTTTCCAATCAAATGGACCTAAGAAACAAGCCTGTATAGCTATCCTAATATCTAACAAAATAGACTTCAAACTAAAATCAATCAAAAGGAATGGAGAAGGACATTTCATACTCATCACTAGAAAAATACATCAAGATGAAGTCTCAATTCTGAATATCTATGCCCCAAATACAAAGGCACCCACATTTGTAAAAGAAACATTACTAAAGCTTACATCACATATCAAACCCAACACACTAATAGTAGGAGACTTCAATACCCCACTCTCCCCAATGGACAGGTCAACCAGACAGACACTTAACATAGAAATAAGGGAACTAACAGATGTTATGACTCAAAATGACTTAACAGACATCTATAGAACATTTCACCGAAACCCAAAAAAATATACCTTCTTCTCAGTACCTCATGGAACCTTCTCTAAAACTGACCACATACTTGGTAACAAAGTAAACTTCCACAGATACAAAAAAAAAAATTGGAATAACCCCCTGTATCTTATCAGATCACCATTGCTTAAAGGTAGAACTCAACAACAACACTAATTGTAGAAAGTCTACTATCACGCAAATTGAAAGATGCTCAAATGAATCACCACTGGGTCAAGGAAGAAATAAAGAAAGAAATTAAAACCTTCCTGGAATTCAAAGAAAATGAGTGCGCATTACTGAGGTTTATTTTGGGGTTAAGCCCATTAAATGCCTCAGGGTCCAGAAAGATTCAGGATGGCAGGCGAAAATCTGGCTAATTGGATCCCAGGGTAAAACGAAATAAATCAACTCACATGCATTGCTGCTACATGTTCTTTATTCCTGGGAATGTAGAAGGAGCAAGAAGAAGCATAAGAGGTGATCTCCACAAAGCGTTCAGTTTATATAGGCATACTGACATAGCAATCCCATAGACAGGAACAACAGTCTCAAGCATGCATTTTCACAGCCACAAGGATCTGGCAAGGAGGTGCCTTACATCTCAGAGGGGGCGTGGCTGTGAAACTCCCAGGTGGCTGGGAACACAGCTTTGGTAGCTACA
This sequence comes from Chionomys nivalis, assembly GCF_950005125.1. Lineage (NCBI taxonomy): Eukaryota > Metazoa > Chordata > Mammalia > Rodentia > Cricetidae > Chionomys > Chionomys nivalis. The sequence goes on from NC_080089.1 coordinate 54,855,340, forward strand.
GTGATCTGCACACTTGATTTACTTTAGCGTCTAGCTGGGTGAGTTAAAAGGAATCTCTTCTGGGGGCCTTGCTTTTGACTCCAGCAGGGTGCCCAAGTGAGAATTTTTCTCTCTGAAATTAGTTTTAGTGACTCAGGCCTTTTCCCTGTATAAACAGCTAATTTTCTGGGCTATGATCCTATGTTAGTTGAAATCAAGGTGAAGGGTAAATACAGAATATTAATAACCTGTTAAGTCAGAGCAGAAGACCAGTAGATTGTACTTTCCTGAGTCTGCTGTTAGAGCAGACATATCGCCTCCTGTATGAGGCTCCTTTCTTTTCAGTGAGTACTGTCAATAAAGAAAGTTTGTGGGGGAGCAGATTTTGGCTGTGAGAACAAAAGTTTGACTGAGTGAATGCCTTTCATACCATGACTTCCTGGTATGGGGGGAGGTATTGGGTTGTCCTTATGGGAAAAGTCCGGTTTACCCACTGCTGGGACACTATAGAAGGGGGAAATATCATGATTTCACGAGATTTCTACAGAATGACAGTGACTCATCTAAAGAACAGGTGTTCCCGTAGCTCTGCAATACATTAGTCCAATAGATCAGCTATACATCTACTGTGTAATATTCGTGGGCTCACCACACAACATACCAAAACCTATGGGACATTATGAAAGTCGTGCTAAGAGGAAAGCTTACAGAAATCTCACATAATGACTTTAATAGCACACCCAAAAGCTCTAGAAAAAAAAGAAGCAGACTTACCCAGGAAGAGCAGAAGACAGGAAATAATCAAACTGAGGACTGAAATCAATAAAATAGAAAGAAAACAATGCAAAGAATCAATGAAACAAGCAGATGATTCTCTAAGAAAATCAACAAGATGAATAAACCTTTATCCAAATTAACCAAAAATCAGAGAGAGAATATCCAAATTAAGAAAATCAGAAATGAAAAAAAGGGACATAACAAAAAACACCGAGGAAATGCAAAGAATCAATAGTGTTATCATTTATAATCAGGTGGTGGAGGACCAGTCCCACTGGGGGCAGTGGTGGGTCACCCGTGGCCTTGGTGGGTACCCTTGGCAGGTGGGAGGCTGTGGCGGGTAAGAGACAGACAGATACATTATGCAGAGAGAGAGAGAGAGTTTGGGTTATGGAGGGAAAAGGGAAGGGGGAAGGGGAGGAATGGAAAAGGTGAGAAGGGGGTAAGAAGAGAGAGGGGCAGTAGTTACCTCTTCAGAAGAGGGACAGAGGGAGAGCAGGCTGGAGAGGAGGTGGGGGATTCGCTTTCCCTGGCAGAAGATGGGGAGGTTAGGAGTGGGCAGAGCTTGTCTCTTAAAGGGACAGGGTACCCAGGTAACAAACCAGGTCAGCAGATTATAACAAATAGGTAACATTTTGAATGTTTGTACTCCACAAAACTTATAATTATTCTAAAAGAGGCCAGGCGGTGGTGGCGCGTGCCTTTAATCCCAGCACTCGGGAAGCAGAGGCAGGTGGATCTCTGTGAGTTCGAGGCCAGCCTGGTCTACAAGAGCTAGTTCCAGGACAGGAACCAAAAAGCTACGGAGAAACCCTGTCTCAAAAATCAGAAAATAGGGGGCTGGAGAGATGGCTCAGAGGTTAAGAGCATTGCCTGCTCTTCCAAAGGTCCTGAGTTCAATTCCCGGCAACCACATGGTGGCTCACAACCATCTATAATGAGGTCTGGTGCCCTCTTCTGGCCTGCAGACATACACACAGACAGACTATTGTATACATAATAAATAGATAAAGGTTTAAAAAAATAAAAAAATAAAAAAATCTAAAAGAAATAGACAAATTTCTGGGTAGGTACCACATACCAAAATTAAATCTATACAAGATAAACATTTTAAATAGACTTATAACTGTTAAGGAAGTAGAAACAGTCATCAAAAGTCTCCCAACCAAAGAAAGTCCACGACCAGATGGTTTCAGTACAGAATTCTACCAGAACTTCAAAGAAGAGCTTGTTGGAAGAGGCTGCTCATTCATTCCTGGCTACTCAGACTTGAAATAACTACACAGAAACTGTATTAATTAAATCACTGCTTGGCCAATCACTTAAGTATATTGTTAGCTCTTATTATCTTACATTAACCCATTTCTATTAATCTGTGTATCACCACGTGGCTGTGGCTTACTGGGCAAAGTTCTGGCATCTGTCTCCTCTGGCAGCTACATGGTTTCCCACTGACTCTGCCTTCTTTTTCTGAGCACTCAGTTTAGGTTTTCTGCCTAGCTCTACTCTGTCCTATCGCAGGTCAAAACAGATTCTTTATTCATTAACCAATAAAAGCAACACCTATACAGAAGGACCTCCTATATCATCTCCTTTGATATTATGTTGCATGATCTGAACATACGGAACCCACAGAGAAATGACTGCTTAACTTGCCTAAGGTGAGACGGTCCTTCAGGCTTCATAAAAGAGTCTGCCAGACATTCTACAAGATACAGAAGAAAATGACTGACAAACTGCCAATATAGGTGGAACTGTCTTTGAAATTTCTTGCTTCATGGAAAAGTCTGACAGATACTATGGGCCTGTAGGCTGAAGACAAGTGCCCCAATGTTACAGAATAACTTTGGGTGACTATCCAGACAGTGAGATGTCTCTGTCATCTACTGCACAGTTTGGAAGCTGCTTGATTGCACTTCCTGCCTACTCAAGTAATATTATCTCTCTTCTCAGGCCTTTGATGGGGTTAAAGATTAGATACTCGTAATTACTTTCCTCTTATTATTTAGCCACGCCATTTCTAATACAAGACTTAGACTCCTTAGGATAAAATGATTATTGAGACATTTAGCATATGTTCCTTGCTTAATATTGTTTATGATGGTTGTAATTCTAATTTTTATACTTGATATCTGTTCATATAGTTTTGTATCAGGTTTAAAACTCTCTTATTTAGACAAAAAGAGGAGGTGATTAGACCTTCAGCTAATGGCCTTTGAGAGGCTAGACCAGGTTGGACTGTGGCTTTGGCTACCAAAATGCCACAGTCCTGGCCACTCATCCCTCTTCTTCCCACATGCCACAACTGGATGTTGGACCCCATTCCTATTTCCTCGTTGTGATCCGTGAGTTCCTTTTTAATAAGGAAAAACCTTACTATACCCTATTCTGAGCTAGTGCAGGATTCTTTTATTTGTGCTCTCCCACCCATCTGACACATTCTGCTTCAAAAGCTAATACTAATGCTTTTCAAATTGTTCCACATAATAGAAACAGAAGGAACACTGTCAAATTCTTTTTACACAGCTATAGTCATCCTGATATCCAAACCAACTTTAAAAAAACAACAACAACAAAAACACAACTAAAAAAGAGAATTAGAGACCAGTTTCCCTCATGAACATTGAAACAAAAAATACTAAATAAAATACAAGCAAAACAAATCCAAGAACATATCAAAAAATCATCTACCATTATCAAGTTGACTTTATGCTAGACATGCAGGAACACTTCAACACACAAAAATCTATCACTGTAATCCACAATACAAATAAGCCAAAAGAAAAGAAAACCACATGATCACATTAGATACTGAAAAAGTAACCAAAAAATTCAAAACCACTTCATGATAAAGGTCTTAGAGAAATCAGGGATATAAGGAACATATCTAAACATAATGAAGGCAATATACAGCAAGCCAACAGCCAATGTCAAAGTAAATGGAGAGAACCTCAAAGCAATTCCCCTAAAATCATGAGCAAGACACTCTCTCCATATATAATCAATATAGTACTCGAAGTTCTAGCTAGAGCAACAAGACAACAAAAGGAGATCAAGGGGATACAAATTGAAAAGGAAGAAGTCAAACTTTCATTATTTGCAGATGATATAATAGCATACATAAGTGACCCCAAAAATTCTTTCAGGGAACTACTACAGCTGATACACACCCTCATTGATGTGGCAGGATATAAGATTAACTCAAAAAAATCAATAGCCCTCTTATATACAAATGATAAAAGGGCTGACAAAGAAATCAGAGAAACATCACCCTTTACAATAGCCATAAATAACATAAAAAAATCTTGGGGTAACTCTAACCAAAGAAGTGAAAGACCGGAGTACAGATAGTTATAGATTAAAAAATTAAAAAAAATAAGCCACATAAAAATGGAAAATTCACAGAGAGTCTGGATTCTTTATATTATTGTGTTTTCTTTAAAATTTTTGACTGTAAAGGAGCTAAGTGCAGAGAGACATTTCATTATATGGGCTGCCAAGCTAAACCAAAATGGATACAAGGGTATTATGATTTCATAATATGGGTCTAAGGATATGATGCTTTGGAGAGGGTCTTCTTTTGTTTTCACAGAGGATGAGACTCTGTGGATTGCGTCTATACCAATGTGGTATGATAGACCACGCCCTCCTGAAAGGTTGCTGTGAACACCTTCAAAAAATTACTTCACTCAACTGCCAACTGAGATGACCCTGGCACACAGGTTATACCATAAAAGACCTAATTAACGACGCCCCCATTCAACAGAAAGCAGTTTGGAGAGAAAAACTGCCCCCATGTTCCCAAATATTGTTTATAAATGTTCTTTTACATTTAAAGGGGGATATGATATAGATATGAATAATTTACATTGTTGTGGATTTGAAGGTCAATTTTGTTATATGTATATGCATATTTCTAATCTTGATTAAGGTATTGTGATTGTATAGTTCATTTAAAAATGTAATGTATATAGGTTGTTAATGGATAATCATCAATAATTGTCAAGCTTTTAGTCATGTTAGTTAGATTTTCTAGATGTGCATAGATATATTTCAGTTGGTTAGGCATTCTTCATGTCTTTCAAAGACTACAGAATATGGCATTTTAAATGTTTTAATAACTTAGGGTTTTTCATGACAATGAGACACATCTGCTCCTGGCAGCACCAGCTACTTCAAGAAGAAGATGGGCATCGAAGAGGCTCCTTATGGAGTTTGATAGCTATTTGGGTAAGAAACTGATCTTGCCTGGACTGATGCATAAGCTGGACACAGAGAACCTGCAGAGAGAGGACTGCTGAACTTGCCTGAAGGTGAGATGGTCTTTTGGGGTTCCTGACTCATTGAAAGAGTCTGCGAGACATTCTACAGGACACAGCAAATAGTGACTGAACTGTCTTTAAAATTTCCTGCTTCATGGAAGAGTCTGCTGGATACTATGGGCCTGTAGGCTGAAGATGGATGCCCCAACGGTACAAAAGAACTTTGGGTGACTATCCAGGCAATGAGATATCTCTGTCATTTCTAGAGTTTTGGATCTCTTGTTTGCTTAGGTAATATTATATCCTTCTGGAGTCTTTGATGGAGTTGAAAAATGGTTAGTTATAGTTATAGTTTTCCTTAGTTATGATAAAAGATAAAATAGATATAAATATTGTAACTGTAATTCTTGCTTGATAACTGTTTTGCTATATGTAATCTTACTATGTTAAAATGAAAACCTTTCTTTTTTGTTTAAACAGAAAAAGGGGAAATGATGGAGGTGGGTCTTGTATTAATCTGTTGCTTTCATTGGTTAATAAAGAAACTGCCTAGGCCCATTTGATAGGCCAATGCTTAGGTGGGTGGAGTAAACAGAACAGAATGCTGGGAGAAAGAAGCCGAGTCAGGGAGTCGCCATGATTTTCCCACTCCAGACAGACGCAGGTTAAGATCTTTCCTGGTAAGCTAGCTCATGGTACTACACAGAATATTAGAAATGGGTTAGATCAATATGTAAGAGCTAGCCAATAAGAGGCTGGAGCTAATGGGCTAGGCAATGTTCAAAAAAATACAGTTTCCGTGTAATTATTTTGGGGCATAAGCCATGCGGGCGGACGCAGCCCCGCCGTTCATATTACAACATATACCCAAAGATTGCACATTCATACCACAAGGACATGTGCTCACCTATGCTCATAGCAGCATTGTTTGTAATCGCCAGAACCTAGAAACAACCTAGATGCCCCTTGACTGAAGAATGGATAAAGAAAATGTCATACATTTACACAATGGAGTATTACTTAGCAGTAAAAAAAAAATAATGACATCTTGCAATTTTCAGGCAAATGGATAGAACTAGATAAAACCATCCCGAGGGAACACACACACAGAAAGACAAATATGGTATGTCCTCACCCATAAGGGATATTAGAGGTAAATCAAAGGATAATCAGGCTGCAATGCACAGCCACAGAGAAGCTAGGTAAAAAGGAGGAACCTAAGAGGGGCATGCTGGGAGGGCCCCAGAAAGGGGAACTAGTTAAGATCTCCTGAGTAAACTGGGAGGAGAGGTAGAAAGAAGGAGTGGGGAATGGGAACATGAGGAATTGAGATTACCAAATTGGGAGGGTGAAAGAGAGGGAGAACCAGGAAAGACTTGTCCTGACACAGGCAGCCATTATGGGCTGGGTGAGAAAACTAGTCCTAGGGAAACTCTTAGGAATCCTCGAGAATGACCCCAGCTAAGACACCTAGTGAAAGTGGGGAAGATGTCTGAACAGGCTTCCCCCATAATCAGATTAGTGACCACCCTAACTCCTATCATAGAACCTGTTATGCCCAAATCTGCGAAGTCCCCCAAAAAGCCAACAAGGAAGTGAGTCCCATATGTACAAGCAAAGAGCCTTTATTTTATGCAAGTTTGCAAACTCTGTCTCCCTGCATGTCCAACATATTGGAACAAACGGAGAGCCCCAAGTTAAGTTAGAGTTGGGTTTTTATAGTAGTAAAGGTGGGGGTGAGGGGTTTCTGAGGTTTAGGGCCCCTGATTGATTGACATTTGTCTAGGGGTGTCCTGGTGAGTGTGTGCTGGCAGGTGGTCCTATCTACAGTGGCTGGAATGCTAGGCATTTTCTTTGGGTGGTCTGTTTTTGGGTGGTGCTCAGGTAATCTCAACTAGGCACTCTGAATGTGTGTGTGTTGAATGACTGAATGTTATGTGACTTGATCTGTTTTGGGGTGGGCGGTCCCTGGCAGTGGCACCAGGACTTATCCTGGATGCATGAACTGGCTTTTTAGAACCCATTACCTATGATGGGATACATTGCCAAGCCTGATTCAGGGGGGACGGACTTGGTCCTGCCTCAGCTCGGAATCCCAGACTTTGGTGACTCCCCAGATGAGGCCTTATCCACTCTGAGGAGTGGATGGGTGGTGGGCTGGGGTGGGGTGGGGAGGTGTGAGTAGGAAGGAAAGGGAGAACTGGGATTGGAATGTAAAATGAAAAAGATAAATAAACTTGGGCAGATAACACAAGCATTTCTTTCTAACTAGAATACACTATCTTCCTTTGTTGAAGATGACAAGGAACAAAGTATTAAATGAGAAACTGAGTCCTTGTGTTGATACTTAGACAACGCAGTATGTAATACGAAATGGCCACTCTATATGAGCAAAGTGCAGCACGTTGTTCAGTGATGCAGGCACAGCATTGCTTCTGCACATCTCTCAGCCTATTGACCTGACTTCCCACCCTTTCCCACCTCTAAAGGAGGTGTAACCTCGCCACTCCTGGGTCCTTTCCCATTTAATCTGATGCATTACTTAACACTAGTGCATTCTGGATTGATCATGCTTATTGTGCTGGCCACATCATCCTCTGAGTCAGCGAATTCACTTTCATCAAAACTTTTAGATGACGCTTACACTGCCTTTACATATCACTAAAGGATCTTCTATTCCTAAGTGGCTTTAGGGCAGAGTGAGGAGTGATCTGGTGCTCATGGGGTGTGGTTTCACAAATGGTGAGCCTCAATTCTCTGCAGTGGCATTGGTTCTTTCTATGAGCTTTTCACATCACCGTGGTGATGCCATCAGGATTCCTGTAGCAACCTGCCCTGGGCTATGTTACCTCAAACTCTACACATCCATATTGGCTTTGGAAATCCAGAAATGTGCAGACTCCAGCCCCTCTTATCTGGCTAATGACAACAGTTTAGAGCCTCCAAATCTGGATCCACACATCCGAGCCCACATTGGCCCTTTCACAGAACAGCACTCGGTGCTTTCATTGACTCTTCACTGTGTCTCTTCCACTCCACATGGGGAATGCAGATCTTAATGAAGATGGACACACATCTGAGCTCTTCCCGAGTGACTGACACACAAAGATGGGAGGCAAATGCTGAGGGTGATAGTAATTGACAGAACGTTCTGCCACAGACCTCACATGGTCTCACAGAAAGCCTACCTAAGTCTCTAAAGTGATTGTTTTTGGCTACACCCTGCTTATCATAACAGCAATGTCCTCTCATACAGAGCTGAGTCGGACCAAGTCAAGAGTTTTAAAACAATTTCTATGTTTGCCTTAGTGCATACTCAGCGTCCACGTCCTAAGGAAGGTCAAGAATCTTCTCCACAATGTTCCAGTTGTATAACCACGGTAAATAGTGCCTCTCTGAATGACAAGAGCTCAGAACTCTGGGAAGATTAACACTGTATATGAAAATGTCTCCTACTGTTAGGCCTGGAAAACACACCAATCTTACATTATTAATGCCTCACAAATATGAGGGTTCCCCCTTTAGCCACTGGTCAGTTTGTAGGAGCAGAAGAAGCCGCGCGAGTGAAGTCCTGAGTGAGTGAGTATTATTGACAGGCTCAGCCACAGAAAGACCAAGGCCTTGGCCCAGAAGAAATTGGCAAATCCTTTCTCCCACGATGGCAGGGCTGGAAGTTGGCGAAGCCTTCCTCTGGTCCAAGTGTGAGTGTTTACTGATGACTGGTCAGTGTGTACAAAAACTAGCAGCTGCATCTTCCTCCTCCAGGTGTTTACAGTGTGAGGCTGCTTGCCTATGGAGACCTCCTGCCAGACAGCAGCAGGCCATTCCCCCATGCTGTACCTAATACACTGAAATTTTGGGTTGCTAGAGTTAGTAGGTACCCTACATAAGAGCTTACACCTCAACCCTACACCTGACTCTATTTTTCTTTACATATGGCTGTGTGTCTGTCCTTTCTTCACTTCCTCACACCACTAGTTAGTGTGTGTTGCTGTATCAATTCATGGCAACGTCGTTATGTTAGCAAAGCTAGTATGTCATCACCTGAAAAATCCAGCCTATCAAAATAACATAAACAGAGATGGGGACAATGGCTGTTTTTCCTTTATGGTGAAATCCTGAGCTTTCTGCACTCCTGTGATTTTTGCATTTGAAGTCTCGACACAATTTGTGTGATTCACATTCTTTCTGTGTGACGTCCCCCCGTACAATAGTTGCCCATCATCATCTATGTCTTCAAACAGAGTTATCACAAAAGAAATAATTAAACCAGTGTCTAACGGAGGCAGCAGAAGGACAGGAACACTGGCAGGCAAATGGGCTTTGGCTTGGGTACAAGCTGGTAACCAGATAAAACTCTTGGGCACATGACACAGCTGGAAGATGGATAAAAGTGAGGCCAAAAATGAAAAGCTGAGACCTGAGATTTCCACTACGAGGCTACATTCTGTGCCATGACAGCCAGCCTATACAGGGCCCTAAGATTTGTGCCCTGCTGAGGATGTTAAATGTCCCCTGTGTCCTCATGTGTTTGAACACTTGGTCACAGGTTGTTCACACCATTTGAGGAGGTTTCGAACTTTTAAGAGGTAGAGTCTATCTGGAGGATGTCAATCACTGGGGACAGATCTTTAGGCATGGGAACCTGGTCTCAATGCTTTTTAATTATTATAGATGTCAGGTGACTACCCTGTCCCTGCACCTGCCAAGATACCTTCCCTGATAGCCATCATGCCTCCCATGTAGGGATCACAGAGATTCATTACCACCATGAAAGATGCCTACCACATCTCCCTTTAACTTTTCCATTTGGCCCGTGCTGAAGACAAATGGATCATGGAAAATGACAGTAGACAATTGAAAACTTAAACGGTGGCTCTGTTTGCAGCCGCTGGGCCAGATGTGGCATTCTTACAGAAGCAGCAGTATACACACCTTTACAGTTTTACCTCAAGAGTGTGTTAACTCTCCAGCCTGTGTCATAACTTTGTTGGAAATGATCTCGATCACATGTCTCTTCCACAGAATATCACACTGGTCCACTATATTGATGATATTATTCTGACTGGACCAAGTGAGCAGGAGGTAGCAACCACTTTGGACTTGTTGATAGCACATAAGAGTTTCAGAAAAAAAAAAAGAGTTTCAGAAGATGAGAAATTAGTGTGGCATTCCACAATTAGTTGCAGAAGATTGTGTATGAAGTGTAAGAGATCCTTTAGTGTGTCTCTCGGTGTTACCATGCCCTGTGATTAAAGTCAACGGAAAACTTCAGTATTAGCCCAATCCAGAGAGGATGACAAAGGGCCAAAGCATTTAGGAATGAAGGTTTGGGTCACCCCTCCAGGAAAAGAGCCAACACCTGGTGAGGTGCCTGCTGAAGGTGGAAGAAATACAGAATGAATAGGAGTAGAGGAATGTAGTTATAAATACCAGCTAAGGCCATGTGACCAGCTGAAGAAGCATGGATTGTAATTGACTTGAGTGTTTCTTTTGAGTCTAGCTTGTGTCGAGTTGACATAAAACTAGCCAGAAGACTACTGTCAGCCTATAGACAGCTTTCAGTGAGGCAGATGCTGAGTTTGCCAACAGCATCAGGATCCTGATAGGGTACCACTCCTCCTGATACTGAGAACACATTGATTATGTTAGGCCTCTTCTATAAATGACAGGGCAGAGATTTGTCCTTGCTGGAATAGATTCTTTCTTTTCTTTTCTTACCTAAAATAACTCTGCAGCATCACCAGCTGTGGAACTATAGGAAATCATGATCCTCTGTGTTGTTATCATTTCATCCAATGCAAGGTCTCTTTCCACCAAGAATTGCATTTGAAAGCAAGAGAAGCAAATTCACAATCTTGGAACTGGCTAGTCCTGTCACATATCATATTACCTGAGAACCTAGTAGATTTCCTGATTACCTAGTAGATTGGTGAAATGATTGATGGGAGCTGTAAATAGAGGACCACTAGACAGACAGGGCTCAGCAAGACCAAGGAAAGAGATGTTTTACACCAGTGACCAACAGATGGTGCTGTTTCCCTTACACAGCAAACACAGCAGCCAGATCCTGGAAACTACCAGTCCTAATGACTCACTAACAAAACTTAATTCAGGTTGGCATTTAATTTTCACAGTCTGGAGGCTGTGGCAGGCAGATCTCTATGAATTCTGGGCTAGCCTGTTCACTACATAGGGAGACCAGCCAGAGCTACAGAATAAGACCCGACCTAAAAACAAAACAAAATCTTAATTCCCTCTCTCCAATATCCTTAGACTCTCCTAGTTTAGAGACCTTTGCCCCTGACTCATTTTGAATTCTTGCTTGAAAAGAGATCCTGGGTGCAGGTTTTGTGTGGAAGGTGACCCTTGTGAGCATAAGCAGACAAGAAGAAAGTGGGTCAGAGACCAAGTAGATGGTGAGTATGTGACCACTGTGGACAACTGGAGCACAATCTCACTGCAAGATGTGTGAGAAGCTTCCCAATTGTCCTTTTGGAGGCTGGGCAGGCAAGTCGCATGCCCATCGATTCCAATTCACAGACCATTAGCTACCTGGCATTTTGGATGGTAAAGGTGTGTCTCACGGGAACTTACCGTTTATTCAGGAATTGCCTCATTAGTTTTTCCCCTTGGGTTTTTTTCCTAACTCAAGAAACTATGAGTTTCAGGACCGCATTCCAAATGCCTCCAGAGAGGCTACTCAGAGTGTTTCTCTCCGTCCCTCCACAGTGGCACATGCAGGAGTGGCCATGTTTTCTCCTTGTCTTTCTTTCTTTCTTATTTTCTTTTTGGTTTCTCTGTAGCTCTGGAGCCTGTCCTGGAACTAGCTCTTGTAGACCAGGCTGGCCTCGAACTCACAGAAATCCACCTGCCTCTGCCTCCCGAGCGCTGGGATTAAAGGCGTACACCACCTCCCTGCTTGTCTTTATTTCTTAGCAACGGTTCCTTTCTTCACGATCCGAGTTTGCAGTGTGATACTAGTTTTCTAGGGATGCCAGTCTGCAGCTCAGATAATGCCACCTCCCACGCCTGCCACCTGTCTCTGCATTTCAAGAGGTAGCCACGGCGATGTACGGACACTGATCTGGGGTTTGCCTCGTTGTCTGCTGTCTGACTATTTGGCTCTTCTGTCAGGTGCTATAACTAATGCAGTAAGTTCTTTTCAGTCCTCTGGTGGATCATGCTTTTGTAATGAATCCATTGATTCCTAACCTAATGTTAATCCCATGTCCTGTCTGGTTCTTTGGGGTGTATATAACCCCTCAACTGGCAGCATCAGCACACCAAGAAGGATTTGAGCTAGCATCTATTATCTTAATGGTAGATATAGTCAGGATGGATTGCCAGAGGTAATAACAATAACCACTAAAACATGAGTTGTGTGTGAATACATGGTTCAAACTGCCCTAGTAATTACAATTTCACAACTCTATAGTCCCGTACTAGCTAACACAACAGCCACTAGCCCATGTGTCTGCAGGACAGTAGAAATGCGGTTGATCTGGGTTAATATTTACACCAAATGCAAACTACATACCAGATTTTTCAAAGACTTGATATAAAAAAGTAAAACATCACAATAATTTTTATATTGATTACATAATTTGTTATATTGATGATAATTTGGATATATTAGATTAAATTCACTGGGTAAAGTTAGTTTCACCTTGCTGTGGAATAATTCTTCAGTATACGGTTAATATGTATTACTCTCATTGATTAGTGAAAAGCTGACAGGCTGGAAGCTGGGCAGGAAATTAGGCTGGAAAGTCAAACAGAATGATGGGATGAAGGAGGGCGGAGTCAGAGAGATGCAGCCAGCCTGCCAGCCAGCCAGCCAGCCAGTCAGCTGGGAAACAAGACATGCTAGAGGACAGGTAAAATCACGAGCCACATGGCAAAATGTGGATTAATAGAAATGGGTTAATTTAAATGTAAGAGCTAGTTAGTAATAAACCTGAGCTATCAGCCAAGCATTTATAATTCATATTCAGCCTCTGAGATGGTTATTTGGGATCAGGTGCTCAGGACAGGAAATGCCCATGTACATCACCTGTTCTTTTTTCCTTTAGGTGTATTCAAGTGTGCCACTTAGATATGTGTTGTAGGGTACTAGAGATTAATGTCAAGTGTCTTCCTCAACTGCTCCCCACCTGATTTTGGGAGAGAGGGTCTCTCCCTGAAGCTTGTAGATTAGTCTAGGTTGGCTATGCAGCAGCTCCCACGGGTCCTCCTGGCTCTGTACCCCAGCATTGGGATTACAGAAGCAGGTCACCACACCAAGTTTTTTTTTACGTAGGTGATGCTGGATTTTTTTACTAGGGTGCTGGGGTCAAAGCCAGGTCCTCGTGCTTACATAGCAAGTATTTTACTAAGTCATTTTTCAAACTTTTCTCATGTGACTACTAGAGAAATTAGATGACACATCAAGTTAGCATTATAGTTCCATTGTACAGCACTGTTTTGGGGGGCAAAATGACCTTTAAAGAACTGAAAATATCAAAGATGAGAAGAACTCTGGCTGACTGAAGGTAGTCAGGTGTCTAGAACCTATGGATGTAAGGTAGTGGACAATCACAGTGAATATGGTAAGGATCTTAAGATGAATGCCATTATCCCAGATTATCCACATAAGCTTTAACTGTGAATTAAGTAGAAATCAAAGGGAGATTGATAAAGAAAAAGGATATTGAACTTAGTCAATGGCGAAAGCTGAGTAAGAGACAATATTGATGCCGGGCGGTGGTGGCGCACGCCTTTAATCCCAGCACTTGGGAGGCAGAGGCAGGCGGATCTCTGTGAGTTCGAGACCAGCCTGGTCTACAAGAGCTAGTTCCAGGACAGGCTCCAAAACCACAGAGAAACCCTGTCTCGAAAAACCAAAAAAAAAAAAAAAAGAGAGAGAGAGACAATATTGAAAGCATGAAATACCGAGGAATGGTCCTTAGTCATGCCAGGCATGCAAGAAATGAAACTCTAGAAGCTGGAAAACCCCAAGAAACAGATCCTCCTGTAAAGCCCCCAGAGGGAATACAGTCTGGTTGATTCGCTCATTCAGACTGCTCAAGTCTAATGCATAAAGACAAAGACCCCGGGGTGCAGCTTAGTAGCAGGGCTCTCAAGCCCAGTGTGCTGAGGCTTGGGTTCACTACACATTCCCAAGACACATCACGCTGTTTCAGTTACTAACTTTGTCTTAATTTCTTTTTTATTTATTTATTTATTTATTTATTTATTTATTTATTTATTTATTTATTTTGTCTTAATTTCTTATAGCAGCCGAAGGAAACCAATAAAGGAAATACACATACACACACTCTCAGTGTGCCTGCAGTTTACCTGTGCTGTCTAAATTTAGCTTTCACAGCACTATAAAATAGAGTCAGGGCAACATGAGATTAACACACAAACTGGTTCTTATAGTTGATAGGTATTTTTGAAGCAAAGAAATCAAGATATAGAGAGATTAAGAAACTTGCTCCAAAATGTTGTATTCAGTAGAAGGGAGAAGCTAAATTAAGATCTAGGACCATGTGCCTACAAACCCCATTCTGTTTCCATTCTACTATACAAATCTTCTCTTCTCTACTGGGCTGCAGTTTTCTTCCAAATAGGTCCATAAGTCACGGGTCGCACCAGTCATAAGAGTCTATATTTTACTTCCTGCTGTCTAAAATTGCATGTGTCCTGGCAAATTACCCAAAGCAGATTCCATTTCTGGACATTGCTCAGTCTCATTAGTATGATGGCATTAGAATATATATCCAATGCGATGTTCCATGAAATATCCATATGATTTGAGTCCCTTTGTACTGGAATAAGATTGAATCTACACATTCCTCCATCCTATGTGGACAAGCTACATGGATTCTAATTCCTGATAAGTAGCAATAAGCTACCTAAATTAGCAGCCTCATATCCTATGCTGGTGGTCATTTACTTGCTCTAGTAAACATGGAACACTGCCTCTGCAATCAGGACTAAAACTTGATTAAATTTGTAGACGTCCACTGTCATTCACTGTAATATACCAAGTTTTTTAAAGTGTGAGATTTAGTTTGCATACCATAATATCCGCTATTTTCATATTTGATTTATTTTTGTATTGGAGGGAGCATGTGCCTGTCGCAGTGTGCTTGTGGAGGTCAGGAGACAAATTGCAGAAGCCAGTTCTCTTCCTCTACATGTGGGTCCCAGGGGTCCAACACAGGTCTTCAGGCTTGGTGACAAAGGGCACTTTTTTTTTTTAACCCACTAAACACTTGTTCTTATTTGTCTTTACTAATTTTTTAAAAAAGATTTATTTATCTTTATTTTGTGTGTATGGGTGTTTTGCTTGAATGTATCTAATCAATACATACTTGCCTGTGCCCACAGAGGCCAGAAGGGAACATTGATCCCCCGGAACTGGAGTTAAGTTACAAGCCTCTATGAGTGCTCTGGGAATGGAACCCAGGTCCTCTGCAAGAACACAAGTGTTCCTAAACACTAAGCCATCTCTCCACCCCTAGTCATTACCATTTTAAAATTAATGCTTAAGTTTATTTTCTTTATTGTGCTAAAAGATACATAAGAGAATTTTAACTATCTCATGTGCATAGTTGAGTGACCCTAAGCGTGGTCTCATGGCTGTGTGGCATGCTCCTAGAACCAACTTCTAAAACCTCTTCGCTATTCCAAATCGAGATTCAATGCCAATTAGACAAAGAAGTGCCAACTAAGCAAGGATTCCCTTTTCCCTCACCCTACTCCATTTTATCTTACTTTCTATCTTTATGAATTTGGCTTTTCCAAATACTTTGTATAAGTGGAACCATATAATGGCTTATATCAATTAGTATAGTGTATTCATGGCTCATCCATGCTATAACAAATATCAGAATTTTATTTATTTTTAAGGCTAAATAATGTTCCGTTGTATGCATGCACCAGTTTGTTTATCCACCCATCTGTTGGTAAGTGTTTGGGTTGCTTCTACTTTTTGACTATTGTGACTTATACTTTTATAAACACTGGTGTACAAGTATATGATTTGATCCTTGTTTTAAGTTCTTTTATGTATATGCCTAAAGTAGAATTGCTGGGTTATATGATAAACCTATAGTTTTGAGGAACCACGAAAGCTTTCCACTTCCACATTGGTCACACCACTTGAGATTCCCACTAGCAATACAAACAATTCCAGTTTGTCTATTGTGGAGGCTGAAAAATGCAGGCCCATTCCCACCTTGTGCGACAGTCAGAGTTTGGAGATTTGACAAGTGTAGTTGTGAGTCCTAACTCAGGAGGTGATTGCTTGGTTCTTTTGAAATTAAGAAAGCTCAGTCTAGTAAGTCCGTACCATCCTGACAGGTGGTCATGATATGCAAATATACTTCTGCTCCTTCTTTACTAACTATGAGGTCACCGAGGGAAGGGCTGTCTTCAGAATGGGTGACCTGGAGCATCTTCACTATACAGTTGATGTCTCAGAGTCATAAAGCCATTGACTGTGTCAGTTATCCTTTTGGTTTTTTTTTTGTTTGTTTGTTTTAAATTATTTTTATTCTTTTTAAATTAAAATTTCCACCTGTCCCCATTCCCCATTTCCCTCCCCCTCCTCCCAAATATTGCCCCTCCCCCCACTCCCCTTTCCCTATCCCCACTCCTCTTCTCCTCCCCCCACTCCATTCCCCCTCCCTCTCGATACTGAAGAGCAGTACAAATTCCCTGCCCTGCGGGAAGACCAAGGTCCTCCCACTTCTATCTAGGTCCAGGAAGGTGATCATCCAAACAGGCTAAGCTCCCCCATAGCCAGTTCACGTATTAGGATCGAAACCTAGTGCCATTGTCCTTGGCTTCTCATCAGCCTTCATTGTCCGCCATGTTCAGAGAGTCCAGTTTCAACCCATGCTTATTCAGTCCCAGTCCAGCTGGCCTTGGTGGGCTCCCAATAAATCAGTTCCAATGTCACAGTGGGTGGGTGCACCCCTCGTGGTCCTGACTTCCTTGCTCATGTTCTCCCTCCTTCTGCTCCTCATTTGGAACTTAAGAGCTCAGACCGTTGCTCCAAATTGAGTCTCTGTCTCTATCTTGATCCATCGCCAGATGCAGGTTCTAAGGTGATATGTAAGATATTCATCAGTATAGGATAGGATCATTTCAGGTTCCCTCTCCTCAGTTGCCCAAGGTACCAGCTGGGGACATCTCCCTGGACACCTGCAAGCCCCTCTAGAGTCAAGTCTCTTGCCAACCCTAAGATGGCTCCCTTAGTTAGGATATATACTTCGCTGCTCCTGTATCCATCCTTCCTATATCCTAACCATCCCAATCCCTCAAGCTCCTCCCATCCTCCCCTTCTCACTTTTCTCATCCCATTTCCCCTTAGCCCCTAGCCACCTCACCCGCTAGTTCCCAGTTTTTGCCCGGCAATCTTGTCTACTTCCCCTATCCAGGCGGATGACTATACGATTTTCTTTGGGTTCACTTTCTTATTTAGCTTCTCTAGGATCACAAATTATATGCTCAATGTCCTTTATTTATGGCTAGAAACTAATTATGAGTGAGTACATCCCAAGTTCCTCTCTTTGGGTCTGGGATACCTCACTCAGGATAGTATTTTCTATTTCCATCCATTTGCATGCAAAATTCGAGAAGTCATTGTTTTTTACCGCTGAGTAGTACTCTAATATGTATATATTTCACGCTTTCTTCAACTATTCCTCCATTGAAGGGCATCTAGGTTGTTTCCAGGTTCTGGCTATTACAAACAATGCTGCTATGAACATAGTTGAACAGATACTTTTGTCATATGATAGGGCATCTCTTGGGTATATTCCCAAGAGTGGTATTTGGGGATCTTGGGGTAGGTTGATCCCAAATTTCCTGAGATATCGCCACACTGCTTTCCAAAGTGGTTGCACTAGTTTGCATTCCCACCAGCAATGGATGAGTGTGCCCCTTTCTCCACACCCTCTCCAGCAAAGGCTATCATTGGTGTTTTTGATTTTAGCCATTCTGACAGGTGTAAGATGGTATCTCAAAGTTGTTTTAATTTGCATTTCCCTTATCGCTAAGGAGGTTGAGCATGACCTTAAGTGTCTTTTGGCCATTTGAATTTCTTTTGTTGAGAATTCTCTGTTCAGTTCAGTGCCCCATTTTTTAATTGGGTTAATTAGCATTTTAAAGTCTAGTTTCTTGAGTTATTTATATATTTTGGAGATCAGACCTTTGTCTGTTGCAGGGTTGGTGAAGATCTTCTCCCAGTCAGTGGGTTGCCTTTTTGTCTTAGTGACAGTGTCCTTTGCTTTACAGAAGCTACTCATTTTCAGGAGGTCCCATTTATTCAATGTTGTTCTTAATGTCTGTGCTGCTGGGGATAAACATAGGAAGTGATCTCCTGTACCCATATGTTGTAGAGTACTTCCCACTTTTTCTTCTATCAGGTTCAGTGTGTTCAGACTGATATTGAGGTCTTTAATCCATTTGGACTTGAGTTTTGTGCATGGAGATAGATATGGTTCTATTTTCATTCTTCTACACGTTGACAACCAGTTCTGCCAGCACCATTTGTTGAAGATGCTGTCTTTTTTCCATTGAATACTTTTAGCTCCTTTATCAAAAATCAGGTGTTCATATGTTTGTGGGTTAAAATCAGGGTCTTCTACTCGGTTCCATTGATCGACTTCTCTGTTTTTATGCCAATACCATGCTGTTTTCAATACTGTAGCTCTGTAACAGAGTTTGAAGTCAGGGATGGTAATGCCTCCAGACGATCCTTTATTATATAAGATTGTTTTGGCTATCCTGGGTTTTTTGTTTTTCCATATAAAGTTGATTATTGTCCTTTCAAGATCTGTGAAGAATTTTGATGGGATTTTAATGGGGATTGCATTGAATCTATAAATTGCCCTTGGTAGAATTGCCATTTTTACTATGTTGATCCTCCCGATCCAAGAGCAAGGGAGATCCTTCCATTTTCTGGTATCCTCCTCAATTTCTTTCTTCAAAGACTTAAAGTTCTTGTCAAATAGATCCTTCACTTCCTTGGTTAGGGTTACCCCAAGATATTTTATGCTATTTGTGGCTATCGTGAAGGGTGATGCTTCTCTGATTTCCCTCTCTGCTTCCTTATCCTTTGTGTATAGGAGGGAAACTGATTTTTTGGAATTGATCTTGTATCCTGCCACGCTACTAAAGGTGTTTATCAGCTGTAGGAGTTTTTGCTGGTGTTTTTGGGGTCGCTTATGTACACTATCATATCGTCTGCAAATAATGAAAGTTTAACTTCTTCCTTTCCAATTTGAATCCCTTTGATCCCCTTATGTTGTCTTATTGCTATCGCTAGAATTTCAAGCACTATATTAAAGAGGTATGGAGAGAGTGGACAGCCTTGTCGTGTTCTTGATTTTAGTGGAATAGCTTTGAGTTTCTCTCCATTTAATTTGATGTTAGCTGTCGGCTTGCTATAAATAGCTTTTATTATACTTAGGTGCGACCCTTGTATCCCTAATTTCTCTAAGACCTTTATCATAAAGGGATGTTGAATTTTGTCAAATGCTTTTTCAGCATCTAATGAAATGATCATATGGTTTTTTTCTTTCAGTTTATTTATATGATGGATTACATTGATAGATTTTCGTATGTTGAACCAGCTCTACATCTCTGGGATGAAGCCTACTTGATCATAATGGATAATTTTTCTGATGTGTTCTTGAATTCGGTTTGCCAGTATTTTATTAAGTATCTTTGCGTCGATGTTCATGAGTGAGATTGGCCTGTAGTTCTCTTTCTTGGTTGTATCTTTGTGTGGTTTTGGTATCAAAGTAACTGCAGCTTCATAAAAGGAATTTGGCAATGACTTCTCTGTTTCTATATTGTGAAATACCTTAAGGAGTATAGGTATTAGGTCTTCTTGGAAGTTCTGGTAGAATTCTGCATTGAAGCCATCTGGACCTGGGCTTTTTTTGGTAGGGAGGATTTTTATAACCACTTCTAATTCTTCGCGACTAACAGGTCTATTTAGATTGTTCATCTGGTCGTGGTTTAACTTTGGTATATGGTACTTATCTGAAAAAGTGTCCATTTCTTTTACATTTTCCAATTTTGTGGCATACAGGTTTTTGTAGTAAGATCTAATAATTCTCTGAATTTCCTCTGTATCTGTGGTTATGTCTCCCTTTTCGTTTCTGATCTTGTTAATTTGCGTATTCTCCGCTGTTTGATTAGTTTGGATAGGAGTTTATCAATCTTATTGATTTTCTCCAAGAACCAGCTTTTTGTTTCATTGATTCTTTGGATTGTTTTCTGTGTTTCTATTTTGTTGATTTCAGCCCTCAGTTTGATTATTTCCAGTCTTTTACTTCTCCTAGGTGAGTCTGCTTCTTTTTTTTTCTAGAGCTTTCAGGTGGGCTATTAATTCTCCAATGTGTGCTTTCTCCGTTTTCTTTAAGTGGGCGCTTAATGCTATGAACTTTCCTCTTAGCACTGCTTTCATAGTGTCCCATAGGTTTGAGTATGTTGAGTCTTCGTTTTCATTGAATTCAAGAAAGACTTTAATTTCTTTCTTTATTTCTTCCTTGATCCAGGTGTGGTTCAGTAGTTGACTGTCCAGTTTCCATGAGTTCGTAGGCTTTCTGGAGATAGCATTGTTGTTGAATTCTAACTTTAATCCATGGTAATCTGATAAGACACAGGTGGTTACTGATATTTTTTTGTAACTGTGTAAGTTTGCTTTGTTACCGAGTATGTGGTCTATTTTCGAGAAGGTTCCATGCGCTGCAGAGAAGAAGGTATATCTTTCCTATTTGAGTGGAATGTTCTATAGATGTCTGTTAAGTCCATTTGATTCATTACCTCCATTAATTCTCTTATTTCTCTGTTAGGTTTATGTCTGATTGACCTGTCCATTGGTGAGAGAGGAGTGTTGAAATCTCCTACTATTAGTGTGTGTGGTTTGATGACTGCCTTGAGTTTTAGTAATGTTTCTTTTACATAAGTGGGTGCTTTTATATTAGGGGCATAGATATTCAGGATTGAGACTTCATCCTGGTGAATTGTTCCTGTTATGAGTAAAAAATGTCCCTCTCCATCTCTTCTGATTGATTTTAGTTTGAAGTCAACTTTCTTAGAAATTAGTATGGCCACACCTGCTTGTTTCTTAGGTCCGCTTGCTTGATAAACCTTTTCCCAGCCCTTTACTCTGAGTAGATGTCTGTCTTTGTAATTGAGGTGTGTTTCTTGTAAACAACAGAATGTTGGATCCTGTTTTCGTATCCAATCTCTTAGCCTGTGCCTCTTTATAGGTGAGTTGAGTCCATTGATATTAAGTGATATTAATGACCAGTGGTTGTTAACTCCGGTCATTTTTCCTTTCTTTCTTTCTTTCTTTCTTTCTTTCTTTCTTTCTTTCTTTCTTTCTTTTTGTAGTAGGGTTTGTGTGTTTCCCTTCTTCAAGTTGTGCTGGTGAAGGGTCATTAGATGTCTGAGTTATTGTGGGCATTGTTGGACTCCTTGGGTTGTGATTTTCCTTCAATTACTTTCTGTAAGGCTGGATTTGTGGCTACGTATTGTTTAAATTTGTTTTTGTCCTGGAAAATTTTGTTTTCTCCATTTATAGTGAATGAAAGCTTGGCTTGCATCCATGGTCTCTTAGTTTCTGCAGTACATCTATCCACAATCTTCATGGTTTCCATAGAGAAGTCAGGTGTAAGTCTGATAGGTTTACCTTTATAGGTAACTTGACCTTTTTCCTTTGCAGCTCTTAATATTCTTTCTTTATTCTGTATGTTTTGTGTTTTGATTATTATATGACGAGGAGATTTTTTTTTTTGATCCAGTCGATTCGGTGTTCTGTATGCTTCTTGGACCTTCAAAGGAATATCTTTCTTAAGGTTGGGAAAGTTTTCTTCTATAATTTTATTAAGTATATTTTCTGGACCATTGAGCTGTACTTCTTCTTCTTCTATCCCTATTATTCTTAGGTTTGGTCTTTTTATTGTGTCCCAGATTTCCTGAATATTTTGTGATGAGAATTTGTTGGTTTTGCTGTTTTCTTTGATCAGTGTGTTTATTTTCTCTATGGTATCTTCAGTGTCTGAGATTCTTTCTTCTATTTCTTGTAATCTGTTGGTGGTACTTGTCTCTGTAGTTCCTGTTTGTTTATCCAGATTTTCCATCTCCATCCTTCCCTCGGTTTGTGTTTTCTTTATTACTTCCACTTCATTCTTCAAGTCTTGAACCGTTTCCCTTACCTGTTTGATTACTTTTTCTTGTTTCTCTTGGTTTTCTTGGGTATCTTTGAGAGATTTATTCATTTCCTCTACCTTTTTGTTTGTAATCTCTAATTGAATATGGCAGTTTTTCACCTCCTGTTTAAGGTCCTCTATTATTTTCATATAATTCACTTTTGGGTCGAATTCTTCTAATTCTTCTGGAATAGGGTGTACAATTCTTCTTATTTCGGGATTCCTGGATTCTGGTGATGTCACGTTGCCTTTCAGGCTGTTGGAGGAATTCTTGCATTGGCGCCTGCCCATCTTTTCCTTCAAATGGAGCCAGGAGAGGCCTGGTGTCTTGGTCCAGTCTTTGCTGTGACTAACTCTCTGGGTGTATCTCCTCAGTGTAGGGGCAGGAACCGTTCACTTCCAGATGGACTCCCCAACACCAAAACATGAACGTCTGGTAGTCCAATGACCCGCGGACAAAAGAGCGAATGCAGGGGGTAGGTCGGGGTCGAATAGAACACAGGCCACCCTGCAGCACAGGCACCTCCAGCTGTACCTGTGCCTGTGCTCCCTTTCGGGGGTTGTTGAGGCCTGCCTGGTAGGCAGGCACTCACTGCTCTGGGTGGGTAGCCTTAGTGTAGGAGCAGGAAGCTGTTCCTCAGCAAAGGACCTTGCAGACAAGGCAGGCTTGGGGGGGCGGGGTGTAGGAAAGAAAGCCCTGCAGCAGGAGCTAGGGGAGGGGGGTTTGTGCTCTATTCCGGGACAGTCCACCCCTGGATAGCCCACACTCACCTGTCCAGATGGATATTCTCAGCACCTACACAGGGACACCTGGTAGCCCAATGAGCCAGGGACCAAGGGAAGAAGGAGGCAGGCAGGGCGGTTCCAGGAGAGCACAGCAGACCCTGCAGCCCCAGCAGCAGGGGCCCGCACTCCCTGGCGGGGACCTTGAAGCCTGCCTGCTAGTCAGGCACTCACTGCTCTGGGTGGGTAACCTTAGTGTAGGTGCAGGAAGCTGATCCTCAAGCAAAGGACCTTGCAGACAAGGCAGGCTTGGGGGGAGAGGGGGCGTGTGTGTAGGAAAGAAAGCCCTGCAGCAGGAGCTGGGGGAGGGGGTTTTGTGCACTCTACCGGGACAGTCCACCCCTGGATAGCCCACACTCACCTGTCCAGATGGATATTCTCAGCACCTACACAGGGACACCTGGTAGCCCAATGAGCCAGGGACCAAGGGAAGAAGGAGGCCCAGTTATCCTTTTGTATCATGTTAATAAAGTCTTTTGTACCTTCTCCCCCACCCCCACCCCGTTACGTTGGGTATAAAAGCTGTCAAAAAATAAACACAGATGAATTTCAGGATTTCACCCTCCCAATACTTTCTGTGTTTTCTTTGTCTTATTATTTTTAAGTATCTTCAGATTCTTTATTTATATTTCTTCAAGTCCAATGCCCCTATCCTGGTAAAAAGTATTTTTGTTGAGGTCGGTCCTGGACAGTCTATTTACCCACAGTTTTCGTTCTCCATTTTTTATGAGAGCCACCCTACTGAATATGTAGTGATATCTCATTGTACTTTTGTGTTACATACTCTTATCTGGAGTGATTATGAGCATCCTTTTTGTGCCCTTTGGCCATTTGTTCTTCCCTGTAGTTATTCCTGTACCAGCTGCACATTGTTTTGATCATTACGAGTCCACTGAACTTTAGATGGAGCTGGAATTGTAAGTTGAAAGACCCCCAGTGTGGGGAGACTCTCACTCAAGTCTCGGGAAACACGACTCCCCGCCCACCCGCCCCAGTAACTCACGAGAGACCGTCCTTGCTGCAGTCACACATGGATGAGATGAGATGGGAACCAGTGCACTGGGGCCGAGACTCATAACCCACGCAGGGGAAGAGTTCGGCCCGAGTGACCAGGAGAAGGGGTTTTTAAGGGAAGAAAACACAGCCCAGTGATCCGAAAGGGGCAGGGAGGGTGTCACAGAAAATTCTGAAAATACCAGTGAAGATCACAAGGGGGCAACTCCCTGCCTCTCAAGATCACACTCAAGATCATAATCAGCTAGTTCCTGAAACACAGTATTCCAAAAAATACAAATGATAATCACAAGGGGGAAACTCCCTGTTTCTCAAGATTATTCTCAAGATTACAATCTAACTTTATCTTCAGCTAGTTCCTGAAACACAGTCACTGAACCGGCCAATCCTAGATTTCTGATTCTTCTCTTCCTGCTTAGATTTTTGGCTATTTTTTCCTGCTGGGGGCGGCGGGGGCTGGATTTATCCAGGGCTGTCATTGGGGAGACCTGGATTTATTCAGGTCTTTCAAAGTCAAGAGGATATATTCTGACAATCAATCGTCCATGTGTCTTCTAATTTCTAGATGACATTGATTTTTGCTCTTCTTTTATTAGCATTTATAAGACTTCTGGTTGATTTAATTCACTCACTACATTGTTCTTTGTAGAAATCTCTGAGTCAGCGTTTACTTGTGTTGAATTTTTGGTGGTGTTGTTAGTTGTAGAAGTTTCATATATATATCTATATATATATGAATTCATATATATACCATGCCCATATATATATGTATTACTATATATTATTATATATCAAGTATTACTCTCTCATCAAATGCATGGTTTGTATAGTTTGAGGAGGTTGTCGGGTTTTTGTTGTTCTTTGTTTTTACTTTATAGACAGCATTCTTTAGTACACAAAAGTTTTAAATTTTGATGAAATTCAAATTGCCTACTTATTTCCTTCAGTTTTCTAGTTTTGATGTCAGATATAAGAAATTGCTGCCTAAATCAAGGTCACAAAGGTTTTTGGGGGCTTGTTTTTTTGTTTTATGGTTGTTTTTTTGTTTGTTTGGTTGGTTGGTTGGTTTTCTTTTGCCTGCGTTTTCTTTTCAAAGTTTTGTAAGTTCATTTGGGGAGTGGACTGGCTCCTATAGGATACCTTGTTATCCCAGTACAATCCTTTCCCATTGAATGCATTGCCAAATTATCAAGGGCTGAAGAGATGTTTCAGTGTTTAAAAGCATTTGCTGATCTTCCAGAGGACCTGAGTTCTGTTGCCAGAGCCCATATTAAACAACTCATTTTTATTTTAATTTTATGTGTATGGCTGTTTTGCCTGAATATATATATATATATATATATATATATATATATATATATACTGCTTGCATGCCTGGTGCCCGCAGAGACTAGACCAAGGCATCAGATTCTCTAGAAGTGGAGTTACAGACAGTATGAACCACTTTGTAGGTGCTGGGAATTGAACCCAGGTCTGGAAGAGCAGACTGTAGGAAATGGAAAAACAACAACAACAACAACAAAAAAAAAAAACCTCTGGGTGTCTGAAGTCCTGAGTAAATGTTTGCTGTTGACACGGGCAAGGCCTTATCAAGAGCCCCAAATCCTCAAGCTCAGAGAAATGGGACCAATCTCCTTGAGGCTGAGTGCAAGTACAGACATTGTGAGCAGAAAATGTCCACCATAGCTTTCTCCCTCTCGATGTTTATGACCTGAAGACTGCTCCCCTACAGAGACACTGAGATCAGTTAAACTTGCCTCCTTGATCCAACTGTGGACCATAAACCCCTCCTCCTTGTTTATCTGTAGGTAACAACCCTGCCTCCTTGTTCAGCTGCCTGCAATGACCCTGCTTCTCTGTTTAACTCTACACAATGAACATACTGAGCTTCAGGTTGCTGATGCTTCTCCACCTAAAAGCCTGACCCCCAACTTTCTGTCTGTCTATCTTCATTCCCTCACCACAACAGAGTTGTAGATGTGGCACCAATCAGTGCTTTTAACTGCTGAGCCATCTCTACAAACTTTTTCTCTATTATAATGTTATACAATGGGCAACTCATTACCTGTAACCCCAACTCCAGGTAATTCAACGTCTTCATCTAGTCTCCTTGAGCACACAGGCACATGGACACACACACACATAATCACCCTGGCCTGTAGCTCCCTAGTCTCTGAGTGTCTCACTCCTACCCCCCTGTTCATGGTGGATGTGGGCATGTAGCGGGCAGGAACCCCGCCTCCAGCCCACCCAGCCATCGTCTCTTCCTGCCCTGGACCCAGGGTGTAGATATTGTACAAAGGTTTCTAAATCCCTTCTTTTCTATGCACTTTTCTATTTAAGAGGGTGGGGTCCCAGGTGGGAATCCCCCCCTCAATAAAGTCTGTCAATGTTAAAAAAAAAATCACAAAATAAAACAAAATGGTCCTCTTAAAAGCTCAATTGCTAGGCTCTGTTGGTAAAGCACTTACTTATCAAGCAACCGTGAAAGCCTGAGTTTGGAATCACGTCACCACCCACATAAACATCCATGTGTCTGTATCCCAGCTATGAATAAAGAGGACCTTAGGGCTTGCTGGTCATTTAGTTTAACTAAATCTTGGAGCTGCAAGTGCAGTGACAGGCAAGTGCCTCAAAAAGAAGGTGGAATGATGGTGGAAGACACCCAACATTGACCTCTGGCCACATGTTTATGTTCATACGTGTACCACAAACACACACATGCATACATGCACAAAATAAAGGTAAATTTTTTTGTTGTTCTTTTTTTCAAAACAGAGTTTCTCTGAAGCTTTGAAGTCTGTCCTGGAACTAGCTCTGTAGACTAGGTTGGCCTCAAACTCACAGAGATCCACCTGCCTCTGCCCTCTGAATGCTAGAATTAAAGGTGTGTACCACCACTGCCCGGCAAAGGTAAATTTTTTTTTTTTTTTTTTTTGCTTTTTCGAGACAGGGTTTCTCTGTGGTTTTGGGGCCTGTCCTGGAACTAGCTCTTGTAGACCAGGCTGGTCTCGAACTCACAGAGATCCACCTGCCTCTGTCTCCCAAGTACTGGGATTAAAGGCGTGCGCCACCACCGCCCAAAAAAGTTCAGTTGACCATAAAAGATGGGTTTGTTTCTAGACTCTCGATCCTGGTCCATTAATCTCTTTTGCTGATTCTTATGCCAATTCTACACATTCTTCAGTACTACAGCTCCACTGGCCTTCAGCAGAGCTGGAATGGCAATGTGAGGATTTAGATAATGAGAACAGTAACTCTTGTGTCTTTCAGTTTCTTGAGGGTGACACTACTCTCTCCTACTCTTTTTTTTTTTTTTTTTTTTTTTTTTGGTTTTTCGAGACAGGGTTTCTCTGTGGCTTTGGAGCCTGTCCTGGAACTAGCTCTTGTAGACCAGGCTGGTCTCGAACTCACAGAGATCCGCCTGCCTCTGCCTCCCAAGTGCTGGGATTAAAGGCGTGCGCCACCACCGCCCGGCTAACCTTTTCATTGGCCTGGAAAGCTCTGCTCATGCTGATCCATTTGATATTTCTGTCTTTTAAAGTTTAGACTACCTCCTGTGAACATGTAGTAATATCTTATTGCACCTTTAATTTTCATTTTCTTTTGACCAGAGACTAATTTTTCATATGCCTATTAAGTTCTTATATCTTTTTTGTTGTGGAATATTACTTTAACTAGGCAAAGATGTATTATATGTGTTTATACTGCAGAATATTATTTTACCTATGTGAAGGTGTGCTACATTTGCTTCTGCTGCCTTTGTTTACAGTGTAAAGATGTGTTACATTCATTTAATTATGTAAAGATAACTTGCGATTGTTTCACCTTGCCTGCCTAAGGCACCTGACTGATCTAATAAAAAGCTGAGCAGTCAACAGAGAGGCAGGAGAGGATAGATGGAGCTGTCTGGCAAAGAGAATAAACAGGAGGGGGAAACTAGAAATAAGAGAGAGGAGGAACCTTTAATCCCAGCACTTGGGAGGCAGAGGCAGGCGGATCTCTGTGAGTTCGAGACCAGCCTGGTCTACAGAGCTAGTTCCAGGACAGGCTCCAAAGCCACAGAGAAACCCTGTCTCGAAAAACCAAAAAAAAAAAAAAAAAAAAAAAAAAAAAGAGAGAGAGAGAGAGGAAGAAGAGAGAAGAGAATGAGGAAGAAAGAGAAAGAGACATCCAGGGCCAGTCATTCACCAGCTAGCCAAGTACAGAGCAAGCAGGGAATAGGACATCCAGAAGGAAAGAAAGGTAAAAAGCCCTAGGTTCATTTGAGTTATAAGAACCAGTGAGATAAACATATGCTAAGACCAAACGTTCATAGTTAATATTAAGTCTTCATGTCATGATTTGGGAGGCCCAAAAGAAAGCCTTATACATTTTTTCAGAGATGTATTGTCAATTTCCTCTCAGTGACTTATGGAAGTTAAATACACATGTTCCAACTGATTCTCTTGCCAATTATATATGTTATAAATGTCTTCTCTTTGGCTATCTGAATTATCTATTTTTGTGCAAACATTCTTAATGCTAATATCAAATTTGTAAAACCTTTTCTAAATGTTTATCAACCTTTCTGCATTTTTGCCTGCCCAAAGCCATAAAGACGTTTTCCCTATGTTAACTTCAGTGTGTTTTATTACTGTAATTGTCACACCTAGAATGTATGTGTGTGTGATGGTGGTCAAAGTGATTGTTGATATGGCTATATTATTCATTGAGCGGTGCTTATTGGAAAGGCAATCTTTATGTCACTGGTCACTATTGCCAACTCTGTCATGAATCAAGCGGCTGTGTGTAAGTGGGTTGGTTTCTGTATACTGTTTGATATTCATGCAACACTGTTTTAGCTACTATAACTTTATAAGGATCCCAGTGACCCATGCGTTAGTTGTTTTGATTTGGCTTGATTGGGAATTTGTGTCGGCAGAGAGCTTTAGTCAGGGCAGGTGAGATAGCTCTCACTCCATGAGTAATCACTGAACAGAGACCAGCAGTCATATTTTGGAGCAATCTAACTTGGTCTACGCAATTCTAAAACAGATGACATATTCCCTCCCGTAGGTCAGATGGATCCAGACTCGAAAGACCAAAACCTAGCTCAACTACAGGTAGTCAGTTTAGCAAGACTGCCTCAAAAAACAAAAACAAAAACAAAAACAAAACAAAACAAAACAAAAAACAACAACAGCAACAACAACAACAAAAGGATTGGAGATACAGTCCACTGACAGAGTGCTCACCTAGCATGTGCAAGGCCTCCATTCAATCCCCAGTGCTCTGAAACAAAACGAAACAATGACCAGATAGAGCCCATTGAGGTGGGCTTTGTGATCAGAACTGAAAAGTCACAAGCAGGGAGGTAGAGACGAGGAAAAACACATTAGGTAAAAGTGACTTCCAGAGAAACTCCTGGATGGCACCTGGATGCTTTCCAGCATGGAAGGGAAGAGGTACATGAGCCCCCACCCCTAGCTGAGGGCTGTATAGGCCAGTAATGACTGTTGGGGGATGGTAGTCAACTTTCCAGCATGGATGGGGAGAGGTACATGAGCCCCCACCCCTAGCAGAGAAGCTATATTGGCAGTGAATGACTGTTGGGGGTTGGGAGTCATTTTGTCTTCAGAAGTGGAAGATGCCTTGTATGGGTAAATTGCTCAGGATCCTAAATGAGGTCTCCACACATGCGCATTCAGGCAGCCCTAATTGGGTTGTTTAGAAGGGAAAAAGACATGAAAGCAGAAAAACTATGTTAGGAGAAAGAGAGGGTCCATGGGGAGAGGGAAGGGGGTCAGCAAGAGGGGGCGAATATGATCAAAATACATAATCTACATGCATGAAATTCTCAAGAACAAATAAAAATTATTTTTAAAAGAAAGGGGGACATTTACTGAAAATTTTGGGAGTGTTTCAGGCCTCTTGGTCTATGTCTGCCTGCTTCCTCAAGCTCCAGCGTTGATACTAGCATCTTCCTCTGTAATCTAATTTTGTATGAGGCATATCTGTCTGAAACGGCTTAAATGTCCCTCCCCTTCCCACAGTCATGTTGAAACTTGATCTTCAAAGCAACAGAATATTAGAGTGAGGTCTTTAGGAGGTATTGAGTCACGAGGTTCTTCCCTTTTGAATCCTATTGTGTACCTATGAGGACATAGGATGCCTGGCTCTCAGGGATGGAATAGCAAAATGCCATTCTAGAGGCAGCGAACAGTCCTGGGTACTAAGTCTGCTGACACCTTAATCTTGGACTACTCTTCCTCCAGAACTACGAGAAATAATTTTCTGTCCTTTATAAACATAAAAATGACTCCTGTCTTAGGTAATGCTACAGCATTACTAATGGAACACGCACACTCGTGCATGCACACACGCACACACTCACACTGAAAACTCAGGTCACTTATATATCAAGTGTTAGTAGTAATTCCTTGTGAGAATACAATCTCTTGCTTAAGCAACATTGTACTCCTCTTTTCACTTGTTCTCTTATTGCCATCTTTAGCCAAGTTTCACCACCTTCTTCATGTTCTTAATTTTTCCTGCTAAAGCTGTGGGAAAGGGATTCTGGGACTTTACTAAAGCACAAGTCTTAGGGAGGAGCCTAGGGAGAGAGCTGGGCAGCTTGAGGGTGATGCTCAGTTAAGACAACCACACACTTTATCTTCTTCCATATACTATACCTTCTGAGCAATTTTTGAGCATGTAAGGAGCATGATAATAATATCAGGTCTTCTGGGAGGTGTGGACACCCTACAAATGCAGGGCACAAGTCAGGGAGGATCTTCTGTCTACTATCTGATGACTGGAGCTGGCAATGGGGCCAGAGATGGACCCGTGAAAGTGACAGAGGGCCATAAATGTGAATTGCCGGAAATAGGGGAGGAAGCCATCATTACATTTGATTATTGGGACAGATAATAAGTTTAATCTGGGGAAAACCTTTACTGCAAAGAGATCACTTTGAATTTCTTTGAAGCACTTTTAGTGGGTTATTGCGATCTTTTGAGAACTTATGCCTCTTCGACATGGAACTGCTCACTGAGTATCGAATGCACCTACACTTAGGCATCTCCTGCCACCCTCTATGACTCCCCCATAACCCTGGAATTCTCACATCTCCCCTCCAAAGACTAACAAAAGACTAAACAGCCAACAAAATCCTCCTAATTGCGTGATCATTCAGACTAAGTTGTTTGCCCATTCGCTAGCCTGCCCCGGTTCCTTTGTTCTTTGTGTATTCCATCTGTATAGACTTGTAAACCCATTGGGTTTGTTGGCTTTTCTACTTAGGTTGTTTATTGTGCCAGCCTCTTTCATTCAGGGTGGAAGGCTTGTAAACATAAGTATACGTGCCACACATGCCAGGGGCGTGCTGTTTTGTTTTAAAAACCAGTTTCCCGTTAAACAAAACTTATCAAAATCAAAAAGTAAGAAATCCACAAATTTCTTTTCCAAATTGTTTACCTAACCTATAGTGTATATTTCTAAAACAATCCCAATAGAGCTGAACTTACTCATTCACGGAAACTTGCGGAATTTCTCTTATTAGCAAGGCTTTTCCACAGCTTTGTAGTCATGTTGACAATCACAAAAAAGTGCTAAATGCCATAGCAGATAAACACATTACACACAAAATAGAAAAAGAGACCTAGGAGATCAACAGTTTTGCATTCCAGGAAGTTGAACATCTCCTTTGGGAAACAGTATGGGTCTGGGAGATAGAAATGTTCTAGGAGAAAAAAGACAAAAGGTTGGACCTCCCTGCTCTCTTTCAGATTCATTGGCCCCTTTTGTCTAAGATCTTTCTATGGCATCATACTGCTTGCTAGCAGGGAAAATACTTTAAATGTTGTATGATGCCATCTGCATGAAGTTTAAGAACAGAGACCATGTATCCATGGTGAAACTGTACCTACTCCATCCCTTTCTACTCTCCTGCTAAATGAGACTTCTCTGTGTTGTCCAGGCTGGTCTTGAACTTGAGGACTCCTCAAGAGACTCTTCTGCAGACTCAGTTAGCTGAGACCACAGGCAGGTACGTGCTTCTCTGGATGTAGATGCTTCGGGAAGAGGAAGACTCGTAGTGCTGGGCAGATTTCACAAGTGTACATACACCTCAAAAAAAAAAATTATTGAATTACCAGGCATGATGATTCACGTCCGAAATCCCAGCACTTGAAAGACAGAGACAAGAGAATTGCCATGACTTCAAAGTGCAGCTTGGCTTACTATCTCAAAAAAAAAAAAATCATTGAGTTGCATCCTTAATATTTGTGTACTTTATAGAATATAAATACGTCCTAATAAAAATGTAAATAAAAGAAAATTGAAAGCTGATTTCTGTGTTTTCATGTTCTTTCACAGGCTACTTACCTGAAAAATATTTTTCTCTAAAGTGAACTAAATATATGCAAATGAGAAAAGATTGACTTCTCTCGAATGTACTTTTTTTTTTTTTTTTTTTTTTTTTTTTTGGTTTATTCGAGACAGGGTTTCTCTCTCTGTGGCTTTGGAGCCTGTCCTGGAACTAGCTCTTGTAGACCAGGCTAGTCTCGAACTCACAGAGATTCACCTGCCTCTGCCTCCCAAGTGCTGGGATTAAAGGAGTGCGCCACCACCGCCCGGCTCCGAATGTACATTTTTACTATAGTCTGTTTTCAATTACTCCTCCAAAACGTGGGTCTGAGAGGTGAAGAGTGGCCTAGGATTCCTTCAGGAGTCTCTGTTTCTACCACCTGGATCCTTTAGAAATTCCAATGAAAGCAAGGCCTGAGAATTTCCATCCGGAAATGATGCACACAGCCATAGAATTCTGCACAGGTTTTGGAAATAAAACACACCCTTGAACCATGTGCAGAGCCATTTAGTGCCCAAAGATCTCAAAACATGGTCTTTTGAGTTAAGTTAGACTCTTTCCTACATTTGAGGGGGAGAAGTAGTTCATAAGAACAAAAATAGCTGAAGGAAAACAGGTTCCAGAGCTTTCAGTGTTGGTTTGTACTGATACTTCGTAGCTGTTTTTTATCCAATTAGCTTTCCTCTGCCCCGGCTGTCTCCCCCGCCCCATCTCCATCTGGGAGTCCTGACCTTTAAAACAACCTCCGATACTTTGTATCCAATCCATTGTGATTGAATTTCATCAGAAGCTGTTGGAATTTACCTTTTATTTGAGAATAATCCACTCAAAACAGAGTTCCTTTTATGAAATGGGATTATTTAATTTTTCACATACTACCTCAAAACCCAGGACTGAAATAAAACATAATATGACACAGTAACGAAGGTTTTATTCCTTTAATGAAGTTGACTCTGAAGTTTGTCTTTTTTTAAACTCCGATATTTAAAATGCTATTCTACACTGGCAATTATCTTGACTCTGAAACCTTAGAATGGTCTCTGCCCAAACGTTAGATTCCAGTCTGACCCAAGAAACTTTTGTAATTTTGCAATTCATGCTCACTCGATTCCTGCTCCTGATCCAGTGCAGCAATCTCTCTCTCTCTCTCTCTCTCTCTCTCTCTCTCTCTCTCTCTCTCTCTCTCTCTCTCTCTCTCTCTCTCTCTCTGAGCTATTTTTTCTGTACAACTCTCCTTTGTTATTTTCTTCCCCCATGGGTGACGAAAGCACATACATTTATCGAATCCTTCACAGTATGTACCAGTTTCTGTTCTAAAGCCATTACACGATTTAATTCGCTCTTCACAACTATTTGAAAATCTCTTTAAAAAAAAAAAGGAAAGAAATTATTTTATAATAGTGCAAACGGTTCTTAAAGGCCCAAGTAATGTAAATTGAACATCAGATGCAAACATCTGGCTGCAATTCCTGATACTCTACTTCCTGCTGTGGCGAAATTAAATAAGACACACTGAAGCCTGGGAAATGAATACTGCTGGTCTGTTCCTCGGGCAAAGAATTTTTTTTTGAGGTACAATACTGTATTGTTTTTCACCAAAATCTGCAGGCTCTTTCACAGATGGAAGCCAGGAGAGATGCGCAGGATGGTCAGAGAGTTTCCCACCAGGAACAAGACTCAAAGGAAAAGGCGAAGTGCTAGGGAAGCGGGGTTTATTCCCAAGGGTATGGCGGAAAAGGTGAAGGGGCCCGCTGGGGTCTCGCGGCCCCCGCAGCTGGCTCGCTCGCTGGCTCCAGTGGGAGGCTCTGAGCAAGGGCCCGCCTTCAGGGCAGCATGGCCCAATCAGCGACAGGCACGGCGCTCCGGGCACGCCCCCGCCCACACGGCCATATAAGATTGGGCCTGGCGGGCCTCCGCAGCGCAGTGCTCGCCAGACTTCGGGCCAGGACTGCTTAGGAGCCCGGCCGCCGCCCCTGCCGCCGTCCCCCGCCCCCCACAAGCAGCGCCGCCCCTCTGTGGACGCCCGCGAAGCAAGGCTGCCAAGCCCGGGCTCCGCCTGCCTCGTTCCTCGCGGTTTTCCGCGTCCTCGCCGGGCGTGCGCGATGCGGCTGGGCCCGAGGCCCGTGGCGCTGGGGCTGCTGCTGCTCTACGCCGCGGTGGCCGGCGCCGGCAAGGCGGAGGAGCTGCATTACCCGCAGGGCGAGCACCGGGCCGACTACGACCGCGAGGCGCTGCTGGGCGTCCAGGTGAGGATGCCAGGCAGGGTTCCGCACCGCCACGGGCTTTGTCCAGTGACAAAGCTGGGCAGCCAGGCGAGGCCTTAGCTGGGGCGGCCTGACAATGGGGGCCGGGCGGGGCTCCGCTTGCGCCCTAGGGGCCCCTGAGGCCTGTAAAGCTGGTGGAACTGTTGCTGCTCCAGAGCTTTCTATTATTACTGGAACTAAGAGGTCAGGATCACTTAAGGTGGTAGGGGGGCGTATTAAAGAGAAAGTGTGGGTCGTCCTGAAACCTTTGGGGCCAATGAGGCACGCGGTAGCCCTATTTCCCTCCACCATTGTACCCCACTGATTGTAGTACTTGATTCTCCTGTGTGTGATTTCCCTCCCCAAAGGAAGACGTCGATGAGTATGTTAAACTTGGCCACGAAGAGCAGCAGAGACGACTGCAGTCGATCATAAAGAAAATTGACTCGGACTCAGATGGTTTTCTCACTGAAAGTAAGGACTGTCTTGCACCACCAACAATGGAGAAAGCCCTTTGTAGGAGATTAGTGTACATTTAAGGACAGTGTTGTCTGTTGACTATAGATTGCTGGCGTTCCAACAAGCTAAAAGTACTGTGGTGTGGAGAATGGGTCTCATACCTGGAAGTTAGGCTACCGAGTAAAATCAGTGCCTTCTCCAATGGCACACAAACATCGCTGCCCATAATAGGATAAGTTCGCAAGTCATACCTTGAGACGCCCTCTGTTTCACATCACTTTTCCCATTGCCCTTAGTCTGATCCATTTTAGAGGCATTTGCCCAGACCCTTCTTAAGATATCGCATGATACAATAGTACTCTTTTGGTATGTAGAATTTTAAGAATCTGCTTTTATTAGTTTATTATAACAATAAGCAAATAGAAAACATTCTATTGCATTGAATTATATTTATTGCAATATAAAAAATGTTGGTGCTGATGGAGCCTTAGAATTATTTATCTCTCTTCACAGAGAAAAAGAGACTGAGGTACAAAGAGGAAAACCTTATTTTCCAATAAATGGTAAACCTAGGAGTAGAATTCAACTATCTTAGTCTTAGTTCAGTTTTTAATGTCTTCAATTCAAAACAAACAACACTAGACTGCTTTTAGGTAGGCTGTGAGGCAGAAATGGAACACACAGATGATTGAGAGAGTGTTCTGAATAAATTGCTAGCAATACCACTCCCCCCAATTTGGTTCAAGTGAATACTGAATTCCAGGTTGATTCTTTGAAGGCTCAGAAATTTGTTATTGTGACAGCAAGCTGTCTGCGGTGTTGCTTATTTAAATGTTGTTCAGCATCCAGATAATGAAGTTACTGGAGAGGGAATTGCAGTGTGTGCTGTCACTAAAGTCACACTGGCGCAATGATGAAACCTCTGAACTATAGGGTAGGTCTGTCTTTGGTTACACTAGTAGACAAATGGGTTGATCTGGAAAACTGTAGTACTTGTTGGAATCTAGATGTATTTAAATAGTCTGGGTCTCCATTTTACAGGTAAGAAAACAAGAACTTGAAAGGTCAGCTCCCTGTTAGGGCCAAGGTGAACTGTGAGCTCACAGTGCTGGTCCCTGTCACATTCTGTGTTCTACTGTGCTCCACTAAATCTTTCAGAGTAAAGACTTGTGGTCCTTACGGAAACACAAAAGCCACTTGAGGACCCTGAAGAGAACTTTGCTGATTTGTTGGCCAGGGCTGGGAGTCTCTGAAGCTGGGCCCAAAGGCCCTGAGGCAAGCTTAAACCAGGGAGTTAAGGCCAGCTTGGGCAACAAGGAGAGAGACCCACATCTTTAAAAAAAAATAAAAAAGTTCTTAAGTGGTAACAAAACACCATAGTTCTAGCTCTGAAGCCAAAAGTAGGTTAGAATCTTGACTTGGTCTTTCTGAACCTCAGTTTCATTAACTAAAGTAATGATGATTATAAGTTTGTTCAGTGTGTGGTTGCATAAAAATGATTACGGTTTTGGGGTGGGAGGTAGGATCGCCTTTGCATGTCTGTCACCTGAGCCCTTACAGACCAGCAGAGAAGTACCAGTCTTTAAACCCTGTGCTATGTGCTCGTTCTCTGCTCGCGAGTGTTCGTCGCATGCTCCTTACCTGTTTTCTGTGATGCACTGTAATAACTGTCTCTATGAAGACATTCTTAAACATTTGTTTATCTGAAAATGGACATTTGGAATTTAAGAACTTACCCCATTCCTTCAGGTGCCAAGAGAAGACCGCAGTTATGCAAGAAAGGCAGAAAATAACCTTGCTACTTTGTTAAAATTTCTTCCACGTGGCTATGATGTTTAAAGGAACTATACCATACCAGCATTTCTCTGCTTTGGGGCAGAACTTGAATACCTGTTCACAATTTAAGCCATATTTACAAACATACCTTGATTGAGGTATGATGGCCCCCAGCTGTATCCAATCCCAACACTTGGAAGGCAGAGCCAGGGAATCTCTGAGTTAGAGGCCAGCCTGGTCCATGTAGTGAGTTCTAGGCCAATCTGACTACATAAGTAAGACCTTGTCCTCAAAAAAAAAAAAAAAAAAGGAACACACAGTAAATATATATATATTTATACATGTTTTGTTCAATTTATAAGTTAAAGGAAAGCTTAAACCTTTTATAAATAATAAAACTTTTTTTCTCTAATACATAGTAAGGTATGTAGCCATTCAAATATCTGTGCTTAGGAGACATATGCACAGCTCTCCCCAGCTCCTCATTTTTATCATACTATAAGGCCAGTTTTCAGGTTTTGCAAACATGGAAGAAATTGTCACTCAGATGGGAATTCTTGTGAACATTCTGTGTGCTCGAAAATTCTCACAGGCGAACTCAGTCAGTGGATTCAGATGTCCTTCAAGCATTACGCTATGCAAGAAGCCAAACAGCAGTTTGTTGAGTATGATAAGAACAGTGACGGCACTGTGACATGGGACGAATACAACATCCAAATGTACGACCGCGTAATTGACTTTGACGAGAACACTGCTCTGGATGACACGGAAGAGGAGTCCTTTCGGCAGGTGGGTCCACCCTGTCTCTGTACCGTTTGAGTGAGTACAAACAGGCTGAGGTCCTAGACAGTTGCCTTGTTCACTGGGCAGCCCCCAGTTCCACTTCAGTGGTTGCTTTGATGGTTTCCTTGTAGCCAAATGTACGCTCTTAACTCTGAGCCAAAAGTCTCGCTGCACCTGTTCCTCTTCACCTATTTGTCCTCCTTAAGTGCATTGCCGTGATACTAATATGTATCCCAGTATTTTATCTTTAAAATAATTTAACCATCAGCTTTATATCATATTTACATCTTTTATTCCATATCCCTATCCTTTAAAAATTATATGAAATAAGCCGGGCGGTGGTGGCGCACGCCTTTAATCCCAGCACTCGGGAGGCAGAGGCAGGCGGATCTCTGTGAGTTCGAGACCAGCCTGGTCTACAAGAGCTAGTTCCAGGACAGGCTCCAAAACCACAGAGAAACCCTGTCTCGAAAAACCAAAAAAAAAAAAAAAAAAAAAAAAATTATATGAAATAAAAATGTAATTGTAGCAAAATGTATTATTTTGTGATTCTTGTGGAAGTTAGAGAACACCCTTGGGTGTTAGTCTTCACATTGCCCTTTGTTTGAGACGGGGTCTCTTGTATACTGCGGCCTGTTCCGGGGTAGCTGGCTCTTGAGCTTCTCAATTACGTTGTCTCCACCTTCACTGTGCTGTAGAGGTGCGGTGATTGCAGACCATCATGTCCTGCTTTACATGGATCTGAATCCAGGTGCTCACACTTTCATGGCAGGCCCCTTACCCACTGAGCCATCTCCCCTTAC
Organism: Chionomys nivalis; assembly: GCF_950005125.1. Classification (NCBI taxonomy): domain Eukaryota; kingdom Metazoa; phylum Chordata; class Mammalia; order Rodentia; family Cricetidae; genus Chionomys; species Chionomys nivalis. The sequence continues at coordinate 54,893,797 of NC_080089.1, forward strand.
ATCTCCCCTTTTTACATTTTTTTAAATGGTATTGAAGATTGAACCCAGGGCTGTGTGCATTTAAACAAGCACTCCACTATGAGCTCTATCTCATGCCCATTTCAACCTTTTTAGAGAGTTTTCAGTAGTGTTGATTATATTCCTCTTGTTCAACCAGTTCGTCAAACTCTTCATTTTGCAAAACTGAATTCTGTGTACCCATCGTGCCCATTAAACAGTAACTCCTTGTTCCTGCTCCCACCATTCGATCATGAATTTGCCTGTCCCTAGTCCTTCATGGAAGGAGAATTGTGTTTGTCTTGTTTATGACTGCCTTATTTCACTTAACATAATGTCCTCAAAGTTTATCCATGTTTTAACATATGCCAAAATATTCTATCTAGAAAGGGCATGGTCTTAAAAAGACCAAATGACTGCCTGGCAGTGGTGGCACCTTTAATCCCAGCACTCAGGAGGCAGAGGCAGTCAGATCTCTGAGTTTGAGGCCAACCTGGTCTATCTACAAAGCGAGTTCTAGGACAGCCAGTACTACACAGGAAAACCGTGTCTACAAAAGCAAACAAAAAAGACCAAATATTCTAGTGTGTATGTGTGTGAGAGAGAGAGCCATGTCTTCTTGAATTTTTTTTGATTCTTTGGAATTTTCTTACATTTATACATTTATATGATGTATTTTAATCGTGTTCACCTTTCGTTACCTCCCTCTGATTTTCTCTAGTATCCACCTTATCTGATCCTTTCCCAACTTCATGTCCTTCCGTTCGGTTGACTCCTGTAATGAGTGTGGTATACAAATCTCTCTTCTAGCTCTTGCTTTTGCTTGTCTTGGGTACATTTCCAGAAATGGGATTGCTGGAGTAGCTCTGTGTTTAGTTTTCTGAAGGAACTGCAGTATAGTTTTCCATAGGGCTGCCTTTTTATAATAACTCACTTCTGAAGGTCCAGTGATTTCGCAGTCTGTTGAGTGTTGAATTTTATTTTATTTTATTTTATTGTTTGTTTTGTTTTTTTGAGCCAGGGTTTCTCTGTGTGTACTTCTGGCTGTCTTGGAACTCGCAGAGATCCACCTGCTTCTGCCTCCTGAGTGCTGGGATAAAGGTGTGCGCCACCATAGCCAGCTGAGTTTTAGATTTTTTGTTTTGTTTTGTTTTTCAAGACAGGGTTTCTCTGTAGTTCAATTTTAATTTTTAATTTTTTTTTAAAGTTTTTTTTTTAATATTTATTTATTTATTATGTATACAATATTCTGTCTGTATGCCTGAAGGCCAGAAGAGGGCGCCAGACCTCTTTACAGATGGTTGTGAGCCACCATGTGGTTGCTGGGAATTGAACTCAGGACCTTTGGAAGAGCAGGCAATGCTCTTAACCACTGAGCCATCTCTCCAGCCCCCCCCCTTTTTTTTTTTTTTTTTGGTTTTTCGAGACAGGGTTTCTCTGTGGCTTTGGAGCCTGTCCTGGAACTAGCTCTGTAGACCAGGCTGGTCTCGAACTCACAGAGATCCGCCTGCCTCTGCCTCCCAAGTGCTGGGATTAAAGGCGTGCGCCACCACCGCCCGGCCAATTTTAATTTTTTTAAGCAAATAAATAGCTTAAGCAGAAATGAGAACTATTTTTAAGACTTCAAGGAAGTCTGTTAAACCAAAAGTATATCAATATAAATGACTGTGCTTGAGAAATTAACATTCCAAAAGCATTTAAAAAATTTTTTAATGTAGAAAAGAATAAAAATAAAAACAAATACTTTGTTGTAAATGATATATCTCAAAAAGGTTAAGGTGACTAGAAATCATTTGAGCCTTTCTGCTTTATTTGCATATGGACCTCTAATGGTCATCGTTTATTATTATATGTAGTATTTATTTTAGAATTGCACTGGCCACATGAACGATATAGGCTAACACTGACTCCAACTTCTTCTTTTTTTTTTTTCTGCTACTGACTATTCTCTTTTTGTTTGTTTGTTTTGTTTTGTTTTGAAACAGTGTCTTACTGTGTAGCTCTGGCTGGCTCAGAACGCTCCATGTAGACCACTCTCCCTCAGACTCACAGAGATCCACCTGCCTCTGAGTGCCTGCACTAAAGGAGGCACCACCACTTCCTGGCTTGAAGGCTGGACCTGCCCATATGTCACCAGTGTGCAGGTGAAGGCTTTCATCCTCCAAGCCAGTCTGCCGGGTTTCATAGCCAGCTCTACCACCTAACAGTTGCTAAACCTCCCTTACCTCAATTTCCTCATCTCTAAAAATGGGATAATCCCCATTGAGGATAATAATAGTATGGGAAAACAATATATAGTAGCAGTTGGAATGATGAGTAGTTAATTTCCAGTTGAAAGAATATTATAAAAGAAGCAGTACCTGGGAGGTGGCATCAAGAAGATCTCAAGTTAGAGGCATGACTGTTTGGGGCCAGCAAGATGGCTCACTTGATAATGGTGCTTGCTGCTGAGACTTAGGACCTGAGTTTCCTGGTGTTTGAAGAGAACTGAGTGTCACAAGTTGTTCTCTGACCTCCACATATGTGCTATAATACCACCACCACCTTCCAAAATAAATAATGTTTAAAAATGTAATGAAGAGTTGAGAAATGGCATAGTCGTTAAGATCACTTATTGCTTTTCCAGAGTACCCAGGTTCATTCCCAGAACCCACAACTGCAGCCCCAGGGATCTTGTGGCCTCTGTGGGTTTCAGGCATGCATGTGGCACACAGACATACGTGCGAATAAAACACCCATACCCATAACTTTTCTTAATTTAATGGAAAAAAAGACTTGTTACATAAACAGAAGAAACCTGTAAATTCCCAGAAGTTTATGTTTAATAAAAGTGTTTAGGCATTTGTTAACTACATCAGCTATACATTAGTTAGGATTTCATTTGTAGGAGAAAGATAGACTTTTGTTTCCCTTTTCCTTCTTTGAATCTTTGCTTCTAGCAGCCTAAGGGAAACGTAGGTCGGTCTTTCCTCCTGGAGAGTGCTGAAGAGAAAACAAATGGCAATGAGATTGATAAGGGTTCTCCTCAGCACTGTGAGAGTTCTGGGATTTTCTAAAAGCCATGATACGCTGCTGTGATCTTCCTGCCAGGGAATAACAGACTTCAAATACGATATTTTAAAACTACTAATTAGGTTGTAATTTCCTGCTTGTTTCCTATTTTCATCCTTCCTAACATTCTTTGTACCTCCAAAGAATTACTGTCCCACTAAAAAATATGTATCCCTGTGCACAAGCACCTGCATACGTGAACACACAGAAAGTGTGTTTCTGTATTCTGGGGAAGGAGTTTTATATAAGACATGATGGCATTGACATTAAAATTTTAATTTTGAATAGATATATTGCCCATTTACAGAAATACAAATACTCCTTTTAAAAGATGTCTTGTTCAAATGCTGTACTCCCATCAAGTATTCATTACATGTTGCTGTAAGGCTATTTTTTAAGAGTGAATTAAGGGGCTGGAGAGATGGCTCAGAAGTTAAGAGCATTCACTGCTTTTTCAGAGGCCCTGACTTGGAGGTTCCAGCATCTCCATATCTTTGTAACTCCAGTTCCTGGTGATTGGTTGGCCTCTTCTGGCCTCTGAGAACTCCAGTACTAATGTGGTACACATAAACTCCCATAAGCACACACACATAAAAATAAATGTATGTTAATAACTAGAAGTTGGGTTTTTTAAAAAACTGAGTTAAATAAATCTTTTATCCTAATGGAAATGATATAGCCCCAAATAAACACTTGCTGGTAGGAATCCTATTGGCTATTATTTGACCAAGAATATTACTATCTTTTTGTTGTTCTAATCATACTTTTTTTTTAGGATTTGATCATTTATAACCTTCCAAAAATTGGTGTAGAATGTAAGATAAACCCAGAGAGAATGTACATTATTCTTCAAAATATAAAGAGTCTGGGCATGGTGGTGTATGCCTTTAATCCCAGTACTCATGAGACAGAAACAGGCAGAGCCTTATTAGTTCCAGACCAGCCAAGTCTACATAGTGAGACTCTGCCTCAAAAAATAAATTATAAAAGATGAAGCCTGAGTCATTTTCAAAGTTACAAACTAAAAATTAGACAAGAATAAAATAGTCATAAAAAGCAGATATCTGAACAAAATAAAAACTTTATATTGAAATCTAGTAGAAAATCAAAACTTCATATCAGAATATTAAATAATCTGTAAACAGATGTGCAGTAAATGAGGACAATGACCTTAAAATGTAAGCAATGTATAAGTATCTTGATCAGAGATAGGAATAATATATAACTCAATACAAAAATATATCCTAAAAATTATATCAGTATATAAAATGTCTTAAACAGGTAGAAACATGTATGCATACAATCTGACAAAATAATTTTGCATAGGTGTACATATATTGTAAACAGAATAACAAATATAATTTGAACTTCTATCAATTCTAAAAGTGCCTCAGTTTTAGCCCTATTATCAAACCATGTTTTTAAGGAGAAAATATGAAGGACAAAGCTAATCCCTGGAATTAAATATAGGGGTGTAGGAGGCAAATCACATAAGCCTTGTATAATACCATCCATGGTATAAGTAAAAAAGATGTTGGACTCTTGGATTATTAAATTATCTGTCATCTTGATCTTTTAAATGATAAATTTAACCCTATAAATCTTACCTGTAACAAGTTGGAGTAGGTGCAATAACCCTTACTGGCCAGTAGGTGTCGCAGTTGTAGCCACATGGCTGGCTTGAACAGTTTGAATTAGTTTTTACTGAAAAATACGCTCAAATTAAAAGCAGTTATTTAGTGTAAATTATAGACTGTGTGCTCCACGGAGGTCCCTGACTGGTCAGCAACCACACAGGGACAGCAAGGCAGCAACACCAACAGAGACACCTGGGGAAGCCTGCACCTTGCCTGAGCTTCTGTGGTGCATGGGGAAAGCTGGACCCACAAGCCAGCCACAGTCTGCCAGTGGCGCAGGTGTCTGGAGATCCAGAGCGGCTCCTAGATGCCACCGAGGCTAGCAGCTACTCAGGGCCATCGCAGCAAATGCACCACGTGGATCCTGGCAGCAGCTGGCCGAAGCTGTGGGGGACCCCAGCTCCAAGATTTGGTTGGGCGCCGACTGTTAAAAATTAATGCAGATCAAAAAATACCAGACAAACTACAAGATAGACCAGTTATAATTTTCTTTATTATAAGGGGCAAACTCACAAAATAGGAATGGGAAGTCCAAGCTCAGCTATGTAGCGCAAAAACCATAGAGAGGAGGTGGGGGAGGGGGAGAGGGGAACCTTGAGCCACAGGGTGTTTTTTCCAGATACCCAAAAGGTCATGCCCTAACCTAATCCCTCCTCTTAAAGATTATTGGCTGACAAAGATTCCCCATCAATTGTCTTAATTTACAATTCAAAATACATATATTCACTTCTTTAATATGAGGCATTTTAAGAGACTTAAAGTTTTTTTTAATTTTTATTTATACATATGGGTATTTTGCTTACATGTATGTCTGTGTACCATGTGCATGTCTGATGTCCTCAGAGGCCAGAAGAGGGCATTGAATTCCCAGGAACTGGACTCACAGAAGATTGTGAGATGTCTATCCTGTGGGTACTGGGACTCAAACTTCTGTTCTCTAGAAAAACAGCCAGTGCTTTTAACCACTGAGCCATCTCTCTAGCCTCAATAGACAGCTTGTTGTGTAGCCTCAGACTTGTGATCCTGCTGCCTCAATCTTCCAAGTGCTGGGATTACAAGTGTCCCCAGCAGTGGCACAGTCAATTGCGATCAAATGGCCATGAAATACGACACTCTTCCAAATGCTTTCCTCTTTTCCTCTCCTTCCCGTGTCCTCCCTCCTTCGCTTCTTGAAAGAGAGCCTTTCTTTCCATAGGCAAGCCTAGCCAAAGTTAGCTCACTCTGCTAAACATGGACTTTTTTTTTCTCCAGGTTGAAGAGTTCTTTCATAAGGAAATCAAAACATTTGGTATTTCGAACAGTGATTTATTCAAAAAGACTTAGTTGACTGTACACAGGACCTCAAATTCTTGTTTTTCTACTTCTCCCCATGTTAAAACTGAACATTAAACATAAATTACTTGATCTAAAATACTTAGTTATGAAACATAAATGCAGCTATTTGGAAACATTTTTCCCTAGTTATAATTGAGAGAATGTGACTGGCTTATACAGTCTAAATGTTTAGAAACCAAATTCTTTAAGGGAGCTGTGAGCCTTCTCTGGGTGTCAGTGAAACACCTACTGTTTAAGAAAATAATTTCTGAGTAAGCTATTCTAAAAAAAATTAACAGTGGTAAAACGCATAAATTAAAAATTGCTGAGGATATTTGTAATTATGTTTTGTTTTTTTGTTTTGTTTTGGTTTTGGTTTTTCGAGACAGGGTTTCTCTGTGGTTTTGGAGCCTGTCCTGCAACTAGCTCTTGTAGACCAGGCTGGTCTCGAACTCACAGAGATCCGCCTGTCTCTGCCTCTCAAGTGCTGGGATTAAAGGCATGCGCCACCACCACCCGGCTTGTAATTGTGTTTTAAAAGACAAAGTTTACTACATGCAAGTTTTTAGAATAGAAGGCTATTTCCCAAAATATTAAAAATAGTAAGTGTGTGATGTTAGGAATATGGCTTCCATAGCTGTTGGTTACAGAATTATCCTCAAACATTATACCAAAGGCATCCCTGCCCCTAGTTGCTGAATCATTTCTGTACTTGAACATACTTTAAAAGGAAAACAAAAAGTGTTTATTTAGCCTCCAGGATGAGATGCCATTAAACCTTTGGACTGTTTACTTCTGGTATACATAATTACCAGAATGAAGAGCCTACTAAGAGCAGGCCTCCATCAGTAGTAAGAAGAGGGGTGTCTCAAAATAAGGGATTATTTTTCTGAAACATATTTTTGTTTAAGCGGTTTTGTTTCTTGTTTTTTTTTTTTTAAACAGAGTCTTTCAATGTAGCTGAGACCAGTCTGTATCTTATAGACTGGCCTTAAACTCACAGAGATTCGCCTGCCTCGGCCTTTTAAGTGATATTAGCACATTTTTGAAAATCATTTAGAGGAACCAGAAACAGTTTTAAAAGGCTCTACCAAGATTATAATTGGTTGTCTTAAGTTTGTTGTTTTGGAAGTATTCCAGAACTACTGGGCTGAATTAATGGGGTCTAAATGTCTGGGGCTTTTATCAAATCGTGTAATCTCAATTACTCTGTCAACAATATAACACTTTGTTATTCGGGCTTTGTTTTTTCATTTATTTTGAGATAGGGTCTGACTTTTTAGCACAGGCTGACCCCAGAGTCCTGATCCTCCTGCCTCAGTGTGTGGAGTGCTGAGATTCCAGGTGTGTGCCACCACCCCAGGCTAGCACATGTGCTCAGCACATGCCAGGGTCACTATTCTGGTCACACAGCGGCAGCTGTCATACAAGTTTCTCAGTAGAGATTTTTGTACCAATTTTAGAGAAGAGGAAACCAAAGATGTTAAGCAGCTTTCCCTGAACGCCATAGTTAATAGTGTCTTGCTGCAGCCAAGATCTATATCCATCTGACTGGTGCTCTGTCTCTGTGTTGCCGTATATGGATGTTTGTGATTAGTGCCACCTACTTTCAGAAGGCTATTATAAAGATAGATGTGATGATATATGAAAATGTACTTTAAATCTCACATTGTGTGCATTTTTTAGTGTTTTTCAAAGCTGATATGGTACTGAGATCCCTAAATTTACTCTTTTTTCCCCCCCAAAGCTGCATTTAAAGGACAAGAAGCGATTTGAAAAAGCTAACCAAGATGCTGGTCCTGGTCTGAATCTGGAAGAATTTATTGCATTTGAGCACCCTGAAGAAGTTGATTATATGACGGTAAGGAGCAAGTTTAACAGCAATTTTGAGTGACTAAAACCTACTTGCTAAGTTATTGAGAATGAGTTGTAAAACAAACAATTTAGAGGCGAGCAGACTCATGTTCAGATGCTCTCCTCACATAAGACTGAAAGTGGTGAGGGCAAGAGAAGGGTTTTGTTCTCAATCTGCGTATATGAACAGCAGGCTTTCTCCAGCTGCCTCTCCTCTCATAACCATTACTTCCCATCAAGGCCTTTCCCTCCCTTTCAGAGTTTTCAGGCCTTTTCCAGGCTTTTGATGTTCTTATCAGTAGAGTGCTCATGTAGTTCACACCTTACTTATGAGAGCTTCTGGTCTAGAAAAGTGGATCACATTTTGATTGGTTTTCCGAGGATGGGATGCTTTTTTGATTTTATACGTAGTAAATGCTCTCATTCCCTGAGTACCTTAAAAGAAGTGCTAGTCTGGGAATATTGTTCAGTAGCCCGCAAAGGCTGTCGTCCCCAGCACCACAAACAAGTGATGGGTCAGCTCTTTTTTGGGGGTCAGGGGGGTTCAAGACAGGATTTTTCTGTGCAGCCCTGACTGTCCTGGAAATCACTCTGTAGACCGGGCTGGCCTCGAACTCACAGAGATGCATCTGCTTCTGCCTCCCAAGTGCTGGGATTAAAGGTGTGCGCCACCACCGCCAGTCAATGGGTCAGCTCTTTGACACTGAACTGTTGGATTCTAGTTTAATTGTCCTCACACTAGTTGAGCTCCTGTGTTTTAGCAAGTTTCTTTTTTTTTTTTTTTGAGGGTTTTTTTTTTTTATTCTTTTTTAATTAAAATTTCCAACTGCTCCCTGTTTCCCATTTCCCTCCCCCTCCTCCCACACATTGCCCCCTCCCCCTACTCCCCTCCCCCATCCCCACTCCTCTTCTCCTCCCCCCAGTCCATTCCCCCTCCCTCTCGATACTGAAGAGCAGTCCAAATTCCCTGCCCTACAGGAAGACCAAGGTCCTCCCACTTCCATCCAGGCCCAGGAAGGTGAGCATCCAAACAGGCTAAGCTCCCACAAAGCCAGTTCATGTATTAGGATCGAAACCTAGTGCCATTGTCCTTGGCTTCTCATCAGCCTTCATTGTCCGCCATGTTCAGAGAGTCCAGTTTCAACCCATGCTTATTCAGTCCCAGTCCAGCTGGCCTTGGTGGGCTCCCAATAGATCAGTTCCACTGTCACAGTGGGTGGATGCACGCCTCGTGGTCCTGATTTCCTTGCTCATGTTCTCCCTCCTTCTGCTCCTCATTTGGACCTTAAGAGCTCAGACCGTTGCTCCAATTTGGGTCTCTGTCTCTCTCTCGATCTATCGCCAGATGAAAGTTCCTGTGCCATTCTCCTTGGCCTCTCGTCAGCTCTCATTGTCCACCACATTCTGAGAGTCCGGTTTTATCCCATGTTTTTTCAGTAGCAGTCCAGCTGGCCTTGGTGAGCTCCCAATAGATCGGCCCCACTGTCTCAGTGGTTGGGTGCACCCCTCATGGTCCTGACTTCCTTGTTCATGTTCTCTCTCCTTCTGCTCCTCATTATAACCTTGGGAGCTCTTAGCAAGTTTCTTGAGAAGCCTTACTTCCCATCATATTCATAAGAAAAAATTTAATGATAATACATATGTACTGAGAGCTGTTGTATAACATAAGCCAGCTTTGTGGCTTTATTTTCTGGTTATTTTATGGAGGGCGGTGTAACTTTTGTTGAGTGGATAATGACCAGAATCTGCTGTCTTGAATAACAAGCAGGCGCATTTTTCTCCAAAGCTCAGTGGCAAGACTGTGCCATTATGCCACTTTTCTTGTCATTGTGAAGTTTCTAATTTCTTGGCACAAAGGACATGACCTAGTTTAAGACCAGTGCTAGGTGGGATTTAAATGCCAAAGCTTAGCTGGGTCAAGCTAATTGAGTTCTAGAAAAGCAGGCAGAGAATACTGGACCTTGACTTTTTAGAGAACAAGAAGCGGTTGACTGAGGATGGGGAGAGCCGGCGAAAGCAATTAAATAATAGTCATTATGTCATAGAAGCCTGGCAAGGGCACAGTGTAGATTTCATCAACATTCTGAAGACTGTAATGCCAATAATGTTGATTTACAAAATTAATGTTCAGAAATAGAACCCTGAAGTTTCCAGCCAGTATAAAAGTGACAAAAGCTGTACCTTTGACGCCGTGGGGTACAGCAGACGGCGCCTCCTTGGTTGTGCTTTCTGTGCTGTGTTGGAGCTGACGGCAGCACATGAAACGTGTGATCACAGTGTGGGGTCTCACTGAGAGCAGCATCTTTGACTCCTACTTACCTTGCTTATTTTTATATTGCCTTTTCCCCCTCTAAAGGGTGTGTTGGGTATAGAAAAAGACAGGGATACAGGATCAGTTAGGTGATTTTTACTGTAGATTCAAGTTAGAATTTAATTTGAAAGTTATGTATGTTCTTTTTTGTAGTACTGGGAATTGAACATGGGATTTTGTATCTGCTACATCCCCGGCCCTTATAAGTTATGTAAACTGGCCTTGAACTCACTGTGTGGTGTGGGCAGGCCTTCAACTTTCAGTCCCCATGTCTCAGACTCCCAAGTTGCTGGTACAGCTGATCTTCTCCACTAGGCCTAGCTTTAAAATATTTTCATTCATATTGTTCTAAAAATTCTTTTAAAGTATGGCAATATAACTAAAATCTGTTATAGCCTATAACCCAAAGATATTGCTTGAGTGGTGGAAATTTCATTTTGATCAGTGATTCTTAACTTTTGTTAGATTATCAACTCCCTTGTTTAAGAATATTATTTAAAAATAAATAAATAAATAAACTGAAGTGCTATCCCAGAAGAAGTGTATATAGACCTACCCCCCAAAATATTAGATTATATTTTTATGAGATTTTCACATACTTTCTCTAAAACTATTCCTTGGGTCCCTAGCCTTTTCTATTTGTAAAATGTGTACAGTTTGGTTTTTAAAAGAACAATATTATGGGGGCTGGAGAGATGGCTCAGTGGTTAAGAGCATTGCCTGCTCTTCCAAAGGTCCTGAGTTCAATTCCCGGCAACCACATGGTGGCTCACAACCATCTGTAATGAGATCTGGTGCCCTCTTCTGGCCTGCAGACATACACACAGACAGAATATTGTATACATAATAAATAAATAAATAAATATTTAAAAAAAAAAGAACAATATTATGTATTTCAGTGTTGCTTCATAAAAATATAGGTGAAGCCCTGGGAGTTGTCCAGACTGGAAATTTGAGAAGACAGTTCAGATACAAAGTCTGGATTGAGAGGCATAGGGAGCAGCAGGTAGGGAAGAAATGAGAATCATAGTATGAAGCCTGAAAGCAGGCAGGCTGGTGATAAAGCAAAGCTCTGTGACGAGCACAGCACAGAAGATATAGGTAAAGAACCCAAGGTTAGAGGGTCAGAGTCTTGGTGATGCCAGAGATGAGACGTGAGCTAAAGGAAAGAAACACTCCACATATGAAACCGATGGAGGATTGGTTGTTTGTTAAGAGCTTGAAATGAGTGAGGACCATTTAGAATGGTGAATGATGTAGGTTTAGAAGCCATAAGGGGACTGAATTTGGAAGACAAGAACTGTAGTTGGTCTTTTTTGTGGAATTTTCTTTGGACTACCAGTCCCCAAATAATGACAGACCAATTAGTTATGAAAACTTGGCCTTAGCTTAGGCTTGTTTCCAACTAGCTCTTACAACTTAAATTAACCCGTTCATATTCATCTACATTCTGCTACGTTGCTTATTACTTACCCTCTAAACTATATATCCAACTCTCACATCTCGCTGACTTAATCCCCTCCCTACCACATGCCTCAGATTCTTTCCAAGTTCCTCTCCCTCCCCAGAAGTTTTGCCTATCCTCTCCTGTCTAGCTATTGGCCATTCAACTCTTTATTTTAGGCAGAGACACATCTTCATAGTCTACAAAAAGATTATCTGACAACATTTTCCCTTTTGTCTAAATAAAAAGGAAAGGTTTTAACTCTAACATAGTATAACTATACACAATAAGAACAATTATCAGGTAAGAATTACATTCACAATATCTAGTCCATTAGTATTTGGCAAATTTTGAGAAAGTACTCTATTATCTATCTTATCTTAAGTTCAAAGTTTTGTACCTAAACCACTTTGTATCATAACTTGTATTACCAGCCTAAAAATACCCTTTTAGACTTTAAAACATTTTTTTAGATAAACCACTTTAGCTTTTATATCTCTTAACCTTTATAAACTTTACATCCTTTTTTGCGAGTTTATTTTCCTTAAAAATTTGGTAACAAAACTGTGAAACTAATTTAGTCTTCACCCCCATCAGAGACCTGAGAAGGATAAAATATTACCTGAGTAAACAGGAAGTGCAGAGCTAGCAACTTCAAAACTATAGAAATGACAGAGACTGCTGGCTGCCTGGACAGTCACCCAAGGTTCCTCTGCAATGTTGGGCCATCCATCTTTGGCCTAAAGGCCTAGAATATTTGACAGACTTTTCTGTAAAGCAGAAATTTTGAAGGACTGTCTGACCAAGTTTGACAAATGCCTTCTTTTGTGTCCTGCTTGTGCAATTTGGACAGCATACTGTCAACAGTTGAGGCAAGGGCAGTTCCTTGCCCAGTGACTAACTTTGCCACCTTGAAAGCAATCTCAGTATGGAAGTTCTTCAGTGCCCATCTATCTTCTCAAAAGTGGATTGGTGCTGCCATATGCAGACGTGTCTCACTGTCAAGAAAAGCCTTATGTTAGTAAAACATCATAAATGTCATATTTTTTAGATCTCTGAAGAGTTTGAAGATCACCTCTCTATCTAAAATATATATTTAATCTTGAAAACATACCTAACAGGCCAGGTGGTGGTGGCGCACGCCTTTAATCCCAGCACTCAGGAGGCAGAGGTAGGCGGATCTCTGTGAGTTCAAGACCAGCCTGGTCTACAAGAGCTAGTTCCAGGACAGGCTCCAGAACCACAGAGAAACCCTGTCTCGAAAAACCAAAAAAAAGAGAGAGAAAGCATACCTAACATGGCTACAAATTTGATTGTTATAGATGACTACTAACCTGCATTTCTTAATTTCTTAAACAGTTTGTAATAATATCTTTTAAGGACTAGAACTTTACATTTTCAAATGAGCTGTATAGATAACAATACCTTAAACAAGAGTAGAAATATGTATATAGAACAACATAATAAAAATAACCTTACATTTGTATCAATATACAAAAATCCATACCATTGTAAATATTTCAGATTAGTAGTTGCTTTTTAGTTTAAAATTGATTCAATAATCTACATTTTTATCTTATTACTCCTTTATTCCTCCCCCCCTTTTTTTTTATAAAGAAATTCCAGAATCTAACCTCTTTTGCTTAGTTTCCTCCCTGACCATGACCAGTAACAATTTGCAACTCACCCCCCTAAATGATGACAAACATCCATAACCCACCAAGCAGCCAAAAGCTACTCCTTCACCTCTCGGGAATGGGGGTGTCATGTTCTTAAAATTGCTTCCTGTTGTTTGGTGGTGATGGCATCTTTGGTGGTCCCTGAGAAAACTGAAGTAATAGTCAAGCCTTGGGAGAGCTAACTGTATCATTTGTTGTACAATCTTGATGTGATGGGAAGGTACAGAGCTTAACTGCAGTCCTGACTAGAGTAATCTGTGAGGCTGGATCATCTCAGCTAGCTGCTTTGAGTTGTTTTAGATGTAGATTTTTTTAAGGATTTATTTATTTATTTAGTACAGTGTTCTACCTGCATGTGTCCCTGCAGGCCAGAAGAGGGCACCAGATCTCATTACAGATGGTTGTGAGCCACCATGTGGTTTCTGGGAATTGAACTCAGGACCTCTGGAAGAGCTGTAAAAGCTCTTAGCCTCTGAGCCATCTCTCCAGCCCCCTTAATGTAGATTTTTGAGGAAACTGCAGCAGAAGCTTTCTGAGAGGCTGGATCACCTGGGCTACTTGTCTTCATTGGTGTCTGGCGCTTTTTGTTCTGAAAACACATAAACTTTTTAAGGTGGCTTACATATCTGTATTAACACAAATATGGAATATGCAGTATGCCCAAATCATCTAAAGATGATTTTTTCTTCTCTGTTTGAGCATGTAAAAGGCATCTGTCAACTTTATAAGTTGGTTTGGACTGCATAACCAAACTGTAATATAAATTTCCATCCATGCCATGTGAAAGGTTGGCATGTAATAAGTCATGAGGACTCTGTAGCCAACAAGATTTATCACATCTCCTCCAGTCTCAGAGCTGCTCCCATGTAGAATGATCAGCATATACGTCACCTGTCTTGTAGTCTTTCTTGGTTTCTTCCTTCCTGTCTGTATCAAAGATTTTCAGGTCTCCCCCAGTCAAATCTGATCCTTATTAATTTTGTGGAAACAAAAGCATAACCTCTCTCCTAATCAACACATTTCCTGACT